>NC_141689.1:1247311339-1247946876 GCF_964263255.1 Lissotriton vulgaris | reverse complement strand
ATGACTAACATTTTTAATACCTAAGAAATTAAAAGTTATTATTATGTAAAAACAATCTCGGGTTCATCATCCTCTGTAAGTAGAAGTGGTAGAGTAGAGAATAAGGCCAGCCAAGGGGACTTGTAGACACTGGCTCTATAGTGTTGGTGGCAACAATCTTAACTTCATCTATTTTTTCTCAGATGAGGAGCATGCATTGTTGAGTGTGGACCCTCTTGAATAATGACGTCTAATGACTACAAGTTTACAGTATGCCTTAATTAGTTATTTGGCCAAGCTGTCAGTCCCAGAATACAAATTTCAAAGTTTGCTAATTATTTCTATGAGGCGCTCGTTTCACCTACATGTAATGTATGAGACATAATGAATGGTCAGCTTTATTCAGAGAACCATTTGGTTTTCCAAGACTTGGTACATTTGATCTTCCATTTGGAGTGAGCTGCCATTGTAAAAAGGTGATGGTCACATTCTTATCCAGTCAGCGTTGATATAGTTCATATTTCAGGAGGAACAGATGAAGAAGTTCACGTAGCACAGACCTTCTTGAAAGAAAGCTCTCCATCGATGGCGAAACTGATGAAGGCATGCTCAATGGCGACAATATAAGGTCATTGCCCTTTGACTCCTTATAATTTTTTTTATATCTAAATAAAACTATAAAACATCACTAAAAATACTTTCAACCTTAAACCTTTATTTGTCTGTTGTCAACCAAACAAACATTTCTGTTGTCCTCCAATACTAGATGTCCCAGTAGCACCTGAAAGGTGGAAAGACCACCACAATTGAATGGCGTGCCACAGGGCAAGCTGTATGGGCACTGCTGCATGCTCTTCCACGAAATGTACCATGGGCAACATTTTCATTGTTCACTGTGGCTAGTTGGCTCCTATTTCATTTTTATATTTTTATATAGATGCTATTTATGTTGCTTCTTGATTCACATATGCCGAGAGACCTTGTGTTCATTCTCTTATTGATAGGGGTATGAACTTTCTTGTGTTTGATTGCGTTGGACAATACGTGCTGTTCTGCATTAATGTAATCTTGTTCTATCACTTCATGTGTGTGATGTGCCACACAGCTGCTTTGCTTTCAATTCCAGAGTAGAATGATGCAGTGATTTGGTGTATTTGCCTGCACACTTTGTTTTGTCCAAATATTATAATCGTAGTTGTGGTTCACTTGTTACATTTTCTGTCATGTTGTGCATCTATGCTCATATTTGGTTCTGAGCGAAATGATATGCTGTTCAGTAATGTACTCATATGGGAAGAGGAGTTTGTAGGTATGTTTTAATTGACAAATTCAATGATTTGTCTTTACAAGTGGTGTCATCACCTTCAAACTGCATCCCCTTGTGTCATCTTGATCTTTGCTAGAATGAACAGAACCCAAGATACTGACTTGTGTTCTGAGTAGTGGAGATCATTTTGCTGCTTGCAATAACGCATCTGATGCCATTTCATATCACATCCGGTTGGACACAGAATAAACATACATAGGTTTTTGTGAGTAGCTGTCCACTGTAGCTTCTGATGGAAATATTTTGGCTTCACATCAAATTCGACTGAAAAACAGTGGAAATCGAAACTGTTGTAAGATCGAGGAAACCTCGGTTGCAAACTAAAGAAATAAATTAAGCTTTTATTTTGTTCATTCTTATCTGGATCCAAACTTTTATGATCAGCATAAATGTCCTAAATTGATCAAGACCATCCAGTCTGCGCCGCATTCACATGTAGTTTATGCACAAGATAGGACTTAAAACGTGTTACTGTTAGTGTCCAGACCTGAAGTTGAAGGCTGGATGTGATAGTATAATATTTCAAATACACAAGTACATTTAACCAATACTAGATTTCATGTACTTCGATAAGGCAAATCAAGTATATCAATTGTTCTTCCAATCTATTTTAATCTGTAGTCTAAATGACTAGTAATGATGGGATTGTTTAACTTTTATTATTCTCTCTTAATGTAAGGATTTGTTTGTGAGTTTTAAAGTTTTTCAAATTATTTTACACGTGTATTTATATTGATGTTATAGTTTTAATTATGAATTAATGTGGCTGTTGTCCAACTAATGACATTTCTAAATTATACAATTTTATAATTCTTGGGTCTGTATTTTAATTTTTTATTCTGCGTTGTTATATTGTATTGTTTTTCTGAACCTCATTTGCATTCCAAATCTTGAAATAAAACTTGGCTTGACTTGATGATTGTTCGAATTTGATGCAGTTTTTTAGCAAATCATTTGAGTTTGCGGACTGGTAATACTGTTATAGTTTAAATGTGCTACCTTTTGATTTATGTGAGTCTATGCTATTGTCCAGTGAGCAATAAAGAGGCAGCATTTGAATGAGCTAAAATTGTGAAATGCAGATGTACGGACTGAACAAACAATTATCACAGACCGTCACAGTCACTGCATGGGCAAATATCAGAATTGTTTGCAAGCTATATTTCAATAACATGTCTATGTCCAATTCTAATGTCAGGGTAAAGAGGCATTGTTCGGATTTAAGTGAAATGTACTAATGTAGCAGGTTGGTATAATAAAAATATTATGTTATACAAGCACAAACCTACTAGTAAGGTGTATAAATCCTGCATTTAATTCATATGCCCTGTTATAATGCTCTATTGCTATTTCTATTTTTTTATTTGAAATCTTTTTAAATAAAGAGAACAGAGGGTGCACTTTTGCTTTACTCGTAAATGTAATGTCTCTTTTTTTGGGGGGGTTAACAATAATGTGACCAAACCTTTTTGCTTCAACAGATTCATTAACATCCTGTCTCAACTCTGTATTAACCGGGATAAATCTGTGGTGATACCGCTCACCCCAGCTACAACAAAACCAACACTAGACTATCCACTGCAATGGCGGGAGGAACCGGTGAAGTTTTTGGGCATCGGGATACACCGCGATCTGGAGCTTGTGATCCGAGAAAACTGGTAGAGCCATGTCCAAGCTAGAAGAACAGATTCATAGGTGGATCAAGCTACTGTTGTCACTAGCTGATAGGATCACAATACAGAAAATGGTGGTACAGCCTAGATTGCGTTACTTATTCATGAATACACCAATATGGATTACACATTCACTGTTTGCTAAACTGTGCACCCCCATGCTCAAGCTAACCTGGGCAGGTAGACAGGCAAGAGTAGGGTTGAAGGAACTGACCAGACCGTACATTCATGGGGGCTTCGGAGCACCAGATTGCATCTATACTATTACTGCACACAGGCGCAATAAGCCCACTACTGGTTACACCCACACGGTCACATACCACACATAGCAGTAGAACATGAGCACATACATCTGACCCCTCTGGTTACCTTTATATCAAACCGAGATAGAATACACCCAATCAATTGTACCTTGAGAGCGTGGCATACGTTGGCGACACGTGCGCATAAACTCCCAACATACGCACCGGCGCTGCCCATGCACCACCATCCACAAATAACAATGATGCAGGAATGGAAGATGACAAATTTGTTGAGGGAAATGGGCCTCTGCAACATGGGTGACGTATTCCCACATGGTCAATTTTTATAACAAACTGATGCATCCCATAGTGCACACCGCACACCTTTAAAGATTTTCACGCATTTACGCCTCAGATGGCAGTGAAGGACCTCTACCCCACATTCCCAGATGAACCACCAACACAAAATGCGCTTCAGATCCTTTTAACAGCACACCAGCGTTTAGTAACACTCTATACAAGGTAGCTCAATGAAAACAATTCAGAGAACAAGATAAACCTCTAAAGAAATGGGAGGAGACACTTGGCTGCACCATTGTTAAAAAGGACTGGGAGTACAGTTGTGCACAGATGCAAATGCTCACACCAAATTGCAACCTGCGCATTATACATTTCAAATTTATACACCAAGTATATTACACACCGGTGCAGTTGCATAATATGATAATATGGTTTATGTACAGATGATAGATGTCACAGATGCAGAGCATCTAGTGCAGACTTTTTACACATGGCATGGACAAGCCCTAGGCTCCAACCATATTGACAAGAAGTGACCAATACACTTACTCTCATGCTTGCAGATCAGATACACAAATGAGCCTCTGGTGTGTCTACTGGGCATTTACAGGATCCGGCTAGCTCACTGACGTAAACTGCTGGCGGTGGCATTACTACTGGCCAAGAGAAACATAGCTATGCGCTGGGGAAGCAGACACACACCACCGTGTAAAGACTGGTTAATTACATGACATACCGCAAGGAGAAACTAGAAACATATGCAGAAGAACTACCACAAGCCTCCTGGCCCAGGGACGTCTGGGACCCATGTGTGCAATATCTCAGATCCACACAAACAGATGATAGAACATACACTATGTTGTGAAAATGTAATCCACAATCTATGAGCTACAATACTCAAATATGCTGCGGAAGGTAGGGCTGAAGAGGCTGAGTGCAGCAGAATGTAAACAGTGTGGCCTAGGTCTGCTAAAGATGTATCAAGGCAAAGTATTAAGATGTAGTTGTGAATAAATGAATACTCAAAGATGTAAGAATACTGTTTAAACATGTCATTAAGTTTTTTAGCTCGAGCCTGTCAATGCGCTTGCAAGAGATATTGGGGCTTAACCACAGGTTAACCATTGGGCGATTTGATGCTGTGCCCGTGAAAAGCAAGCTCAATGCGCAAGCGCATTGACCTAAAAAGCACGTGCACATCAAATCCACCAGCCTCCCTCCCACAGGCATCCGCCAGCGTGCGCTGTGCCTCAGGCATTTCTCCTCCCCTAATTTATTCACTGCTCACGGCTTTCACTTTGACGGCCGCCAGGCCGTCTCTCGCCTCACTCTTATCTCACCCCCCTTCTCTCTAGTTTTTTCTTTCCTGCCGGCGCGAGTTTCGCAGGCTAATGGACCACCCCCTCCCCCAGCACAGAGCATGCATCGCATGTTTACTCTCCCAATTTGTCTTACTGGCTTGTGTTCTTTCTCCCTTTCGCTCTCTTCGTCTCTGCCTCCTATTTCTCCTCTTTTTTCATCGTCGTCGTTATTTCCGCCTCCATATCCCCTTTTCCTTTATTCCCGTTCTACAACACTCACTTTCTCTCTCCAACACATTTCTTTGTCTCTACCGCTGTCCTAACTCTTGCTTTCCGTCTTCCTTGCTTTTTCAAAGTCTGACTTCCTTCTTAAATTCCTGTTTCCTTCCCACTGTAATTGTACTCGGGAGATTGGAGCCGCATATATTAATGTCATAGCGGGCATAATAAGAGAGCGCGTTCACACTCTCAGTCATCATTACGTCTCTGCAGCACTTGTAGATTATACAGGCAGTTCTAGGACGCTCTTCCTGCTGAGTGAAAAAAATGGTTTGTAAAACATTACGATCATTACTTCCTGATGACTAATGGTACATTTTATGCGCCATCGTGACAGCATCAAAGTCTTCGAAGGCACAATTTGTTTGAAGTTTTACTGCTGTCGTGGCTTCTCCTGCCACTCCTTGGCAAAGCCCCACGAAATGGCTGCCTGCAAGGCCCAGGTCCAACATCACTCAGCGCCACCGCAGCATCACTCAGCGCCACCGCAGCATCACTCAGCGCCACCGCAGCATCACTCAGCACCACCACAGCATCACTCAGCGCCACCACAGCATCACTCAGCGCCACCACAGCATCACTCAGCGCCACCACAGCATCACTCAGCGCCACCACAACATCACTCAGCGCCACCACAACATCACTCAGCGCAACTACAGCAACACTCAGCACCACCACAGCGTCACTCAAGCACACAATATCGCTCAGGCCAAAAAAGCATCACTCAGTGCCACCATAGCATCGCTCTACACAACCACAGCAACACTCAGCACCACCACAGCATCAATCAGCACCACCACATAATCACTCAGTAGTACCATAGCATCACTCAGTACCACCACAGCATCACTCTGCACCACCACAGAATCACTCTGCACCACCACAGAATCACTCTGCACTACCACAGCATCACTCTGCACCACCACAGCATCACTCTGCACCACCACAGCATCACTCTGCACTACCACAGCATCACTCTGCACCACCACAGCATCACTCTGCACCACCACAGCATCACTCTGCACTACCACAGCATCACTCTGCACCACCACTGCATCACTCTGCACCACCACAGTATCACTCTGCACCGCCACAACATCACTCTGCACCGCCACAGCATCACTCTGCAGCACAACAGAATCACTTAGCAACACCACAGCATCACTCAGCAACACCACATCATCACTCAGGGCCAAGAATGCATCACTCAGCACCACCACAGCATCACTCAGCATCACCACAGCATCACTCTGCACTACTACAGTATCACTCTGCACCACCACAGCATCACTCTGCGCCACCACAGCATCACTCTGCGCCACCACAGCATCACTCTGCGCCACCACAGCATCACTCTGCGTCACCACAGCATCACTCTGCACCACTACAGCATCACTCTGCGCCACCACAGCATCACTCCGCACCACCACAGCATCACTCTGCACCACCACAGCATCACTCTGCACCACCACAGCATCACTCTGCACCACCACAGCATCACTCTGCACCACCACAGTGTCTCCCAGCGCAATCACAGGATCACTCAGCACAACCACAGCATCACTCAGCGCAACCACAGCATCACTCAGCGCAACCACAGCATCACTCAGCGCAACCACAGCATCACTCAGCGCAACCACAGCATCACTCAGCGCAACCACAGCATCACTCAGCGCAACCACAGCTTCACTCAGCGCAACCACAGCTTCACTCAGCGTAACCACAGCATCACTCAGCGTAACCACAGCATCACTCAGCGTAACCACAGCATCACTCAGCACCACCACAGCATCACTCAGCACCACCACAGCATCACTCAGCACCACCACAGCATCACTCAGCACCACCACAGCATCACTCAGCACCACCACAGCATCACTAGTTCAAATATGTTCTCTCAATGTTTCAAACATTATTTCAAATATCAGAAAAATATGTTAATATTTCACTTCTGTTCTTGTATTTTCGTCACAATAACATACACTGAACATAATCTTCACAAACGTTATTTACAAAAGTTTAAGCTATTGCCATTATGAATTACAATAACTTTTATTTAAGAATTAATTCTTTAAAAAAATAAAAGCCATTGCTATTTGTAATAGCAATACATGTAAGTCACGTAAATACAACACATATTGCATTACAAATGCTATAGGTGTCACGTTTGCGAATGTTATAACTATTGGCATTGTAAATGACATAGCTATTACTTTCGCTATTTTCAAAACCAACACATAAAAAGAAATTGTCATTTAAAATACCAATAGCTCAAACTTTCCTAATGTGAGACCCATTGCATTGCAAATGCTTGTTTTATGCATGGCTGTTGCAAATACTTGTATGTACAATGTGGAACCCTGTATTCTTTAACTGACCAAAATAAATACTTTTTCTTTTTTTTAACATCCTGTCTCAAGCCAATGCACTTGTTTAACTTCTTCTGATCTTTTTCAACAGTTAATTCAGTTTTTCACTCGATTTCTTAGCTCCATTCAACTTTACTTCATCATTTCTTATCCACTGTGAACTCTAACTCTATTCATGACCAGAATCTTCACCTTCCAACCAACCAATCAAATCTTCTACCATCTGCTTATTCCTCATTTTTTCAGCCTTCAATTCTACATAATGAAAAGTGCCACACCTTACCATCACTTACTACAGCAGACTTACAAAATACCCATTCTACTCTATATGGACCCATAAACCTAATCCCTCCTATACTAGTCTTTACTTCCTTCATTACTCAAACCCACAGTTCTAATTTCCGCACTATTTCCTTCACTCCAAGCAAGGAATTAGAATGTGTTTTATATGCTATTTGTGCCCTCTCAGTGTTCCTTCTGACTTGAGAAGGAGGATACTTCACAAGCCTTACATTTTCCACATAAATTGGTGTTTTACTTTTATTATCCCAAATGGACTGTACCCTGTTACACTACTAGTGGTACTCCAATATGCTCATACCATTTTTGTACTCCCCTTTCCAAACACAAGTTATTTCTTGCCAACTGTGTAACCCCTTTCATTTCTCTGTCAAATCTCTCCACATCTTTATTTCCTACAGGAAGATACATGTATGTGGTGTTGTGGGTCATTCCATTCATCTTTAGGAACTTTTCAACACATTCACTATGCATTTGGTAAGTCCTCTCTGAGAAACAAATAAGTCCATGAACTTTGTAATCATTTTGCCATCTGCCCATATAACTATTTCGACCTGTGGCAGTTTTGAAAACTGAGCCTTCGTTACTGTTATATACTTTAACTTAATTTCCCTGCACTAGGCCTATAATCTCTATACTGATTATTTCCAATAGCATATTGGGACAACTAATAGGACCAAAGGTGGCCCGAAGGTTACTTAGCACCAGTCACGGCTGGTGTCAGGGCAAAGTGGTGATGTGGGGGAGAAAACAAAAAACATATACCAAAATAAAGTTACCTGCATCCCTTTGCATCGGCGCTCTTCTGGCTCCATTTCAGACATAGGCTCCCAGACTGCCCTGCGGCCAATCCTGAAGTACTCTCACAGCATGAGAGCAGCATCAGGGCAAACCTTCATGCGCACTAACAGTGACCACCACTCCCCCTCAGGGCCCGTCATCCCCTCGTCCCACCCTGAGGATTTCACAGTAGGGGAAAAATAAAACCATCATAAACATGGTTTAATATCGTACTTTTTTTTTCTTCAAGTTTTCAAGTTTCACATGCCCAGAAAGGCCTGCAGCTGCCAGAATGCACCTGCTCTTAGAGTAACTGTTAGGATATTTTAACTAATGTCAGCAACTCTGTTATTCCTCCTACTTTGTTGACTAAGTATTTCCTTTTAGTCCATATGTGTAAAATAGCTATTCTTGTGTATACTTGTACCACCTCTTCATGCTTACTCAGCTATAAACTGGCCATAAAAAGGCCCATGGTTTCTGGACTCCTTGGACTGCCTCATACAGTGGCTTGAGGGTACCATATTGACGCAGTCTCCCTCATATGAGGTTAATAAATGTATGCTATTTAATATTACAGCTTCCGTGCCAATTCCTTCTTTGTTGGTTTAAGGACCAGTGCATCAGTCAGCCCCTAAAAAGGCTTTTTATTCCACACTACGCCTTGAGCTCTCTCTAGTTAGCTCATGAGCCAGAGCTATCACTAACATTATAAGATGGGCTTACAATCTTATACACACAGAACAAGGAACTTTAAGATGCTTATTAGAAAAAAGAGACTTTTGAGATCGAATCATCGCATTATACTTTTAGACAAATCAAATTACAGCTTTTAAATGATCAAACTGTACAACTACACTTTTGAAATCTTGGATTCCTTCGCACTTGGGGCTCTTTTTAAAACATTTAACGCCGAGGATAAGTTACGATCTCAACATCAAACATTGTTCTCAATTGCATCATTATGAACATTTTGCAGAGTCAATACAATACAAATATCTGCAACAGTACATTCGCTTCACCTTAGGGCACAGAGTCCGGCGATGCATTATTCTTTTACGGCTTGGGATTCTTCCCCTAAAAGCATTTACTTCCAGATGGAACCACATTGAAAATGCTACTAGTACTTGCGATCTTCGTAACAGAGGAGTGCAAGATTTACAGCATGTTCTGTTTGTATGCCCAGATTTGACATTAGTCGAGGCCAGACCCCGTACTTAAAACATATTCGAGGGGGGCATGGCCTGGGCGTCAAGATGGCGAACGCACTCTAAGAGTGCTCTGGACCCCCCATCCGTCATCCGCCGGCTATCCGCCTCGAACAGCTGCCATCGAGTTGAGGGCCCTGTGAATCCGGACCCCCCTAACTCACCTGCGCCGTTTGGTGCCCGGACCATCTTCCTAGGGGCCTGGGGGCACCCTGGGCGGCCTGTTCCTCCCGGGCCGCGAGGCTTTTTCAAAATGGCAGCCTCCATCGGAACAGCTGAGGCAACTCTGCCCTGGGATCTCTGACCCGCGGCTCCTGCAGGTCCCCTGATTCCCCTGGCCCTGCTGGGCGGGCGGACCAGCCGCGGCGACCTGTTCCCCCCGCTGAGACCTCCACACGGGGATGAGGGCTTTCTCCGGAGCTGCGGTGCCTGCCCTGCCTGGCGCTGCGGGGCAGCAAGGTATCCCGAGTTGCGGTGCTAAGGAGGCCTGGCGACCCTGAGCCCAGGCCCTGAGGAGGCGAGAGAGTCCCACGAGCCTGACCTGGACGCGCCCTGACGCCGCTCTGTGAGGGAACCTGCCCCGACGACCCCTGGAGGCTGGGGGCTACCTGAGGCCCAAAGGTGAGGAGACATCGGGGGGCGGGGGCTCCCCCTTGGGCCTCGCCCGTGAACGGTTCCAGGGGCTGGGATGCCAGGGAGTCCCCGAGCGCGCTATCCGTAGCGCGAGTCCCCCCCTGACTGATACCCTGGTGGAGCTGTGGTGGAGGGCTTGAGACCTGGGTGGCCGGCCCTGCCTCGGCTGCAGACCTGCTGAGTGGCCGAGACCAGTTGACTGCCTTGTGACGACCCGGGGCTCCTGTGGGCCCTGGAGGTGAGGAGAAGGCTGGGAGGAGGCCCCGGGGGGCCCTGCCTGGGGTGCCTCCCCCCCTGCCTGACGGCTGGCTGATCCCTGGCATTCCCCTGCCCTCCATGGATCCTGGTGGCGGTGCGGGACGGCGAGCGGACCTAATCACTTGACTGCCTCCCCCCGGGCCCGTTTGCTGTGGACTTGGGCCGTGGGCGCCGGGACCACCTACTGCGGCCAGCATTGGGAACCCCGTTCTGCGCTGAGGACTGGGGGTCTGGGAGGCTGCGGCGGGGGGGGGCTGCCTGTGGACAGCCTCGCTGCGAGACTGTGCTGCCTCGTGGGGGCACCTGGTCCGGCGACCGTCTGCCACCGCTACCTGCAGGGGCAGGTAACAACCCCTCTGCCTGCTCCATCTGCTGCCGCACGAGAGGTGAGGCCCTCCTCCCCCCGCCTGGCTCCCTTGCCTCCTGAACATTCATATCCGCGTCATAGGGGGACCGAGTGACGGCGACGGGCGGCGGGGGTGTAACGCCACTATTAGAACCAGAAGACCTGCAACCCCCCCCTAGGACCCCGAGAGGTTTGACCCTGAAGAGTGGACCTCGAACCGGAACCGGTCTCCACACACCGCCACTTACCTCATTGTGACCATGGGCAGGGGGAGGACTACGCAAACCCCGGTCCCCCCGACCCAGATGCGCAAGGATCAATTCACGGGACCGGACCACAAATCTGGCGCCGGCACCCAGCCTCCTCAGGGGGCTGATAGTGGAGACCTATCCACGATCCTTCAGGTGATCAGCGCATCTCAGGCATCCGTGGAAAGCAAGATTGGAGAGGTGAGGGTAGACGTGGCACTTATCTGGCAGGACCTACGGAACGCCACAGCATGAATTACGGAAGCGGAATCCCGTATCTCCTCGGCAGAAGATGACCTGACCACCCTCAAAACCCAGGTGGCCCGCCTTCAAACACTGACGTCGGAGCACCACCACAGGGCAGAGGATGCCGAAAACCGGTCCCGCCAAAACAACTTGCGACTGCTGGGGTTCCCGGAGGGAGTGGAGAAGGGGTCCACCGCCGTTTTCCTCGAGACCTGGTTCCGCTCCTGGACGCCCACGGAGAAGCTCTCTCCATGGTTTGCGATAGAGCGAGCCCAGCGCTCACTTGCACCCAAGCCTCCTACAGGGGCCCCGGCCCGACCCATCATTCTTCGTATCTTTAACTTCAGAGATCGGGATGCCATCCTGGGAGCGGCCAGAGACTTGGGCCCCCGGCTCTTTCAGAATTCTATAATAATGGTCTTCTCAGACTATTCCAAGGAGGTCCAATCCCAACGAAGGTCCTACGATGAAATCAAACAGAAGCTTAGGGCGGTGGGGCTGCGGTATGGTCTCCTCTTCCCGGCTCGCCTCAAGGTCTTCTTCCAAGATAAAACCTTCTTCTTGAACACCCCGCAGGCGGCGTGGACCTGGCTTACGGATGAGCGCCCCCTCCTGCCGGGGCGAGCCCCGTCCCCAGCTCGGGGGCCTTCAACCCACTTGGACCGTGAGGTACGTATGCCGCGGAGACGCTGAACCGGTTCCCGCAAGAGAGGCCGTCGGCAGGGGGAGGCCTCCCGGTCGCCGGGGGGGGGGGGGATCCCGCCAGCCCACATCCCCGCCTGCGGGGTGGAGTGTCCCCCCCTCTGCTCCCCCTCCTCCTCCTTGGTTGTCATTGTAGGGACCCCAGAGCTGAATGTGGGCTTACGGAAAACAAGATCAGACTCAGACTTATTGGGCAGCCCTGTGATCCGTGGCTCTTCGGATGATGTGGAGGTTTGAACCATCTTCACCTGGTGTCTACTCTCTACTGGAGGGCCTGGCGCACCGGTCCCGCTCAGACGGGTCCTCAGGGCCTGGCGCATCGATCGTGGAACTAACTGTCCATGGTGTACTCTTGGGAGAAACAAGCGCAACTTGTCGAGGTTCTCATAGCCGTGCCTTGACCTTGTCCACCTTCTCCTGCTTGCCTCACACCCTCTCTATCATTGGTGGAACTACTGCTGAAGTCCGCTGTTATGACCATGCTTGAATGTTTGTGGTAAAGCTGTTGCCATGAATCCTGTGATATGGAGGGGGGTCCTCTTTAGCATACTCTTGACTGGTGCCACTGCTTCCTGCTAACCGTTTTAGCTTAGCACCTTCCCCTGGGGGTTTTGTGTATTGAATTTTGGGGTGACAGATGCTTCCTGTTTTGAAGTGTAGGGTGGGGGGAGTTGGGGGCATGGCAGGGGGGGAGGAGTCCGATGACGCCTTCTGGTTTGTTGTTTTCGGCCGCCTACGGGCCGCCTTTTAGTTCAGCTCTGTTCAGCCGCTCCTCGGCCGTTGTTGGTGCTACCTACGGGTGGTTGGTTGCAGCTCTCTTTCTTGACGACATGTGGCGAGTGGGTTCATGCTTGATACGCATCTCCTCTTCCTTACGACTTTGCTATTTTTGGCTGCCTATGGGCCGCCTGGAGAAGCAACCGCGGGCGGTCATTCGCCCTCCCCCCTGGCTCCCCCACTGGGCCTTTAATGGCCCTGGTCCGCCCCTTATCCTTGAAGAGTTCCTCTTGCCTCTGCGCAGCGTTGCTGGTTCCCTCTCTGTAGGTGAGCTTCCCGGCGCTTCACAGTCCCACAACTATCCTCCCCTTCCCTAATGACGTACTCGCTGGTTAGACCTCTCCATGTTCTTTCGTGGAATGTAGACGGTCTATTGGACCATATCAAGCGTGCGGCCGTCCTCCGGGCGGCCCACCGCCATGCAGCAGATGTTCTCCTCCTTCAGGAAACCCATCTCCTAGGCACACAATGTAACTTCCTGGCCCGTTATAGCTTCGCGATGGTCTGGCACTCTGGGATCGTGCGCGGATCCCGAGGAGTGGCAATCCTGCTTAGAAGAGGTCTTCCCTTTACCCTAACCAAGGTCTCTACCGACCCACAAGGGCGTTATGTGGCGATGTCAGGCACGGTGGAGGGCTGCCCTCTAAATCTCCTGAATATCTACATCCCACCCGCCATCCTGTCCCCAACGCTTCGATGTCTTATGCAGGTCTTCTCCTCCCTCCCGCACGGCCTCACGGTGATAGGAGGCGACTTCAACTCCGTCTTGCAACCCCAACAGGACTCGACTGGGACTCCGTCAGCAGTGCGGATCTCCTCGGCCATTGCTTTGTCCAGCTGAACCTCGGCGCTGGGGCTCTGTGACGCATGGCGGGTCTGGAACCCCCGCAAAGCACAGTTCACCCACACGTTGGCCTCTCACCACACCCACTCCCAGATCAACCTTATCCTGCTTCCAGCCACGGACTGCCACTTAGTTTCTGGAGTGGCCATACTGCCCAGAGGCCTCTCTGAACCACTCCCCCGTGTCTCTCCGGCTCGGCTCTTCACTGACGGGCCCACGAGCAACTTGGCGCCTTAATGCCTGGTTCCTGAAAGACCCCAAATTGGTAGATACATTGGGACGGGAGCTGGGCCACTACTTTGCAACCAACGAAGGCTCAGTTCCCTCACAGGGAACTGTGTGGGAGGCAAGCAAGGCCGTGATTCGCGGGGTGGCGAGAGGACTTGTACATGCCAAAAGGGTAGATCAGTTGACCCGGCTTGTGGCGCTGGAGCTCCGGGCTGCGCGACTAGAGGCGGAACAGGCCTCCACTGGGCATACAGGCCCCTCCCGGCAGCTCGCTCTGATTTGGGAGGAAATCCGACAGATCTTACTGGACTCGGCCCAGATGCTATGGCGTTCATCGGTGGCGCGGGTCTATGGATGGGGAGACAAGAATGGCAAACTCCTCCATAATCTGGTCTCCTATCCCAAAGTCCACCGTATTATTCCGGAGGTTCGCGCACAGGATGGTACTGTTCGGGTCACCTCTGTGGCCATAGCCGGAACCTTTGCGACTTTCTACACGCGCCTCTACGTGGCGCGATCGCCAGATATTCCCCTAGCCTCCGTGTTGGATGGGGCTGATGCCCGACCCCCATCTCTCACCCCTGAGTCCGCAGACGCCCTGGAGCGACCCATCACCCTCGAAGAAGTCCTGGAGGCCATCCCACTTCTCCACCCGGGCAAAACACCTGGCCCAGATGGATACCCGCAGGAGTACTACATTGCCTTTCGAGATATCTTGGCTGCCCGGTTACTATCCCTCTTCCGGCAGGTGGCGGAAACTGGCTTCTTTCCCCCCAAATCGGACTTGCCCACGATTGTGGTCATCCCTAAGACCCAACCGCCCTCAACTAATTGCGCAGACTACCGCCCAATCTCCCTCATTAACACAGAGATCAAGCTCTTCGCCACAATACTGGCCCAGAGGCTTAAGCCCCACCTGCAAGACCTGGTTCACCCCGAACCATGTGGGTTCATGCCTTCCAGGGATACCCGTCACTGCAACCGCCGCCTTCATCTGGCCTTGGCCCACCGTGTCTGCCTGTCCCCGTACCTCTTCCTGGACTACGAGAAGGCCTTCGACACGGTGAACTGGGAATACCCACAGGACGTGCTGGAGGCAATGGGCTTTGGGACGTTATTTTGCCGCCTCATCAAGGTCCTCTATACCAACCCCAGGGCTCGTGTACTTGTCAATGGAATGCTTTCTGGGGCCTTCCCAATTTGCAGAGGCACGCGCCAAGACTGCCCCATCTCCCCGCTCCTATTTGCACTGGTAATGGAGCCCCTAGCGCTGCTCATCCGGCGGGACCCCCTCATCAGGGGATGGACCTGGAACAGGAGTCACGAGGACAAAATTGCCCTGTACGCGGACGACGTACTCATCTATTTGGAGGTCCCGGCGAGCTCGGGCCCAAAGTGCTTGCGCATTCTTGCCGACTTCGAGAAGGCCTCCGGGCTCCGACTTAACGCGGCCAAATCCACGCTGGTCCCACTACATCCCTCCAGAGAGTGCTTTGATTGGCAGTCGTCAATCCCCCTAAGGCGCCACTTGGTGAAATACCTCGGGATATGGGTGACTCTCTTGCCAGACCTTGAATGGGCACTGAATGTTACCTCCCTGATGGCCCGGACGAAGGCGGACCTCAAGAAATGGCAGGCTCTTCTTCTCAACCCCTTGGGGAGAAGGGCCCTATTCAAAATGAGGGTCCTCCCCCGTTTCCTATATGTCCTCCAAAACATCTCCATCCCCCTCTCCCGTAGTTGGTTTTGCGAACTTGACGGGCTCTTGTCACGTTTTCTTTGGAGTGGCGGGCGGCCACGAATGTCCCTGGCGCACACCCGCATCTCCCCCTTTGATGGGGCTCTAGGAGTTACCCACCTTTATCTCTACTACCTGGCCACCAAATTGATAGTTATCCACGACTGGAATGCAGGCGGCTGGTCCGACCCAGCTTACCGCGTGGAGCTGGACTTTACGGTCTTTCCGCTGATCCAGGCGCTTCTGTACGGCTGTCCTGTGCTGCAGACCATGGCACTGATCACTCGTTCGGTCCTTCAGGCCTGGCGAGCCGCCCTGCGCCACGTGGGGTGGGATCGCTAACTGACTCGTCAGACGCCGCTCTGGCATGGCACCTGGCTCTGAGAGGTCTCGTCCCTGAACAGATTCCGCCGTTGGGACTTAATTGGCCTCTCGGTCCTCGAGAATGTCTGGGTGGGGGATCATAATTGCGCCTTTGCGGACCTTCAGCAGCGCCACACCCTTCCCCACACCCAACACTTTCGCTACCTGCAACTACGACACGCAGTTCTTGTACACCTCCCCTCACCAATTTCCCTCCCATAGTTCAGCCCGCTGGAAGCCCAGGTCATGATGGGAAACCTAGTTAAGGGGGGAGTGTCCCGTATCTACCGATCCCTAGTAAACAATGGCCCAGCGTCCTTAGATGGAGTCCGCGCCCGATGGGAGGGATGGGTGGGCCCCCTGGAGGAAGCAGACTGGAGAGATGCTCTGCTGGCCCCTAGAACCCTGACCACGTCCTCCAGGCTGTGCCTGGTGCAGATATACTACCTGCACACGGACTACCTTACCCCTGAGCGACTCTTCCGTGCCCACTTGCGACCCTCCCCAGACTGCCCGAAATGCGGCTCTTCCCCCGCTGATTTCTACCACATGGTGTGGCTCTGCCCAGCGTTGGAGAGGTTCTGGAAGGGGGTGGAGCGGGAGCTCACACTAGCCCTGGGCTGGGAGGTTCCTCATGACCCACTCAGAATGCTGCTGGGGATTTTTGACGGCCTGGATGGCTCCAGGATGGATAAACGACTACTGGGAACAGCGGTGGCCAAAAGAGACATAGCGACATACTGGATGCGCTCTGCTGCTCCTACTGTCAAGGGGTGGAGGAGGGGGTTAGACTGGTGTGGCGCCCAAGAGGAGGCAGTGTTTGTATCCCGGGGCTCACCGGAACTGTTCCATAAAATATGGGGGAAATGGTTCAATTTGATCCCGCCATGATCCCTAATGTACTCTATAGCTTATGTTATGTTGCCAATGTGATGCGAATGGAGATGTTAGACTCGATTGGACTGACCCTGCACAGATTGTTTGTTGATTTGAACCCACTGTCTAAGCTGATTGATGAACTGCAACCAATGAATTTTCTGTTCTTGTTGTATATGCTCAATAAAATTGATTATCAAAAAAAACCTATTCGAACCAATGTAATATCACTTCAGTGCAAGGCCTCATCTTGCTTCTTAAATCGCTGCCAGACGAATTTGTGTGTCATAATTTGTTAAAATTTTTAAAGACCTTTTTAAAACTGTACTGAAATGATTATCTTATTAATGTTTTATAACAAATGCATTTACATTTTTTTTTAAGTAGAGAGCTAAATCAAATAAAAATTTGACTTTGAAAGAAATAAGATTAGTATCGCCACAAGGTATTCGAGCAAAACTCTTGTAGTTGGCTCATGAAGGGCACTTAGGAATTGAAAGAAGAAGAAAACAAGCATTGGCATAGACAATAGGTCTTGTCTTTGGGACCTTATAAGTGTTTAGCCATGCAACAGTTGATGTTGTTGCACCAAGGATATTGTGCTGCATAACTAAATACTTAAGGTCCCAAAAGCGAGACCTATGGACTATGCCAATGCTTGTTATTTACCACTTGCAGACATGTTTAACAATTTTTGACGCATAAAAGTTATAAGGGCTATAGGAGTGTTTTTTTTCCTTCTGATGAAGAAACCTGGTTGCCTGAAAGCCAGCGATTCATTCATTGATCGGGCATATAAAACAGGTTCAGCAGTTAGTATGCATTAGTCAAAAGGGAAGGTGTGCCAAGGTGAGTATTTTTTGCATGCAAAGTAGCATGGTCATTTTGTGAAATGTTTCACATTTTTATGCAATTTCGTGAAAGTGTGGTTTTAATATTAAAAGTGGTAATAAAGGGTCTCAGTAGACGTTGTTTTCACTTGGGGGCACACCAGCGGGAAACTGGTAGATGCAAACAAATATCTCTCAAGCAAGACATTTCCTGCACGAACCAACCTCACTGAATTGAAAATGACCCAAACACTAAAAATACGAAATTCTTAATAAAAAAAGTGCCCAAATGCCCGGTAACTTGAATTTCAGATTTTTTTTTACAATTTCCGCCTATAAGTTAAATTTCAACCAGGCAGAAGATTTCCACTGAGTGCTGCAGTTGACTGCAGGTGCCTCTAATCAGTCATAAAAATGACATTATGCATCAATCTGGGGGTCTTGGAACCAATATAGGGGAGAAATCTGTGTGCCACCGAGAGATTATGTGTTTGATATGTCCCCATCCCAGTGCATTCTTAATGTGTATGTATCTTGATCACAGCCCCCCCCCCCCCACGACAAATGTATTTTGATGTAATTTCTCTGTACTGTGTCCTTTTTCTTTGATGTCTTTGGTTCAATAAAAAGGAATATATATATAAAAGGGACATTATGGGCTCCCAGGTAGCACGTGCCCGCGTGAGGTAATAATAATAATGAATGTTGTACTTTTCCTTCAACCCCCTCCCGGGGCCAGGGCCAGGGCCGAGGTGCGTGAGATGGAGCTGATCTCGCAGCTTTCCTAGGGCCGGAAGGCCTGATGGGTGGGTCTGCGGGGAGCCAGGATGTCTGGCTCTCTATTTACCTACAGTAGCACCCTGTCCAAGGACCTAGGGAAGTGGACAGCCCCTGCCACTCGGAGAGCCCCTTTGTTTTGGTTAGAGGCCAATTACTTCCCATTGGAGAACCTGTGGACATTAAGACCTGAATAGAAGCTGATGAGGTAAGCAGGATTACAGAGATAAACGTCTAATTGCCTCCAGAACCTTATCTCCTTTCCCCCTGCAAATGCTCTTACGAGGATATGGGATTGTTAAATTAAGGCCCGGAGACACAATTCTTCCTGGGTTCTAGGGTGAGACAGACACCCCCGCCCCCCCTACACACACTCCTACACCATATGCCCTACTACACCATCCTAAATTTGGCATCTTGTACATGCTAGTTCAACAGCCACCAAGCTTGCCCTGTCCTTCTCAGGCCCAAAATGTCATGCCAGCCTTAGTTCTTTGCATATGGCGCCCAGAGAGGGCTCAGTGTATCAGCTGACGGTCTATGTACTGCAATATAAATGATACATTCAACAGCTGCTTGCAGTACTTCCATGATAATCGATAAGCAGTTCAATGTTACGTGTTATTTATTATTACACAACCCTGTAGTACTCCTTTTATCCGATTTATGAAAAGCTGCCGTAGTTCTAGCAGGAATTCCACCTGCAGATTGCCTACACTTTTCTGCAACAAAACGCACAACCCACTGAGCTATCTCACCAGCCATATAACTTCTATTATACTCATGCACTATACCCCCCCCCCCACCCCACCTATTCATTTCCATTGCTCTGCCATTAAAATGTATGGTGTCACAGACTAGAGATCCATTTCTCTCTTGGAACACATTTGATTTACTGGTGATTTCTTAGGTGTTAATTGCTGCTGTATGGCCCTTAAACATCCCTTTTCTCATAGTTGAATTACGTGGAGGTTGGTTATCTTGCGCTATGTGCAATTTGTTGGCCCAAGGTGGATATAGGTCTAGCGTGGGACCCTATAAAAGGACGGATAATTAACCATCTCTACATATGTTCCCTTTGTTAGGGAAACGTTAATGAGCCACACTGCTGGGCCATAAGTGACGTCATTAAGGGTGCAATGCGAGCTGAAATTGGCGGTGCGAAATTTGATAGGCTAGAGGTACTGTCCGCTTCCTGTCCCCTTGCTATTAAGCTCTTAGAAGCAGGCAAACATGTGTGATCAAACCTTCATAATTGATATACGTCAATGGAAGTGTCTTTTCCACAATGGTCATTCTTGCTAAGGCTGCAACAGTAGTATTTCTTTCTCTTTTTATAAAGAAAAACAGCTGTCCATAGAATATTGATTGCGCGTTATGATTTCAGATATTCTGCTGATTTTAAGGTCCAGCGTTAGTTTTTTCTGAGATTGATGGGAGTCGGAAAATCCGACACTTTGGATCGTAGCACATAATAAAATGGAGAACACGGTCCGGAAACACCTTTTCTTTTTAAACCTGCCATAAAGTGACGACCAGTTAGAAAGGATTAATTGCGATCCATTCCTCTATACCAGCAATTGCTGGTGGCAAAAAGATTCACAAATTGATTTTGTTCCTTTTCTACCTTTCCTTTCCTCTTTTCAAACTTCTTTGCGCTTTATTCATTCTTCACATTTGTAGAAAATTTATTGTCCTATGTTGCACATGTATAAATTGTTCTGTTTGTTTCAGATTTACTCCCTTATTTGTTTTTGATTGTTTTTGTGCTCAGTTCGGAATACATTTGTATAGAGAAAAGTATGACAATTATGGTGTAAATATGTAATGTAGAGAAGTGTTTTTGTGTGTTCTTTATTCACTGTTTTTGACAAACTTTGATTAATTGAGAATTTTTTTTTTGGTATAAATAAAAATACCCTGTTGATTACGACAGCTAGCGTCTTCAACTTTCCTCAAGTGCGGATATAAATGTAGGTGGCGAGGCAAATTTTTGGTATGTTTGTTTAAAGATAAGGTCCAGCCTCCTCACCTGTCCTTTAGGGCCTGGCTCCCTCTGTGTTTCTCATAAAGTGACGGAGACCATTCAGAAGGATAACGAACGGTGATTGATTGCTTCCTAATATTCTTGTCTCCGTCCCGTAGTAGGAGCACCTTTCAGGTGTGGTTTCTAGGATATGTATCACTAGCCAGTTCTCAGCCCCTGCTGACCGGCTCACCTTCATCCTAACTAAAAAAGATATTAAAAACCTTTCATATAACGCATTGTAGGTGTACTTTTGCCGGTCTGTGCACTGTCAATATTATGTGTTATTACAGCCTGAAGAAACACAATTATATTTTCTCGCCCACACTTGAAGTGAAATTATTTGTCTTGTTACCCTTTATTTGATTTTTCTCTTATTCCTAACTTTTGCCATCCGCCCTCCCCCTGAAAAATAAAGGTCATAATAATAATAGTGTCTTCCTGCAGCGGTCTAAGTTGCAAATATGCTATACCCAAATACCTTTTTTAGGTCTCGCCTGGCGTTAGCAGCGCGCATGCATTGCTCTCGCCATGCGAGGGCCTTTTGGAATCAATACGGATTCCAGATGTGCAAGTGGACGAACAGAAGATGTGCACGCGGACAACAGAAGTGCTGCTCTGTCCGCTTTTAGCCCCGCCCACCGAGACTGGATGCTTTAGTCGCGGTGTGGGACAGTCTCCGGGACGCACTATATTTTTCACAATGGTAACAGCTTGTTTTGTGTGGCCTCCTGTCAGGGGCAAATAGAGAGTCCTGTTTTTATTTATTGCCAATACCAGATGCTGCTTTTGGGTAGCACACCACGTTAGCAGTTCAGTGCTTTTCATTTACAGATTGACAAGTGTGTTGTTCGCATGGGCGCATTTGTTTCACTTTAACTGCCAGGAAACCTCTACTTGTCAGTTTGACATGTAATGACCTGTCAAGTAGCAAAGATGCTGTTGGGCTCTTTGCTTTTGGGCAATGTAGCGCACCTGTCGGGGAGTGATACTGCAAGGTCTTCAGGACTAGATGACAAGATAACTGTTTGGCTTGTGTTTTCACAGCGCTACCTATAGCTAGTGCTGTTTTGCAATATATATACGTCTTTTATCAAAGAGGCACGTTTTGAGAAACCTAGAAGCAAATTAAAAAATATTCCTCGGTTTTAGGCTATAACGTTCCTAATCAAAGCTACTTATTATGGTGACGCTGAAGAAAGATGGCCTCTATCTAGTCTTCATTTCCAAACACACGGGGATAGTTGTGGTGGAAGATTTCTCAATTTTTTAGAGACTAGACTAGGTGAAATGGGTAAAATATTACACCTTACTATCGTTTTACAGTAGTGTTAAGAACACACATGCCTTTGTGTATGTGCACTCTAAAATGGATAGCATGCGTGGTCCGGCTTTTACTTTTTAACAGGCAAACAAGATCAGTATGAATTAAATGAGGTTTGAGCCTGCCAGTCTCTGTTGATAGACAGATATCTTTGTAGCAAGCCAAAATCTTTTAAATGCAGCAACTCTTTGCAATGTTATGCATTCTGTTAATGGAAGGATGTAGGAAGGAAAAGAGGAGGGACGACTGGTAAAAAAAAAAAAAGAAAAATGTTGAAGCGTGGATTAAAAAAATTATATATAAAGGGATACATTTAGAAAATGGACGTGAAAACAGCAGTTTGGCGGGCTTGAATAAGAACGAAGAGAAAGAAAAGAAGCAAAAGTAGTTTCTGATCACTTGGAATACATGAAGAAAGGAATAATAGGAACGTTGTAATAGAAGGATGTAAAAGCAAATTTGCAAAGCAATAGATCTTGCATTTACGAGAGTTTGAGCTTTTGACATTGCAAGTAACAATGCCTTTTATTTTTGTTTTTAAAACATAAATAAAAGGTATTGTCATTTACAATGCCAATAGCTTAAACTTTGCATAAAAGCGAGACCTATTGCATTGCAAATGCTTGTTATTTTCTTGTCAACCAAATTTCACCTGACTTTATTTTTAGCCTGTGAGAGAAAAGTTTTTTGATGTGCTTTTCTTGTTTTACGCCTTTTTTTGTGTTTACTTGGGATGCCATTTTGTGGATCTGCTTTAGCTGTTTACAAACCTCTTTACACCTCTCAAGAGCTGTTTGAATAGCTGTGTGGTTGAAGGGAGGGGGGGGGGGGGCAGTCTTACAACAGAGTCGTCATCAGCAAAACCAGACTCAGAAAATGGTGAAGATTATTTACCAGCCCCTTGCGCCAACAGTACATAGCTTATTTACATGCCCCTTGCGCCACTTTTGAGTCACTTTTCCCGTGTTAAAAGTGGCACAAGGGGCTTGTAAATCTGCCCCTTGGAATTTACTCAAAAACACTTAAATGTTACCTGCATAATGAAGAAAATAATCAAAATCCAGCAGATAAGGGGGGCACAAAAGAACATATCAGTCTGTCAAGTTGTCATTCAGGTGTTTCTTTTCTTCAAAGCATTCACTCGGCATCAGTAACAACTTTTTCCTAAAAGTCGAGTTCTACTACACTCTTCAAAATAACCGCATATATTGATAAGGTCTCTGAAGACCGGTAAATATTTTTTTTACACTTTGGCGAAAATGTGACTTGTTCAGACTCAAGGCCAGTAGAGTGTACTCCTGAGTGATGCCGGCAGGATACAAACCACAGGCACATTTGGAGATAACTTGTAGGGTTGACTCCCACCATCTCTAACTGAGGTCATTGACTGTCCAGTCCCATAATGCATTCTGGCTGTCGAAGTCTTGATAGCTTTGAATAAACCAATTGCAAGAACACCTCCAATAACAATGGAAACAGGGAGCCCTTACAACATATCACTAACATAACATATCATGCTGTTCATTGAAGTTTGTGTTAGTTGTTTTGTCTTTCTCCGGTGGATCCTTCAACAACAGGGCCTAAAATCGCATAAGGTTCCCAGGGCGAACAGTGATCATTTGATGTGGGTTTTTCTTTGCATCGTGGGACTAGTAGTTTTCCTGATGCCAATATTTAATCGGGACTACATATAAACAAATCGCAGACTGGACGAGGTACTCACACATGGGTCTGGGAAACCTGAGAGCACTGACAGGGTTGTCTGGGGAAGGGTTCTCAGCACATACCACTCACTGGGGCAGGTGGGAAAGCAGAGCCCCTCGCAGGTCTGTCTGTAGCTCCCCACCCCCCTTGAACAACAGCGGCTCCCTCAGGTGCTCCCGTGGAAGGTTTACTCTAAGCCCCGGCGATGGGTGTGCACCAGTCTCGCGAGGGACAGAGCGGTGTCCGCGCCTCCTCTGAGACCTATTTACAACAAGGGGTGGTGAGGGACAGAGTCTCTGAATTAAGCAGAAAGCTCTCACCCAGTCAAGAGATCAGGGCTAGATCCAACACCGTTTTTTAGCTCACTGCACCATCCCAGTTTCAGAACCTGGCTGTATGCAAATTAGTCTGTTCCTGTCCCAGTGAATGATGGGAACAGGGCAAACCAAACTACAAAAGCCAATTCTTACACTGGGAAGGAAACAAGCTCCCGGGGACCGGTTTCTGGCATTACAGCCGTCTTCGGCCCGGTTTGCTTGAATCCTGATGGTGCAATGAGCAAGGGTCTCACATCTGAGAATACCCTTCCACGCTTAGGGTGGACAAAAATATTTACAACCTGGCACCAGTGAGATGCAGCGCCAGATAACTTCGCACTATAAACACATGGCCAGGGGGCGCTGGCTTTCGTCAAGTGCACCGCTGTTTTTTGTAATCTTATACTATATTGTTAACATTCATTTAGCCTGCTTGAAAATGAATTACAATTGCTAACTTAACAGCGACAGTTAAACCGAAGTATTTGTTTTTCTCAACCTGGGTGGTAGCAGAAATAAGACAAAAACACAGTGTCTGCCTGTATCCCCCCCATTCTCGTCGGTTGATCACTCCAGTACAGTGGTCCCAATGGCATCTAGTTTTGTGGATGGAAGACTTCACTCTGCTGCGCCAACGCCTTTTCTGCGAGGGTAGGGCACAGGACATTCAGGCGACATCGGAGGAAGCGATGATCTCTCTGCCTTACCTGAGGATCAGTGGGGCTCAGTAAATAACAAGCGCGCCCGCGCGTGCCAGGTCAGCGGCGAAAGTGAAAGCGCCGCGTTTAGAGCAAAAGTGCACCATGGCCAGTTCGACCGCCATCTGTTTCCAATTAACGAGACCGCAAGAAGCGGGCGCGATAATTGGAAACAGATGGAGCCGATGCTCGCTCCAGAGACACATAGGCTATGGGAGGGGACATTTAAAGAGAAGGCAGGACATACCCAAGCCTTTGGCCATTTGCATGCGTTATTTGGGGAAGCCTTACGCAAATGGCCTATCAAATGCGTGGCCGGGAAAAAAATAAACATGAGGAAAAGATGTGTGTGAGATGGAAGCCCTTACTAGAAGCGTCGCAGAGCAGCACATGCACGCTGGCTCAGGCGAGACCTAAAAAGACTATGAAAGGATTTAAAAAAAATATATTTTTATCTAAAACAAGGCATCATGAGGTTAAAGGCATTATACAGAGGAGACATTGTCCAATATTTCATCACTTAATACGGGAGAGTGCGGATGGGGGGGGGAGGGGGAGAACAAGGGTCAAGGATAAATACTTTGTGATCAGGGTGAGCCCGGAACATCAAAGTTAGAATTGGCAGGTGGTACACAAATATCTCCCCTGTATCGATTCCACGGACCCCACACTGAAGACCATTTACGGGGTCGGTCTCTTGCCACATAAACAGTTTTTTCACGGAACATGCACCAATCCATATCTTCTTTCCAAACCACGAGAGTAGGAGGACTCCCGGATCCCCACTTTTGAGCGATATTGCGTTTTGCGATCATGGCACCCAACATCGCCCACTTGGTCTGGGCCAAATTTAGATCTGTTGGTTCCCAAATATTGAGTATGCTTCTCCTAGCCTCCAGCTGCAAAGTGATCTCCAAGACCTCACTCATTGTGTTGTGTATCTTATTCCAATATTCAACGATATATAGACATTCCCAGAGGACATGGACGAACGTCGCAACAAGACCACACCCTCTTCTACACAAATATGAAAGGATTTTGGGTGGTCCACACTTGATTATTATTTTGAGTGTTTGGCCAGAGACAGTATTTAATGTGTGCTATGTGATACAGGTTAAAAAGTAGCAAATGCCCCCATTGTTTGTCTGAAACATCCCTACCACCCATGGGAAGAGGTCACACCATGGATATCTTGGGACTCATGCACAGCGATCATGCAACTTCTTATACTTTTGATCTATTGGATTTGTATTCGGAAGGGAGAGAGGTATTGTATAAGGGATATCTCTTCAGCAACTGTGTTTAGATTTCTCAAAAATATGTTTAAGAGGGAAAGCTATCTGAGATATCTACTTACAAATAATGGAGTGCAGTTCTGTTCTGAAGAGATGAAAGATTATCTGAGTGAGTGGGGTATAGTTCACAAGAAATCAGCTTTGTATCATCACCCCCAAACCAATGATGCTATTGAGAGAGTGAAATAGACGTTAAAGGAGGATATACAATTAGCTAAGGCAAACCGTTTCGATTGGAAAATTGAATTGTTCAGAAGAATCACAGGATATCACGTCTTCTCACTCTATTACAGGGAAATTGTCTTCAAAGCTCTTCAAGGGGAGGATTCCATGCCCTAACGTTTTCCCATGTTAGATGACGCAGAGCAAAGGGTGTGTAAGCAATGTCCCAGGTGAGTGAAAAGAGAAACTGATTAGCAAGGAAGAGATTATGCCAAGTGGTAAAATGAGACGTATGTTGTAATTAAGGTGTGTGATTGGGTAAGAATAAAAGCATCAACAGCATGTGTCGATTGGTTCAAGTTCACTGCAGATTAGAAAGTTATTAAACTTTTTAACAAAATGCTGTCAAGCCACAAAATGTCAGGATTTGGAATAAAAACAGTTCTTCACCATAAACCCATGTCAGACGATAGGAGGAAGGAACCAACTGATAAAAGTGATGTGTGTGCAAATAATATCAACCCTCCTTGTTTCATGCATGATGGGAGGAAGAGCTCTAGGTTTGTAAGGAAACCCACACACTTGAAAGAATTTGTAACACATTAACTGTTTACTGGCATGTTCATTGATAAGAAAACATTTGTATGAATCTTTAAAGCATGCTTTGTTCATTTGGCAACAAATTAGTATAATTGTTGAGCTTGTTAAGCTTAAGATCATATATGCCCATCTCATTTTCTTAAGATGTTAAGTGCTAACTTTAATTCAGTTGGTCTTTTTGTACAGAAGTGAGGCATATTGCACTGGATCATGACCATGATTACACCAGTAGAATGTTAGAGCTGTAATAGAATGTAGAATTTTGTGGCATAAGAAGAAAGCAGATGGCAGTCAAAGGTGGCTGAGCTGTATGAATAAATGGTACCTCAAATGAGCTGTTCATACATTCTTCACTGGCTGGCTACAGACAGCGATACTTTACCCTGGTTTCTGTGAACTGTATTGTTAAAGAATGAATCCCGCACAAATCAATAGTAAAGGTCACAGTGTTCAATTCACCTTTACCGGAGATGTTGGATGCCTGTTAGGCTGGAGTGTGAGCATGTGGGCCACAGCTGCACAGAAAAGCAGACATGCTTGTGGGTGTCATGACTTGGCCAGTCAGCCCAACCTCCTCTTCACATACGGTCTACTGCAAGGTTAGCAGCTCTGGGAAAGTCAGTACTGATCGTTCAGGTCACAGTACATCTGGAGGTTGACTTCCATCCTCTGGTCCTTATTGCGGGTCCACTGTCTCAGTGCCCGGAAGGTAGAGTTCACACAAGTCAGTTTTACTCCTCTGTTGGTGGTTGCTGAAATGTGAACACTGAGGGAGTTGCCAAATTGGCTCGGTCCGCTTGCCTTCTGCAGACCCAACAGATCTAAATAAATTACCGACCCATCTTGTTTCTTACTTTAGCAGCAAAAGTCATTGAAAAAGCGACTAACATCCAACTGACCAAATACCTAGAATCCAACAAACTCCTGGACCCCTCACAATCTTGCTTCTGCGCCAACCACAGCACAGAACCCACCCTCAAAGCCACGGACAACATCAGAGCCCTCATTGACAAGGGCGAACCCGCTGCCCTCATCCTACTAGACCTCTCAGCGGCTTTTGACATTGTATCTCACCACACACTACTACAAGGCCTCCACCAGATGGGCATCCAAAGAGAAGCCCTCAAGTGGATTGCCTCCTTTCTCACAGGCAGAACCCAAAGAATCCGCCTCCCACCTTGGCGCCAACATTATCGGTGAAGTCCCACATGGCTCCTCCTTCAGCCCCACCCTCTTTAACACCTACATGGCCGCCCCAACCACCCACAACATGAACTTCAAATCCTATGCGGCTGCCACCCAACTCATCCAGTCCTTCTCCTCAGACTCCGCCAACACAAAAGCCAACTTCCACAGGTGTATGCCAAAAGTCGCCAGCTGGATGCAGAGCAAGTGCTTTAAACTTAACACCAACAAAACTGAGCTACTCATCTTTGGGAGCTCTGCCTCCACCTGGGATCACACCTGGCAGCTCACCGAATTAGGCCCCATCCCAAGGCCACTTAGCATGCAAAGCAGCACTTCAGCTTGGGAATAGTCTCTCCTCAGTTTCTTCAGGTTCCTCTCCTCAGTAAAGGTTTCTTCGTGTAGTCCAAAAGTGATCTAATTTCATGGGATCAGGGTCCCAATATTTATACCCATAAATCCTTTGTTCTCTGAGGGGAGAGGGGCCTTTGCCCAATCCAAACCAGTTCTGAAGCACTCTGTTTACCAGACTTCTCCTTTCCTTTCACAGAGCAGGGCATGCACGTCAGACGCCCCACAGGAGGTGGAGCCAGCATTGTGGAAGGCAAGTACAGTCCTGGAGCACTTTGTTTACAGGACTCCTTCTCTTCTTTCAGTGTGCAGGGCAGAGACATCAGCCGCTCCCCAGGGGATGGAGCCAGCATTGTAGAAGCTAGGCACAGCCCTATTCAGAGTTCAGGTGCACTCCTCCCTCCCATCTAGATGCAGATCTCTCTATTCACCACTGGGTGGCTCAGCCTGTCTCCTGCTATACCCAAGCACTGTCACTCACAAAACCAGACATAGAATACACAAACTAGCAGAGGCAGGTTTGAATGGTTAGACAAGCAAATACCTACTTTCTAAAAGTGGTATTTGCAAACACAGAATATTTAAATAAACATTACTAAAATATGTATTTTATTATTCTGAGTTCAGGCATACTAAATTCGAATTTCTACCATGTTCTCTGAGTCTGCTAGGATTATAAAATTTAACAATTCTAACAGCCCATTCTGGCCTAGGGAGAACAGATAGCCTTGAAAAACGAAAATGGCTGTAATTCCCTATTAGGACATGCCACACACACCAGGGCTTGCCCTACCTTATACTTACAATGCACCCTGCCCTTGGGCCTACCATAGGGGTGACTGATATTAAGAAAAAGGAAGGTTTAGGGACTGGGAAGTGGGTGCCCTTGCCCAGTTAGCATGGCAGTACCAGACTGCACACAGGCTTTGCAATGGCAAACCTTAGTCACATTTTACAAGGCTGCTTCTGTGGGTGGCACAACCAGTGCTGCAGGCACACCAGCAGTATTTGGATTACACGCCCTGGCACACTCAGTGCACTAGACTAGGGTCTGACAAGTAAACCAAAATAGCCAAACATGGAATCACTAATCCATACATCAATATACAATAGGGAGCACCAGCACTGTGGCACTGAATAGCATTGGCACAGTGCCAAAAGCATCTAACACCAGCAAAAATACATGAGGCAACAGCACACATCTCCAAAACAGGCTCCAAACAACACAGAATGTGGCCGCAAGGCTAGTCCATGACCTCTGAAGACAAACCCACATGACTCCCCCACCTCAGAACTCTACACTGCCTCCCAGTCAGCAAATGCTGCCCCTTCCCAACATCTACAAAGAGCTCCACAACAAGGACCCAGTTTACCTCAACCAGATAATTAACTTCCACCAGCCCAAGATACAACTCCGCTCCTCCTCCCTCCACCTTTCCCACTCCCCCCTGTATCTACAGAAGTGGAGCCTCTCCTTGTCCCACCTCACA
Source organism: Lissotriton vulgaris (assembly GCF_964263255.1). NCBI lineage: Eukaryota > Metazoa > Chordata > Amphibia > Caudata > Salamandridae > Lissotriton > Lissotriton vulgaris. Next base: position 1,247,917,100 of record NC_141689.1, on the reverse strand, counting down.
CCCAAACTCTGGAATGACCTCCCCCTGCAATCTGCACCTACACTACTGGAGTTCGGAAAGAGACTGAAGACCTGGCTCTTCAACAAATAGCTAAGGAGCAGCTAGTAAAGAACCCACCACCCAGATTCTGGAGACCCTCGGGTGACAAGTCAAGCTTTGGAAATCCCGAGTGATTGATGGATTGATTGATTGATTGACTGCCCAAATGTAGAACCACTCAGGGAGACCGAGAGATATTCGGGCAGGCTCAGGAAAACTGTTATTTTCTTGCAAACAGGCTTTCCTCTTCTGGGCTTGCCTGCTACGTTTCTACTTCTGCGGGCAGTCAGTCCCTATGGAGCAAGATGGATAGACGTCCAGTGATGTCCTCTTTTCTCTGGGAGATTTGATGTTCAACACCACCCCTGGATCTCAGCAGTTCTTATGCAGAGCACAACCTTCCATGATCTTGAAGAACTTGGAACTGGTCCCAAGTGAGGATTTATGGGTCCTGCTTTTATACACACTTCTCAAACAGGGGATGTTGATCCCACTGTCAATGCCCAGGAACCAATTTACGGTGGTTTCTGTTCAGATTTCATAGTTTTCCTGCAGTGCTGATACAGTCTTTGTAAAAGGTGATGGCTCTCGCAGCAGGTAGAATGCTGTTTCTAGGAAAGAGTACTCATAATATGAGCACAATGAGATGTGAAATCTTTTCACTTGGATGCCATCAGCATTCCTGAAGAAGCACTCAGGGAGAGACAAAAAAGGAAGGCCTTACCTAGAATCTTTCCTCCCTGTATTAATAGATTATTCTCGAGAGGGTAGCAGCCTCTAGCGTATCTTCGTGGACCTAAAATCTGCATTCGATTTGGTACGAAGAGATGAACTGTGGGCTGTTTAAAGTGATCTGGGGATGTCGTCCTATCTTTGCTATATGCTCAGGCATTTGCAAGAAGGCAATTATGCCCAAATCAGGTTCGGCAAACATGGTGAACTTCCAACTTTCATAGCTATAGAGCGAGGGGTAAGACATGGTTGTGTGCTAATGCCCACCCTTTTATGCCTATTCATAAATGCACTCCTAACACACTGAACGCGGAAAAGGATAATGATGCACTCAAGATAGTGAACAGCAAAGTACCAGCTATGATGTTTGCCAATGACACTCTCCTACTCTCAAAGACACCGATGGGCATTCAGAGGATCCTCGACAACTTCAAGGCCTTCTGTTACAGTAGGGATCTCGAGATTACCTGCCAAAAGACCAAATATATGGTCTTTAATCAAACCAGCTCAACTCGCCCTAATCCCAGCTTGGACAGTATTCCATTGAAGAGGGTGTCTGTATTTGAGTCACTTGGGGTCACATTAACAGAAAAAAATGGACTGGGGGCTCAAATCGATAAAGCAAATCTGAAGCTAGCGCAGAACACAGGGGGGTTGATGAAGCTATTTGGGAACTCTTTCCATAAACCTATAGGACCACTCTTGGAAATCTACCAAGAGCAAAGAAGGGCTGCTGCAATGTACGGAACTGAACTCTGGGGGTATAGCTCTCTGAGAAATATCACCATATCCGAGAACACTTTTACTAGGTAGTTATTTGGTCCCCCCCTCAGTTCTCCCCTTACACCGCTTCATTTGGATTTGGGGGTTAGGCCAATTGCCGATAAAATTGCTTTTAGACCTCTGATTTATTGGCATTGCATATTGCATATGGGTAACCCCGGAACTGGCTACGTATAGGGACGAGTTAAAGGAGATCCTGGGCCTGCAGGGCACTGGGAAACTATTGTGGCTAGCATATGTCAGGAACTCACTTCTGGAGTTGGGCAGAGCGAGTCTATGGCACAACCCTGAGGAAGCCTGTACCACAATTTCTAGAAAGGAACTGGTTTGGAGCTAAAGGGAGGGCAAACTCGCAAGTTTACATAGGTGTCCAGCAACAGGATCATTAACAGTTGCGTTTTTGAGAATAAAAGACCAGTACATCCTAGAGCCTGCCCTGGATGAGATATAACCTGCGCTAGCGAGGAAACTGTATATTCAATTTAGACACAGGGTTCTCCCGATATGCGTTTTCTCTAACAAAAGGGAATATACACACTCTCTATGTTGTTCGGCCTGTAACAATGCAGAGGAGTCAGAGCTGCATGTATTCTTTTTCAGACCTTGTTACAGAAAAACTAGACGCGGTTGGCTGACCGAAATATGTAGAAATCTGGGGACCAAACACTGTGTAGAGGCATTTAGGTTGTTGAAATACAACACTCTATCCCCAATTGTATTTGCGGTGTCACGCTTCCAACTCTATATGTGGTGTGTATGCAAGTCCCTTCTGAAAACCAATCCTCAGGACTAAGAGGACAACATTTTCTTTCCTTATTATTTAATTGGGCTTGCTCCATTTTTTAATGTCATTTTTATATGCGATTATATAGAGTAATTTTTTGTGGTGTACCAATTTGAAATATATTAGCCCTATCTCTCTATATTAACTGTATATTATATGTATATGGCACCATGTATGTGTTGATATGTATATTGCTTATTTATTTGGGTGTGGGATAATAGTCTGCCTTAGTAATATAGGACCCTGGGGCCTTGCGTTTAGGCACTGGATGATGCTTGTATGTATCGTCAGTTTTATGAACTTTCAACTTTATGATCCAATGATCGTAATAATGTATTTTTAATTGATTGAGTTCTCAAACACATTGCCCCACCAGTAACATAAATGTCAGTGATCAGGAATGACTAATCCGCAATATCCTGCTAAAAAGGTTACCATAGAATATCCCTCCTCTCACACTCCAGTGTCTACGGTTACACCCTTCAGTTAACAAATGAAGGCAATACATTTCCACGGTGTGTGGAGCCTCTACCCCCACCTTTATCTTGTGCCATGCAAAACCAGGGATATTCCAAAATGAAACTTGACAGTTTCAGTAACCTTACTCTTACATCGACATGGAATGCTTCTACCAAACATACTTTACATGTGCCCAACATACACATGGGATGTCAGCGCTATGGTCTGTGTCTCACATACAAGTAGAACTTTAGATGAGTGGGACCAGTAGGTGCCAGATTCCTGAAGTGGAGAAAAATGCCTGTTCAGCAATAAAATCATCCAAATAATTTAGGACATGGACAGAACTACCTTACCAGACAGAGGGCATGCATAAAGTGTCCCTTCAGGTCTCGGAAACATACTCCGGTTTTCAGACTCAAAGGACAGGCCAAAACCTCAATATTCACATTGAATTTGCGAGTGACTGTACCACAAAAAGTCGTAATATGAGATATCAAATTAAGTTAAACTACTCAGGGCAGTGTTAGACGCAGGTTTACCATGCAGGGGTCATTCCCATACCAACAGCTCATATATTATCTGTTGTGATCTATCACAGAAATACCTTGCATTACATATAATCATCCAATCAAGTATTAAAAAAAATATTTGTAGCCAACACCATTTTCCCAATTTTTGAAACTTCTTTAGGACCTTCTTCTCTAACAATTTCCTATGATTAGAGTGCAAAAATAGTTTTTAATCTTCCTTTCAACTCGAGAGAAAGAAATTACTGTCCATTTGTTTTATTCATGCAATGCTTAATTTGTGAAAGTGCTGTTGCCTGAAGCTCCGCTCAAAAGCCAACTGCTGTGTCATTAAATGTTGGTGCACTTAAAGGAATATGCTACTTACCAGTATGCATCTGTTCTTTGCATGTAGGGCTGCGGACATTCATATTTGTGCATAGATCGCCGCCTAGTGTTGGGTCCGGAAGATTGCACTTTGTTGTCCTGGAAGAGTCTTCGAAGTATCACGAGATAGGTGACTCCTCCCCTGGACTACAGTGCGCATAGGCATCTTCTCAATCCTCAGATTGTTTTTCGCCATAGTGGCAGAGATGGAGATAGTAAAGTAAGAGATGGCCATGCAAAAGATAATGCTGCAGCTGCGACAGGCACCGGGGAGGAGGGTGGGCGATATGAAATGTCAGCAGCCCTACATGCCAAGAAAAGATGCATACTGGTAAGTAGCATATTCCGTTTGAGGCATGTGGGCTGCTGAATTCATATCTGTGCATAGACTGTATAACAGTATCTCCTCTAGCGGTTGTTACCTGTGCCAGCTGCAGCAGTTTGAAAAAAAGTTTTGAGGACAGCCTGGCCAACAGCAGCTTGCTGCTTTGCTTGCACGCCTACACAGTAGTGTTGTTTTGTGAAAGTGTGTATGGTAGTCCATGTGGCTGCTTTACAAATATCTTCAAGAGGAATATTTCCTAGGAAAGCCATGGATGCCCCCATTTTTTGCATAGAGTGTGCTCCTGGGGGGACAGTTAAAGTGCGTTTGGTTTTTTGATAACATATTTGAATGCATTTAACTATCCATCTGGCTATTCCTGACTTAGATATCTGGCAGTTCTATCGATTGATTAATATGGATATTGGGTACGACCTTTGGCATAAACTTAGGGTTTGTTCTAAGAACCACCCTGTTAGCATGTACTTGCATGAAAGGTTCTTGAATTGTTAGTGCTTGTAACTCGCTAACTCGCCTGAGTGAGGTAATGGCAATCAAGAATGCCACCTTCCACGTTAAGAACTGTAGTTCGTATGAGTGTAGAGGTTCAAAAGGAGGTCCCATAAGTCTGGTAAGTACTATATTTAGATTCCAGACTGGGGAAGGTGGGTATCTTGGAGGGATCACCCTTTTAAGACCCTCCAAAAAAACCTTTATTGCTGGTACTATAAACAGTGAAAGGTGTTGCCTGTTTTGAAGATATGCTGCTATAGCAGCGAGGTGCAGTCTTATGGAAGAGTATGCTAGGTTGCATCTTTGAAGATGCAGCAGGTAACATATAATGTTCTGTATGGAAGCATCTAAAGGGTTGATTTGGTTATTGTTGCAGTAAATGACAAATCTCTTCCATTTAGCTGCATAGCACGCTCTCGTAGTTGGTCGTCTTGCCTCTTTAATGATGTTCATGCAGTCCGGAGGCAAGTTAAGGTATCCAAATTTTAAGACTTCAGGAGCCAGATCACTAGGTTCATCTGATTGGTATCTGGGTGTCTGATTTCTCCATGGTTCTGAGTTAGCAGATGGGGTGCGAGGTTCAGCCTTTGATGAGGAACTACCGAAAGTTCCAGGAACGTTGTGTACCATGGTTGTCTCGCCCATGTGGGAGCAACTAGGATTAGAGTGAGTGATTGTTGGCGCAGTTTGCGTGCCACCAGCGGAATCAGTGGTGCTGGGGGAAAAGCGTACGCAAATCTGCTTGACCAGTTCATCCATATCGCATTGCCCTGTGACAACGGATGTGGGAATATGGCGGCAAAGGACTGGCATTTTGAGTTTTCGTTTGTGGCAAACAGGTCTATCTCTGGGTACCTCCACTGCCTGAAGAATGGTTGGAGAACCTTGGGGTGAATCTCCCATTCGTGTAGTTGTTGGCTGTGCCTGCTGAGCAGATCTGCTATTTGTTTGTCTTTCCCTGGGAGGTGTTCTGCCAGGAGAAAGGTACCTCTTGGAATTGCCCACTTCCATATGCTCTGTGCTAAGTGGGACAGTTGTGGAGAATGTGTTCCTACCTGTTTCTGGATATAGTACATTGCTGTCATGTTGTCCGTCCGGATCAACACAGTCTTGCCGTACAAGTATTTTTTTAATGCTTTCAGGGCTAGGAATATCGCTAGCAACTCTAGTTAGTTGATATGCAGTTTCTTTTGTTTGATTGTCCAGAGCCCTTGTACTGTGCAATGAAGGAGGTGGGCTCCCCAGCCTGTCAGTGATGCGTCCGTTGTTAGTACTAGTTGTGGAACCGGCTCTTGGAACAGTCGCCCCTTGGAAAGGTTTTGTGGGTTCCACCACTGCAGAGTGTTGTGTGCGCGACTCTCTACCAACACTAGGTCTTTTAGTTGTCCGTGCTAGGCATTCTTGCAATGGGCGCATTTGAAGTCTGGCATGGGGGAACAATGAATATGCAGGAGGCCATCATGCCTAGGAGTTGCATGAAGACTCGAGCTGGAAGAGAGTGTTGTGGCAGAAATTAGCGAATGAGCATCTGCATGCTGGCTATCCTCGCTGAGTTTGGGTATGCCTTTTCCACTGAGGTAGCTATAGTAGCTCCCAGATATTGTTGTATGTGGGAGGGTTGTAGATGCGATTTTGGGTAGTTTATCGAAAACCCTAAACTGTGTAATAGCTGAAGTGTTTGAGACGTGTCTCTTGCACACTGTAAGTACGATTTTGCTTGTATGAGCCAATCGTCGGGATGTGCAGCTACTGTGGCTAAGCATTTTGTAAACACTATTAGAGCAGTGGTCACCGGAAGCGGAGAACCTTGAATTGGTAGTGTTGACCTTCTATTGTGAACCTGAGATATTTCCTGTGAGCTGGATGGATGGGTATGTGAAAATACGTGTCCTTGAGGTCCAATGCTGCCAGGAAGTCTCCTTGCTGTAGCAACAGGAGCACTTGCTGTAGTGTGATCATATGGAAGTGATCCGACAGTATGTATTGATTTAGGGGTCTGAGGTCCAATATTGGTCTGAGGCAACCGTCCTTCTTGGGAATAAGGAAGTATAGGGAGTATACCCCTGTCCCTTGGTGTTGGAAAGGGACTGGCTCTATGGCCCCCTTTTCCAGCATGCATTTCACCTCTTGTTGTAGCAGGGTGATGTGTTCTTTAGACATAGGGCGGTGTCTGGGTGGTATGTTTGGTGGGGTAGAAGTGAGTTCAAGGCAATAACCATACTGGATAATTTGTCTCACCCACCTGTCCGTGGTAATTGCGTTCCAGACAGGTAGGAATTGTTGGGAGTCTGCCTCTGACCGGTGTTAGGTGATCTGGAGGTAGCGTGATGAAGTCACTGTTTTGTGGCAGTGGAGGCTCTGGTGTTATTGCCTCCACGTCCTCTTCCTTTGTTATTGTTGCCCCTATAACCTTCTCTGTTGGAGTTTTTGTTAAAGGAACCGTGGGTGTTGCTTTTGTATGAGGATGAGGTCTGTGAAGTATTGCCTCGTGTAGCTGCTCTGTATGAGGAGCGTCGAAAGGACCCTCTGTGTTGCGGAAACTGCAATGCACCCATTGATTTTGCAGTTTCTTCATTTTATCTAAAATGGTGTTGACTGCAGGGCCAAAAAGGAAGTCTTGATTGACTGGATGGTTAAGAATGGTGGACTGCACTTTGTTCTTAAAGCCTGAAATACGCAGCCATGCATGTCGTCGTAGTAAAACGCTAGTGTTAATAGACCTGGCTGCGGTGTCTGCTGCGTCAAGAGCACATTTGATGGTGGCGTTTGTAATAAATTTTCCCTCCTGTATGAGGTCATTAGCTTGGGCTTTAAAAGGCTCAGGCAGGTGTTGCATTAAGCTTTCAAGCTGGTCATAGTGTGCCCTGTCGTAACGAGCTAGCAGAGCTTGTGTATTCGCAATTCTCCATGAATGGGAGGCCTGTGATGCTACCCTTTTACCTGAGGCCTCTAGTATTTTTGACTCCTTATCAGGAGGAGGAGCCTCCCCTGTTGTCCGTGAGTTGGCCCTTTTGCGTGCATTAGCCACTACCAGCGAGTCTAATGGTAACTGACCTCTGATGTACGTAGGGTCTGCTCTATACTTCTTCTCAATCCTGGGATTGATTACGCGCGCCCTTGCTGTATCCTTAAATATATTAGGCGCGTGTTGTAACACTCCCTTTAGCATAGGAAGTGTTCTGACGCTTTTCTCTGAAGTAGGGAAGGTGTCAAATAAGAAGTCTTCTTCTACAGGGTCATTTTGCAGGTCTACGTTGTGGTACTGCGCTGCCCTGTCTATTAGTTGGTTGAATACAATGGTGTCGTCAGTAGGTGACGGCTTAGTTGGGTATGAGGAGACGTCAGGGATGGGATGGGTGTCATATGGGTCAGTTGGCTCCCCCAAAGTTCATCTTGGGGGTTAGGATCCTCTGGATAACCATAATCATGCTGTGGATCCTCCCCTGTGTTTCCCTCATTGTCCCCATAGTGAGAAGGAGAGTAAGGAGCAAAAGTTGTAGTAGGCATAGTGGGGTAGACAGGAATGAAGGGTCTAGCGGGAGAAGTCCCAAAGTCCTTCTTCTTTAGTGGGATGGGGGAATGAGAGTCCGTGTCCAGTGGCCTCTTCTTCCTGTGCAGGATTGTGACTTTACCAGTCTCAGGATTAATATATATTTTTGCCTTCTCGTCTGATGGATCTGGATGGAAGAGTTCTTCCTCCACTGTCCTTGGTTGTGTTTTTGACATTTTTGGCTTTGGGTCGATAACACCTTCTGTTTAGACGACTTTTGGTGCCTTATTGCTCTTCTTCGGCTCGGGCCCTTTCTTCGGGTCGACGAGTGATTTTGGGTCGACCGGGTCTTTCGGTTCGACACGTTTCTTGTGCTAGACAGGTTTTTTCGGTTGACTGTCCTTTGCCGAGTCAATGGCTTTTTTGGGATCGACTGGTGTTTTCGGAACGCTTGTCTTTGGTTCGATAGCCTTCTCCAGCCGGATTACAGGCTTCGATACGGCACCCTTTCCATCGGCGACCTTCTTCGGTTCGGCAACTTTCGGCACAGCTGGCTTTTTCGGGTCGATGACATTCTTCGGGTCGGTGCCTTCCGGCTCGGTGTCCTTCTTTGGCTCGACGGCCTCTATAGGGTTGGCGCCCTTCGGCTCGACGGCCTTCTTCGGGTCAAAGGTTTTCTTTGGGTCGACGCCTTTAGGCTGTACGGCCTTCTTCGGGTCGACGGTGTTCTTTGGGTCGACGCCTTTAGGCTGTACGGCCTTCTTCGGGTCGACAACTTTTTTGGGCTCTGGAACCTTCTTTGGGATCACGTTACTTGGCCCTGGGGTCTCTGAAGACTTAGGTTTCGGTTTCGGAGCCGAGCCGGACGGGGGGGCTGGCAAATGTTTTCTCGGATCTTGGCTAAGGCCTTTTGGCGATGCCTCGACCGGAGCTTTCGGTAACTGGGTAATCGGTGTCGAGGGCAGTGTACTCACGATTTGCCCCGGTGGGATCTCGTCATCGGAGTCCGAGTAGTCCTCGAAGGTGACGATCTCTAGGTCCGAATCTGGAGCTTCTGGAAGTTCTTGGTCATCATCGAAGATGTTATCTGGTTCCGGTGCCTGTCGCTGCATCTCTTGCCTAGCGGCCCGTCGAATCCGTATGGTTTTCTTCTACCGGAATTGGGCACAGGCTGGGCAGGTTTCTTCCTTATGGTCTGGTGAAAGGCACTTGTTGCATACTGAGTGCTTGTCAGTATGCGGGAACTTGTAGTGGCATTGTGGGCACCTTTTAAACGGGCTCCTTTCCATCGACAGCAGGCCCACGTGGCGTCGAAAAGGCCCAACGGCACGTGTCGACGACTGGTTCGAGAGGGAAAGCTTGTTCGAGTCAAGAAGTACAGAGCGAGAACAATACCGTCGAAGTCGAAGGCCTTTATAAAAGTTTTGTTTCGATTCCGAAGTTGGAGTATAGGAATAACATCCGAACCCAATGGCGGAAAAAAACAATCTGAGGATGGAGAAGATGCCCATGCGCACTGTAGTCCAGGGGAGGAGTCACCTATCTCGTGATACTTCGAAGACTCTTCCAGGACAACAAAGTGTAATCATCCGGACCCAACACTAGGCAGCGATCTATGCACAGATATGAATTCAGCAGCCCACATGCCTCGAACACCAAGGCTAGTAGTATTTAATCGACGACCAGATTTTTCCTCACTCTTGCTGGCTCCTGCCTTCTCCCTTAGTGGCGTTTTTGCGGTCTTTCTCTTCCTCTATTTTTCTGACCCATATTTTCCCACCCCTTACTTTCTTGCGGGGAAGTAAATGCTGGTCCTCAAACAAAAGTGCTGGTAGCCCCACTGGCAACCACCGGCTCCAATTACGCACTGCATCCATGTCAGCCAGAGTCTCATACTGCACACACTTGCAGTCTGGAGGACTTAGCAAATGGCGAAATAATGCAAACAAAAATTGAAACCATAGCAGATAAAGGTGCATAACATTAAAAAAAAGACAAAATATTAAGGCAAAAATCAAAACAGCAAAATAACTGCACAACACACACTTGAGCGACTTCAAATAGCAACAAAACAGATTGGAAAAAACTGAAAACCATTGCAGAAGGGACAAAAATCAGCAAATCCTTGGGAAAAATAGTAAAAGACAAGAACAACAAGCAAAGCATGCGTAAGACAATGACACTGGAAGTAAAGAGAAGACTAAGCAGACAAATGCAAGAGGAAGACGAAAAATTAAGCAAACCCTTTAAAGATCACTAATCACCTTTACAAAAAAGCATTGTGTCATAGGTCTTCATTTCCTGTTGAATTGAAACAAGATAAATACATTACTATTAGCTTTTGTAAACCTATCCATACTTATAAGTTATAGTAATACGCTAAACATTGAGGTTATTAGTGGGGCACCATGTAAGCAGTGTGGAAAACCTTAATTCATACAGACTGGTTAAACACTTTGTATTATTATGGACACATTGCTACTTACTCATGACTTATCTGCATTCAGTCTTACCATATTTTCATGGCCAGCAAACAACTTGACAAAAGACAATCAATTAAATAAATTCAAAGCTTTGAGGACTTTCCTACTGCAAATAGAAATAGGAAAGTCTACTAAGCAAATTAATACAGTCACAATTTACCAAGCATAGGCAGTTGCAATTGGCAAATCAATACTAGAACCATTTGCTGGGCAAATGGTAAGCTTACACACGAAACACTTTTTTGTAACTTTTATTTATTTACCATTTTGTACATTCATTATTTACAGCTAAAAAATAATTTATATAAAAAGTAGCTCTTTTCCACTTGACGGCTGACAAACAATTTGCCACATTATCCTAATACACCAACCCCCAGATCATAAAACAGCCAGGGCCAATTCTTTCTGAGAAATTACTGTTTTGCATGTATGGGATTCAAAACTAAGGATGATACATTTTGATATAAGAAAACAAAATCACATTCTGTGGAACATTTGGTTTTAGGATCACATCTTGTGAAGCATTTCTGTCTTCTGTTCTGGTATTAAAAGTGGTTAAAACCCTCAACAGAAATATAAAGCTATTTTCTTCAAATGCAGCTAACAATGGGCATGAATTGGAAACAGAATGTTTAAGTGTTAATTTCATAAAATTATTGTTGATAAAACAATTGTCTCTCCTGAGAGTACCTAGATTTATGCATTTCTATGGCTGTAGTTTTTACCACATAATTATAGACTTATTAAAGTTGCCTGAATTTGCTAAAAATTGTAGATTTCACAAAAAAGGTTGTTTCTAGCCCAAATGAACGAAATAACATGGCTAGAGAAAAGGCTGTATAATTTGTGTTTTCACAGTAATTCAAATAACTTTACTTCATAGTTTGGATATTTATACTGCATAATCCCTGGGGCTCTGATAATGGTATAAAGCTCTGCAGAGTGGTTTGAGGCAGTCACTATGATGATGCGATCAGTATTTCACTGGAAAACATCACACATTTCCCATATTTTAAGGTTCCCTGTGAAATGTAGAATTTATGCCACAGCTTGTTGTGTAATAAAAGCACTCAAACTTGATTATATATTTTTAAACGCAAAGAATTAAATATGCGATTATTACCATTGTTAACAGTATTTAGGGGCCATGAGTCGTGATCTTTCCCTCCCTCTACAACGGTAATAAATAAATAAAAATTACACTATGCGCATCTACATATATGGTTTATGCAAACGCATTTATTCATGTATATTTGTTTCAACAAAGGGTATTTAATTATAACCCAGGATGCAAGAGGTTACATTTGTGCAGTATGGTAAAATCATATTGAGAAGTCTCCATGACTATTAGGAGAGTTAATTCCCTGTGTATATTAATAGCTGCTTGCAATCTGTGAGGCAGTGACAACTGTTTTTCCAGTGTAGATTTTGCTGTACTGTGGTAATAAACTCAATTTGAACTTTGTACTGTAGTATTAAACGTCGATGTGCATTTATTAGTATAGTGGCTCTAAATATCTAATTAACTGTTACCCTGTGTAAAGTTAGCATTACACATATTCTGTGAGACAGTAAACAGTGCTTTTCTAATGTAGGTTTTGCTATACTCAAATTAGATTTTGGCACTGAAGCAATAGCATTAATTTACAAAGTGGTTTCACTCCTGCTCATAATATGTTCATACAATGTATGCTCATTCTCTGCCCTACTGTTCCCATCACTTACAATACTCCTATGAAATACTACTCATCTGTTTCTTTTGTCTTTCTTTATACTCCTCTTCAACATTTTCTTTTTAGAAGTCATAAACTTCTTATTGACACCAGCATCAAGAAACTCTTCTGTGGCTGGGATGTGGTCTTATACGGACGGTGCTCTGTTCTGTGATTGCTGTCTCTTGGCATTCTTTTTTCTCTCTTTTGACATTTTTTGGTTTTCGATAACATTATCCTTTTGTCAATTAGTAGATTCACTTAATGGCAATGATTTCCATGTAGGCTGAATTCAAGAATGAAGTCTTCTGTGTTTATCAAGACGGCTTTTACGAGTGAAGCTTCTGTCACATTCAGTACATTTGAATGGTCTTACTATAGTGTGTAACAGTAAACGGTGCTCATTAAGATTGCTTCTCCGGCTGAACCTTTTTTGACAGTCAGCACAAGTGTATGGTTTTTCACCTGTATGTATTCTCCTGTGTGCACTAAGATTTCCTTTTTGACTGAAACTTTTGTTACATTCAGTGCATGTGTATGGCCGCTGGTTTCGCTGAAGGTTTGGAATAAGAGTAAGACATTTTGTATTCCTTCGATTACTTTGACATTCATTATATGTATTTGGTAACTCTGCTTTGGGAGTTCCCTGGGGCAAAATGAAACAGGTAGGGTTATTGATACCCAGCTGGAAAAGTGCAGTATTCTGTCCTTGAAACTCCCAATTGTCTTCTGTTATTTGCTGATTTCTAGAGTCCATTCCTCTGTGGGAACCATGGTGCACATTCACTTCAGCTTTTGAAGCTCTGCCAAGCAGTCTATCTTCAGAACATTTTATAGAGTCCACCGCTGTTCGTGGTCTTCGCAATCCTCCAGCTTCTGTTACAACAGAATGAAATGGGTCATTCATTTTCTACATGTTAAAAATCTATCAAATAATTAACAAACTTAAGCCCCTTTTACAATAATCACTGTTAAGTTACAGTGAGGCCTATAGAGATATGCATTTTCAGTAGGAAATATGCAAAATAGGGTACCGATGCCAAAGGTACTTGTAGAGTCTACTCCTTTTATGTACTACCACCTCTAACGATCATGCATCCTGAGTGCACCTGCACCCAACATGATTTTTCAACAACTGCGGTGTGCAGCAGTACACAGCTATTAAAAACAAAATCCACATTGATATAACCAATATATCTTCCCAGACGGATGACCAGTGCATTTGCACCAGGAGCCCAAGGCATAGTATAGTCAAATTATATTCAGACAGGTACGGCTCTTACCTCCTTGTCATGTGAGATATATGGCTGTGAGCATGTTCAGTGTTAAAGACTGGACAGAGAATGCACTTGGTGGCAAAAGCATCAAGGCTGAGAGGTCAGAGTGCCAGGGCTCAGAAGTTGTCTTGGGTAGTTCTTACAGGGATTCATGGCAGGCTCCAGAGCCCATTAGGGCCACAAGCAAAGACAAAGAGTTGAGGCTGCAAGCAAGAATCATCAACGCATGGCTTCTCAAAACATGCCAGATGGGCACTTACTGCCTAATGTGGATGAAGCTGAAAGCCTGCGACTCTGTTTGATAATATTTTTCAGGAAAATAACCCAATCCCCAAGTCATCGGATGAGGCTGCAGTTTCTTTAATTCTTAAACCAAATAAAAACCTAATGAACTGTGATTCATACCGACCTATCTCCCTGCTGAATTGTGACTATAAACTCTTTGCACAAATTTTAGCAGGGAGGTTGAATCTGGTAATGAGCTCTTTGGTTTATCCGGATCAAAAGGAATTCATTAGAGGTAGTCAGCTACATGAGCTAACACATGAACTAATCGGGGCGATCGACTTAGCTGCTGCCCACAATTGTCCCCTCTCGATTGTTGCCTTTGATGCAGCGAAGGCTTTTAATCGAGTGAACTGGCCTTTTTATTTAACATATATGATTTAACCGTTTAGGTTAAGAGACTATTTTATTAGAACAGTTAAAAGATATCTATAACTTGCCCACTGCCAGACTTATTATCAATGGCAATCTCCCCAAACTCAAGTAGGCTGGAACGAAAGACAAGGCAGGGATGTCCATTATCCCCTTTATTATTTGACCTGTATATATAACTCTTGGCTTCTAGTGTTCGGGCCAGTAATAGATACACACCTTTTAGATGGGAGGGATGGGAGAAAAAAGTAGCCTTATATGCAGATGACTTGATGATTTTTTCTAGTGAGTCTCCTGCTATCTTACCCTGTCTGGAGAAGCTATTGATACATTTTGGAAGAATTTCAGGTTATTTTATTAATCCTCAAAAAACTGAGCGTATGACTTTGAACACACCTGTAAGCTCAATTATAACAAAACAGCAAATCCACTATCTTGGCATCCAAATTACTCATGATATAACAAAGACAACCCTAGCTAATTTAGAGCTCAAAAGGAAAGAAATGGTTTTACTTCTAAACTCTTGGAATAGCCTTGCATTATCCATTTTTGGTCGCTCTAATTTAATTAAGATGTCAATTCTGCCAAAGTTTATTTTTAACACGATCCCCTTATCTTTTGACCAGTCTGCTTTGAAAAAAGCACAAACCTTAATAAATACTTTTCTCTAAAATACTTTTCTCTGGGCGAATAAGGAGGGGGGTATTGCTAGTCCGGATTTATGCTTTTACTATTTTGCTTTTCAATGAAAAATGTAAGACCTCTCCTCTTCAATTCTTTATGTTTTGCTTCTATGATGCTAGCGATGTCTACAAACACCCCACAAGGGGCAATGGAGTTCTTTTTAAGTTTGGTCACCCTAAATTCTTTAAAAAAAGAAGACTGAAGGTTTTAAGTTCGGCCTGTGAAGTTTGGTTCCTAATCAGGAAGATCCTGAAGATTTCTTATTATAGGGCAGGGGCCCCCATCTGGAACTCCCCAGGCAC
The DNA here is from genome assembly GCF_964263255.1 of Lissotriton vulgaris. Taxonomy (NCBI): domain Eukaryota; kingdom Metazoa; phylum Chordata; class Amphibia; order Caudata; family Salamandridae; genus Lissotriton; species Lissotriton vulgaris. The sequence goes on along the minus strand of NC_141689.1, from coordinate 1,247,901,967 downwards.
GCCAGTCTGATTAAAAGACTCCCTTATCCACTGTACAAAGGTATTATGAGTTGGGGTCAACTGCTTGAAGGGAATAAACTTCATTCGTGGGACATACTGTATACTCTTACAAACAAAAGACTTGCAAGATTCAAGTTCTATCAATTATCTAGTTGGGCCTCACATTTAGATAAAGAGGAAGGAGATAGTGTAGAGTATGAACTCTCCTGTCGTGGCCGCTTATTTCAACAAAAGGAAGTCTCAGAATGGTATTGGCTTTTAATTAAGAATTAACCCCTTCATCGCCTATGGAGGAGTCCTGGAGAAGAGACCTGCCATCGACCAATGTAACACACCTATAGCAAGTATCAATGCGCACCCTTTGGAATGTGGTCAAAGCTGCCTATCTCAAAAGGAATTATTTGTTCACACTCGACAGGGCTTACTGGTAGCCAAAGAACCTTGCCAAACTGGGAGGTGCCCAACGAAAGGTTTGTCTGAAATGTGAAACTGATGACGCGGATGATCGGCATGACATAGGTAAGACTGTCTCGGAGGTTCTGGGGCGAGACATCAAGGTAAGCTTAAGTCTGGTTATATTTGGGGTCCTACAAGAGGAAGGTATTAGTTTTAATTTGTCTAATTCACAGGCCTCCTTAATATTTTTGTTGGTTCTTATAGCTAGGCGGGTAATTTGCCTTAAATGGATGTTACCATAATCACCAGTAATATTAGATTCGGTGACCTCAGTGAGTCGTATTCATAATCTAGTTATGGCAACTCCATCCGGAATCACAATTTGTGATTCCTTAAATGCAATAATCACTTTAGAATAGCGATTTCGCTACTAGGGGGCGCAAATTACCATCAAGTTGAACTCGATGGTAATTTGCAAAAACTTTGAAAAATGCACTAAAGTGCATTTTTCCAAAGTTGTAGGTCACACACACACACACATGCCCTTGGGGCATGTGTGTGCGCAACATGTGTGCACAGAGCAATTTCAGGTGTGCAACGGGTGTCCTTTTGACACCCTTGCAATTTCATGCGCAATTTGCAAGTACCTATTGGTACTCGCAAATTGCGCATGCAATCTTCCATTCATTCCTATGGGGCTGTAGGCCCATAGGAAAAAATGGGAAGGCATTCCTTGATTGCGAATCGCAATTAAGGAATGTTTGGGAATCACTAATTTTATAGCGATTCCTAGATGCATAAGAATTTGCAATTCCTTAATTGCGATTTCTTAATAATCGCAATTAAGAAATCGCAAAAGCCTACATTGATGAATGTACCTGTTAGTTCCCATGATTCACTTTGATGCACCCAAACTCCATACATCACCACTGTCATTCCGTCCTGACTCTTTTCCAATCCTCTGATTCCTAAACTCTTGGAGCTCATTTCAACAATAAAATCATGTCTGCTGCCACCCCCACTTGATACCAACTATTCAATATTAAAAAGATGCACCTCCAACCTTCCACTCTGACTTATCCTGATTAACAGCTGGCAAATTTAAGAGTCTCTTCTAATATAATCTCTGTACACTGCAATTATTTCTAGCTAACCAAATCACTAAATATGGTGTAAGTGTGATGTCATGGAATCTGCATACCTGTTTAAAAACTCTAAGTAGGTTCAAAGATAGCCACTCCTCATTGGCTCTGTGTGCTGAGTAGCACAGGCTAGATTAACATGCTCAGTGCTATGAGTACTCATTGTCTCAATCTGTTACCAGCATTGGGGTGCACAAGAAAAAACAGAGGTCTATAGTTGCCATATCTTTTCTGCTTTGCCTTTTTTTGGTGATTTCCATGTGATGTTGACACCCTGGACAGAATCTGTTAGTGACCTAGTTGCTGGTTCCTGGCTGTACTGTGGCTTGCTCCCTATGTCATTATTGCAAATCCTGAACAGACTGGTGACTACTAGTTCTGCATTTTCTATAGATTATACAAATGTTGCAGGTGCAGGCTGTGCTTAGAATAATTCTGTATTCTTTTGGTGTAGAGGGTCACCTCCAGAAAAAAAGGGTTCAAGGCCTTAAAACTGGAAAGAACTTTCAACTCCATGCCAACTGATCAGGAGAGTGTAATTTACCAAACGTGCTGGAGTTTGATCAGAACATGTGTTTGCAACCCAACAACACTTGTCCACTGGCAGTCTTAAACATTGCTTGTTCTCAGTTCTGCCTCTTATTTCTCTGCTCGGTACAGAAGAGTCTTCGGGTGGGCAATAAGGAGACTCTGGACTGTCCCCTCCGCCATATGACTTTACAAAGTGAAGTCAACAGCAGATGGCGAAAACTGGGCATGCAACAGGCCTTTGAAGCAGTGGGATCTGTCTTTACATCATAAGTGGTTGGATGCATCAGGACAGGCCCAGGTCTGAACAGTGACAATCAATGCCATTGGCGCCACAAACCCTGAACTAATGTAGAAGGACGTCAATTAATCCATTAGTGCCATAGCTGCTTCTTGTAGTTCTGAAAAGCTCAGGTGGAAAATAAACTCAAATAACTAGGTCTCTTGTGTTACTCTCCCATTCCAGAATGACAGTTAATGCCTGTACCATAAGCAGGTACAGAAAACTGCCTCTACACAAATAATTATCTAAAAATGTATACATAACAACAAGTCCACCCCTCATGCACCCACCCTGCTCCTCAACCCATGCTTCACTGTCTGTCTGTCCCCACCCAGTTACTGTTTATTCCTTTTATCAGCGTAAGCAGGAAAAGTCTTTACCTGATGCTCCTCCATTTTTAAGTGTTGTTTCCTGCTTTGCTGTTTCCCCTTCTTAAAAGGAACTTACCTTTTAATTTCAGTTTTCACACCCGTGACACGACAAGTTCTTACTGGAAGACCTTCAACTCGTCATTCAAGAGGTAAACCATCCAGGCCCTGGCCCTAGGGAGTGGGACCTAATGTCTTACACCAGGGCCTATAATACTATAAGGGTGCACTTTCCCTGTTTGCACCATGACGCACCTTTCAACGTGTGCAGGGTGCAAACAAGGAAAGATTACCCAATTGTGATAAATGTGCTGCCCTCAGGGCAACCGAGAACTCACGCTGCCCCAGGGGCAGTGCATTCAAGTGAATTACAGAGCGGCTCCAAGAAAGCTGCTATGTGTTTCGCAGTAAAGGCAGAAACCCACTTGCACTTTAAAGAGGGATTAGAGAGTGAGTGACTGCACCAACCTGCAAGGGGATGTCTGGCGGGGGGTCCGTGGCACACCCTTTAACCACTCAAGAGGGCTGCCCTCAGGGGGTGCACTGACAAAGCACCACCTTCTTATGGTGCACTGTCAGTGCGCCTTCTAAGGGCATGTTTGCCTCTGCGCATGTGTCCGTTATAAGGTGTGGGTGCAGAGTCAAAGGGATTCCCTCATTTGCATGAGGTACACTCCCGTGTATTTGAGGCAACACCCTTTCATGACCGTGCTGGGGCTCCCTGTGTACTAGCAATATCGGTATTATAGAAGAGGCCGCACAAGCATCTGTGGCCCATACTGTAAAACCAAAGTGCCCCAGGGGTGCACAAAGAGAATGCACGCACCGTTGCATCCTAGGGGCACTATCTGTAATATGGCCCGATGTCCTACACAAACCAGATAGGACAGTAGGATATTGTGGAGAGTGCTTCTGCCAAAGGACCGGAGTACTCATTCCCTCATGGTCCCCAATACATTCTTCCCATTGTTAAATGAGTCCTGTAGTTCTGCACTAGATGGCCTAGAAACAAACAATCACTCAGCAGTACAATAACATCATAAGTATATTTCTGGTGAAGGACCAGCATTCCAAAGAGTAAAGGTCCAGAGATGCCACAGAGCATGTTTTACTGCATGTCAGGGTAGACACCAAAGCCTAAACTACTACCAGCTCAGCAGGCGTCCATGTCTCACACCTTAGTACACTCAAAGGGACCTCCACAATAAGCGACTGGATTTACCCTTTGACAGTTTATTCATAACTTCTTACTGGGGATGCCCTTACGAAATGAAAATAAAAAAGAATAGCGTTACCTAACTCTTTCACTACCTCAAACTAATAAATGAGAGTTTACAAGCCTTCCAAGAAGGGTAATAAAAGCTCCTAATGGAAAGTAAACATCTGCTTTGCTGGGAACTTCGAGTAAGAGCAGATCTGACAATAAGCACAAGTCTATTGATCAGTCTCCCACTGCAACAGGATGGTTCTATGTTACGTAACTGACCATAAAATATCATGCTATAAAAATACTGTGAAGGTAGGTATTTTTCAGTAAGTATAAATTTACTATTCTTTACTCCACATCTATGTACCTCGAAGATATATATCTTGCCAAGATACATACAGGTGGAGTTAATTATAATAAATCTATATCTACCTGTATATATTTCTGTTGTCTAAATGCTTGCCAAGATATTTTTGGAACACAATATTTAGGATTCAATATTCTGGAAGGATACAGTTCAGGACCCTCAAAAACATCTCCATTATTTCTTTCAAAGAGTGCCTCTCCTTTCTGTACCAGAAGTTGTGCACGCATTGGGAGGGTGACTTTCTCCTTTCATTCCATCATGCAAGACCAATGGGTGCTGAAAGTAATTCTGTAAATTCACTTTTTGAACCACCCTCCAGGTCCACCTACATGCCCTCCAAAATTTCAAACATGATATCCAGAGTCTTCCGAGGAGATTGAAAAGGCTATGTCACGAAAGGAGAAGGACCTTGGGTTGCACTCCAGAAACTTAATAATTTCCAAAATGAACAGGGTATCAGTCCTATTATTGATATGTATGAACTTAGATTTTTCAAGGTTACTTTCAGCAAATCCTGAAGGGGCTACATCAAAGACCAAAGACTGTCTCTTTCAAAAATCATCTAAAGATTCTTCTCTTTCATCTATTTTGAATAGGCTGACATCTGTTAAAAGATGACAACGTCTCCATAATGTCCATGCCTCGTTTTTCATGTTTGATGCTATTTCTGTTGTTCATTGTAAAAAACACTAAAGGATTTAGGTGCAGCTGTACTATAGACATATGTTAAATAAATACATAAAAAGGAACAGTTGAGCATCTGGATACCTGCCTACTTGTGTTGCCCCTTCAAAAAAGATATTAGCAATACCTGGTGATTGAAAAAGTGGTCTCCAACAGCAATCAATGAATCATATCATTTGTAAAGCGCACTACTCACCAGTGAGGGTCTCAAGGCGCTGGGTTGGGGAATGCTGCTACTTACTGCTCAAAAAGCCAGGTCTTGAGGAGTTTCCTGAAGGTCAACAGGTCTTGGGTCTGCCGTAGGTGGATGGGGAGGGTGTTCCAAGTCTTGGCGGCGAGGTTGGAGAACGATCTGCCGCCGGAGGTCGCTCTTCGGAAACGGGGGACTGTGGCGAGGGCGAGGTTGGCGGAGCGGAGCTGGCGGTGCAGAAGCTGAGTAGTCTATTGAGGTACGTTAGTCCGGTGTTGTGAAGTGCCTTATGTGCGTGGGTGAGGAGCTTGAAGGTTATCCTCTTGTTGACCGGGAGCCAGTGCAGGTCTTTCAGGTGGGGTGTGATGTGGCTGCGGCGAGGGATGTCGAGGATCAGGCATGCAGGGGCGTTCTGGATGCGTTGGAGCCGTCTCAGGAGTTTGGCCGAGGCTCCTGCGTATAGAGCATTTCTGTAGTCCAACCTGCTGCTGACGAGGGCCTGGGTGACCGTTCTTCTCGTTTCAGTGGGGATCCACTTGTAGATCCTGCGGAGAATGCGGACGGTGTTGAAGCATGAAGTGGAGACAGCGTTGACCTGTTTAGTCATAGAGAGGGTGGAGTCGAGGATGACCCCTAGGTTGCGTGCATGGTCGGTGGGTGTTGGAGCGGTTCCCAGTGCGGTCGGCCACCAGGAGTCGTCCCAGGCAGAAGGGGTGGCTCCGAGGATGAGGACCTTCGCCATGTCCGAGTTCAGCTTCAGTCGGCTTTTCCTCATCCATTCAGCAACGGCCTTCATTCCTTCGTGAAGGTTGGTTTTGGCAGTGTGGGGGTCCTTGGTGAGGGAGAGTATCAGCTGGGTGTCATCGGCGTAGGAGATGATGTTGAGGTCGTGCCGATGGGCGACGTGGGCGAGCGGTGCCATGTAGATGTTAAACAGAGTTGGGCTGAGGGAGGAGCCCTGGGGTACGCCGCAGATGATCTCAGTGGCTTTGGAGCGGAAGGGGGGGGAGGCGGACGCTCTGTGTTCTGCCGGAGAGGAAGGAGGTGGTCCAGTCCAGGGCCTTCTCTTGGATCCTGGCGTTGTGGAGGCGGGTTCGTAGTGTGTGGTGGCAAACCGGTCCAGGAGGATGAGGGCTGCAGTTTCTCAGTTGTCCAGCAGGGACTTGATGTCATCGGTGGCGACGATGAGGGCAGTCTCGGTGCTGTGGTTGCTGTGGAACCCGGACTGGGAAGGGTCCAGGATGTTATTCTCCTCAAGGTAGCGGGTCAGTTGTTTGTTGTCGGTCTTCTCGATGTCCTTTGCCGGGAACGGGAGCAGGGAGATGGGCCAGACGTTCTTGAGGTCCGGCTTGGGTTCCTTGAGTAAGGCGTTGATCTCGGCGTGCTTTCAGATCTCCGGGAAGGTTACAGTCTCAAAGGAGGTGATGATGACTTTCCGGAGATGGGGTGCAATAGCTGTGCTGGCTTTGTTGAAGATGAGGTGTGGGCATCAGTCTGACAAAGATCCTGAGTGGATGGTGCTCATGATCTTGATGGTGTCGTCGTCGTTAATGTTGGTCCAGGAGAGCAGGCGGTTGGAGCGGATGGTGGTCGTGGGGGCGAAGGTCTCAGTGGTTGTCGGGGCGGCCGTGGCGTTGAAGCTGTCGTGGATGTCAGCCTTCTTGCGGTGGAAGAAGGTGACCAGTGAGTCGCACAGGTCTTGAGGCGGTGGGACTTTGTTGGTGTTGGAGAGTTCCTTCACGATGTTGAAGAGCTCTTTGCTGTTGTGCGTGTTGTTGTCTAGGCGGTCTTTGAAGGAGGACCTTTTAGCGCATCTGATGAGGTGATGGTGTCTGCGGGTGGCGTTCTTGTGGGCTGCGTCGCTGTCCGTTGTTGGTGCACGGAGCAAGATCTTCTCCAGCTTTCTGCAGGTTTGCTTGGAGGCCCGGAGGTCTTCAGTGAACCAGCTGGCTTTCTTGTTGGTGTGACTGTTGGAGGATTTCTCGATCGGGCGAGGGTGTTGGCGCAGTCGTTGATCCACTGTCTGAGGTTGCGGGCGGCGGTATCGGGGTCGGTCGGGTCGGAGGGTGGGCTCTGGGCGAGGGTGGTGGTTAGCTGGTCTTCGGTGATTTTGCTCCAGCAGCGGCGAGGCATCTGTTGGGTGCAATGGTGGGTTTCTTGAAGGTGAAGTGGATGCAGCGATGGTCGGTCCAGTGGAGTTCGGTGGTGTGGTTGAAGGAGATGTGGGGGCTTGCGGACAACATGGGATCAAGCGTGTGACCGGCGGAGTGGGTGGGTGTTGTGACGAGTTGTCTGAGTCCGAGGTTGGCTAGGTTGTTGATCAGGGTGGTGGAGTTGGTGTCGTCGTTGTTCGAGGTGGAAGTTCAGGTCCCAGAGGAGGATGTAGTCTGTGGAGGCGAGGGCGTGTGTGCTGACGAAGTAGGCGATGGAGTCGCTGAACTATGGTCAGGGTCGGGGGGGTCTGTAGATGAGGGTTCCTCTGAGGGTGGTGTTTGGGTCAGTGTGGATCTGGAAGTGCAGGTGTTCGGCGGTGCTGAGGGTGTCTTCGGTGTTGGTCGAGACTCAGAGTGTTCCTGTGGACGATGGAGATTCCTCCTCCTGCTCCATTGGTGAGGTCCCTGCAGGTGATATTGTAGCCTTCCGGGACGGCTATGGTTATGTCAGGTGCCAAGGCAGGGTTCAGCCAGGTCTCCTTGAGGAAGGTGACTTCTGGGGAGGTTGAGTCGAGTAGGTCCCAGAGTTCAACAGCGTGTTTGCGAGCGGAGAGGGTGTTGAGCAGGATGCATCTGAGGTGGTTGGGTTCTTTCCTGGTCAGCAGAATGGTGAGTCGGATGCTTGTGAAGCTGCCGTTCTGGCAGGTGAAAGCTCCGCGGGTGCGCTTCGGGCGGCCAGGAAGCAGGTGTGTGATTGTGCGGTGTTGAGCGCGTGGAGGGTCTGGCATCGTAGCGGTGTCGGGCGTCGTGGTGTTCGCGGGGTCCTGGTTCTGGGCGCGGTCCATGCACAGACTGGCGCAGGGGGCTTGCCTTAGACGCGAATCCGGGGCGGCCTCCATATGAGGGGATGTGGGAGGGAGGAGCAGCTAGGAGGCGGGAGCGGGCGGCGAATGGGATTGCAGGGGGGCGGGAAAAACAGGCAGGGGCAGCGGGAGAACTGGGTACAGGAAGGAAAAACAAGTTTAGGCAAGAAAACAAGTACAGGCACAGAGGATTAAAAACAAGTCTGGGCAAGAAAGCAAGTTAGGCACAGGGGAAAAATACAAGATTAGGCAAAAACAATGCAAGCAGAGCCATGCAGCAGCGTGGGGAGCGACCTGCCTGAAAGCAGGGTCAGAGGTCGCTCCTTTCACCCCTGCGCGGCCTCCATATGAGGGAATGTGGGAGGGAGGAGCAGCTGGGAGCGGGCGGCGAATGGGATTTTGGTGGGCTGCAGGGACGCAGCGGTGGGAAAAACGGGCGGGCCGCAGGAGAACTGGGCATAGGTAGGAAAAACAAGTTTAGGCAAGAAAACAAGTACAGACACAGAGGAATAAAAATAAGTCTCGGCAAGAAAGCAAGAACAGGCACAGAGGATTAAAAACAAGTCTGGGCAAGAAAGCAAGTTAGGCACAGGGGAAAAATACAAGATTAGGCAAAAACAATGCAGGCAGAGCCGTGCAACAGTGTGGGGAGCGACCTGACTGTGAGCAGGGTCAGAGCAGTAGATATGCCTCCCATTTGCTCTCAGTTCGGTTTTTGGGGTGTTCACAAACGCTCTTTCTGTATAGCCTACCATCTTCGCCTCCTGGATGTTCACCTATAACCTTACCTTAACATATGGCTGACAAGGGCCCAATCTCTGGAAAAATGATCTGGAATTTACCCATGGTGTCCAACATCTTTCACAACTTAAGATGTTCCATAAAGATTAAAAAGAAAGAGCCTGTTCTTGCCAAAAGGTTGTATTTATAGAGACTCTTCTAAATACTTTCTTGGGAATGGTCTATTTGCTGTCAAAGTGAGGAGTTGTGGAAACAATTGAATTCCTGGTGTCAAGACCTAAGACTTTTGCATTGTGGTTTCAAAGGCTGCCATGCCTCATAGATTCATTTAGGTATCTTGTTCCCCTTGCTTGACTCAAAAGGACAGATATACAGCCCTTTGTATAGGACCAACTCAGAGTAGCAGTCCAGGAAAATTCTAATTTTAATTCTCAACCCAAATAAAATTGAGAACTAGCTCTCCCACCGTACTGTCAGGAAGAACATCATCTAAGAGGTTGAACATTTTCACCATCTACTGTTACATTTGGTCAGACCAGGAAATGAAGCTCCTTATGGCTCATTTGGAACAAAAAAGCACATTTCAGGGACTGAAATCATTTCTTCCCCACCTGGAGGGGGAATTGTCAGAATCCTTAAAGACAACAAAGCAACCATGGTCTACATGAATAAACAGCATGCAGGAAAGGCTCACTTTCTTTGCAAACTGACTGTTCATCTAAAGAACAGTGCAATTCATAACACCTGTCCTATGTTTTTTTATCTCCAAGTGAAATGCAATATAAATGCAGGAATTGAGCCCAAACTGTACAATTTTACACAGTAGTAGGAGACGGCAGGGCATGCCTCTTCTCCTGTGTTGATCATTAACTTATTCTTTTTCTTTCCTCATCCCAAATAAAATTGAGAACTAGCTATCCCACAGTACTGACAGGACGAAAATCATCTAAGAGGCATGCCTCTTCTCCAGTGTTAATCAGCAAAATATTATTTTTTTTTCCTCCAGCTACAACGGTAAACAAGACTCTTCAAAACTGTGAAAATGTCCAACGTCTTAGAGATGGCACTTTTATCCCTATTCTTGTCAGAAGCGGACTGTGACCTGATCTTGCTATCCAACAAAACGACTCTACCATGAGACAGTACAATGACAATAATAGTTATCATCATAAAAATGATAACTTACTTTTTGCTTCATATCACAGTAGTTCTGTCTTGGGGTATTGTAAATGATTGATATTTCTATTACCTACCATAACAGTACTCAGTTTAACAACCTGGGCTGGGCTTGACCTTTCCAGGATTCAAACCTGTGATATGCGTATCACAGAAGATGTCAGTGGCAAGGGTTGATTTGCCTCAACCACCTTGCCAGCTTGTCAGAGCACAGTCCTATAAAGCGCTTGTAAGAAGGATGCCTGTCTTTTTTGTATCAGCAATCGAATCTGGCACTTCTTCCAGATGGGCTGGTGGGAATGAGCCTCTGTGGGATTGGCATATAGAGAAAGCAGAATCTGCATTTTAGAAGTGAGCACAGCATTAGTCACTTGCCGCTGATTAGGGGATAATGGCAATGCGGAGCTGTGATTTGGTAGGGGGGAGATACAAGATTCGCTTTGACTGTGGGAACGGGGTTGACAGTGATGGCAAATCTATATGGCACACACCCCTAGAATCTGCAATAGATGGAAGCCACCAAACCCCCAACTATAATCTTCAAAACCAATACTCAGACAATTTCGAGAATTTCTTACATTTCTATGTTAAGACCACTTCCCATAGAATAACATTGGAAGAATATTATGCTTTTACCTTGTCACACATTCATAAACCTCCTGAGAAATGAAAAAATATTAGTGCAATTACAGGACTGGGTTGGTAGACGCATTTTGAAATTATGTTTTTAGTTTTATTTGTCTCTAGAAAGAGAAAGCAGTTGCATGAAAAGTATTATTTCTCCTACAATCCCTGCACTAAGGCCCTATTTATATTTTCACTGAGGGAGACAGTAGACTTTCTAGACCAAGGCAATTCACCCTTGGGTCACCAATTACACCAAAACATATGAAAATATGAAAAGAATTGAAAAATCATGGGGAAAAAAAGACTGAAAATAGGATTTTAATGTTTCTAATAAGACATGGAGATCCTCTGCACAGTATACATGTTAAAGCTCAGTAGAAGCCACCCATAAACTTAAGAAGACACTACATCTTCAGGAACTTTAGCATCATCGTCCACTTACTAGAAGTTCTCTGTAAGAAGCGTTGGATTAATCTTAAATTAGGTTGGATGGTGTTGCATAAGTTATCTTCAAGAACTGAACTGGGGAGCTTAGAGATCATGAAGGCGAGTCTAGACAGATGCAGGAGACTGGAAATTCCCATTTACACAGCTCAAGGCTTCCCACAGAAACACCACAGAATATGGGCAACTTGGACACAATACGGAGGGATACCCCGGTAAAAAAAACCTGAGGCTAGATCCCTCCCTATTGATGAAGACATCAGGATATTTGGGGACAAGTGAATTCCATGAGCTGGAGGAGGAGGGATGGGAGGAAAAAAGGATTACTATCGCTAGATTGTTTATGCATGTCTGCGACTCATGGGGGAAGTGGGGAGACTAGGGGACTTTATCTGCAGACATGTTTATACAATGTTGGATTCATAGTCTATGTTATTGTTATAGCTAATAAAATGTGTTACAAAAAGAATACTGAACTGAGAGGTACCAGGTGGTTTGAAAAACAAAAAACAATTGAGCCAGTCACAACCACTCGCACAACAAAGATCAAATGAACAATGGCTCTTGGATGCTATATTGTTGCTTCATAACTATCTCTAAACCAATCACTTCTATTATTCCAGAAGATTCATGCCACCAACTGCCTATACAATCCTGTATAACACTGACAGCACAGAATGTAAGCCAATCGTTTTGTACAGCATTTCTGGTTGGGATGATTCTCAAATAAATGAATAGTAATAAACAATAAGCAACACACTTTTCTTCCAAATATACAGCAATAAAAGTCTGGAGATGCCTGGAACACTGTAGTTATTTTAGCATTGTATGCAATGTGTGGCCCCGAACTAAAAATGTTCCTCAAAGATTCATCAGAGGATTCTCTTCATTGCCTAAAACTTTAACCTGCAACTTCACCTATGAAGGGATGTGAGCTCTAAAGTCCAAATACAACAAAGGAGCATGCAGTGCAGTATTCCATGACTTACACCGGAGAACTCAAGCCCTTTATTCTCTTTGTCCGTCATTGTACTGGGTTTCAGTAATGTCTCCTTAACCTCTGTTATGACTATGCCCCTGAAAGTAGCATAACATGAGGAATGTTATGTTTTTAAAGGTTTGAAGCAACAGCAAAACACTTTCCCCAACCAATAAGTATGTGAGCTCAATTTCCCTAAGCTGTATATCTGCCCTCTACCTAAGATCTTCCTTTTGTGCTTTGTCCAAACTGCATAAATAAATATAGCAAAGGTCATCAATAAAACTTCTGCCCATTGCACAGTGACCACATACTCCATCTGGTGCAGTTTCATAGTGCATGCATGCTCACCCGTGGTTCTTTCGTCATGCTCCAGCTGTTCCATGAAATGTGCGTCTTCTTTATGGTGGAGGTCTAGTGGAAACACAGAGATGGAGTCGGGACCGGCTAGTGGCAGGAGAAAATAAAATATATCCTTTCACAATTTAATAAAAATTATTTTCGATTTTAGGTTTCAAAGTCAGTTTTCAATTCAGATGTAAAAAAAAATTCAAACCATGATCTGATAAACCTTAGTCTATGGGAGAACACACTTGGATGAGGTAGTGTAGTCAACAGTGAAGTGTGTCACTAGCCGATATTCAGAATGAAGACCACCAGGTAGTCATATAAACAACTCCAAATGCAGAACATTATTTTTCTCTTCAATTACATTTCAGTTGAATGGTACCGGATGGATTAATTCTTTTGGGAAAATCTCTCAAGGATCATCTTGGAATTTCAATTCAATAAGGCAATATGGTTTAAAACCCCAAACTTCTTTCCACTGTGAGAAATTATAATTCAACCAACAAAAGAAACCGTGCTGGATGAGATGGTATTTAAAAAATAAAGATAAGATCCTACTCATCCAACAGACAAAATATTGTTTTGATTACGCTTTCTGGTTGATTTCATGTTTGTTTTTTGGATATAACTTTAGTTGGTTACGTTTAAGGAGATACACTTTCTGCTTCACAAGGACTGATATGAAAATCATGTGCTTCCAAGTCTCCCTCTCAATCGTTGTGGGCCACAACATGGAGATAAATTAATCGTTATTCATCACAGTGATAACACTGGGTAGTACAATAACTGTTACTTTTTTCAGTGCAAGTATTTTACAGTGCATAATGGATCCACTGACCATACAGTGGTGTTAGTTACTGTGTAAAGACAACTCGGAACAATTATGCGGTCATAAATATACCTTAAGCTTACAATCCATATGGCGTTAATGTTGCCTAGTAGTTATTTTTTTGTAAAGACCTTTATTCACACATGGTTTAAGAACACAGCTTTAAGCCTACAACCCGGAGGCCGGCAGCTTATTCATTAGAGCAGGTGATGTTTAACACAGCCAGGTACCGACAACCTCCCGGTCCGGTGGCGTTTTTAAGGTAGTGTGAGTTGACGTAGTGTACAACAAGAATATATGATTTTGAGCAAATGTTCTGATTATGCCCAGGCCTTTACTGTTTTTTACTTTCTTATCACTAAACAAACCATAACAATACGTAGAAAGGTCACCTCAGGCACAGGGAGCACACAGTAGGTCAAACTAAGGTGTGGCGATGCAGCACCAGCACAGGGAGTATGGCAGCCGTATTCAAGAACATTATCTCTCTGTCTCAGGAGTGGGGTGTCAGGAATGGGGTGGTTCACAGATACCTCCTCTACATTCGATCCAATTGTTCCAAATCTCCCCCCATTTGTTGGGGCATCCCTGGGCTACATAGACACTCTTCTCTTGCAACATGCACCAGTCCATGTCCCGTTTCCACTCGATGAGGCGCGTAAATGTGGCCGCCCCCCCAGAGTCTAGCTATGTTGCGCTTAGCCATCATTTGGCCGAGCGTTACCCAGATCCTGCCCCTTGCCGGTAGGTCCGTCGGCTCCCAGATGTTGAGGAGACAGTGCTTCGCCTCTGGGCGAATCTCTACCTCCCACACCTCCTGCATACAGCGGGTCACCCTCACCCAGAACGCTTGCAATAGTGGGCACTCCCACAGCATGTGGAAGAAGGAGCCAACTGAGCCACAACCTCTCCTACACGTCACTCTAACTTCTGCCCATGCTCTGGAGCCTGGTACACGATATATACACCCTGTGGAGGATTTTGAGTTGAACGAGTCACAGCCGCGACGAAATGGCCACCTCCTTTGGGGAGGCCAGCGCACTCCTCCACTCCTCCTCATCTATTTCCAGGCCGTCTGCCTCCTATCTCCCTTTGAGGCCCAAGAGCAAATCGGGAAGGTTGTTTATCAACTTTTTGTACGTGAGCGAGATAGCATGTTCTTGTATATGGCCATCCAGCAATCTGTCTTCGAGGGGGAAAGCCTGGAGGGGGGGCACCGTACCCTGCGTGATATTCTGTTGCAGGGAGTGGCGTATTTGAAGGTATCTGAAGTACTCAGTGTCCGCAAGCTCGTATGTAGACTGTAGGTAGGAAAAGGATTTGATCCCGCCAGAGTCCCAAAGGTCCCCTACCCTGGAAATACCGATCAGATCCCAGTTTCTAAACCCTTTAGTGCGACCTAGGAGGCCGAGTCGTTCCGAGGCCCAAAGCGGGATGGCTATGGTAAGCGTGTTGTGCCATCCCATGGTCCGTTGGACCCTGTGCTACAATTGCACCGAGTGGAGTGTGGGCCCTGTCAGAGCATGTCTGCCCGGCCGCGAGTACAGCGTCTCTTCATAGTACCCCCCCCGTCACTGTAGGTGCCCTGGTTGATCGCCGAGAGGTGCGCCGCCCAGTAGTACCTACGGATGTCAGGCAAAGCTATACCCCCGTCGTACCAGCCCAGTGTCAATTTCTGCAGCGCTATCCTAGGCACCCCAGACCACAGGAGGGTTTGCTGAGCCGCCTCCACCGCAGTGAAGTAGGTGGGTGGGACAAGGTCTGGGTAGTTCTGTAGGGCGTAGAGAAAGCGCGGCAGCGCCATCATCTTGAATAATGCCGCACGGCCCAGCAACGAAAAGGGGAGCTTCTGCCAAGCGGCAGAATCGCGCTGGAGCCTCCGAAGGGGCGGAAGCAGATTGCGTTCATACATCGCCACCTTGTCCTTGGACATAAAGATGCCCAGGTATGTGAAACCTTTGATCGCCACCTGTATAGGACAGTTTTGTGGCAGGATGGGCGCTCCTCCGTGGAGGACATACAGGTGAGATTTGCTCCAATTGATGCTGTACCCGGAGTTCCTGCCAAAGCTGGTGAAGATGTCTAGGGCCACTATCAGTGATTTCCTAGGGTGGGAAAGGTAAAGGAGGATGTCGTCCGCGTATAGGGAAATTCTATCCTCCCAGCCGTCTGCCCACCGGAGTCCTTTCAGGGAGACATCCTGACTAATCCAGGTGGCCAGTGGTTCCAAAGAGAGAGCAAATAAGAGGGGCAAGAGCGGACATCCCTGGCGCGTCCCCCTCCCTAGTGCGAACGTCTCCGACACTCTGTTGTTCACGACCACCTGTGCCAGCGGTTCAGAGTAAAGAAGTCTAACCCAGGCAATAAAGCTGAGCCCGAACCCAAGTTTACGGAGGACCGCCATCATATACGGCCATTCGAAGGTGTCGAATGCCATGGTGGCGTCTAGCGATACCACCATTGCGTCTTCAGTCAAAGTGTGGCACCTCCCTAGGACCCCGTTAAGTCTGCGGAGGTTGAGTGCCGTATTACGGCAGGGCATGAAGCCTGACTGGTCCGGATGGACCAAGGTGTGGAGGACCGGCTGGAGTCTGTTCGCCAGGATTTTGGGTTCCGCATTTAGCAGGGATATGGGCCTGTATGAGGTACACAGTTCCCTAGGTTTACCCTCTTTGGGGATTGTCACAATTGTCGCAAGCCTTTGGTCCCTGGGCAGTGTCCCGACCGACTTGCTTTCGTCAAACATACATTTGAGATGTGGGCTAATACCCTCCGGTTTGAGCTTATAGAGCTCGATCAGGAGACCGTTTGGCCAGAGTGCCTTCCCGGGGCGCAAATCCCTGATAGCACGCTCCAATTCCGCCGTGGTGAGCGGTACATCCAGGAGGTCACGTTCCGTATCAGAGAGGGATGGCATTTTAAGGTCTGCCAATAGGTCAATGGAGTCTTCCTCCGGGCGGTCTGACCCCTTACTTTAAACCATTTGGAAGTGGCGGGCGAATTCCGCTACGATCTCTTGCGGTTCAGTGAGTAACCTGCCTTCTCCGACCGCAATTCCACTACTACTCTATTGGCTTGCTGCTTTTTATCGAGCCAGGCGAGGAGCTTGCCCGCTTTGTCTCCTTGGTCGTAAATCCTGGCCTCCTTAGAGGCTACGATCGCCTTTGCCGTCTCAGTTGCCACATCCCGATATTCAGCCGTTTTAAGGGAAAGTCGATGACGCGCACCCGCCGTGTCCGCCGAGCGCACAGCCTCTTCCAATTCACCCAGGTCCGCCTAAATCGCAACCAGTTGAGCCTCCATTCCTTTCTGTCTACCCGCTATTGCTGAGAGAGCCTCTCCCCTGAGGACCGTTTTGATTCCCTCCCATAGAGTGGTCGCCGAGTCTGAGCCGTCGTTGCTAGCGAAGTAGTTATCTATTGAGCGGATCAGTGTGTTACGTAGGTCTTCGTCGCGGAGGTGCCAGGCGTTGATTGGTGCTAAACACCCTTCTCGTTTGTTGCCCATTGTGAAGTGGGCCATGACCGGGGAATGGTCGGAAATACCCCTCGCCAGGTGGGTCGCTGTCCGCACCACGGTGTCTCGGTGTAGTGGAGTGAGGATGTAGTCTAGGCGGGAGAAGGAGCGGTGCGGCCCCGAGAAGAATGTGTACTGTTCATCCGTAGGGTGCGCCATACGCCACACATCTGTGAGGCCAAACATGTCTAGGAAGTCCCCCAGCCATCTCTGCCCCCATGGTATGTCCCTTGGTGGGTGCCTGCCCAGTGTACCGATACAACCGCATTAAAGTCTCCCCTATGAACAAACGCCCCTCCGGGAGGGACAGAAGGAGTTTCCCCAGGTCAGTATATGCCTGAGATTGGAGACCTGGTGGGATGTAGTCAGACACCAAAATAAGCTCGCGGCCCTCCCATGTGCCCGAGACCGAGGCAAACCGACCCTGTGGGTCCGTAGTTGTGTGTTTAATCAGGAGCGGGAGGTTGCGTCGGGGGAGGATGCCCACCCCCCTTGATCCTGAGGTAAAGCCGGAGTAGGCCACCAGATTGTATCCATATCTATTCAGTGCGTGACAGGTGTTACCCAGCAGGTGAGTCTCTTGAAGCAACACTGCGTCAGGAAGGTGGCGCTTAATGAGTTGCAACACCATTGTGCGCTTAAGTTTATCCCCCAGCCCGTTCACATTCCAACTTAGTACCTTGAGACTTTTCTCCCAGTGTTTAGCCATATCCTTTCCTTGCGTTCTGTAAAGGACCCGTGTGCTGTGCCTGCCCCTGTGTCTCTCCAGTGCCTGCGCCTCGCAAGTGCGAACAAAAAACTACAACAAAATTTTCAGAGTGGCATGAAATCACACGTCCCTCCCTCCTTCCCCTGCCTCCCTCCCACCCTTCCTGGGTCACGACCCACCCCCCCAACTGGCGAACTCCCCCCCCTCCCAACCCCCCTCCCTGCTCCTCTGCTCCGTAGGTTTGAAACTACCCACATCCCCAATTAGCAGAGTGCCTTTTGCCCCGAATTACCCAGAAAAGAAGAACTAGGAGTCTGAGTGACCAGTCCTCCCTCCTTTCCAGGTGCGTGTGCTGGTCCGGCCCCACCCGCCGCCCGAATCCCTCCCCCCCAACAAAAAGGCACGTAGTCTGTGCATCAGACCAACAGGTCGGTGAGTCTGGCATCAGGCCCCAGCAGTGGTTCTAAGCTGAACTCCCATCCCGCTGTTGTGTGGTTCCCCGAAGTGTATCTCAAAACAAACCAATACAGTTTACCACTCAGTTGCGGAGGGGCCCCTCAGTCTCGTGTCCAGCCGCACCACGTTGAGTGTCCCATCTTGGGCTTGCTAAGCGGGATCTCCAGGAGCGTTGACTCTGCCTGTCCTGATCCGATCTCCCCGCCATTGATTCCGGAGATCCGCCGCGAGTGTCTCTCCAACCGTGGCCCTCTGTCCCCTCTCCTCCCGCGGGCGACTCGGTCTATCCAGTCCTGCACCTCCAGTGGTGACGTGGAGAAGAAGGACTTTCCTCCGGAGTGGCGTCCGGGCACAGTGTCCTTAAACCGGCTACTACCTGGCGGCGCGGCAATAGCGCTCCCAGCGCGATTATCCAGCCACGAGGCCTACTTGTACTTGGCGGGAGGCGCCCGTTGCACGAAGTCCCGCAGCACCGTCCCAGGCGGCCCTCAGCTGTTCTTCAGGATGTGGGGCTGGGACTGGTCACTGGGCCAGATACTGTCCACCAAGGTGTGGGCTAGAGCGCGGGTTACTTGTTCCCGCTGTGTCGACCGTAGCAAAGCTGGATCGGGCCCTCCGTCCACGTGGGGAATCTCCCTTGCACCTTGGTTCAAGCACACCGTCCGCTGGCAGTCCGGTGCTGTAGTTAACGTTGTGGGCCCCTTGTTGTATGGTGGTCTCCCGCCGAAGCCTCACGGTCTCTTGAAGCCCCCCTGATCACGCTGTCCGTGCCGTAGGCCGCAAGCCGGGGACTCTCCTGATGGATTGGCCGGCGGCCGTCTGCTGTCGCTTTGGGTCCTTCCCTAGCCACTGCTCTCAGTGCTGGCACGTAGTCTTGGCGGCAATCGTACCTCCCGTGTGCAGTCCGGTGACGGGAATATCGTATTTGGCCTTTGGTGCAATGGCGGTACCCCTTTAATGAATCGCGTTCCTCGGTGGCCCGCGGGGTCACACCATACAGCACTTAGGCCACAAACCGGGGACTCTCCTGGTGGAGTGGCCAGCGGCCGTGCAATGCCGAGCTGCGTCCGCCCCTGGGCTGTTGCTCCCGGTGTCGAGGTCCAGCGGTGGCGCCAATCTCGCCTCCCGTGATAGTCCTGCAGTGGGGGTGGCTGAGAGGGCTTTCCGCACCACAATGGTCTCCCGCTTAGGCGTCGCGTTCTCCTGCGGCCCCCAAGGTCGCGCCGTCCCGCACGTAGGCCGCGAGCCGGGGACGGAGTGGCCGGCGGCCATGCACTGCCGGTCCTGGATCTCCCCGGGGCCGCCGCACTCAGAATCGGCGTTCAGTGTTGGTGCCACGTAGCGGGACCAGAGTTGGACCGGAGGTTCCGCTACCGCCTGGGGCCTAGAAGCCATTCTCAAAGCTTCGCATTGAGCGGATTTATGCCAGATTTATGAATGTTGGGCATACATGCCAACATTTCAGAAGAGCAAAGAGGGAGATTAAAAAAAATAATAATAATAAATCGGGAGAATGGCGCCTCGAATCGGGTTACTGGCATGTATGGGCTTTGGAAGTGTGCTGCTTCAGGATTTGACATTTGAAAGACAAATGCACGTTTTTTCATACCATTCAGAAGCATGGAGCGCAATGGCAGGCAGAGAGAGTGTGATGCAAGTGTTGTGCACTGGCCTGGCAGGTTGCTGGCAGTGCTATGGCATGGCCTCATGCCTGTAAGGAACCTGGACCAACCTTTTAAACTGATGAATTGAATAGGCCTTTTAATTGTTCAGGCTTTTGAACTTGGCTGTTAGTTAGGTTTCTCCTTATTTTCAGTAACCTATATTTCCACAGGGCAATTCCTTTTAAATACTTGAGGACATTTTTGGCTTTTGTGGTAGCGCTCTATTTGTATGTTGCTACATTGGTAAATGTTTACAATTGCTTTGTGCACTTGCAAAATAAGCATGGTTTTTCTGCAACATTTTGAGACTGTAACTTATTATACTTTCATAGGTTATATTCTCTAAATCTTTTGGACACATAATTCTTAGATGCATAAATAATTGCATTTAGATGATAATATTCCAATCCTAATTTACAAAATCAATACTGGTGGAATTTTACCCTCGCAAATAGGATTATAAAACATGGAAATTCCACCAGATTGTGGGGTTTCTTTATTTGCACATTTAAAGTGAAGGACAGGTTTGTGAGGAATCCAGTGAGGTCCTACCTGCAAACATATGTGAAAACCTCAATATCTGATGGTACTCGCAGGAAGATTTCCACCCTGAATATTTAATTAGGTCAACCTGGATTATAAGCACTTCCAGGGTGGGAACAGGGAGGAATCGCACTCAAATCTGTTTAGAGGAAGGGGGAAACCCCACACTTGCTTCACATTTTGAAATGCACACTTTTCCAAAGGGTGTAATGCTACAAGGGTGAATGTAATGAATGTGTTTAGACCTAGACACTACTATTGTGCTGGAGTATGCCTAGGGGAGCCACTTTCTGACTTCCTTAGTTGCTTCTTTATGGATTGGGTCTGGTGAATGAATTGTTGCCTTTGCTCTATTCTGGGAAGGACATTTAGGCTTCTGACCATTGCTTCACATTCAAATTATGTGTGTTACTAAATGCTCCTGTGAATTGTGAGGCTAAATAGGCTTCTCAACTCATTTTTCATATTGTTATCTGTATTTTGAGTAGCATCTTGTATATTGAATGGGCCTTAGGCTTGATGGCAATGATTTCCATGATTTCCATGTAGGCTGAATTCAAGAATGAAGTCTTCTGTGTTTATCAAGACGGCTTTTACGAGTGAAGCTTCTGTCACATTCAGTACATTTGAATGGTCTTACTATTGTGTGTAACAGTAAACGGTGCTCATTAAGATTGCTTCTCCGGCTGAACCTTTTTTGACAGTCAGCACAAGCGTATGGTTTTTCACCTGTATGTATTCTCCTGTGTGCACTAAGATTTCCTTTTTGACTGAAGCTTTTGTTACATTCAGTGCATGTGTATGGCCGCTGGTTTCGCTGAAAGTTTGGAATAAGAGTAAGACATTTTGTATTCCTTCGATTACTTTGGCATTCATTATATGTATTTGGTAACTCTGCTTTGGGAGTTCCCTGGTGCAAAATGAAACAGGTAGGGTTATTGAAACCCAAATGGAAAAATGCAGTATTCTCTCCTTGAAACTCCCAATTTGTCTTCTGTTATTGGATGATTTCTAGAGTCCATTCATCTGTGGGATCCTCGGTGCACATTCCCTTCAGCTTTTGAAGCTCTGCCAAGCAGGCTGTCTTCAGAACATTTTATAGAATCCACCGCTGTTCTTGGTCTATTAATCCTCCAGCTTCTGTTACAACTGAATGAAATGGGTCATTAATTTTCTACATGTTATAAATCTATCCAATAATTAACAAACTTAAGCCCCTTATACAATAATCACTGTTAAGTTACAGTGAGGCCAGTAGATATATGCAGTCTCTATAGACAAGTGGAACTATATTATTAGCTTTCGAGCAGAGCTGGAAATATGCAAAATAGGGTACTGATGCCAAAGATACTTGTAGAGCATACTCCTTTTATGTACTACCACCTGTAACTTTCATGCATCCTGAGTGCACCTGCACCTGCACCCAACATGATTTTTCAACAACTGCTGTGTGCCGCAGTACCCAGGTATTAAAAACAAAATCCATATTGATATAACCAAGATATCTTCCCAGACGGATGACCAGTGCATTTGCACCAGGAGCCCAAGGCATAGTATAGTCAAATTATATTCAGACAGGTATGGCTCTTACCTCCCCGTCATGTGAGATCTATGGCTGTGAGCATGTTCAGTGTTAAAGACTGGACAGAGAATGCACCTGGTGGCAAAAGCATCAAGGCTGAGTGAGGAAGGCCAAGTGGTCAGAGTGCCAGGGCTCAGGAGTGGTCTTGGGTAGTTCTTACAGGGATTCATGGCAGGCTCCGGAGCCCATTAGGCCCACAAGCAATGACAAAGAGTTGAGGCTGCAAGCAATAATTATCAACACATGGCTTCTCAAAACATTCCAGATGGACACTTGCTGCCTAATGTGGATGAAGCTGAAAGCATTTAGTTCCCATGATTCACTCTGATGCACCCAAACTCCATATATCACCACTGTCATTCCGTCCTGACTCTTTTTTCCAATCCTCTGATTCCTAAACTCTTGGAGCTCATTTCAACAATAAAATCATGTCTGTTGCCACCTCCACTTGATGTGACCTATTCAATATTAAAAAGATGCACCTCCAACCTTCCACTCTGACTAATCCTGATTAACAGCTGGCAAATGTAAGAGTCTCTTCTAATATAATCTCTGTACATCGTATCTGTTGCTAGCTAACCAAATCACTAAATACAGTGGAATTGTTGATGTCATGAAATCTGCATACCTGTTTTAAAACTATAAGCAGGTTCAAAGAGAGCCACTCCTCACTGGCTCTGTGTGCTGAGTAGCACAGGCTAGATTAACATGCTCAGTGCTATGAGTACTCATTGTCTCAATCTGTTACCAGCATTGGGGTGCACAAGAAAAGACAGAGGTCTATAGTCACCATACCTTTTCTGCTTTGCCTTTTTTTGGAGGTTTCCATGTGCTGTTGACACCCTGGATAGAATCTGCTAGTGACCTAGTTGCTGGTTCCTGACTGTACTGTGGCTTGATCCCTAGGTCATTATTACAAATCCTGAACAGACTGGGGACTACTAGTTCTACATTTGCCATAGGTTATACAAGTGGTTGAAGGTGCAGGATGTGCTTAGAATAATTCTGTATTCTTTTGTTGTAGAGGGTCACTTCCAGAAAAAAAGGGTTCAAGGACTTAAAACTGTAAAGAACTTTCAACTCCATGCCAACAGATCAGGAGAGTGTAATTTACCAAAGGTGTTGGAGTCCGATCAGAACATGTGTTTGCAACCCAACAACACTTGTCCACTGGCACTCTTAAACATTGCTTGTTCTCAGTTCTGCCTCTTATTTCTCTGCTCGGTACAGAAGAGTCTTCGGGTGGGCAATAGGGAGACTCTGGACTGTCACCTCCGTCATATGACTTTACAAAGAGAAGTCAGCAGCAGATGGCGAGAACTGGGCATGCCACAGGCCTTTGAAGCAGTGGGCTCCAGTGGGATCTGTCTTTACATCATAAGTGGTTGGATGCATCAGGAAAGGCCCAGGTCTGAACAGTGACAATCAATGCCATTGGCACCACAAACCCTGAACTAATGTAGAAGGACATCAATTAATCCATTAGTGCCATAGCTGCTTCTTGTAATTCTGAAAAGGTCAGGTGGTAAATAAACTTAAATCACTAGGTCTCTTGTGTTCCTCTCCCACTCCAGAATGACAGTTGATGCCTGTTCCATAAGCAGGTACAGAAAACAGCTTCTACACAAATAATGATCTAAAAATGTATACATAACAGGTCCACCCCTCATGCACCCACCCTGCTCCCTAACCCATGCTTCACTGTCTATCCCCACCAAGTTACTGTTTATTCCTTTTATCAGCATAAGCAGGAAAAGTCTTTAACTGATGCTTCGCCATTTTTTTTCTTCTTTTTATTATGCATTTACTTAACTTACAACTTTTAAACATAATATAATATGTAATCATACCCAGCGTTGCACAGTCTTGACCTGTGTTATTGAGGTACGTGGGGTTCCCAGATGTTAAGGAGGCATCTCTTGGGCTCAGGCGACACAGCGACTCAACTAACCTGTGTAATTGTGAGCATAATTCTTTCCCAATATGTTGCTTTTGCTGGGCAGGCCCAGCAGGTGTGATAAATGTACCATGTGCCCCGCAGCTCCTTAAACAAAATGGGTCCTCTGTTGTTCCTGTTTTATGTAGCGTTGTCCTCGTGTAGTATATGCGATGGAGTTTTTTTAGGTCTCGGCCTGGCTAAAAGCAGCTCATGCTCTGCTCTGCCATGCAGAGGACTTTTGGAATCGATACGATTCCAGCGTGCACGCGGGGAGACAAACCAGACAAAAGATCTGCACGCATGGATTGGATCCTTTACTAGCGGCGTGATATACTGGCGACTTTTTTTCTCATCGCCAGTAAAGGCAGAACCCGCGTGCACATCTTCTGTCTCTCCCATGATGGGCCGAGCTTGTGTTTTTATGGCATGGAGTGCTCACATCCCAGCGTTGGCTCAAAGTCCTTGACTTAATCTCCCCACGCCATAAAAACAGAAATTATACTTTCATGTAAAACATTTGTACCTCGTGTAAAGCGTTTTACTGTCCTCCGACCAAGTTTGCGCTATATAAAGCTGCAAAATAAGCACTGGCTATGCCTTTCACATATGAGCCGAACTTGGCCGAAAGCAGCGCACTAAGGCGCTTTCGGTGGAAGAGGAAAATGCTGATATTGTTAAATAAATTGCCTCGCAGCCCGGTTCCCAGACACGCCCTTACCAGACCCCCACTCTAATCAATTTGGTAGGTTCCGACAAGTCTCTTATTCCATTTAAAGCACTGGTAAATACCACTCAGAAGAAAAGCTTCTCACTGTAACCACATCTTTATATCTTGAGTTCAGTCTGTTTTTAATATACTTATTAACCACCCTCAGTATAACAACAGGTGCGGCGCATCAATAGTACGGCAGGTGCCGTGGCGCTGGAGCCCAGAAATGTAAGGCACCCATCCGCTGCGCCACTTACCTGGGTACTGAAATAACGGGACATCACAGCTAGAGTGAAGAAACGCTCTCCGAAGGGTGAAATGGAACTTCTCTCTCTCTGACGCAGCCCTAGAGTATTTAAAAGCAGCGCCCGATTTTACTTTCGGTCTGTATTTGTTGCGTGTTTACTTGTACAGGGTGGGATGGGCCGGACTGGGAAACAAAGAGAAGCCAGACTGCCCGGCCACTGCAAAATGGGTTAGGGGAGGTTCTTCCCTCCACATTTGTAAAATATTGAAGATTCTCTAATCATTGAATGGAGGTATGGGCATGGCTAACTGAATGCATAGTTAGATGGGTGGATGAATCTATGTGGAGCAAATGTTCTCAGTGAACTGACCAAGGGTGGGTGCTGTGGTTTTAATTTTAACTTGTGCATTAAAACATCACCCTCCCAAAACAATAGTACCACCAATCCTTGCCAAACATGATTTTACCGGAGGTACTGAACACAGTGTCCCGATTTACCATCTCAAAGAATTAAACACCAAGTTTTAAGCTTTCATTTAAAATGGCAAGAGATAGAGATAACAATGTAGTGGCCAAACAGGACAATGTGAAACCAGGAACCTTGGATCAATCCTAGCTTCCACTTGACCGCAGTGTATGATCCCAGGCAACTACTTTTTTCCACATTGGTTCTTTTCTTCCATCATTACATGCCAGCACCTTTTAATACATCAACAAAACCGAAGTCCTATAAATTACTCAATTCACAGGGCTTCAAGTGGGATGAAAAAACTGGGGTGAGGGATGTCTCTCAATGGGGCGTGGTCTATATAATTAAAGGCGTGGCTTAAAAAACCTAAGCTAAAACCCATCCTTAGCATAGTGTGCGGCCCGACTTATTTTGCTGTTTCTGTCATTGCATCCAGATATGTAATACAGCAAGTAATATTATACCGAACAGCCAGGCCTATTGGCTTTGTCAATGGTTGTTAGTTGCATAAGATAAATAAGCAACAACTAAGTCTTAGTTGTATATAATATTCAAAATGCTTCAGTTCTGAAATGGTGAGACTGTGAAAGAACTATAAGGAGTCTCTTCGAAGTTACATCACAGGCAGTGAAGGGTGGTACTGTTCCAGAGTTAAGATTTTTTTTTTTAACCTGAGGATGAGCCCGATAGGGACCCGTCGCAGCACCTGCTTTTTAGAACTGCTGGTGCTGCGCACCGGCAAGACCCGGGCCACTTAAAGCTCTGTCCATTCATAGTAACACCCTAGGCTAGTGCTTCCCAAAGTTTTTAGAACCACTTTTTAGCATGACAAACTTTCACGACCTACCAATCGTTAATGGAGCTGTTGTAACAGTTGTAGAAATGCTTACTGTGGGCCAGGGTAGAGGTGCACTGCAAGAGCTCTTTTCTTAGTACTTGGAGACTAGTGCATGATGTAGTGCTATAGGTATATTGCTGAAGCAATTTAGATATCTCTTCACGGGGTCCCTACTCTATGATGGAGGTGCATTGCGAGCAGTAGCAGCCGGTATCTGGGCAAAGTGGTGTGGCAACGGAGGGGGAAACCGGGAACGGACAACAAAATAAAACAAGCATTGAAAATGCAATAGGTCTCGCCTTTGATTAAGTTAAAGCCATTTGCTTTGGTAATGGTATTGTATAGCAAGGCAAATGGCTTTAACTTAATAAAAGGCGAGACCTATTGCATTTTTAATGCTTGTAAATTGTATTAATCTCAATTTATAGGGTATCCCTACCTCTTGTGGTGATGCGAGAGCCTCCTGCCAGTCTGCCTCGTCTAGCTCTCCCACCATTTTTCTTTTAGAGTGTGCATGGGGTCCGATTGATTGTTGATAATCTTGCAGTAGGTTAGGGTGATGGCTTTCTTGTCCAGATAGTCTGTTAGAAGCCTATCTTCCAATGGAGAGGCCTCTGGCAGCACAGTGCCTGCTGGAATGACCGTCATGAGCGTATGTTTGATCTGATTGTATCGGAATGATTCTGTACTCGACATTTCATGAGACTTTTGAAGTTGATCAAAGGGGATGATCTCGCCTTTACTCCACATATCCCTGACTCTCAAGATACTGATTAAATCCCACTGTTTGAAGCCTTTACTTTTTCTGAGTCTTCCTAACCTTTGGGTATCCAAAAGCGGGGTCATTTGAGTTATTATATTGTCCCAGCCGAGCTTCTTGAGAGCAATATACCATATACGTATTGTATATGCTGTGGGTCCCATAAGGGAGCTCCGCCGGGATTTGTTGTAGAGCTCCCTCATGATCCCTTCCTCACCCAAGACATGTCTATCCATGCGGAATGCTGGGTCATCCTGGGAAGCATGGAGCCATTGATTGAGCACACAATCAGTTGCGAAGCCCAGTAATACACCTGGATGTTTGGAAGGGCGATACCGCCTTCGTACCATCCCCTAACCAATTTGGGCAGGCCGGCTTACCTTCCCAGAGGAGGCTGTTAAACTCCGCCTCAATTTCTTTGAAATATTTAAGGGGAACTTGGGGTATTCTGCAGTGCGTAAAGAAACTTAGAAGCGCCATTATCTTGAAGAGAGCTGCTCTACCCAGCAGCGCCAATGGTAGGGATCGCCAATGTTTAGTAGCACGGCGTCGCCGTTTCAGGGGCTCTATAGGGTTTTTTTCCATTAATTCAGTCTGGGCAGCGTGATATATATTCCAAGATATTTGAAGCAACCCTCCACTATTTGTACTGCACAGCCCGACTGCCAGTCACGGTGGGGGACCGCTTAGGACATCCAGATTAGATTTAGATCAATTAATGGTGTAGCCAGAGAACCTGCCGTATGACTCACATATGTCCAACAGCCTGCTGATCGAGCGCCCGGGAGATGCCACATGTAGGAGGACATCCTTCTGCATATAGGGAAATGCGGTCCTCCCACCCTCTGTCCAGCGCATCCCGCGAATGACCGGGTCCCCCCTTATACAGGCTGCCTGTGGCTCCAGCACTAGGGCGAACAGAGGATTGGCACCACATCCCTTTTCCAGGTAAAGAAAACTATCGATACATATACCGGCTAAGAATACATTGTCCCTCCTCTGAAATAGGGATGAGGTCTCTCGCGTCTATTCTTTACTAGCTATGAAATGTTCAGCAAATTTACAGGACAGATAAAAATATAATGTACATATGAGATAAAAAATTCAGAATGGCACCTCTTCATTATTTTGTATTCTAAACATCCGTATGGGCCATAATAATCAACTATATGCTAAACTCAGCTATTAATAGACTTAACTATTAACAAACTATGCTCTTATTAGATTTATCAACAGACGCGTTATGTACCCCCAGGTAACCTAACCATACTGCCCATACCTCTGACCTTTTAGGGACTGAATACAATCTTCTGGAAATCCCTATCTCTCCTGAACAACGCTGATGTAACTTATCTACACAGGGAAGTATATCAGTACTGACCAGCTGTATCTCAGGTATTTATTAGGTAATACCATCTAGCTATTATTAATGTGATTTCATTCTAAACTGCTTACATTACATTTCCTCCCTTCAAAGTTTTCCTCAGTTTTACCATTATCCTGTTCAATATAATTTCGCCTTGAATTTAATATACATTCTAACTGTTTAAACAATATCCCTAACTGATTAGATACCCCATGAGCTATAAAACTCTCTATTAAATTTAGAACAGCCCCCCCCCCCTTAAACACTACCAGATAGGCCAAAACAAACCCCTGATTGCCACAATATCTGAAAGGAACAGACAAACACCACTCTCTTTTCTCCTTTGCTTAATACTTCTATATCATCTTCATCACTCTCCTCTGTGTTTCTCTTTTGACATTCCCCTACAATGAAATGTGAACTGTCTGTTTTAATTAAACTATGTCCTACCAAAGATTTTCTTCTAAAACAACTATTGTGACTGAAATCATGTCTTGTTAGTATCTTTCTGCATGCTAAATAAAATGAACTGATGTTTTGCGGTATATCATGAAACCCTATCATTCCACTGGCCCAAATGCTCTAGTAAACTGTATTTATCAATGTACACTGTTTAGCACAAAGACACATTTTTAAATATTGTTTATTTATTTCTAGTATCAAGATGGTAGTGTCCTGAGGAAGACACCTTCAACGTGTCGAAACACGTAGACAGGAAACCATCTCTCCACTATAATATTTTCCTGTACAAACAATGTATATCTGTTAAAAGACCCTTTTTTTTTTTTTGAAAACCTTTATTGTACCTTCACATCTTTACACAGCATGCCGCCTACAACCCCGAAGGGCCGGCCGCTAAACGAGAGTATCACATCAGAACGACAGCCTTAAGGAAGTGCAGTGCACATGTTGAAGAAGTCATTGCAATAAGGGTTGCCAGAAGGTTGAATGAAGGACAGCAGCAAATGTTCCATAAAGTATAATTGAGGTTATCATTTTCTATTTTTGAAACGAACCAAAAGAACAACCGAACATCGGGAAATCACAGTGTGATCATTGATAACGTACATTGCAAGATAGATACAAGAGTGTACCTAGGATAATACAAAGCCCCTTTCATCCTGAAATCAACTTAAGGCGTAAAGAAGTTATCGCCTCCCCCAACCCCCCCTGAAGGACCCCACCCCACAGCCAACCACCCTCACTCCAACCCATCATCATCATCCGAGTCCCTTGGGTCATCTTCTGGCAGTGGGTCGCAGATGTCACCCCGGTAGTTGTTCCATGGGGACCAGACCTTGTTCCACTTGCCAGGGCAGGCCCGACTTAAGTACACCGCCCTTTCTGTAATCATCGTCCTGTCCATGTTTGTGCACCACTGTGATGTCGTCGGGAGATCCGCCACCCCCCAGCGCTGCGCAATGTCCCGCTTCGCCACCATCATTCCCAGTGTCACCCAAAGGCGGCCATACCGTGACAAATCTGTTGGTTCCCATACATTGAGGAGGCATCGTCGTGGCTCCGGCAGCACTGAGACCTCCAGCACCTGGGATATAGTACGCTAAAAGACCCTTTTTATCATGTTTTATCAATATGTCAATGATTTATTTCATGACACTTTTTATGAAATCTATTAAATTGTACTTTTCGCGCTAACTCAGTGTCTCACCATTTACTCTCACTCTGCTTGCTAATTGAATTGTGCCAGTGCTTACATTGCTTGCCTGGGTACGTTACTTTGCCTACATTATTTGCCATGACCCAGGAACTTTATCCATATCAGGGGGTCCTTGTTTCTTCACATACTCGTTGCTCTTTTATACAGATCAATGGGTATACCATTAGGTCCAAGAGCTTTCCCTGCCTGTACGGAACCTATGGCTGTTTCAATTTCTTCGGGCGTCAGAACTGCTTCGAACTGCTGAATCTCTTCTGGTGCTAGCGTGGGCATATGGATGTCTTTAAGGAAGGCCTGTGCTTCCTCAAGCGTTTTCGTTGCTGTTGGAGTATATACTTTTTCATTGTGCAGTGCCAATGTGTTTGCTATTTGTTGCGGTTCTGTTGTGGTGTCCCTGTTGTCTAATTGAAGCTGTGTTACCCAGCGACTTGCTCATTCTCGTTTATTCAACCAGACCAACAGCTTGCCTGCCTTATCCCCAGGGCCGGACTGGGAATCAAAACCGGCCCTGGCAAAGTGCATGTCCGCCTCCCCCCTCCCCCCCCCCACTTCCCGCGGGGGTTTGGGAGTGCCGCCGAGGTTTTTGCCAGGCCGGTTTTCTGCCGATTTTGTTACAGCAACGATTTTGCAGCTATGCTGCACAAACGTCCCTGTAACAAAAACGGCCCCCAGGGGCCCAAAACCGGCCCCACCCGTGCAGCGCACCAGGGGATTGGTTGGTGCCCGCTACGGGCAGTCCGGCCCTGCTTATCCCCAACCTCATAAACCTTATACTGAGTAGCTGTGAGCTTGGCTTTTGCTGCTTCCCACATATAATCCTTATATTCCTGTTTTTTCAAGGTTAACTTGTGTGCGTTGGTGTCAGTGGGATCTTGAGAGTGCATAGCTTCTGCCTGTCCCACCTCATGTTCTAATGTCTTTACTTGTTTCTGTTGTTCTTTTTTATGGCCCACTATTGATGATATTGCCTGTCCTCGCAATACAGACTTGTACGCTTCCCACAAAGTTATAGGGGAGGTCACTGAGTGCTCATTCTGGGTAAAGTACTGTTTTGTTGTTTTCGCTAACCCTTTCCAGATATTGTTTTTTTTAAATTCCTGGATATATTGGGAATAGTTGTTGCTGACCTGGAACCTGTCATGCGTACCTGACGAGAACAGGGGAATGATAAGAGATGCCTCTAGGTAAGTGTGTTATTTCATCTAGTGTTCCCAGACTATCTGCCAGCGTAAGTAATTAATCTAACCTTGATAGACTATTGTATGCCCCTGAATGAAAGGTAT
Source organism: Lissotriton vulgaris (assembly GCF_964263255.1). Classification (NCBI taxonomy): domain Eukaryota; kingdom Metazoa; phylum Chordata; class Amphibia; order Caudata; family Salamandridae; genus Lissotriton; species Lissotriton vulgaris. The sequence continues at coordinate 1,247,870,883 of NC_141689.1, read as the reverse complement.
ACTGTTGTTCTTGCGGAAAGTGGGAACACCAGATATCTCTGAGACCCAATGCATCCAGAAAATCTGCGAATCGGGAGTGCATAGTGCATCGAGTTCTGGGGGCTTTCGGTCAAGGGTATCATTGATCGTGGAGTTAAAATCACCCCCTATGATGAGATCACCCTGTGGAAGTGCCAGCAAGAAGGAGCTACGAGCGGGGAATGCCACTGAGGGCAGCGACGGTGGGACATAAACAGATACTATTTCATATGCGCGTCCTTCCCATTCGCATGATATGGCTGCAAAGCGGCTCAGGTCGTCTGTCCCCGTCTTATTAAAAATCAGTGGGAATTGCTTTCGAATCAAGATGCCCACCTCTCAGGAACCGAGGTAAATTCTGAGTGTGCCATCATTCGGAATCCCCACCTATCAAGAGCTTTACATGCTGTTCCTACCAAGTGGGACTCTTGGATCAAGTTCACCGCTGGCGACAGACACTTAAGATATTGTAGGACTAGTCCTCTCTTAATGTTATCACAGAGACTATTAACATTCCATGGGAGTATGGAGAAAGGCTGGCCGGCTACGATAGGGGTCACTGATGCTTTGGTCCCCGTGTCAAGTGGTATTGTTGCTTGTGCCATTTATCTCATGAATGGAGGGGAACCAACTAAGAGCGTGTGATGGTAGCGCTAGCTGGAAGCTTTGAACTAGCATCATGTACAGTGTGTACAACACAAAATAACATACATAAAACGCATACAACTCGACCCCCCTTCCCGCCCCCCTCCCTGCCTGACGGATTTAGAACTACCCGGCTCCCCAAATGCGCAGAGTGCATGTTTCCCATACCCTGATACCCGTCTTGGGGGGGGTAGGGGGGGGGGGGGATGGGGGGGGTTGGGGGGGCAACAGTCCGGTGACCCCTCCAAAATATCCCTTCTGCAACAACTTAGTTTGTTGGCAAACTTCCAACATAGTCTATCAGTAAACCTATCACTTGAGAAGTGTACTGTAGGGGCACAGTTTATAGTAGTCCAAAGTGGATCCATATTTGCCGCTGCCCCCTATGCGTAGGTCTCGAATTGCAGCACTGTAGCCTAAGAACGTGGGTTCAGCATGCAGTCCTATTGAAATGTCTCTTCTCTATTTGCTATTCTGAGGGGTAAGTATTCCGTGTCGATCATCACAGCGGTGGAGAGGGCCTTTTTACTCTTAACCTCTCCCCAGCGGTGACCCATCTACTGCTCTTGTCTCTTCTGAGTCTTCTGTTGCCGTCTCCTGCGCAAAATTGTTGAGTTTTTTCCCAACCCTGTTAGAGCTCGCGGGTCGACACCATCTCTCCAGCCATTCCTGAACCTCCTCCGGCGACACGAAAAACCAAGTCTTCCCTTCCACCTCCACTCTTAGTTTGGCCAGAAAGAACGTGGAGTATTTGAGTTCGCAGTTTCTCAGCTCTATCTGGGCATACAACAAGCTTTGTCAATGCTTCGTCACTGCTGCTGTGTAGTCCGGAAAAACATCACTGTAGTGTGCTCGAAGCTTAACGGGGGGCGACTCTTACTGTTTGCAGAATCAAGTCACTGTTGCAAAAGTTGAAAATACGGGCAAGTATGGGTCTGGGGGGGGCTCCCGGTCTGGGTTTACCCCCTAGAACTCAATGAGCCCTCTCCACAGAGAAATAAGCAGACAGGCCGCTGGATTGTAGTCGGTTCTTAATGAGGTCTTCTACAAATAGATCTAGGGCCGGCCCCCCTGTCCCTTCCGGCACTCCGATGATTCTTATGTTATTGCGCCTATGGCGCCATGAGCTTGTTGTCGGCTTCAAGCTGATGTACCTGGCATTGAAGTGCAGATGTGTCCTATGCGAGGGTCGCTGTGAGGCCCTCTACTTCTGTTACTCTTGCACCCATTTTCTTAAAGTCTGCTAGAGAGTTTCATAGAAATCAACCCTATTCGTGAGTCTAAGGAGGCATGAACTTTATTCAGCATACACATAATGTCCTGCAGCGTGACCTCTGTTGGTTCCCAGGTCGTGGGGGCCCCCCCATGGGTGGGTTCGTGGTCAGTTGGTTCTGGTGAGCCCTTGGCACAGGCATATTTGTCTAATATTGTTGATGTGTGCTGCACTGGCCCCTTCATCCCATCGCAGCAGATTCGTTCCAGTGTTGCGTAGACTAGCGCTTTAGGAGGTAGTACTCATCGCGGTCTGCCCATGCGGCGGGGAAACCACACGCGGCCTTTCAGGTTTTCTACCTCCGACCTTTCATGTTCGGTACTTGCCGCAGCTAGTAGGGGTGGCCAAGGGACTGTATACCGCCGTGAGGAGACGTTTATTTGTTCTTACTGGATGTCTGTGCGTTCTTCCCGAAACTCCAGTAGGCCTTGCAAGTCTTTTCCTGTAACGTTAACGCTGATCTAAGATGGGCACTGCCCCCGTAGAGCGTAGTGTCTGCTCCTGTAATCTAGGGAGGGAGAGAGGCCACCGGGCAAAGGGCTGTGTACCCCTGTATTTTCATTATATGGACTCTTTGTTTATTAGTCCGGATCCAGTGCTTCCAGGCCATATTTTCCTTATGCGCCGGTGCTTCCTATAATGCCTTAGTGTGGATCGCGGCCACACAGAGATCTGCTCTAACTAATGTGTGTATCGGGGGGCTCTCTTGCAGTGCTAGGCCCCTACCGTCTGAGGGGTCCGCCAGCCCACGCCTCCTGCAGTGCGATCCAGTTTCTTTGCAGCTTGCGCACCTTGTGTGGCGCAAGGCTCCAGGCCTGCGCTGAATGTTGTGTATGTTGAGTGGTCGCACTATCAGAGTATCAGCCCCTATAACCTGAGGGGATGGCAGCCGGCTCACCTCTCGCACCGGCCCACTCACTGCTTGTGCCGTGTTGCGCGCCTCCCAGGAGCCACGGAGTGTTGTCCTAGTTGTATTGGGCCGAATCTTCTCTGCACGATCTTTGATGTGATCCGCTGGGACCGCCACTGGTCCGTGCCGATCTGCTGCGTCTTCCAGTCCAATGAAGCTCTCCGCCCTCTCACGCTCGGTTTCAGTTATACTCGACACCCGGGCGTCTGTTCACTCCGCAGGCCACCCCCTTCTCAGCAGTGTGGGTCCGTCAAGATGCGTTGTCCAGGGGCCATGGACACCGCGATCTCTGCCGCACTGGTTGCACTACTCAGAGTAATGCTTTTTGCTATCGGATAAGTAAACGGACTGAGTGGGATGTTTGGTGGGTAAGGGAGCTCGTTTAGGCAACCGCCATTTCTTTCGGCAGACAGCCACACCACGCTTCTCCATTTTTGAGTGTCGTTTCCTGCTTTTTTAGGTTTCCCCTTCTTAAATGAACTTACCTTTCAATTTCAGTTTTCACACCTGTGATGTGACTGAAGTTCTTATTGGAAGACCTTCAACTCCTCAATCAAGAGGTAAACCATCCAGGAGCTGGCCCTAGTGAGTGGGAAAGTGCCAAGTCACAAGACCTAATATCTTACAACATCAAGGCCCATATTACTATAAGGGTGCACTTTCCCTGTTTGCACCATGACGCACCTTTAAACATGTGTACAGGGTGCAAACAGGGAAAGATTACCCTATTGTAAAGAATGTGCTGCCCTCACGGCAACCGCAAACTCAACCTGCCCTAGGAGCAGTACATTCAAGTGAATTACAGAACGGCTCCATGAAAGCCGCTATGTGTTTCACAGTACAGGCAGACATCCATTTGCACTGTCAAGAGGGATTAGAGAGTGGGTGACTGCACCCCCCTGCAGGGGGATGTCTGGGGGGGGTCCTTGGGACCCCCTTTAACCACTCAAGAGGACTGCCCTCAGGGGGTGCACTGACAAAGCACCACCTTCGTATGGTGCACTGTCAGTGCGCCTTCTAAGGGCATGTTTGCCTCTGTGCATGTGTCAGTTATAAGGTGTGGGTGCAAAGTCAAAGTGATTCCCTCATTTGCATGAGGCACGCTCCCATGTATTTGAGGCAACACCCTTTCATGACCGTGCTGGGGCTCCCTGTGCGCTAGCAATATCGGTATTATAGAAGAGGCCGCACAAGCATCTGTGGCCCATTCTGTATAAACAAAGTGCCCCAGGGGTGCACTGAGAGAATGCACACACCGTTGCATCCTAAGGGCACTATCGGTAATATGGCCCGATATCCTACACAAACCAGATAGGACAGTAGGATATTGTGGAGAGTGCTTCTGCCAAAGGTCCGGAGTACTCATTCCCTCATGGTCCCCAATACATTAGTCCCATTGTTAAATGAGTCCAGTAGTTCTGCACTAGATGGCCTAGAAACAAACAATCACTCAGCAGTACAATAACATCATAAGTATATTTCTGGTGAAGGACCAGCATTGCAAATAGTAAAGGTCTGGCTCCTATTTTGGTCCAGAGATGACACAGAGGACGTTTTACTGCATGTCAGAGTGGACACCAAAGTCTAAACTACTACCAGCTCAGCAGGCGTCCATGTCTCACACCTTAGTACACTCAAAGCGACTTCCACAATACGTGAATGGATTGACCTTTTGACAGTTTATTCATAACTTCTTACTGAGGATGCCCTTACGAAATGAAAACATTAGAGTAGCGTTACCTAACTCTTTCACTACCTCAAACTAATAAACGAGAGTTTACAAGCCTTCCAAGAAGGGTAATAAATGCTCCTAATGGAAAGTAAACATCTGCTTTATTGGGAACTTCGAGTAAGAGCAGATCTGACAATAAGCACAAGTCTATTGATCAGTCTCCCACTGCAACAGGATGGTTCTATGTTACGTAACTGACCATAAAATATCATGCTATAAAAATACTGTGACGGAAGGTATTTATCAGTAAGTATAAATTTACTATTCTTTACTCCACATCCATGTGCCTCGAAGATATATACCTTGCCAAGATACATATATGTGGAGTTCATTATAATACATCTATATCTACCTGTATATATTTCTGGTGTCTAAATGCTTGCTAAGATATTTTTGTAACACAATATTTAGGATTCAATATTCTGGAAGGATACTGTTCAGGATCCTTACAATCATCTCCATTACTTCTTTCAAAGAGTGTCTCCCCTTTCTGTACCAGAAGTTGTGCACGCATTGGGAGGGTGACTTTCTCCTTTCATTCCGTCATGCAAGACCAATGGGTGCTGAAAGTAATTATGTAAATTCACTTTTTGAACCACCCTCCAGGTCCACCTACATGCCCTCCAAAATTTCAAAACCTAGATCCAGAGTCTTCCTAGGAGATTAAAAAGGCTCTACTAAGAGATATGTCACGTAAGGAAAAGGACCTTGGGTTGCACTCCAGAAACTTAATATTTTCCAAAATGACCAGGGTATCAGTCCTATTATTGATATGTATGAACTTAGATTTGTCAAGGTTACTTTCAGGCAAATCTTGAAGGTGCTACATCAGAGACCAATGACTTTCTCTTTCAAAAATCATCTAAAGATTCAACTCTTCCATCTATTTTAAATAGGCTGGCATCTCTTAAAAGATGACAACGTCTCCATAATATCTATGCCTCGTTTTTCATGTTTGATGCTATTTCTGTTGTTCATTGTAAAAAACACTAAAGGATTTAGGTACAGCTGTACTATAGACACCTGTTAAATAAATACATAAAAAGGAACAGATGTGCATCTGGATATCTGCCTACTTATGTTGCCCGTTCAAAAAAAGATATTAGCAATACCTGGTGATTGAAAAAGTGGTCTCCAACAGGAGTAGATATGCCTCCCATTTGCTCTCAGTTCGGTTTGTAGGGTGTTCAAAATCGCTCTTTATGTATAGCCTACCATCTTCGCCTCCTGGAAGTTCACCTATAGCCTTACCTTAACATATGGCTGACAATTGCCCAATCTCTGGAAAAATGGTCTGAAATTTACCCATGGTGTCTAACATCTTTCATTACTTAGGATGTTCCATAAAGAACAAAAAGAACGAGCCTGTTCTTGCCCAAAGGTTATATTTATAGAGAGCCTTATAAATACTTTCTTGGGAATGGTCTATTTGCTGTCAAAGTGAGGAGTTGTTGAAACAATTGAATTCCTGGTGTTAAAACCTAAGACTTTTGCATTGTGGTTTCAAAGGCTGCCATGCCTCATAGATTCATGCAATTATCTAGTTCCCCTTGCTTGTCTCAAAAGGACAGATATACAGCCCTGTATAGGGCCATCTTTGAGAGTAACAGTCCAAGAAAATTCTCATTTTAAATCTCATCCCATATAAAATTGAGAACTAGCTCTCACACAGTACTGAGAGGACGAAAATCATCTAAGAGGCATGCCTCTTCTCCAGTGTTAATCAGCAAATTATTATTTTTCTTTCCTCCAGCTACAACGGTAAACAAGATTTTTCAAAACTGTGAAAATGTCCAACGACTTAGAGATGGCACTTTTATCCCTATTCTTGTCAGAAGCGGACTGCGACCTGATCTTGCTATCCAACAAAAAGACTCTACCATGAGACAGTACAACGACAATAATAGTTATCATCAAAAAAATGATAACTTACTCTTTGCTTCATATCACAGTTGTTCTGTCCTGGGGTATTGTAAATGATTGCTATTTCTGTTACCTACCATTACAGTACTCCGTTTAACAACCTGGGCGGGGCTTGACCTTTCCAGGATTCAAACCTGTGATGTGCGTGTCATGCAAGATGTCAGTGGCAAGGGTTTATTTGCCTCGCCCGCCTTGCCAGCTTGTCAGAGCACAGTCCTATAAAGCGATTGTAAGAAGGATGCCTGTCTTTTTTGTATCAGCAATCGAATCTGGCACTCCTTCCAGATGGGCTGGTGGGAATGAGCCTCTGTGGGATTGGCGTATAGAGAAAGCAGAATCTGCATTTTAGAGGTGAGCACAACATTAGTCACTTGCCGCTGATGAAGGGACAATGGCAATGCGGAGCTGTGATTTGGTAGGGGGGGAAGATACAAGATTCGCTTTCACTGTGGGAACGGGGTTGACCGTGATGGCAAATATATATGGCCCCCCAGCCCTAGAATCAGCAATAGATGGAAGCCACCAAACCCCCAACTATAATCTTCAAAACCAATACTCAGACAAGTTTGAGACTTTCTTACACTTCTACGTTAAGACCACTGCACATACAATAACACTAGAGGAATATTATGCTTTTACTTTGTCACACATTCATAAACCTCCTGTGAACTGAAATAATATCGGTGCAATTACAGGACTGGGTTGGTGGAAGCATTTTGAAATTATGTTTTTAGTTTCATTTTTCTGTAAATAGAGAATGCAGTTGCATGAAAAGTATTATTTCTCCTACAATCCTTGCACTAAGGCACTATTTATATTTTCACTGATGGAGGCAGTAGCCTTTCTAGACCAAGGCAATTCACCCGTGGGTCACCAATTACACCAAAACATATGAAAATATGAAAAATAATTGAAAACTCATGGGGGAAAAAAGACTGAAAATAGGATTTCAGTGTTTCTAAGAAGACATGAAGATCCTCTGCACCGTATACATGTTGGAGCTCAGTAGAAGCCACCCATAAACTTAAGAAGACACTACATCTTCAGGAACTTTAGCATCAACGTCTGCTTACTAGAAGTTCTCTCTAAGAAGCGTTGGATTAATCTTAAATTAGGTTGGATGGTGTTGCAAGAAGTTATCTTCAAGAACTGAACTGGGGAGCTTAGAGATCATGAAGGCGAGTCTAGACAGATGCAGGAGTCTGGAAATTCAAATTTAAACAGCTCAAGGTTTCCCACAGAAACACCACAGAATATGGGCAACTTGGACACAATACGGAGGGATACCCCGGTAAAAAAACCTGAGGCTAGATCCCTCTCCATTGATGAAGACATCAGGATATTTGGGGACAAGTGAATTCCATGAGCTGGAGGAGGAGGGATGGAAGGAAAAAGGGGTTACTATTGCTAGCTTGTTTATGCATGTCTGCGACTCATGGGGGAAAGTGGGGAGACTAGGGGACTTTAGCGGCAGACAAGTTTATACAATGTTGGATTCATAGTCTATGTTATTGTTATATCTAATAAAATCCGTTACAAAAAGAATGCTGAACTGAGAGGTACCAGGTGGTTTGAAAAACAAAAAACAATTGAGCCAGTCACAACCACTCGCACAACAAAGATCAAATGAACAATGACTCTTGGATGCTATATTGTTGCTTCATAACTATCTCTAAACCAATCCCTTCTATTATTCCCAAGGATTCATGTCACCAACTGCCTACACAATCCTGTATAACACTGACAGCACAGACTGTACGCCAATCGTTTTGTACAGCATTTCTGGTTGGGATGATTCTCAAATAAATGAATAGTAATAAACAACAAGCAACACACTTTTCTTCTAAATATACAGCAATAAAAGTCTGGAGATGCCTGGAACACTGTAGTTATTTTAGCATTGTATGCAATGTGTGGCCCCGAACTAAAAATGTTCCTCAAAGATTCATAAGAGGATTCTCTTCATTGCCAAAAACATTAAACCGCAACTTCACCTGTGAAGGGATGTGAGCTCTAAAGTCCAAATACAACAAAGGAACACGCAGTACAGTATTCCATGACTTACACCGGAGAACTCAAGCCCTTTATTCTCTTTGTCCGTCATAGTACTGGGTTTCAGTAATGTCTCCTTAACCTCTGTTATGACTATGCCCCTGAAAGTAGCATAACATGAGGAATGTTATGTTTTTAAAGGTTTGAAGCAACAGCAAAACACTTTCCCCAACCAATATGTATGTGAGCTCAATGTCCCTAAGCAGTATATCTGCCCTCTACCTAAGATCTTCCTTTTGTGCCTTGTCCAAACTGCGTTCATAAATATAGCAAAAGTCATCAATAAAACTTCTGCTCATTGCACAGTGACCACATACTCCATCTGGTGCAGTTTTATAGTGCATGCATGCTCACCTGTGGTTCTTTCGTCATGCTCCAGCTGTTCCATGAAATGTGCGTCTTCTTTATGGTGGAGGTCTAGTGGAAACACAGAGATGGAGTCGGGACCAGCTAGCGGCAGGAGAAAATAAAATATATCCTTTCACATTATAATAAAAATGATTTTCTATTTTAGGTTTCAAGGTCAGTTTTCAATTCAGATGTAAAAAGATGTCAAACCATGATCTGATGAACCTTAGTCTATGGGAGAACACATTTGGATGAGGAAGTGTAGTCAACAGTAAAGTGTGTCCCTAGCCGATGTTCAGAATGAAGAGCACCAGGTTGTCATATAAACGACTCCAAATGCAGAACATTATTTTCCTCTTCAATGGCATTTTCGAGGAATGGTACCGGATGGATTAATTCTTTTGGGAAAATCCTCTTCAATTGCATTTTCGAGGAATGGTACCGGATGGATTAATTCTTTTGGGAAAATCTCTCAGGGATCACCTTGGAACTTGAATTCAACAAGGCAATATGGTTTTAAACTCCAAACTTTTTTCCACTGTGAGAAATTATAATTCAACCAGCAAAAGGACACTGGTTACTAGCAGAGACAGTGCTGGGTGAGATGGCATTTATAAAAGAAAGATAAGATCCTACCCATCCGACAGACAAAATATTGTATTGATTATGCTTTCTGGTTGATTTTGTGTTTGTTTTTTGGATATAACTTTATTTGGTTACGTTTAAGGACATAAACTCTCAGCTTCACCAAGGACTGATATGAAAATCATGTGCTTCCAAGTCTCTCTCTCAATCGTTGGGGGCCACAACATAGAGATAAGTCCTATAAAATATATTGTTATTCATCATGGTGAAAAAATTGGGTCAAACAACAACTGTTACCTTTTTCACTGCAAATGGTTTACAGTGCATAATAGATCCACTGACGATACAGTGGTGCTAGTTACTGTGTGAAGACAACTCGGAACAATTATGCGGTCATAAATATATCTTAAGCTTACAATCAATATGGCATTAATGATGCCTAGAAGTTATGGTTTAATAGAATGCAGACCTGTGCATTTCTTTGTACTCTTCAGTTTGGAATTTCTCATTGACAACTGTTTTGACTAGCATTTTTTCCAACTATATTTAATTGGGTTGTTGTTGTAAGCATCTTACAACAACTATTTAACCTTAACAGGTCTCCCTTCCACATACCAAAATACCACCCCCCCGTCCACACGAATGAGCACGAGAGTTATCCAAATATACAAAGAAATGAACAGATCTTTCGCTTACGTATCAGACATTATTATTAGGACAATTGCAATTTTGAGCTGACTTAGATTTCCGCAATGAGTCAGCTTTAATGATTGCAATGATCTGGGCATGTGAAAAGAAATCCTCCCACAGACAGGTAGACTTCCAATGGTCTAAAAGTGGCTTCAAATTTAAAACCCCTCATCATTTAAGTCGAAACTTAGTTTTCCACCGCCAACTGTTCCTACAGCTTACAGACCAAGTCCTGTATTGTCGGTATATCCATAGATTTCCATTTATAGGCCAGTATATTTGGAGTGGCTATGGCATGGCCTCATGCCTGTAAGGAACCTGGACCAAAATGTTTAACTGATGAATTGAATATGCCTTTTAATTGTTCGGGCTTTTGAACTTGGCTGTAGGTTAGGTTTCTCCTTATTTTCAGTAACCTCTATTTGCACTGGGCAATTCCTTTTAAATACTGGAGGATATTATTGGCTTTTGTGGTAGCGCTCTATTTGTATGTTGCTACATATGTAAATGTTTACAATTGCTTTGTGCACTTGCAAAATATGCATGCTTTTTTCTGCAACATTTTGAGACTGTAACTTATTATACTTTCACAGGTTAAATTCTCTAAACCTTTTGGATGCATAAATAAATGCATTTAGATGATAAAATTCCAATCCTAATTTACAAAAGCAACACTGGTGTAATTTTACCCTCGCAAATAGGATTATAAATCCTGGAAGTTCCACCAGATTGTGGAGTTTCTTTATTTGCACATTTAAAGTGAAGGACAGGTTTGTGAGGAATCCAGTAAAGGCCTACCTGCAAACGTATGTAAAAACCTCAATGGCTGATGGTACTCGCAGGAAGTTTTCCACCCTGAATATTTAATTATGTCAAGGCCAGGATTATACGCACTTCCAGGGTGGGAACAGGGAGGAATCACACTCAAATTTAATGTGGGTTTAGAGGAACCCCACACTTGCTTCACAGTTTGAAATGCACACTTTTCCAAAGGGTGTAAATGCTACAAGGGTGAATGTAATGAATGTGTTTAGACCCAGACACTACTATTGTGCAGGAGGATGCCTAGGGGAGACACTTTCTGATTTTCTTAGTTGCTTCTTTATGGATTGTGTCTGCTGAATGAATTGTTGCGTTTGATCTATTCTGGGAAGGACATTTAAGCTTCTGCCCATTGCTTCACATTCAAATTATGTGTGTTACTAAATGCTCCTAAGAATTGTGAGACCAAATAGGTTTCTTGTCTCATTTCTGTTATCTACATTTTAAGTAGCATCTTGTATATTGAATGGACTTCAGTACTCATTCACCTTAGATTTATAGACATTTAGTCTTCTCTCTGTAATTGCATTTTGGGGTTTCCTTTCATTTATTCCCTATTTCGCCTGTATCAGGCATGATGGACTATATATTTTGTTTCAGCATTTTCAAAATTAAAACTGTTCCTCAAGTGCGTGAAGGAAAACACTATTTTAAACCAAAACAAAGAGCAATTGCCCTCCTTCTTGATTCGCCCTCTACGGATATCTTAATTATACTGCTATGATTCCTTTTGTTTTGTGGCATAATTTGTAATCTACCTGTTTTGTTGTCTTTCTCTCGATAGTTCACACAGCTTTGCGGTTCACAGCACTGGAAGATTGTATTGAGGTAATGGAAGCTATTTAATCTGCTTCTGGAACTCCTCGATACCCTCCAGATGCACATCGAGCATCCAACGATTCATCTTAATGTTGCCACATGGCACTGGTCATCTCTCGGCTGCGTACAAGTCAATGATGTCTGGACTGAGTCTATTTCAATGGAAGTGTCTTTAAACAGGGTGCGAGTGGAGTAGTTTGAAAACACTCTAAATGTTATTTATTTTAAAAGTGACCTGTTTTTCCAGATCAGGTGTATCAGAACCTGTTAAATATTCTCCTGTTGGATTGTGTACGTAGGACTAATCTAGATAGCAGTGATATTTCCCATTAGCAACTTCACAAGTTCTAGTCTGTACACTGTTAATGAGTCTTTCATGGCACATTGCTACCCGAATATGTCCTAGAACTGCTTAGCCAGGTACTAGACTTAGTTAAAGTAGAAGAAGCATGGGGACGCGCTGGATTAAGCTAAAACACTGCATTTAAGAAGGAGCTAGGTCTTAAGTCCCTTTATAAATGCAAGATGATTAATTATTTCAGCTCTTCAACTTGTGAAAAGCGAGTTCCATAGCTTTATTGTAAGGACACGTAATGAGCAGCCACCGGACCTGCACTTTCTGAAGCTGGGTATTTTGGCTAGTGGAGGCTCAGAGATGAACAACTGCGAACAAGTTTAGTTTGTAAATACTGAGGGCCACGCTGTGCAAGGGCCCTTAAGGAATGCATAGACTTTTGACCAAGATCCGTTCATTAATGGGATGTCCATGTAACCTGTCAGAACCATGGCCACATGAGTCATTGTGGGCATATATTAGTCCATTACAAATGCTCTAAATAAAGTTAACCATATTATAGAGAATACAAATTTATTTCTGTATCTTCCATGCAGGACTCTACACTATATTGTACTGCAATATGTAAATTGATAGAAAAGTAAAGAAAATAGAAGACCATATCTAAGCCACCAAATAATCAAAAATCCATTAAGCAGAAAAAGAAAATAATAGGACACTCTTTGGTGCAAAATATTAGGAAAAAACCCTAATAAAAAGGTAAATAAAAATCATTTTGGACCACACAGCGAATCTCAATTAGGGAATGTGTTAACATTAAAGCTGAAAAGAGGCAAAGAGACAAGCTAGACAGAAGTAGGGTAGATAAATGGTTAAGAAAAGAAATGTGGGTACGGAAAAGAGCCCTAAAAAGATGCATGGAAAAGGGTGTACATTTGGCAGGGCAGATACAACTTTTACAACTGTATGTAAATTATCTCAATGCAAAAACAGTACTGTATTCCCTCACAATGCAAAATATGTATTGTAATTAGTGAGAAGTGCATGTCCAGCCCTTAAGATGAACAAACATCATAACTCTGCAACAGTCTCTGCGGTGGTTAGCCCAACGCAAATCACCACAAACATATAAGGATGGAGGGTGGTCGGTGCATTTCCCTTGAACTCTGATCAGATTCATCCAGCTAAAGGGATGGTCTCTTGTGGTAGTACAAGGCCCCAAACCCGACTGTGTTCTTCAGTTTTTGCATTTGAAGCCCCGCTGAAAAGTCTATGTTGAGGCCTACTGAGCTGTAAATGCCCAGTGCTATGCAACACTTGAAACATTTTTATGAAGCAATTTCTCTATTTCATATTCACCACCTACACTCTTCCATAGGCACCTGTTCCTTCCAGCGCCAAGGTTACATAAAGAAGTGGTGACCAACAGTGATTAGCAACACATCATCTCACAATCATAAGATCCATTGATATGTAATCACAGATGTTCTAAAGACTCATGACTTGATAGCAGTGGTTAAACATATCTTTAGAGTACAGGTGCATTACACGTTATACAGAACTCAGGCATACCCAGTTGGGTGGAGTTATAGCAAGTTAGATATTATATCCCTTTGAATCTAAGAAGGATAAACCCTTTTTACGTACTTGTTAGCTTCCTAGCAGATTCTGTCCTCTCACTGTGATGATGATCCATAGCATAGGTTTCTTCTTTTTCTTCTTCTTTTATGCAGAATGGAACAGATGGTATGACTACCTGGCCTGTTATGGACATACAACATCTGTTTATAACAATAAGTGATATTGAAACATGTTCAGTTTAACGGCTTTTAATAGAAATGGGGGCATGACATCACACTACGTTTATTGGGTGATTAACAGAAAGGGGTAATATTAAGGAAAAATTCTCATATTTGTGTCTGCCAGTTTTTGAGTTAAATGGCCACATACTCATGTATGTCACAAGTGAAGAAAAATAATATTTTTTTTATCTTCGAATTTATCTGAAAACAATCAAATAAAATAAAAGAGAACAATCCATGACTCGGAGGTCTGGCTACACTTAATATTTAAATCACCTTGTTGTTGCCACTTGCTTGTAGTCCGGAAGTTTTAGGATAGCTTTGAGCTCCTGGATTCCGTTATGTCAATACAAAACAATGCTGGTGTTTCATAGCACACGCCATAGTGTTTAATTTCCATACGCATGCTCTTTGCAACATGCCTGCACTGGCAGCAAATACCCTTGCATTGTTCTGACACTGGTGCCTGCGCACCCTCAGGAAAAGATGGTGAATATATCAGCTCTCTCTTTCCTCTACTTGCACTGTTTCTTCTCCTGCTCTTAACAATCATGGACCGTTTTATACGCAGCCTTGCATGTGAACACTGTACCCCTGCCCGACTGAAAAGTAAAGAAACGGTTGTTGCTGTGGTTTCCCACCCTCGGTTCAACTTGTCTCCCACTGGCTGACGTGACTGTCTGTCATGCAGAGACTCTGCCACTCTTTAAAGTGTATTTTCCTCCTCTATCTCACGGTCTCTCCTACCTCTTGAGGTTTTTGGGGGGTACTAACTGACCTTGTGTTCCCTCACCTTCTCTTCCAATATGTGATAGTTGGTTGCCCCGGAAACTGGTGGCAGACACACACCTGCAGCTGTCCGCACCATCATGCGAGCTCACCTCGGCACAGCCCTACTCTTGCCCGAACAAGCAAATGTGGTCTTGTGACGCTGTGGCTGTGATCCCTCACATACATTAACTGGCTAATGGGTACATTTGGGAATTACATGTATATCGTTAGTGAGGTCCTAATGGTACAGGTAAAAGGACATTTTTGTTAGTAAGGCAAACATGAGTTTGATTTACAAAGCAAATTTAAATGAACACGTAATAATAATAATCATTACTGTTGAAAATATTTGTATTTTATTGTGATGTGCACTCTTCCTTCATAGTATCCTGGCTACACTTTCTGTTCAAATACTTCAATATATATATTGTTTTCTTGATGTTATGTATTTTCAATACTGCCAATCCTCCAAAATGCAATGCACAAATAAGACTTCAATATTAGATATAGAGGAACAATTTTCCTTATAACAGACTGCTTTCAGTCTAATTCAAAAAGGTTGGAACACATGAACCCAAAAAAACCAATCTGCAGGTAGATAGTCTCTGATCCTGTTACACAGAATAATAGTTAATGACCATTTCCGATGGGGGGCGTGGCCAAGCAGCATGGCCGACAGGACGTGAGCTCCACCAGCTCCGTCCCGAAGACCAGTAAAATCCTTAAAATACTCCTGCCCGGGCTCTCCCGATAGTTGGAAAGCGTGTCGGAAGTAGCGGTGACCCCGCCGAGACCCCTGAGCCCGAAAGAACGGACCCGCGACCTGCAGTCCTCTGTAGGCAGTGACGCGAATGCTCCTGGAGGTGGCGACGGCGCGTTGAATCACGCGACGCCGCGGACTGGGCCTACACGGTGGGGCGGGACTGCGGGCGTACCACCCGGGGCTCCCCGACCTGAGCGAGCCCCCTGGTGAGCGCCAGTGATTTAACCGAGCCTCCCGGAATGTTGGTGGAGGGTCGGAAGACGGCGGCGCAGAGACCTTACTGCTGAGAGGCCAGGAGGGAGACCAGACGGAGGCGCCGTCCATTTTGTGCACCGATCCTGCGACGGAGCTCTGGGCCCCCCCTTGCTGCTGCTGGGGACTGCGTGCCCGGCCATCGGAGCGACTACACCCGGCGGAGGGGGACGTGAGTACCGCCTACCCTGGCTCCCGATTAAGGCGTGGGGTGAGTGCGGGGGTCCTGGACTGCTGCGAGCCTGACTGGACCCGGCCCCTCCGCTGACACTTGCGGAGCCTTACTACTTGTTTCCCTCCTCCCACCGAACTCCGACCTGTACCCTGGTTTTGCCCTTCGCCACCTTACTGCATCGGGGGAGATTGAGGAACAGTGCCGCTGGGGCCCCGGTCGAATTGCGCCCCTCCCCCACGCGCCCGCCATCTTGAGGACTGTACCGGGCGGCCTCTAGGGAGTCCGAGGCCACTGGTAGCGGAGTGCATCTGTGTCCCTCTCTGCCCAGAACTGTGGGGCCTGGGAGATCCTCTGCTGCTGACCTGAAAGAAGTGAGGATCGCGAGGAGGTGGGGGTGCCCGCGATCCCGCTTGTGCTGCCCATTATTGTCACGCTGAGGCCCCGAATCCTAGTCCCCACTGGAGGGTGTCGGACGCGTGCTGCTCCTGCGCTGCCTTACTTCTTGGCCTGATTGGACTGCCTGGGCACTACCTGCGCTACATCATCTGTGCGCCGCGGTGTGAACCTACTATATCTGAATTGGATTGGCTCCGGGGGCCCTCCCTGGCCGGCCGGGCTTGAGGTGCGCACCTTGTGACACACGGACTTGTGCCAATCGTTATGGCGGCCCGTACGGGTCGTGGTTCGAAGGCCTTCCAGCCTAACACGATTGTGCAGTACACTACCCCTCGCCTGCAGCCACAAAGAATCACGCGGCAGACGGGCCCTGAAGACAGAGGTGAGGACCCATCGGAACCGTCCAGAGCGGAACTCCTCAAGGCAATTCAGGGTTCACACACTGCCCTGGAACGCCAGATAGAGACGGTCTCCATAGATGTAAACCTTTTGCGGACAGACTTTCGCAAAGTAGCGGACAAGGTTTCAGATGCGGAGGGCAATATCACTCAACTACAGGGGGAGGTCGCTTCCCTGCAAAAGTCGCTTGCCCAACTTACCTCTACTACCCGTGCATTGGAGAGGCGAGCCGAGGATGCAGAAGGGAGGGCGCGTCGGAGCAACATAAGGGTGCTGGGAGTACCGGAATGACTGGAGGCGGGGAACCCTGAGCGCTTCCTAGAGACTTGGATCCGTGAGCACCTATGTCCGAATAGATTGTCCAGCGTCTTCATAGTGGAACGGGCACACAGAGCCCTGGTGCCCCCTCCGCGACCGGGGGAGGCTCCTAGAGCCCTCATCGCGAAAATCCTGACCTACAAAGACCGAGACTGTATCCTCAGAGCGGCGAGGGAGTCAGGGCCCCACATGATTGAAAACAGTCGCGTATCAATCTACCCTGACTATACCCAACAGGTACAGGAACAAAGGAAATCCTACTTGGGGGTTAAACAAAAACTCTGGACATGAAGCTTCAGTACATGCTCCTATATCCCGCCAAGCTCAAGGTACTCTCCCAGGGCCGGGCAACATTTCTTTGAGACACCAGCAGAGGTGTGGGAGTGGCTTGAGATCAGAAGGGACGACTTGCCCCCGGGTGAGAGAGGGGGCTCGCGTGACACTTGGGGGACCAGGCCACAGAGGAGGCGTCGTGGCAGGAGAAATCGCCGTTCTGGGTCCCGTGGTTCTCCTGAGGCTCGACCCACGGTGGGACCAGATGGGGCCATCCTTATGGACGACTCGCCGCGAGAACTGGCTCGAGTTCAACTGGGGCGGCTGCTCCTAATGATATCTTGGTACCGGACACTCTGCGGAAAACGCCGCTAAACACGGATTCTACAGCTCCGGTGGTCCCGGAGACTGCCCTACCGGCCCCGGAGTTGGGATGATCTTTGCTCTAACTTCAATGACCCCTCTGTAAACCCGCCCTTGGTTGTGCAGTCCTCCATGGGCCTGCAATTCTCTGATCTATCGCATTTCATCATTGTCGCTGGGGCCTTCTCGAACACTGGATGGTACCTTGTGATTGACATTTGGGTCATATGAGCTACGGGGGGAAGGAGGTGAGGGTGGCGGATGTCATTCCCACATTGCTGGCTCAGCTTGGGAGACGTGCCGGGTTATTATCTCAGGATCATTGGGTCTTTCGGGGAGCTGGGAGGGTGGGTGGGTGGGTGGGGTTGTTTTGCTGTGTGTGAGTGTGTGTGGAGTGTGTTTTATGGGGTAGCTGTGCACGTCCTGGCACTGGCGGGGGAAGGGCGGGGTGGCGGTTTTGGTTGTTGCTATCCTATTGCTCGTGGGTGGGGGGGATGAGGGTGTTCTTGCAAAAGTTTCGTGTTTTGGGGTTGTTGGGGGGTGGGATTGGGTTTGTGACAAAGATGACACTGGCATTATGTGCATATTGGTTCCGATTTGTGGGGAGCTTGTCCTAAGAGCTGCATCCCTAGATTTCTATGTGGCTGGGGCCAAATGGAGGCGGTTCAGGTTGCACCTACACTGTAGCCTGTTTGGGCGTAATTATTGGCCATGGGATTTAAATTTTTAACGTGGAATGTGCGTGGCTTGGGCACGTGCACCAAGAGACACAGGGTTCTCACCTTCCTTAAGAGCCATGGGGTTTCAATTGCTTGTTTACAGGAGACCCACTTAGACGAGGACAGCGTACAACGGCTGGCCAAGAAGTGGAGAGGCCAGATTTTCAATTCGTCCTATTCTACATATGCTAGGGGGGTTCTCGTTTGGGTGGCCCCAGGGGTTCCCTGTGCTGTTCAATATATAGACGCAGATGTGGAAGGCAGGTACATATTAGCGAGACTCAGATTGGATGACAAAGACCTCCTGCTTCTTAACACGTATGCCCCGAACATTGATGACCCGGCCTTCTTCTCCCAGATACAGGATCTTGTGGCTCCGAGCCTGGATGCGCCCCTCCTCTGGTTCGGGGATTTCAATTGCGTACTGCATCATGAGCTGGACCGCCACCCACCCAGAGCAGGCACTAAGCCTCGTATGACGACGCGCTTACAGGAAGTGATGCATAATCTCGGGGCGGTGGATGTGTGGCGTACCTGCCACCCCGCACAGAAGCTTTACACATGTTACACCCCGACGCATGGTACACATAGTAGGCTAGATCGGGTTCTCGCGGCCAACCTTCCCTCCTCTCTTACATTGACTGTTACGCACCAGGCCCGATACTTGTCGGACCATGCTCCAGTCACATGCGTGGCACAGTGGCCTGATCGCATAGAGCGTCCGCGCACGTGGAGACTGCCGACTGACCTGCTTCAGGATCAGGTGGCCAGGGACCATGTGGCTTCGTCGCTTTCCGACTACCTGGAACTCAACTGGGTGGGGAATGACCTGTCCTACTCCACCAAGTGGGAGGCACTGAAGGCAGTCGTACGTGGAGCGTGTATGGGCCTCTCGTACGGGGTCAGGAAACAATTGCTCTCTGACTTGCAGACTGCGGAAGCTGCGCTCCTGCGCGCCCAATCCCAGTCCGATCCGGGCGCATCGGATCAACAGGCGGAGGGTCTTGCCCTGGTATCGATCCACGACATACTCACACGGCTTGATAAATTTACACTGGGCCAATACAGGCAGCGTCTCCATCGTGAAGGAGATACGTCTGGCCGCTTGTTGGCCTGGATACTTAGTCGAGAGTTCACGCCCGAACGAATAGTAGCCCTACGGAACCCCAGTGGCGATATGGTCCACTCGGAGGCTGATGTTCTCGCAGTCCTTCGGAGCCATCTACGAACCGTATATGAGGCTGACCCGTCCATATCGGAAGATGTCTATCACTTGTATCTTGAAGACCTCTCCCTACAGACCCTGCCGGAAGCTGCGGCGAAGGAACTTGATGTCAAGCTGACGCTGGGTGAGATTACTGCGGCGATAGCCGCCCTCCCCCGGGCCAAGACCCCTGATGGGGATGGATTCCCGGCTGAGTTTTATCATGCTTTCGGACATGTCCTGGCCCCCCCCTCTTATAAGTCTATAATGAGGCTTTGCGTACTGGCACCCTTCCACCCACTATGAATCAGGGTGAGGTGTGTATGATTTTGAAGCCGGGTGGTGACAAAACAGACCCTGCAGCTTATCGACCTATCACATTGATAAACTCAGATGCAAAAATCCTTACTAAACTGCTAGCCAATCGCCTTGCCCCGCACATGACCCAGCTCGTCCATCCCGACCAGTGCGGATTTATCCCGGGTCGTAATACGGCGATGAATTTGCGTCGCCTAAATCACATATTACATGAGGTCCGGGGTCGAGAGGACCCTCACGTATTGGTCTCCGTTGACTTAGCTAAAGCCTTTGATACGGTGCACTGGGGATATCTAATGCACGTGCTCCTGAAAATGGGGTTCGGACCCGGATTTCGCGACTGGATCCGGGTGCTCTACGGGGCGCCCCGAGCCAGGGTGCGCCTGGGATCGGCCCGCTCCGACGAATGGTCATTGGGGAGGGGCACCCGACAGGGCTGCCCTCTCTCCCCCCTCTTATTTGCTATCGCAATTGAACGCCTGGCCGTTTCTGCCCGCATGGAGTTGCACGACTGGGGCATAGTGGTGGGGGACACTACCAATGTCATCTCCCTCTACGCTGATGACGCGCTCTTCTATCTGACTTCCCCGGTGGAGGCTCTCCCCGCTTTGCTGCGGCTCTTGGACCGCTTTGGCGCAGCCTCTGGACTGCGTATGAATGTCAACAAGTCTCTGGTGTTCCCACTGACTGATGCTGTCCCTGACCCGGGTGCGGATTCCCCACTATTTGGGCCTCCTATGTGAACGGCTGGCATTCCGGTACTTGGGTATTCAGGTGGCCGCCTCTGACGAGACTCTCCTGGCTAACAATATCGACAAAATTCTCGCGGCCCTCAGTAAATCTATTGCCTTTTGGAACACACTCCCTCTCTCTCTCATGGGGCGACTGGCAGTTGCCAAAATGGTGATGCTCCCTAGAGCCCTGTATGTGCTGCAAAACACTCTATGCCCATTGCCACCCCGAGTGTTCCGCACGCTGAACTCACTCCTCACCTCCCAACTTTGGGCGGGTGGGCCCAGTAGGGTCGCGTTACATACGGTAACGAGGTGTTGGGATGAAGGCGGCCCCGAGGTTTGACCTGTATTACTATGCGGCACAGCTTCTCCCGGCCACCAGGTGGTTTGCTGAAGACGAGAACTGGGAGCTGGCATTATTGGCTGGCGCGGCTAAGGATAAGGGCCTGCAGGAGGCCTTAATGCAAGGTCGAGGCGCTGATGACACTCTGCCCTATGTGGTGAGTTATACGGCTAACATTTGGCAGCGGTTCGTCGAGAAGGTTCTGCGACGCGCTCCGTTCCACAGGGAGCTCCCAATTTGGATATTGGCCCGATACTCAAACTGGAGGCCAATATGTCCTTTCGAGAGTGGCGCTTGGGCGGTTGCGAGACCCTCGCGGATCTCTACCCGGACGACTCTTTTGTGTCCTTTGAGAGAGCCGTGGACTCTTTTGACCTCGGTGAGGGCCAATACCTACACTACAGAAGTCTCAGGGATGTGGCCAGGACAACATGGCCCCAATTCCCAGAGGCACCCCAGCTCACTAATACCTTGGACATCATTTTATCCTGTGGGAGAGGTAGGCGCCTGATCTCCCTCCTTTACTCTGCCATGCGCAGAGACTCGATTCCCCCGTTGGCGCCGGCCTGGGCGGCTTGGGAGGTAGACCTGGGGATAGAGTTAGATCCTGCCCAGAGAAAGCGGATTGGACTGTTGACGCGCAAAGTATCCTGCAATGGGCGTTTCAAACGTATACACTTTCATTTTGTCCACCGCACTTACATGACACCCGTCTCCCTCCATCGTATATCGTCAGATAGACGTCATAATTGCCCTAGATGTGGGATGGAGAGGGCGGGGTTCCTACACCTAGCCTGGGAATGTCCCTTGGTCCACGATTTTTGGCGTAGGGTGGTGGTATACATTGCCCGTGCCACGCATCTTAGGTTACAGCTGGACCCACTTCACTGTCTGCTAGTGTTAGTGCCTAAGCCAAAAAAGAAAGGTCTGTCTTATAAATTGCTGCAACTACTATTGGTTCTGGCAAGGAGACGGGTGGCCATTACCTGGATGGGCCAGAGGGCACCTGAAATTTCTCATTGGTTACGGGACGCCAAGGAATGGGCCTTAGCAGAGGAGACACACATGCAGCGCACTCGCAGGGACGGGAAACTCCAGGATGACTTACTCGCCTGGAGAACTATGTGTATGGAGGGGATGGAGGAGGATGATGATTCGGACGCCACCAGCGCTGAGTTGTTTTCCTCTGCGTCCTCGGAGTCTGGCGATGGGAGGTGGGAGTCTGAGGCGGGATGTCGGGAGGCAGTGTAGAGGTCCCCTGCGGTCACGCCGATATTCCTTGATAGATATGTCTGTATTTAGCTGTGATTCCCATTAGGCCACCCTACATTGTGATGACCGCGACCTAGCTGGCCCTTGCATTCAACTCCTCCTATATTCGGATCAGCACTAGAAATGCCATTCATGGGGTACTTGGTTACTGTTAAACCGTTATATAGTGTAGAAATGCAACATAAAGAAAACTGGCGTAGACATTGATACTGTTTTACTGATACTTGGAACACAAATGCAATTTTTCCCTACTCATATGTATGTTCACTCCTGCGCCGCCCTGCCTCCGGGATGTGGGCCGTATTTGGCTGTGTATTGACTTTGGGACTATCTATTCCTGCTGTTTACATATCAACTGGGTTGATGACTGTATGCTTTGTGCCTTTTTACTATCTTCGCCGCAATAAAGATATTTAAAAAAATAAAATAAATGACCATTTCCGATCACAATAAACGCATAAGATATCCTGGCACTGCATAGTGTTCAGGGCCGTCCGTACCTGTATGTCAGAGGCAGGTCACTGAGGCAAAAGCAATAAGAGTCTGGCTACACCAATAAATCCATACGTTTGATGGTATTCACAAACAGTTTGCAGCTTTAAAACATACAAATTTACCCTTGTAAAAGGTGTAGGAGAGTAGGGTCTGCAATCCTATGATCACCCCAGATTTTTGCTTTTTGCTTCACTGGTTTACGACTTTCCCTGGCTGTGGGCCTGCTAATCAGACCCACAGCCTAGCTGTTCTCTCTCTAAATTGACATGTGTACCTTAGGTGTAGTTACCAATTGGTACTGGGCCACCTTATAAGTCCCTGTACCCAGGGCATAGGTGTACCCAGGGCCTACCAGGGGCTGCAGCATGTATTATGCCACCCCTGGCTGGCCATCTAAATCTAACACAACTGGCTGCACGACAGCTGGGGCAAGGTGGTGTAATCACCCTTTGCTGTAGATATAGTATACCTATATCTAACCCTAAAATAGACACATGTATTCCTATCAGTCACTCCTATGGCAGGCCTTAACAATCCTGAAGGCAGAGTGCTTGGAATTATGTGAGATGGTGCTCTGGCATGAGCTGAGCCCGTCTGCAGCTTGCGGAACCAAGTCCTAATAGCTGTTCTATGATAACGCGTACCATATACTCTTAAGTGCATTATAATCCTCGCGGTTATTTGCTATCTTTGGTATCGCTTTATCAAAATATGTCGAGTAAGGTGTCATACGAATTGAAATACTAACCCCTCGCCAATTCTGGCGACGGGGTTAGCATGCCACCCTTCTAGAGGGACACGACATGTATGTAACTGTGAACCCCGGTTAAAGTTAACTCGAGCCTCAGCATCACAAAATGGATGCTGCCACCACAGACACAAGTCTGACCTCCTGCTGCTGGGAGTCCTTCCAGCGAGGAGAGCTTGGACAAAGGGTTTCCTGTCAGGGGCGATGCTAGCACCATCCCAGACAGGGTTTTGTGTATCCCAGGTAGGCAGGGCTAAGAAGGAAGGTGACTGCAAGTGGCACCCCGGTGCTCACTATGCATCTGCCGGCTTGAACCAGTTCCAGGGGCACACCAGCCCCTGAGCTGGGGTAAGTCCGGACAGGGGAGAGGGGTGTAACCACCCCCTTCCTGGTCCCACCCATGGGCAGGACCTAGCCGCGTGCCAGCCCCTTTCCTTAGGATAAAGGTAGGAGCGGGGACCCTTCCAAATTAGATCATCTTTGAATCCTGAAACTACTTTCTACAAAAGGAACTCTCGACTTCTTCTCAAGATTTCTCCCTTGTGACTAAGGAGTAGTCACCCTGCATCAGCAGGCACCAACTAAGTATCTTGCGGTTTGCTGCACGTCCTTCCTCCGGAACCAGACCGACCAGCACGACGAGACCCGGACTCCCTGCCATCTCTGACCTCTACCTGCCTCTACAGCACAGCTGAGAACCGTGGGTGCGACGAGACCAGATGAACCGGCTATCATCAGAACCAGCACAACACTGATCCAGCACGACCGCCGAGGGACCCTCGAGTGGGTGCACTGGGGTAAGAGAAGCCCCAACCCCAAGCAGCACGAGTACCGAAGTCCAGCCCCCCCAGCATCCACCAGATCTGCGTGGGGCCCTTTTGCTCCTGTGCCGCTTGCCACGTTGTCCGGTCACTTGCCCGTTGGCTAGTGACCCTCCAGACAACGTCCTACGTTTGTTTCACCGCTGGTCTAGCTCCTCTAGACTAGCCCTTGTCTCCTCTTGAAGGGGAACTTCCTCGGACCCTCCTGGTCCACTCCAGACGCCATTTTGTGTCGCCACGTGGGCTTGCCGTAGCCAAGGCTTGTTGCCTCCTTCAACGGATCCAGCATCGCCAGCAGCCGACATCCGACGTGGGACAGCTCGCAGACCTCCAGCCTGGTCGACATCAGCGCCCTGGTCCGTGCAGCAGCAGAATCCAGTGTCACCTCTTCACCTGGCTGAGTGACCTCGTCCGGTGCCATACTGGTGCCCACCTAATCACTGGCTAGTGATTCAGAACTCGGTCCCCTCTGCTTACAGGTATCCTTCTTCACTGATCCATCCTTGGATCATCCCGGAACATCTTCGCTGGTCGCCTGCCAGCAACTTCCACTTCAGGCTCCTGGCTCATCAACGAGGATTCCCGACGTCACTTGAACCCTATGCAGCCGCAGCCCCTAGGCTAGGTAAATCGAGTACCACGGTGCTCCAGCGTAGGACCAATCTCTAAGTGTCTAGATCCACTTTCGTTTTTGACCTACCTAGTCGGGTTCACCCGAGAACACTAACTTTGCATTTACTAGCCTCCATAGACTTTGTCCCGCATTGCGCGTAAGAGTTTCCACTCTGCACACGAAGTTCCTAGGCCTCCTGCTTTTAATCTAAGGGTTAGGTATTGTAGGCCTAGCGGTTCTAAAGCCTCTGAGAATAGTTACTTACCTGCTAGTATTTCGCATTCCACTTTTGTAGTATATGGTTTTTCGTGCCCCTCGGGCATTTGTGTAAATTGTGCAACTTTCAGTATTTCTTTAAGAGTTTTGTATTGTGCTTAGCACCCTGTCCTCATAAAGAGTCCAGGGCTGTTGTGTTATAAATAAATATCCTTTTATTTTCATAACAACTTGTGTGGTGTCCTTTCACTTGGTGTTCAAGGGGTATATGTGATGGTATAACAGCTGGCTTAACACGCCCTCTAGAGTTTAGCCTAAAGACTGCTCTTGTCCATGCTACTAGGATAGCTGGTCTATAAGGTTGACTTACAACCAATCATCAATAAGGGTCGTTTGGAATGATACATAGTGATCACTAGAATAGTGAGCACTGCATATCAGGCCAACTTCTCACATTGGTGAGCAGCGGTTGGGATTTGAGCTTGCTGTTGTTTTACCACACGTATCCTAAGAATATCATTTGAAAGATCACATAAGTACCAAGGTACATATAACTTAGCTTAGAATACTCTGAGTTCTACTGAACCAGCTGTTGTAGTTCAACAGGGCCTAGCACACCCTGACTACAACTCTTAGCAAGGGATCAGTAGGCAAACAAATAGTGTAGGTAAGTGCACCACTTACACCTCACTAGAAAAGCATGTCAGACAAAGGAGGGAACTCAGACGCCCCCCTTGTGTCAGTTGACCCTCCACAGGTCATATCAAGATATGCAGCTCTTAGCTTCCAGGAGATGAGACAAGTGTGTACCTCCAGGAAGCTAAAACAGGGTTCTAACCCTACCATCCCATTCCCGATTGGTCTCTTAGAGACTTATGATGCCAGGAGGGCTTCTAACACAGGCCCTCCAAATCCAGATTGGAGCATGCCCCCCTTAGAGGGAACCCTTGGGGACCCTGACCTCAACCTCAATGGAGCAGTGAGTGAAGGAGAGGAAGAGGATCAGGAGTTGTCAGGGGATGAGGCAGACAAGGGTCAGGTAGAAGTCAGTAGACTCACCAGGACCAACTTAAGCAGGCATGAAAATGGATTTGGGGGATCCCCAGGCCCACTCTCAGGCAGGCTTAACATTGGGAATGGACGAGTTAGGTCTCTATCCAGAGGCTCTAACAGATCCATTCGAACCAATGGCTCTCAGACCTCTTCTCACAGAGGGATGACATCCCCTCAGAGGAGAGAGCATGAGGCCAAGATGAGGGAAGTCAATCTGAGGATTGAATGGGAAGAACTTGCCCTGGCCAAAGAGAGACTTGCCTTTGCTAGAGAGCAGAAATTGAGTGGGGCAGACCCCACTGGTGGCAGCATTTTACCTAGAGAAAAGGACAGGCGTTTAGACACTAGACACCTGAGTAAGATAGTGCCCCCCTTTAATCAAGGGGATGACATCCACAAATGGATGACTGCTTTGGAGAGGGCCTGCACTGTACAGTGTGTCCCCTAGAGTCAGTGGGCAGCTATCTTGTGGCTCTCCTTTGAAGGCAAAGGTATAGATAAGCTCCTCACTACTAGAGCTGAGGATGCTAACAATTACCAAGTCCTGAAAAATACACTGATTGATGGGTTTGGCTTAACAACTGAGCAGTACAGGCTGCTGTTCAGGGACACCCAGAAAACTCAGTCTCGGGATTGGTCTGACTTTGTGGATTGTGCCACTAAGGCTTTGGAAGGCTGGTTGCTGGGCAGTAAGGTTACTGATTACACAGGGTTGCACAATCTGATCATGAGAGAACAGATTTTAAATAATTGTCAGAACCAGTTGTTGCATCAGCACCTTGTTGACTCGGATCTGACCTCTCCCCAAGAATTGGAAAAGAAGGCAGACAGATGGGTTAGAACAAGGGTTAAGCAGAACCAGACTCAGAACCAGGGTGGTCAGAAGAAAACAGTCCAAAAGGGTAGTAATAAGAGTGAACAAAATGACCAGAAGTCTTCGACAGGTCCCCAACAAACCAAAGAGGGTGGGGGTCAGGCTTCCCAGCAGAAGAAGAAGACTCAAGAAGGCCAGTCAAAAAGGTGGTGCAAATACTGTAAAAGTAAAACTCACTGGTTTAGTGAGTGCACCAAGAAAGGAGGGCAAACTCCTACCACTACAGCCCCTAAGGCACCTGCACCCCCTAGTAGTCAGTAGTTGTAGTGCACCTCCCAAGGGATTAGTTGGGTTAACCTTGGGATCTGAGGGGTATGACTACCTAGTTGGCACACTCACTCAGGCTGTCCTTGTCTGTACAGGGGATGTGGATATATCCCCTGATGCAAGTCCCAATACTTTGGGCAAATACAGGCAGACACCTTTTATTAATTGTATAAAGCTTTATTTCGATATAAAACATATCATAAAAGCAGTACATTACATCAGTAAAAAACAAAGTAACAATACACAATATAAAATGTCCTGCAAGATCAACAGTGACATTTAAAAGAATGCATTATTGGGCAAATTATAAAAGACAATACAGGCAGAGAGCACATTACTGGATCAACAACTTCTTTGCAGTTCTTATTCGCCAAGCCCAGCCTAGGAATTTAGCCATACAGCAGGCAAAAAAGGGTCGGGCATCTGTGCGCAATATGCGAAAGGCTTCCAAATGTGATCTCGTTCCCAAGCTCCTACGTAAAGGCTTTAACCATCTCGATCTAGGCACCGCATAAGCTTTACACTCAAACAGCAGATGGGCAACGGACTCAACCCTTGAGTCACAGAAGGGACAATATGGTACAGTTTGTAATGGTGGTTTCCAGGTGGAAGTTAGCAGCCCTAAGGGGAGTACCTCCACCCTGAATTTGAAGTACAGTGATCTGTCGCCCGAGTTATGGATTACTGACTCTTTCCAGTGGAACAGAGTCTAGAGCAGGGGGGACAACAGATTTCTTAGGGGGGTTAAGAACAAGGAATTTGGTCTTGCCTAGGTTTATAGCCAGGCCCTTAGTATCACAAAAAGCCTTGAAACTAGAAAGCAACTTTTGGATGCCTGCTGGTGATTTCGAGATTAGAAGGGTGTCGTCCGCAAATAGGAGCGTCGGAACTTTCCTTCCAGCCAGGGAAGGTGCATCTGATGGACGTTGAAGGAGATGCTCCACCACTCCGTTAACGTAGAGAGAGAACAGAGTGGGGGCAAGCACACACCCCTGGCGGACGCCCCTATCTACAGGGATACGAGATGTTTTTTCCCCCTGGACACCCCATCTAATCTGGGCAAAATTGCTTTCGTGGAATTTTATAAGCAAGGCCAGCAAGTAAGGGGGTAAACCTAACCCATCGAGGACATTCCACAATAGGGCTCGTGGGACCAGGTCGAAGGCTGTTCGCAAGTCTATAAAGACTAGATACAAACTGCCCCTTCCCAGCACCACCACTTTCCAGTATATCATTAGAAGGCGAAATGTCTGCTCGATGGTGCCTGTCCCTGTTCTAAAACCTGCTTGGAAATCTGACAGGATCTAGTTTTCTTCAGCCCACTGCAAAATCCTACCTAGTACCACTTTGCCCGCAACCTTTTGAGTTGAGTCCAGCAGACTGATAGGGCGATAGTTGGCTGGGTCGTCCCTACAGCCTTTCTTAAAAATAGGGACGACTTCAGCGCCCCTCCATGAGTCAGGGAGAGAACCTCCCAGCAAGGCCTCATTTAAAAGTGAAGCAATTAATCTGCTCCACAATAATGGGTAGTTCTTCAGCAAGTCACCCGGAATCCCATCAGGGCCTGCAGCCTTATTGGATACAATACACCTGATTGCCCTTTCTACTTCCTGACTGGTGAAGGGGCCGTCGATGATTGGTAAGTCAACTGTGGGACTGGGCAAGGGACCCAGACTTAAATAAGGTGCCCCCAGAGGAGCAGAATATAACTTGGAGAAGTGGGCAAACCAGACGTCACCAGGGATATTACAAGTTATCTGTTGATCAAGAGGCTTGTCCCTAGCTCTCAGCAAATCCCAAAACCCCTTGGATTCTTTCCTAGTACTTGCCTCTACTAGCTCCCACCAAAAATTATATTCGTGAGCCTCCTTTGCCTCAGCCACAGTTTGTTTGTAGAGTTTCCTCGCGATTCTAATATTAACTGGGTCCTTGTTTTTTACTGCACAAATAAGTTCCCCCTTAGCAGCTCGACATTTGGAGGAATACCACTTGTCTCTGGCCTTAGAAACACCTTTCGGTACAACCCTCGCACTGGATTGGGGAATGATAAACAATTCGCTCAGTGCCACTATAGTCTCTGTAAATATTGGTAAGACCTTTTTACTGGAGGGACTTAAGGCGTCAAGCCGTGGCTCCACCACGGACAAGATGGTCCCGGCTTGCGCCATCCTTGCCTCGTCCGCTGCTGCTTTTGCCCACTTAAGGCGCCTGCCACAGTTTGAGGGAACAAGTTCATGAGATGATTTCCACTTGTGGGGAGTCTTGTCTTGGATCCCGACCTGCCAAGGAGGCGTGAGGGTTAAGGAAAGAGGATTGTGGTCACTATCACAAGACACTATGACCTCCATGTCTTGATGGAATGACCAAAGATTATAATTCAACATGATGTAGTCAATTCTGGAGGTATGACCCGTCCTGTTATACGTATGCGCACCCATAGAATCCGATTTGGATCGACCACTTATTGGTCTCAGATTGTGTTCCATGCAAAGAGCATTGATGTCTATCGCACTTTGCGTCCATTTGGGAATCGGGTCTAGGGTCAGGATAGGGATACCTCTCCTTGAATCCTCTTCAAAGGTATCCAAAATGTCTTCCCTAGCCAATGGCTCAAAACAGCAGTTGAAGTCGCCTGCAAGAAGAACATAAGAATCGATGTTGCAAGCAGCTAGATCGCTGCTTAGACCTTTTGAGGTTAGATGAGATGCCCCGCCCCTGGTGCCCCTCAAATAAAGATTGAAGACTTCTAACTTCCTTCCCCCTTGGCAGTAAATAGTTATCCTCTGGAGGTCAGGAGATTGAGTGGTCCTTTGACTTACACTTAAACTTAGTCCAATGCTGACCCATATAAGAAGGCCGCCAGACGGGCGACCTTTGCATCCAAGTTGTTGGGAAGCTGGGACAAAGTAGGTTGAAAAGCCTACTCTGTGCCTGGGTTCTTGGCACCAGGTTTCCTGTAGGAGGCAGATGTTATAAGGTTCTAAGAAAGCGTTCCATTCAGGGTTTTCAAAGTTACGGGCAAGCCCTGCCACATTCCAGCTTAGAATCTTTAGCAAAGGTTCACCTGGGGTAGTCCGCTTAGGAAAATAGATAGGTGAAGGCTGAGAGGTCACAGCCGCTCTAGATGGCATTGGTGGTGGGTCAATCTGGTGGTAATTAGGAGCCATAACTACACCGGTCAGCTTACTATCTATTGAAGCAGTCTGAATGGGTGACAGGGGAATCATACAGGGTGAATTCAGCCGTTCTTCCACGACTTGAAGATCTAAAATGCTTGGAGCAATCAACCCCCCATCAATAAACAAACTATGTGGTGGTCCTACTAGACCTACTGGAGGGTCAGGAACTAAAGGTTCAATTAACAAGCGGGGAGATTCTATGAGCCCTAGGACCTGTGGTGGAGGTGCTTTTCCCTTTAGGTGATGAACAGGTTGCCTAGGGAGTCAATCTACCTCCTCCAGGCCACCAAACCTATTTGAGGTTGGAAGGCCGTTCCAATGTAAGAGGAAATCCTTTTGGTTGTTAGGATGACTCTTCCATGAATGGTGATGCACCAATGACCAGTCATCCACCTGGATATGTCTTGGGCGTGGTGGATAAAAGAAGGACAGCGGCCTGGGTATGACAAAAGACCCTTCACTGCTGGGCCAAGAACAAATGTGCTGAGCCGTGTGTGGATCCTCAAAAGTCACCACTATACAGTCCCCAGGACTGGTTTTCTTTGAGGGGCCCACCCAGGGAGTTCTACGAACCATCAGGACTCTGCTTCTCCGGACATTGGGAATTGGTCTATTCACATTGAGCCAATGCATTATCTTGTTCTTCAGAGACCAGTGGTTCTCGTGTTGACCATTACCAATCTGGGGGACGCCCGTCAACACAACCGCATAATCATTGGCCTCTGGAGGAAGATCAAAATAGCCCCCTCTAAAATTGTTCTTAACAGGAGGGCCCTGAATAGGCTGATAAGCCACTTCACTAGGAGGGGGTCTGGGAGGGACTCCGGATTTAGGGTTTACTGATTGGTGCTGGGGAGCATGCTTAGGAGCCTTAGGTTTAGTGAGAGCGGAAGTTTGATCCACAGCCACTGTCCTCGGTTTGGGAACCGGCCGTACAGAGGCTGGTACTGGGGGGGAGGTTGCTGAGCTTGAGATGTAGGAGCTAATGGTGTTGGATCAGCTGCAGGGAGACCCTGATTTTCAAGACTTCTCAGGCCGAGAGTGGCCAGAGCAATAATGCTCTTTTCCATCTCGAGCAAGTTGTTTTCAATCCATGAGAGTCTGAGGTCGAGGGGGGAAAGAAGTTTTTTAAGGGTTTCCCAAACTAAACCTATAAATTCCCCTTAATTCTTCCCCAACCCCTATACCTGTAAGCCCTCATCCTCTAGAGTGGTGGTGGATGGAGCAATGGCTGTCCCCTCTCCCCCTCCCTCCCTTAATGACTGATTCCTAGGGGTACGCTCTCCTTTTGTGTTAGATACCGGGGCACTAGACAATGCCAGATGTTGTGAGACCGCAATTTTTGCCTTCTTGCGAGAGTAGGCAGAGCAGGAATGGCGTTTTCTTTTAGGTTGTTTGCCACTAGTCGCATTAGAAATTGCCGGGGTGGGTGGGTTAAAGCTAGCATCCTGATTGCGAGAAACAGCTGGTAGGTTCGCTTCATCTGCATTGGATAGTTGCTCTAAGGGCGGGGAGAGGAGGGAGGGAATCGGGGTCTGGTGAACATCAACCTGCGTGACTATGCAATGGGGAATGGCAGGACGCTCCGGGGTAACCGCAGTGGCTATGTGGCCTAGGGAGGATTTTTTAGAAATTGCAATGACCTGGGACAGTCTTCTAGCAGCTACCAATTCTAGGGAGACCCGAGTTTGAAGTTTGGAAATTTCTTGGTCTATAGCTAGATTGGTACGGGTAATGAAGTCATCCATAGGGCCGCTGATTGGTGGGCCACCATTGGCAGCCTTACTCCGGGTTAACCTGGAGCACATAACTTTAGTACAAGAGGGCAATCGCCAATCTAGCAGTGATAATGGGATAATAAGATAAGATTACCTATTTATGCTCAGTGAAGGGTAATCGAGAAGTAATGGCGAAAGAGGGTGGGCCAGTCCAGTCCGCTCAGTCCTCGAACTGCCTCAAACGGCCCGCTCTTTGCCCGGTCTTCGCCCCGGTCGCTCCTGCGCGCTCCCGCGCAGCGGGTACTCCGCCCAGTGAAATAGAGGAGGGCAGGGGGCGTTGCCGGCAGGGAGAGCGGCCACAGGTGTTGCACGCAGGGACTCCTGGTCACTGGAGTCCCTGCTAGGCAGCTCACAGCCCCGCCGGTGTCCAGAAGGTGATGTTGGCAATAAGGCTCCCACTCAGTGCCCCACAGGGAGTTTCTCCACGATGCGGGACCCGCGCAGCGGGTCCGGCAAGTCGTCGGCGCTCACAGGGAAAATCCTAGCCCTCGCTTGTAAATTCAGAGTTTCCCGCTGGACAAGGGAGACGCTGGGTTTTTACTCCACTTGACAGGGGCGGTGCCGGCAGGGAGAGCGGCTACAGGTGTTGCACGCAGGGACTCCTGGTCACTGGAGTCCCTGCTAGGCAGCTCGCAGCCCCGCCGGTGTCCAGAAGGTGATGTTGGCAATAAGGCTCCCACTCAGTGCCCCACAGGGAGTTTCTCCACGATGCGGGACCCGCTCAGCGGGTCCGGCAAGTCGTCGGCGCTCACAGGGAAAATCCTAGTCCTCGCTTGTAAATTCAGAGTTTCCCGCTGGACAAGGGAGACGCTGGGTTTTTACTCCACTTGACAGGGGCGGTGCCGGCAGGGAGAGCGGCCACAGGTGTTGCACGCAGGGACTCCTGGTCACTGGAGTCCCTGCTAGGCAGCTCGCAGCCCCGCCGGTGTCCAGAAGGTGATGTTGGCAATAAGGCTCCCACTCAGTGCCCCACAGGGAGTTTCTCCACGCAGCGGGACCTGCGCAGCGGGTCCGGCAAGTCGTCGGCGCTCACAGGGAAAATCCTAGTCCTCGCTTGTAAATTCAGAGTGGAAAAATGGCTCAGGCCTACAGGGACACATGTGCCAGTGTCACAATGGTGACACCTAACTTTGTGGGCCCTGGACAGATCATGCTAGGTACAGACTACCTAGTGACCAATGCCAGCAATGTCACTACCCACCATAGTATGGCAATTGTTGATTTCTCCTGGGGAGGGGTAAGTGGCCAAAAGAAAGTTGTGGTTAGTTCAGACCTCCCAGTAGAATGTTTGTTGGGCAATGATTTGGAAACACCACTATGGTCAGAAGTGGCGCAGAGGACTCACATGGAAATGTTAGGCTTGCCAGCACATGTCCTTGCTGTGACTAGGTCACAGGCCAGAAGATGCCCCACTGAACAGGTGCTGGATCCTGGAACAATGGACCAGACACCTTCCAAGAAGAAGAGCAGTAGGGTTAAGGCATTGCCTTCCCCCTTGCCCCAGGTTGTGGATCAAGTGTCAGAGGAGGCTGACCTCAAAGAGCTGAGGGAAACTGAGCCTAAAGAACTTGAACCTGATCAGGTTGAGTTTCTGGGTTCAGGGGGACCCTCCAGAGAAGACCTGGGGAAGGCACAGTTAGACTGCCCTTCCCTTGAACCCCTCAGACAGCAGGCTGCTGCTGAGGCTGCAGGGAACGCCACAGGTGCCCACAGGGTATACTGGGATGATGGACTCCTGTACTCTGAAGCAAGAGACCCCAAACCTGGTGCAACCAGGAGGCTGGTCATCCCCTTGTCACAGAGAGGTTTCCTTCTTACCTTGGCCCATGAGATTCCCCTTGCAGGACACTTAGGCCAGAATAAGACTTGGGACAGACTTGTCTCACACTTTCACTGGCCTCACATGAATGAAGATACCAAGGAGTTTTGTCGCTCCTGTGTCACTTGCCAAGCCAGTGGTAAGTCAGGTGGCACAACAAAGGCCCCCCTTATACCACTACCTGTGGTGGGGGTACCCTTTGAAAGAGTGGGGATTGACATTGTTGGTCCAATGGAACCCCAGACAGCATCAGGGCACAAGTTTATACTAGTGGTGGTGGACCATGCCACCAGGTATCCTGAAACTATTCCCCTTAGGACCACTACAGCACCTGTTGTGGCAAGAGCCCTAGTTGGAGTGTTCTCCAGAGTGGGCTTCTCTAAGGAGGTTGTCTCTGACAGAGGTGCAAACTCCATGTCAGGATATCTGACTGCCATGTGGAAGGAATGTGGTGTCAACTACAAGTTCACCACACCCTATCATCCACAATGCAATGGGCTTGTTGAAAGGTTCAACAGGAACCTAAAAGGGATGATTCATGGACTACCTGAAAAGCTCAGGCGTAGATGGGATGTCCTGATACCCTGCCTTTTGTTTGCTTATAGAGAAGTCCCACAGAAGGGGGTTGGCTACAGCCCTTTTGAACTTTTGTATGGACATCCTGTAAGAGGACCCCTTTGTTTGGTGAAGGAAGGATGGGAGAGACATCTCAAAAAGCCTGCAACCAACATTGTGGACTATGTACTTGGTGTCCGCTCCAGGATGGCTGAGTATATGGAAAAGGCTTCTAAAAACCTTGAGGCTAGCCAAGAACTCCAAAAAGCTTGGCATGACCAAAAGGCTGTCCTGACTGTGTACAAGCCTGGACAGAAGGTGTGGGTGTTGGAGCCAGTGGCAAATGGTCTGGGCCCCACACAATCATTGAGCAAAAGGGAGAGGTCACATACCTGGTGGACCTTGGAACTCCCAGGAGCCCCCTCAGGGTGCTCCATGTGAACAGGCTCAAGGCATATGTCGACAGGAAGGACATGAGCTTGCTCATGGCCACAGATGAGGGACAGGAGGAGAGTGACCCTCTCCCAGACCTGCTCACTCAGAACCCTGATGATGGGTCAGTAGATGGTGTTGTCTTTTGTGGCAGCCTCTCTGAGCATCAGCAAAAGGATTGCAAACAAGTTCTTCAATCCTTTAGACATATGTTCTCTCTGACACCCAGTCAGACCAATTGGTGTACCCATGAGGTTGACTCTGGGGACAGTCTGCCAGTTAAGAGTAAAATCTACAGACAGCCTGATCATGTCAGAGACTGCATTAAGACAGAAGTGCAGAAAATGTTGGAGCTGGGAGTCATTGAGCCCTCAGATAGCCCTTGGGCTAGTCCAGTAGTTCTAGTGCCAAAGCCTCACACCCAGGGTGGTAAGAAAGAGATGAGGTTTTGCGTAGACTACAGAGGCCTCAATGCAGTCACTAAGACTGATGCCCACCCAATACCAAGGGCAGATGAACTTATAGATAGATTGGCTTCTGCCAACTACTTAAGCACATTTGACCTGACAGCTGGGTATTGGCAAATCAGGTTAGCTGAGGAAGCCAAGCCCAAGACAGCATTTTCTACCCCTGGTGGGCATTATCAGTTTGTGGTAATGCCCTTTGGTTTGAAAAATGCACCTGCCACCTCCCAAAGGCTGGTGAATCAAGTTCTCACTGGGCTGGACGACTTCTGTGCAGCATATCTTGATGATATAGCTGTCTTCAGTTCCACCTGGGAGGATCACCTGGTCCACCTGAGGAAAGTGTTAGAGGCACTGCAGAAAGCAGGTCTCACTATCAAGGCCACAAAGTGCCAGATAGGGCAGACACAGGTTGTATACCTGGGCCACCTTGTAGGTGGAGGTCAGGTTCAGCCACTGGAGAGCAAGATACAGTCCATCAAGGACTGGGCTCCTCCAACCACCCAGATTCGGGTTCGAGCTTTCTTGGGCCTGACTGGTTATTACAGGAAATTTGTCAGAAATTATGGATCAATTGTGACTCCACTTAATGACCTGACAAGTAAAAAGATGCCAAAGAAAGTTCAGTGGACAGCAGGCTGTCAAAAAGCATTCGATGACCTAAAGCAGGCCATGTGCACAGCACCTATCCTAAAGAGTCCA
This sequence comes from Lissotriton vulgaris, assembly GCF_964263255.1. Taxonomy (NCBI): domain Eukaryota; kingdom Metazoa; phylum Chordata; class Amphibia; order Caudata; family Salamandridae; genus Lissotriton; species Lissotriton vulgaris. The sequence goes on along the minus strand of NC_141689.1, from coordinate 1,247,834,653 downwards.
GACTACTCCAAACCATTCATTGTCCAAACAGATGCTTCTGAGTTGGGTGTGGGAGCTGTTCTATCTCAGCTGAATTTTGATGGTCATGACCAGCCCATTGCTTTTATTAGCAGAAGGCTGACCCCCAGAGAGAAAAAATTGGTCAGCTATTGAGAGGGAGGCCTTTGCTGTGGTTTGGGCCCTGAAGAAATTGAGGCCATACTTGTTTGGCACTCATTTCAAGATTCAGACCGACCATAAGCCCCTCTTGTGGCTAAATCAGATGAAGGGTGAAAACCCCAAACTACTTAGGTGGTCCATTTCCCTACAGGGGATGGATTTTACAGTGGAGCATAGACCTGGCACTGATCATGACAATGCAGATGGGCTCTCCAGGTATTTCCACTTAGAGCAAGAAGACTCACCTGGTCAAGGTTAGTTTATTGTCCCAAAGTTTGGGGGGGGGGGGGTCATGTAGGAGAGTAGGGTCTGCAATCCTATGATCACCCCAGATTTTTGCTTTTTGCTTCACTGGTTTACGACTTTCCCTGGCTGTGGGCCTGCTAATCAGACCCACAGCCTAGCTGTTCTCTCTCTAAATTGACACGTGTACCTTAGGTGCATTTACCAATTGGTACTGGGCCACCTTATCAGTCCTTGTACCCAGGGCATAGGTGTACCCAGGGCCTACCAGGGGCTGCAGCATGTATTATGCCACCCCTGGCTGGCCATCTAAATCTGACACAACTGGCTGCACGACAGCTGGGGCAAGGTGGTGTAATCACCCTTTGCTGTAGATATAGTATACCTATATCTAACCCTAAAATAGACACATGTATTCCTATCAGTCACTCCTATGGCAGGCCTTAACAATCCTGAAGGCAGAGTGCTTGGAATTATGTGAGATGGTGCTCTGGCATGAGCTGAGCCCGTCTGCAGCTTGCGGAACCAAGTCCTAATAGTTGTTCCATGATAAACCGTACCATATACTCTTAAGTGCATTATAATCCTCGCGGTTATTTGCTATCTTTGGTATCGCTTTATCAAAACATGTCGAGTAAGGTGTCATACGAATTGGAATACTAACCCCTCACCAATTCCGGCGACGGGGTTAGCATTCCACCCTTCTAGAGGGACACGACATGTATGTAAATGTGAACCCCGGTTAAAGTTAACTTGAGCCTCAGCATCACAAAATGGATGCTGCCACCACAGACACAAGTCTGACCTCCTGCTGCTGGGAGTCCTTCCAGCGAGGAGAGCTTGGACAAAGGGTTTCCTGTCAGGGGCGGTGCTAGCACCATCCCAGACAGGGTTTTGTGTATCCCAGGTAGGCAGGGCTAAGAAGGAAGGTGACTGCAAGTGGCACCCCGGTGCTCACTATGCATCTGTCGGCTTGAACCAGTTCCAGGGGCACACCAGCCCCTGAGCTGGGGAAAGTCCGGACAGGGGAGAGGGGTGTAACCACCCCCCTTCCTGGGCGCAGCCATGGGCAGGATCTAGTCGCGTGCCAGCCCCTTTCCTTAGGATAAAGGTAGGAGCGGGACCCTTCCAAATTAGATCATCTTTGAATCCTGAAACTACTTTCTACGAAAGGAACTCTCGACTTCTTCTCAAGATATCTCTCTTGAGACTAAGGAGTAAGTACCCTGCATCAGCAGGCACCAACTAAGTATCTTGCGGTTTGCTGCACGTCGACCTCCGGAACCAGACCGACCAGCACGACGAGACCCGGACTCCCTGCCATCTCTGACCTCTACCTGCCTCTACAGCACAGCTGAGAACCGTGGGTGCGACGAGACCAGAGGAACCGGCTATCATCAGAACCAGCACGACACTGATCCAGCACGACCGCCGAGGGACCCTCGAGTGGGCGCACTGGGGTAAGAGAAGCCCCAACCCCAAGCAGCACGAGCACCGAAGTCCAGCCCCCCAGCATCCACCAGATCTGCGTGGGGCCCTTTTGCTCCTGTGCTGCTTGCCACGTTGTCCGGTCACTTGCCTGTTGGCTAGTGGCCCTCCAAACAACGTCCTACGTTTGTTTCACCGCTGGTCTAGCTCCTCTAGACTAGCCCTTGTCTCCTCTTGAAGGGGAACTTCCTCGGACCCTCCTGGTCCACTCCAGACGCCATTTTGTGTCGCCACGTGGGCTTGCCGTAGCCAAGGCTTGTTGCCTCCTTCAACGGATCCAGCATCGCCAGCAGCCGACATCCGACGTGGGACAGCTCGCAGACCTCCAGCCTGGTCGACATCAGCGCCCTGGTCCGTGCAGCAGCAGAATCCAGTGTCACCTCTTCACCTGGCTGAGTGACCTCGTCCGGTGCCATACTGGTGCCCACCTAATCACTGGCTAGTGATTCAGAACTCGGTCCCCTCTGCTTACAGGTATCCTTCTTCACTGATCCATCCTTGGATCAGCCCGGAACATCTTCGCTGGTCGCCTGCCAGCAACTTCCACTTCAGGCTCCTGGTTCATCAACGAGGATTCCCGACGTCACTTGAACCCTATGCAGCCGCAGCCCCTGGGCTAGGTAAATCGAGTACCACGGTGCTCCAGCGTAGGACCAATCTCTAAGTTTTTAGATCCACTTTCGTTGTTGACCTACCTAGTCGGGTTCGCCCGAGAACACTAACTTTGCATTTACTAGCCTCCATAGACTTTGTCCCGCATTGCGCGTAAGAGTTCCCACTCTGCACACGAAGTTCCTAGGCCTCCTGCTTCTAATCTAAGGGTTCAGTATTGTAGGCCTAGCGGTTCTAAAGCCTCTGAGAATAGTTACTTAACTACTAGTATTTCGCATTCCACTTTTGTAGTATATGGTTTTTCGTGCCCCTCGGGCATTTGTGTAAATTGTGCAACTTTCAGTATTTCTTTAAGAGTTTTGTATTGTGCTTACCACCCTGTCCTCATAAAGAGTCCAGGGTTGTTGGGTTATAAATAAATATCCTTTTATTTTCATAACAACTTGTGTGGTGTCCTTTCACTTGGTGTTCAAGGGGTATATGTGATGGTATAACAGCTGGCTTAACACGCCCTCTAGAGTTTAGCCTAAAGACTGCTCTTGTCCATGCTACTAGGATAGCTGGTCTATAAGGTTGACTTACAACCAATCATCAATAAGGGTCGTTTGGAATGATACATAGTGATCACTAGAATAGTGAGCACTGCATATCAGGCCAACTTCTCACAAAAGGTAAGTGCTTTCCCATGGTGGGCAAGGCAAGGAAAGGATACTGGTCAAAATGTCTTGGGGAAGTATGGGAAGGGGCCTTCCAAGTGGACATCCCCTTCCCATACAAAAGAAAAATGTGGTTTTACTCATTTTAGAAATGAGTACTTAAGCCAGCTGTCTACCATAGAATGAGGGAGTCCATACCTGGAAATCAGTGATTCTTAGAATTTCCCACTTTTGGTCAGTTTCCTGTTTGTTCCTATTTGCCATTGTGGTGATATACCATGAACAAAAAAAGTTAGAGACTATAAAGTGCTTCACTTTTGTGTAGCCACCACATGATATTTTAGTGATGCTTCTAACACTTAGTTGTCTGTGCAAAACAGTACAAATCAGAACTGTATTTAAAAATAGTGTACTTTCAAACATTCACATTTTGTACGTTATTTACTCATGCAAATTCATTATTAACACGAAATCCATAGTAAATTAAGACCATAAAATTGTTTTTTCCCCCGATTCAATGATGTCAAGACGGTATTCCTCATGTATAATTTTGCTTAAGAAACACGGAATGTAAAAATAATCCTAGCTGTGGCAATGTCACTACTGCAAAAATAAATATTGCAACATTCCATAAGTATAACTGAGATATAAATATACAAAATACAGAAGTGTTAAAAAAATTGACGCATTGTAACTGGGTGCCCTAAGAATATTTATAAAGTCAGTAATAGAAGCGAACAAAATAAAGAGACAGAAGACCTAATTGCCATTACGCAATCAAATTTCCTTACTCTTATCTACTAGATCTACACTTGATATACCTTCTTCCCTGCATCAGAGACAACATTTTAAAAACAAAATGTCAGTTTTGGGAATCAGGTATATCTCAACCTGAGCACCATTATGGACAATTTAGTGTTTTGCCCACATAGTAAATAAATTTGTTTGCGTTTTTAACACCTATGTTTTTCTAAGCATGCTGTTTTCTATGGCCAACTTTTAGATTTTTTTGTCATTTTACTTATTCCAGAGGAATGAACAAAAACGTTGATGCTTATGCCTGCAGCATAAAGCTTTAACTGACACAGAGATGGACTCAACAAATTTAAAATATTATGAGATTTAAACTTCGGAAGATGCTTAGAAGTTTTGTTTGAACATTATCTGAAAACAGTCCCTCCTGCAATGGACCATCTATAGTTTCCCCGGCAACCGAGTATGCCGAAGGCAAATGTTTGTGTTACGGGTCTACACTTGCATGGAACATCGTTGTTGCTTCAACACAATCGACTTGTGTACCACAAAACCTTTTAACTACTACTGTGCTGCTACCTTCTACTTAAGTCTTCTGTTTGTTTGCACACAACCTATTTCGTATTTACCTGCCGGACATCCTGTTCTAAACAAAGACTTGTCTGGAGTATAGTAAGTTATGAAATACACATCTTTTACATGTCTAAAACGGGCACAGAAAATTAGTCCAAGTCTTGCCCCAACAGCATTCCTTTAACAGCTTTCGACCAAAAATCCACATTTTTACTTTTATCAAACTGAAGCAATGACCAACTCTGTACACTACATACAACATGCCAATTAGGGCTAATGATTTACGTGATAGGCAGCTGCAATACATTACGCATAATCATGGATTTTGCGCACTCGCCATAATAGAAAAAATAAAACAAAGGGGTCATATGCTGAGTACTGGCAGACCCAATGCAATGTTTTTTTTTAAATTGTTGTTATAGAAAATGTTTCAAGCATATACAACATGTTCAAATTTACATGAGCAATACAGAAACGGCTGTCCCAGACCATTCAGTCAACATGGCTCACTAATATTGAGTGGCTCGCCTAGCAGCAATAGACTGCAATTCCAATCCACAACCTTCATCTTGCTGGCTCATTGTAAAGGCCTCTGTCAATAGTAATTCAGGGAGGTAATTTATTGAGGAGATCTGTGATTGTGGTGAGTCTGTCTCCCCAGGTTACTAAATCATCTCCAAATTTGCAATCCCTCTGGCTAAGAGTCGTGTGTTGCTCATCAGCATGCACCCAGTCCACTAAATCTTTTTTCTAAGCATAAAAATCTGGGACTCGAGATACTACCCAATGAAGTGCTTTCAAAAATCAAGCCAAGTACACAGATTGCCAGCCACACACTTACTTAAATCCTCTATTTTTGAGGGAACAAACCATAAGAGACTTCCTGGTTCGTACGGGTATATCACTCAAACCCTTTATTATTTATTTATTTATTTATTTATTTTTAAGTATTGATGTATGAAAGGGACACCTTATCGTTTTGTACACCTTATATACAATTATTTACAATTCGCGATTATTTACAACACAAACACATACACATAACTAGTTGTATTATACAAAGTGAATTGCTCTGATATATATACACTCAAATATTCATAAAGACCAGAGTCAAAAGTATAAACTTGATGACAATCATAAATCAATGAACTACAGTTGATTGTCATCAAGTTTATACTTTTGACTCTGGTCTTTATGGAATTACGGATGATTTTTTCTTCGTAGTATGAAAATTTGAGTGTATACATATCAGAGCAATTCACTTTGTATAATACAACTAGTTATGTGTATGTGTTTGTGTTGTAAATAATCGCGAATTGTAAATAATTGTATATAAGGTGTACAAAACGGCAATCTGTGTACTTAGTTATATTAATGGTCCAGCTAGCCCCACGTCCCAGGACCTGACTCCCCCATTCTTCAAAAATCAAGCCAGCACCATTCCTTGAGGTACCTTTTGAGCCTTCATTTTAAGAAGTTTTCGTGTTGGCACTATACCCAGCAAGCACAGTTTTATAGATCCTTCCAGCTCCAGCCCCACAACAAGTGACAACATTCAACCACCTCCTCCCAGAAACTCACAATCGGTGAACACACCCACGTCATGAAATGAAATGAGGAATTTATATAGCGCTACAAATACCCAGGGGAGTCTAGGCGCTAAAGAGACAAGCAAGCAGAAGTCGAACTGTGGAGGTATGCTAGTAGAGCCAGGTTTTTAAGCTCTTCCTGAAATGAAACAAGTTAGTTTCTTTTTTAGAGAGTTCCGGAGTTTAGCAGTGGTGTAGGTAAAGCTTTTTCCTCCCCATTTTACTTTGTATACCTTGGGGATGGTCAGGTTGCACTGTCCGATGATCTCAGTGGTGGAAATCTGCAGAGGGCTGCCATCCTTTGTAATAGTTAACAGTTCACTTGCTGCTAGCTTTACTCAGATGTTGAATTGGAACTAATGAGGTGAAAGTTTTGGCTAGAAAAGATTAACGTCATGTGTATGCTTGTGTGTTTTCTTAAAATCCCTAAAACATAGAAATAGCCAGGAAGAAGAGTATGCCAAATGATACCAGTGCATCAACTCGGAAGAATATCAATACCTTAATAAGATGTTAACTACATAACCAACTTCAGTGATTCAACAACCCAAAAGCATTCCCAAGGTACCTGAGCTGGGGTATGTGATGCCTTCTTCTTCTGTATGGTGTCCATCTGAGAGATCCACAGAAGAAACATCTTCATTCTTCAAGCAAAATTCAGTGCCGACAAACTGAACACCTGTTGAGACATACATTTCAGAATACATTTATTAGTTTTAATGTTTTGCAAAGTAAAAAATAAATACAATTTCAAACCAATAATACTGTTCAATAAAGATAACAATTTAAAAACCTCTGTTGTTTAATCAGTTTACATATGTTGCCGCTGACAGGAGGCATTACCGAATCCTTTGGGAGATTTCTTATTGATTTCCATTTCTTGCAGCGAAATTCAGAACATTTAACAACAGATATAGTTTATCCGGCCCATCTGGACAGTGTACTTGTTGGCTTTCTCTAAAACAGACAATACTATGATGACTCCAGCGAAAACCTTAGTGTAAGTGGGTCCAAGTTTGATGCTTTTATATAGGCGCAATGGTTCTTACTAGAAGTAGCACAAAGTAAACAACATACACTAACCTCCCAACAGAAAACACTTGGCAGATCATTCACGCACCCCAGCATAGCTCAGGTGCCATTTCTATAGCCAATCACATGTCTCACAATAGCAAGTTTCAATAATGTCAAACACACACAAAAATCCAGGGGAATACATTTGACACAACAACTTACAGACAACAGTGCACTAATAAGCTATATTTATGTACTAGTACAGAAGGTTCATATGTAATTGGTTAAAGCCTCAAGCCTCAATCCCTAGACACACAAATAATATCTACATCTCTATGGCCAAGACAAAACTTAAATGGAGAAAAACGTAGAACCTGTAACCAACCATTATCATCACAAGTTGAACTAGACTCCAGTCTCCCATGTAAATCTGGTAAGCATGTTGGAGGTCACTAAATGGGAGAATGTTCTGCAAGGCCATACCAATGCCAAAAATGTGCTACACATATGACAATAACTTACACAAAGTATCAGACACTTTTTCGTTCTCAATCAGGATGGTGCTTTTCTCTTAATGAAGTTCACCCACTGCGTGAGTGAGTGTGCACTTCGAAGAACAGATGAATGTTCACTATTGTGTAGTAAACGTATGGTACAGTCCTGTTACATGTATCTTTATTTAAGTAGGTACAACGGGGCTGCCACCACACCAGGAGCAACAAATGTTCACAACTTAGTCATGGCCTTCATCCCTCCATTCAACAAACTATCCACTCTGAACACTCAAGTATCATCATATTCCACTAAGACAACAAATACAAAGGAGAGACACACACAAAGCTCTAACCCATACATCTTTCTCGTTACAAAATGACCAACAGAGACAAACACACAGGCACTTCTCCTTACTTATGCTCCATGTTATCACACATCTTCACATCTGCTTACACAGGAAAAACTAGCATTGCAAAAATGCTACACACTCCCACAAAAACCACCAATGTAGGATCCACACAGGGTAATACAGCTTCATTTCACTCCTCAATTCTGCTCCATCTCTTCACTCACAGGGTCCCAAAGAAAACCAATGGGAAATAACTAGCTCAAGGTGTCAAACACTAGGCACAGTGTGCACAAAGTCAACCGACATCAATAGTCAACCCATCAAATGGATTCAAGTCCCTACTGTGCACACATCAAAGAACAGGAAACGCAAGCAGTGCAGTTAAGTGCCACATACTAGCAGACAGTGCATCCCACCCATTCGAGAAATCACCTTTCATCCACAGAAAGACTGCACAGCATGTGGCATCCTGCATAGTGGAGCACAACACACACATCATAGAACGGGCATCCCTCCTAGCGGAGTACACAATCTCCAAGCACAAAACAGCAAACAATCGAAATGCACATATAAAACAGCAGTGGGTGCCGCCCCCGATGAAGCATTCACACATGTATGAAATACGTTTTCATATTTCAATTCAGTTTAAGCATTCTCAAGTGCTATCACTTCCTTAACCACTACAAGGCAAAAATAATTAACATTAAAGATATGCAACACATAACAGCCACACACATGCACACCCACAAATTAAATAACTGTGCTAACTTCAATTTAGTGTCACAACAGAACACAGTAAAATGCATTCAATACGCACTCCTACCAAGTAAACTGAACTAGCATCCATAAGTATGTAAGCAACATTTTAGCCCCACGTCAACACCATAAAAATGGTAAAACCCAATGTTCCCAGATCGATATTTACTAGAAACAATGCCCATAGCTAAGGAACAGATTGGGATTGACGTACATGTTCGAAAAGTCACTGAAAAAGATATAGTACCTTAGATATCAATACATGGACCGATGCATAGTCACTGTTCAATACAATATCCACATGAGCAGATAACACCGCACTGAGTCACAAGAGAATAATAAGTAAATAAGCTGCAGGCCTATCAATGAAAAGAGCAGAACAGCATGGAAAAGGTGGGAGAGTCAGCAGTCAATGTGAAATAGCCACAAATTAAGCCATGCAGCACAGTACTTCCAGAACGCAAGAGCAGGCAGCAACCTGATATTTCTAGAAGGGGGAACTAAACCACATATGCACACAACCCCATCCTCAGTTGAACTGACTGTGTGTTTGTCTGCAAGGAAACAGCACTAAGTGAGGCTTGGTAAGCAGCAATAGATGCATAGTGGAAAGTCCTTAACAATATTTCCCCAAACACACAAGCACCATCACTTACATACTGGCACTGCTCTCAACCAGAGCCTGAGCAGAGGCAACAGTATATGCTACACATAGGTCTAGCCCATATTCATGCACCAAATGACATTACACATCACTGAATCCCCTATTTGAGAGTGTGTATAAGGCTTCTGCGCACCCAGGGCCGGTTCTAGGATTTTTGGGGCCCTGGGCCGAAAGGGAATATGCGAGGCCCTTCTAATTTGCAGACGTGACATTTCAGGGCTCCGGAAGCTGCTTTGTTCAGACTCCTCCTGGGCTGCAGCTCCTCCTCTCAGCCACCTAAAAAGCACCTCTTTTACAGCCCATTTCGGGCTGAAGGTGTGAAAATTGCTTGGGGGCTGAGAGTTAAACCTGTGGGGCGCCAAAATGCTGACAATTGGCATCTCGAAGTGTCTCTGAATGAACAGCCGGGCAGGAGGCCAAATTGCAGGACAAACCTGCAAAATCGCCTTCTTGCAAGAGGTCCAGGGAGGGTCCCCTTCCCTCCCTCTTATAGGCCCAATTACAAAGAGATGCCTTTCTTTCAATTGACAAAAAACACAGTTGATGGACAGAATGTAGAACAATGTCATACATTCACCCCAGTACAAGGATCTGGGCCTAAATCCATCGTTTTTTTGCACTGCACACCACCCTGGGTTAGACACTGGCTATATGCAAATCAGCTCTGACCCTGTGCCTCATGGGAACAGTCCAGTCCGAACTACCAAGCCATGAATCCCGTTTTGCAAGTCCTTAATAGCGATTTTTTATTAATCGCTATTAAGGACTCGCAAAACAGGACTTTGATGAATCTAGGGGATAGTACATTATATAGCTTGTAGTGGAATTTCCAATTTTTTCTGGAAACAATGCACTTAAGAGCCTCAGTAATCAACACAAAGTACACCTAGTTGGTCTGGTGTAAATTTGCTCTGTTCCCCCCTCAGCCGGACCAGCTGGTACACCTGAAAGGCGAATATGTAGATTAGAAGTCAGCTATCTTCATCCACTTCCTCTTCACAACTATAGCAGAGATAACTAGAAGCATCCATAAAACACGTTCTAAAAAATCAATTTCCTGTGATCAAAGTTGATGGTCTAATCTTTTGGAGCTATGGTGCCATTTTACGTCAGTGACAGTAGGTTCAAATAGGGAGGCAAGCTTGAGGATGCAACATTTTCGCATCCTACAAGGACAGGTTTACACCACAGGACATGGTAAACAAGGTGTGCTGCTCTGGGGCACATTTTGACTTTATTCTTTGTACCATGTACATATAGTTCTTCCATAGTATCTCTATACTCTTTAGTGTTCGTGCAGTCTTTGTACTTTTTCAGTTAAGTTTGGGTGCCGAATATTCTTAATTTTACCTCGGCACTCCAATAAACGTAGAAACCATTAGTCTGCACCACCTTCTCTGTAATCGAACATGGTTCCGAGTGTTTACAACTTTGCCTCATCACCTCATGGAATTTGGAGGCTGTTAACTTGTACTATTTTGGTTGAGAACAGGTGTGGTGTGCCCAGAATGTGGGCATCCTATTGAACATATAGACTCACTGATGTCTTGGCTTACCTGTGTTCAAACATAATGATGCGCTAGGATAGAGTCACCAGTACATGATTTTAATGTTTGTGATGATTAATTTTAATCTCTCATGAACAACAGGGCTACGTCTAATAGAAGGGCTAATAATTTCCTATGTTTAAAATGGGATCAGTGTATCGTTAGAAAAATTCTCTTGGTGAAATCGACTCATTCAGACATCTCACACTATGCTGTTTTCGCATCCACACATTTCATATCTATCTATCTAAGAGGGGACCCAAAAGGCAATTATAAAAATCTGTTTAATAATGCAATCAATAAAAAGACAAATATATAAAATACATATCACTTAAAAACTTTCTAAAAAAATCTCAATTTATCCTTGAATTTTACACATACTATCATAAAGGAGTTATTAAAAGAGACAGTAATGAAGACATACACATTTGTCATTACAATGTTGTTAATTCGAATGAATCAATACTTATATGTGGACATGTCTTGGTTATGGATATTGTCTTTATTAGTGTCTTTTTGCATTTAAAGTTTCATTTACAGATGCTTTGTTCATGTATGTTTAAGATGTTGTATTAATAGGATTTTATAGATATTCGTTTGGGAAGAGTGGTGAATTCATACATTTGTCCTGAAGAAGGTAGTATATCCCAAGTAAGACCACCGAAACGCAACAAAGGATTTTACAAACATGACCCAGAGTGCTTGGACAATTAGAATAAGTCATTGAACATATCCAACTATACCCAATGACACACTTAGTGGGAGTATAATTCTTATTGAAAAACTGATTAGAGGTATGTTTTTGTTTTTTATATATTTGGCCACCTCTTCTCGTTTTTAACTATATGTGATGTATTGTTTATATTAATACGTGATATATTGTTGATTATTTTTATGTACATGTGATGTATTGTTGACTGGAATATTTATGTTACATTTGAAGGTACACTGTTGGGTTTCTTAATAATCCTTTTACGGATTGCTGTTTTATTAAATATTTTGATCAAATTTTGTGTTTTCATAAGGTCCTGTGGTAGAAAATGTGGTTGATTTTGGAGACTGGATGTAAACAAATTGTTTCTTTAAGGTCTTGTAAGGGGAATCTTGTGGCGATATGTGGCTGGTTTAACCCTATTCCCTTGTGTTTTGGGGGGTTTCACTCTTTTCTCCAACAGAGCAACGTCACATCTGAATCAGATTCTCTCAGTCAGAGCAACTACACGGTTTCAGTGCAGCACTAGTTTTGCAATATCTCTTTCATCTCCTGCTGAAGACCTGCTCTGCTTCTTGATGCGGCTAAAAAGAGAAGCGTGGGAGAAGTCTGCCAAGTCAATCACCAGCACAGAAACTTTGTCACAGAAGGATGTACGAAGGACGCAAAGTACTTGTGAGGAACCCCCAAGTTATCTTTGTTCCTTTCTAGCTTCTCTCTTCATGTAAACACATGTACTACATGCCATGTTCATTGCCAAAACTGTCTTGTCGTCCCGGGACCTCTAAGGTGTACCATGGAGATGAAGATGGGCACCTGTTATGTTATGTGAAGGTTTCTTTATTCAAGCAGGTACCAAAATACTAACACCCACGAAGTGCAGTAGATGCTTTCCTCTGCCTTAGTTAACACACTATCCACATAGAAGGCATTTGCTATCTCAATTTCCACAGAGACTAGAGCTACACAGACAGACACAGGGAAACACACACCAAGCACACTGAAGGTGGCGTTCTGGAGTGCTACAAGCGGCAACTGAGACTGCATCGTTAGCAAGTGCCAATTGACACAATGGTACTTAGTGTAGTGATGTTTGTGATTCATTATTCTCCCTGAAATTAAGTGATTACTCATGTTCTGATCTAACAAACATTTTAAATGTTAATTTACTTGTATTAATTAGTAGTTAATGATTATTTCCATATACAAAAAAATATTGCATTGTTTTAAAGCCAACCCCACATAGCACCACACATGACGTTATTTGTATCTATTTTTTAGGTTTTGCAATGCTCGCTCCTTCTTGAGGCATATTTCCTACAGGAAGAATCTAACATGTTCCCATTGCTAGCTTTTCTTTCTTAACCAAATACATGATTTTCTATTATTCGTACCACCAGCACATTTCTTCCCATGCCCCCCTGTAGATAGTGGACTATTCGAGTCGTCACTAAGGAGAGTCACTGTTTCTGAGTTGAGAGTGAGAAAAAGGAATGAGTTATTTATAGAAGGTTGGGAAGGAGTCAATGAAACTTTCACTGTATGCCTTCACCCACCCTGAAGGATATCATGCTTCATCATGGGGCTGTGCTCCTTGTCGGGCGGGCGCTGCAATACTCTACGGGTCCCCCTAAGGGTCACTTTGTTGGAGATTTTTTTAGTGATCTAGCCGTTAGTTGTGTGCGGGTCTGTGTGCAGTGTTACGTGAAGGGTGAATGCTAAAAAGTGACTAGAGGGAATCTAAGGTAGACTACTTTAATTAAAATGATCCCTCTGTCATCGTTTAAAAGAGCAAAAAGTTGTGTGCTGCTAGAGGGTAATTATGACCCTCAGTAGCTAGATGAGTGCAGTGTAAGTTTACAAGGCGGATGGGGTCGACATGTTTTGCGCTACAGTATGGTCTCAGGATGAGATCCTTTGCGCTTCTTTAGGACCAAAGGGAAGTCCATTAAGTGTTGGGGTTATACAGAGGCCTAGTTGAATGTTGTAGTGCCACTCGATGGACCCAAATAGTGGTCCTATCTAAAACAAAAAACAAGCATTTACAATGCAATGGTCTCTGCAATATTATTGGTAGAGCTATTGGTATTGCTCATTTTTTTTATTTTTTGTATCCCTAAGTAAATGGCATTGTTATTTCTATTGGCATTCGGTTTTTTTTTTGCATATGTGATTCCTATTGCATTAGCAGAGAGAGAGTGAGGTAGTGAGATAGAGAGAGAGAGTGAGGTATTGAAATAGAGAGAGAGTGAGGTAGTGAGAGAGAGAGTGAGGTAGATAGAGAGTGAAGTAGTGAGATACAGAGAGTGAGGTAGTGAAAGAGTGAGGTAGTGAGGGAGAGGGATGTTGCCCCTTCATGAGACCCCACCCCCCTATGATGTTTTCAGACTGGATATTACCTCGACCTAAAAAAGAGCGCTACGCACCACGCCAGCAACATTAAAACGGAAAAAAGGCGCTATGTCTGTCGCTGTATAGGAAGGCCTTGTTTGCAGGTTCCGCTGAAGCCACACACGCCAGCACTCGCGGGACTAGCACAAGGCTGCCTGTGGGAAGAGAAATGAGCAAGGATGCCTCGAGACCAGGCACAGATGGGCGATGCTGGGTGCCAGGAGAGAAGGGTGGGATAGAAGGAAGGCTCGGAAGACAAGGGGCGAAGGAGAGATACAAGGCAGGAAGGAAGAAACATGAAACAAGGCGGGAGAGAAAAGGAGGCAGAAAAGAAGAGTACGGAGAATGAGAAAAGGGTTTAATCAATGAAGGTATGGAGGGAAAGAGGAATTTGAAGAAGGGTGTAACAGAGTGATGGAGGCAAAGGGGATTAACGGTTAGACTCAAGGGAGACAGGAAGGAGGAAATGATAGGAAGGATGGGGAAGAGAGAAGGGAGAAGAGAAGAGAGAAGGGTGAACGAAAACTTCTGGTTTGGAAGTGGGTGAATGACTTTTATTGAAAGGTGGCCTTTTTTATGCACACGGTTGCAGCACGGTTTCTCTCTTCTGGGTAAATTATCTTGCAACTTCACCTGGGCACTTAGCAGCCATCCCGTGACGTGGAAGAAAACAAGCCCACATTGACAAGCGTGACCGTCGTTTTTTTGTCGGGTACCTCCTATCACTTACAATTTAAGAAATACATCTGAGCCAGAACTGTAGCGAGGAGGGGCGCACTGCAAGTCCCCAACAGTGGTTATGGCATCCACGGCCCAACTTCTCGTGCACATATGGATGCAACGAAGGACGCAAACTTCGAGCACAGTTGATCTGAACACGAAGCACCAGAGGACGTAAATGGCACAGGTTGATCCAGACACGAAGCACCGGCTGATCCAAGCTCGAACTGCTGGTTGATGCAAGTTATTTGCACCAGTCAACATCGAGCCGATGCACCAGTCTGCACACGCTCGAGCCTCCGACGGATACAAGTTACATGCTGAAGTTGAAACAAGCTCCATACGCCTGTTGATATGAGTTATATACATCAGTTGACAAGCTCCTTGCACCAGTTGATATAAGCTCGATTCACCAGTCGGCACAAGCCTCCGGGTAATGCAAGTTATATGCATCAGAGGCATTAGCTCTATGTGTCAGTTGCCATAAGCCTGGCGCAGTACTTCTGTTCAACATGCGCAGGGGGCTTTAAAGTGTGCACTAAAAAGAAGTCACTCTTGGAAATAAATGACCTTTAGACAGTTTGCCGGCTGTTGTTGCTGTTGCAATAAATCAAGGGAAGAGGCAGCAGCCCCCGTCTGTAACTGCCCTTGTTTCAGCCTCCAAATGCACCGGAGGCAGAGAGCTGCCCCGTGCTCCCTGGATCGGGATAGCTGCACACTCTTCCCCACACCTGGTTAATGTAAACATCTCGCACACGCAGTTTATAAACGCCCCCATCCACGCACAGAGGAGATAAACCGAGGTATCCCGGGACAGACACGCATACAGATGCAATCTGTCTGCCGGCACCGGGCTCAAGCACGCGACTGTCTGGAGGACACGCGCGTCCTCCCACCCCGAGCCGAGGACGGCCACACACCAGGCAATAGAGCACACAGCTGAAGGCGCCCCGTGCAGAGGCCGTCCGCGAGGCTGCACCCCGCCGTGGGAGAGGTGCCCTCGGAGATGGTCTGTGAAGTGGATCTGAAACCACTTTAATGACCATTACACACAGGGCTGCGCTCAGCTCCCATTTGTAAGTTGGGGAACAAAAGGTTTATTTTAGGACCGAGATGCTTGGCTCGCACAACTCCAGACGCGAATCTGCTTTCAATTACCGTGACACTTTACCCCAAGGGGATCAAATCCTCTGGCGCACCGCTATGCCTTCGATTATGGGAAGAGCGGGGAACGCAGGGGGGGGGGGTGTCTGGCAGCGGTGTGCGTCCTGCGCCTAACACTGGGGCGTCATCTTGCGCCACTCGATGGGCCGAGGGCTGCCGAGGCACTGCCTCTCTGCCTACTCCCCGTACCACACGTACATGCCGCGGTCCCCAGCTTCACTCAGGGGTGTACTTCACTCCCCTATAGCGCAAGGGCCCCCTCAACCCTCCATGGAATCATCACATTTTGCAGAGGGCCCCATTAATTTAGTGATGCCACTGGCTTCACCCGACACACTCCCCCCCACACTTAACCCTGACCACAGCCCCCGATATTCCCATGTACAAATGAGGGACGATGAAAAGAGAAGTGCTGCTTGCGCTCTCAGTCTTCCACGGTACCTGGTTCATCATAGCCGCTCTGGCATCCTGCGCATCAACGAGCACCCGCCTGACGAGAGCAGCCTGTGCATATAAATCATTTAACCAGCAACTACGCCCTGTCTTACACAAGCAGGTCTTTTAACCAACCTTTGAACAATTTTTAAGACAAACACCCTGAAACCGAAATATGTTCTCTTTCAGCATTCCATTCTGCAACTTCACACCAGCAGCAGCTTTTGGGGAGCAGAGTTCCGCGCGAGCCTGTAGGTGCTCGGAGAGACAGCTGCAAAATGGCGACTGCAAGCTTCAGATTTTTTTCGGAATTGGGGGCGTGGTTTTGCTGTCCTGAGTGACGGACGACGTCCCTGTCTAAAGAACAGCAAAACCTACGCCCCCAAATCCGAAAAAGACAGCCTATTCGGAGGGACGGCTCTCTCCTCCAATGGCTGGCCTCCGTTTAGGAAGCCAGCCAATGGGAGAGAGGCAAAAACCGAGGCGGGATAAATAGTCCACACTAACAAACATTAAATCTCGGACTTCCGGTCTGCCGATATTACCTCGATCTAAAAAAGAGAGAAGGAAAAGAACATATAGACAATATGAACAATTCTAAAGAGTAGTACTGTATCAATGCAAAGTTTAGGTCCCCCATCAGTGGGCCATGGTATCTTGATATGAAAAAGACCCACAAGTCACATAGTTGTTCTTGTGGGTAGGTACATTGTGTAAATTAGCATGTATACAAACAAACGAAGGACAAAAATAGGTGGGCCAAAAATTAATGATAAAGAGAAGGTCAGCTTATCATGCCAGATATTCGTGGTAAGCATATTGGCCTAGATCCCCCATGAATGTCATGGTAGGAGAGGATTGCGTTATGATGCATGGTATATGGTTCAAAGTGGTCATGGAATGACCGTGAAGACTATAGACGAGACATTAATCAAAGGACTGATTCCCATTGATGGCAAGCCTCTTAATTCACACTGTGCTATCTATGGTAAGTGAACTGGGACAGCTTTCCTATTCAAATTGGGCATAGTGCTCCATAAGTCATGGCGGGGGTGCTTGCCGTCGCAATCTGTTAGGAAAAGTGGGTGTTACTATTGTGTCTTTAACAAGTTTGTAGCGGAAGCATGCGCAACGCAGCAGTTAGTCAGTACTCACAGTTACGTTGGAGAGCACAGGCTCTTGAACCTACCCGACCCCTTCGCCAGCTTGGAGGTTGTTCTGTCTGAATGCTTTGGTTTTTGTGTTTTCTGGTATTTGTGGTTATTGCAAGCTGCAGTACTGACAGGTAAGTAGGGAAGAATCTTACTTTCCCCCACATCTTCTCCCATGTCGGGTGTTATGATGATTATTCCGGATTTTTCATTATACTGCCCCTGTGACAGATGCTGAAGCAGCTTTTTCCATTCATACATGATCTTTGCTGGAATTATCTTTAGGAGGCATATCAGGCAAGATAGTAGGGGCATGGCTAGCAGCCCAAGATGGTGGTTGCATAAGCGACGTGCTCCGGGCCCAGAACGCCTAATCCGTCCAATTATCAGTGATCCCGGCCTTTCCAAGTACCAGCCGGGACGCTGAATGTAGCCTGACACAGAGGGCTGTGAAGAGTAGCTGTGTGAGGTGATACTGTGCATAGCTTGCAGAGGTCAGAGCCTCGGAGCTTCCCCGTGTCGTGGCGGGCCTATGGCTGGAGGAGTGAACCTTGAGGCGGCGGCGGAGGCAACGGCCCTGAAGTGTTTGGAGGCCCCCCCTGGTCGCGGTTCTGAGCCACGTGGGCCTGTGGCTGCGCTGTGGCAGCCCGAGGACTGGGGGCAGCTGGAGGCCTGGAACTCCCCCACGGAGAAGTGAGCCTCTAGATACAGAGGTACATTATTGGGCGACTGCCTGCCCTGCTGCCACCTCTCCAGGCTGGCACTGTTCCCCTGGGTCTACTGGCTCGTGCCGGGGTCCCTGGGGTTCTGGCCTAGCTGGTCCCGGGTGGCCGACATTGCCTACAGAGAACACCCAGGGCCCTGATACTAACAAGGGTACGGACTACCCCCTCCCCCTGCTCCCGGTTTACCAGGGTGGATACTGTGATCTTCAGCGTGGGAAAGGGAGATCTTGAGAGGTGTCCGAGGCCCTGCAACTGTGCCCGCATAGCTCTGGTTATAGTATCACCGGGCCCCCCAGTTGTGTTGTGAGACCTCCGATGTGGACCGGGTACCCCCTCACATCTTTGACCACAGATAGGCCTGACAAATACTCAGGCCCCCCCCTCCCCCGAGAGGGCGTTCTGCAGCTATGTTAAGACATACCTACCGAATGGAGATAGAACGTGGATCCCCTACAAGGCATAATTAGGGGCTTGTTGGTTACGAAATCTCGCTGCATTTGCTCCCTCCTCTCCCTTGTGGTTGGGTAGAGCCGGGAGGTGCTGAGTGGTGCGGGAGGCTACAAGAGCTTGGACACTGTGAACACAGTGAGATAGAGTGCAGCAGCCCAGTTGAGGGGGCCCCCCTCCCCAGGTACTTTGAAGCCTTTAACACATCTCCGGCCCACGAGGTCCTCTGCAGTGAGTACAAATAAACGCACCCCCCCCCCCCCTTCCCCCCGGGGAGCCAGTCTGGAGGGAGCTATGAGAACCCGCGAGTACTATTTAGTAACCCTCCTAGACCCTGCCTTCTCCTACACCTCCATCCTTCATCCATTAGGGCTGGAGGCTGAATTGAAGGCATGTACTGGGGTGGCGATTCATAACTTGTATCTAGTCCAAGAGCCAGTGAAAATGGGCAGAGAAAAGATCAAAACAGCGGTGGGGACCAGAAGGGCTGGATCTCGCTCGCTGCCCGCGGAAACTTCATCAGTACGCTCCCGACAGGCTGAAGATGGGGCCACAACTACCCCTCCCACTGATAAGCTAGACATGATCTTGCAGGAAATTCGTGACTCTAAATCTACAATTGCACAGCAACTTGGCACAATCTCAGCGGAGCTCAGCCTGCTCAAAGATGATCATAGAAAACTGCCAGATAAAGTTAAATCAGCTGAACAGACACTAGACACTATGGTACCGAAGGTGAAAGAACATGATAACATGATGACCAAATGCAACCTTTCCGCCAACAAATCGAATCCTTACAGGCGCGTGCAGATGATGCGGAAGGAAGGGCCTGAGCAACAACCTCAGAATAGTGGGACTCCCTGAAGGATCAGAGAGCCCACACCCAATGACATTCATAGAGGAGTGGCTCAAAACCAGTGTGGTCATCTGGGCCTGTCTGCGCACTTTACGGTGGAGCGGGCCCACGGGGTCCCCACGCGAAGGCCTATACATGGTGCAAACCCACCTCCGATACTGGCCAGGATTTTTAATTACAGGGACCGGGACCATGTGTTACAAGCAGATAGGGCCAATGGCTTGATACAGTCGGACAATGTAAATATTTAAATTTTCCCGGACTATACCTTAGCAGTCCAACACAAACGTTTCTACTTTTAAGTATCTGGGAATTCACATCTAAAGAACCACTTCTGATACCATAGATGGAAATGTGGTTCGAACACTTAACTCCATCGAATCTCAGGTGGCGTTCTGGAACACACTACCATAATGATGGCTGGCCGACTGGCGGTGTCCAAGATGATCATGCTGCCCAGACTCATACCAGTTTGTGAACCTCCCTGTAACGCTCCCGCCATGGATCTTCGAAGCACTTGATACACTATTATCATCATTGCTCTGGGGGCCGGGTCGACATAAATTGGCCCTTGCCAAGGTGCAGTTGCCGAGCACCGCAGGAGGTATGGGGGCACCGGATTTTAAGGCGTGCTGTATAGCCGGGCAACTGCAGTGGTTGGCATACTGGCTGGCCGGCCATAACTTATTCGAAATTGGTTACTCTCTCGAGCTGATACAACTTGGAACACTACAGGCATTGCTTTGCCCTGGGGCGGGACTGGCAAGAGACCCTCCCTTCCTTCTCCATATAGCACTTCATTACTGGAAGCTGGCACTAAAATATGCAAAAATGCCTACCCCATATGCCCCGAATGATCCACTTTGTGGCCTACCAACCTTACAGGGAATACGATCAGCTACTAGATTGAGGAGTTAGACAGGGGCTGAAGTTGAGACATTGGGCAACTTATTCTTAGATGGAAATGTATGCCCC
The DNA here is from genome assembly GCF_964263255.1 of Lissotriton vulgaris. NCBI lineage: Eukaryota > Metazoa > Chordata > Amphibia > Caudata > Salamandridae > Lissotriton > Lissotriton vulgaris. The sequence continues at coordinate 1,247,814,179 of NC_141689.1, read as the reverse complement.
ATAATGAATTTGTACGAACCAATGCTGTTCCAGATACGTTATTCCTGACTCACACTGCTATCACACTTTTTGTACGCAGGCACTGGTTGCTGGACTAAAAGGAACCCCCTACTTTCCAATTGTAGCAGGCAATCCACATAATGGGCAATGGGAGCCATCTGGTCAGATGGTTATACCAGGGGTTACGAGAACATTCGGGCACCCCACTATTGACCCTTTGCCAAAAATGGGAAACTGCGATCGCCAGGAAACTCACTGACAGAGAGTGGGCGCAGGTTCTAGAGCATCCCAGATGAGTCTCTCGCAATATCCGACTTTAAACAATACAACTGCTAATCCTACACAGGGCTTACCTAACACCACAGGTGATACGAAGCATGTACCCTACAGCTTCCTCAGATTGTTCTAGGTGTTTCCGTCTGGAAGCGGACTTCATCCCCATGATGTGGGCTTGCCCCTCACTGAAAGGCTTTTGGACCGAAGTCACACTGGGCCTTACCCAAATTTATGAGTGCTCCTCTTGTACTACTATTGAGGCCTGCCTCTTGGGTCTTTTCCCTCTCCCTAAAAAAGGCATTGCGCCGCTTTAAGGGGCTGGCCTTGATGATGGCCAAAAGGCTAATTAATCACACAGCAGGAAATCGAACCCTGCACCGCACGAGGGAACGTGGAGAGAAGTTATCAAATGGGCTACTGTCGAAAGAGAAGTGCTGCAGCACTAGTAATATAGGGGACTGAGAAAAAAGCTGATTTCCATGGAATGGGCCTAACTAGTAGAACATTTTAGATCAAATACCGCAGTTGATCCTGAAGACTGGGAGAGTATTTGGACCGTCCCTGCCTCGTGCTCTTGGTCTATGGCCAATCTTCCAAGAAAGAAAATAAATGCTCTCAATCTCTTCCCGTTTTTTCCCCTCCCTCCGCTCCACCCCCCTTTTTCTCCACTGCACCGGCTAGGTCATCCCATGAGGATGTGTACTTTCATTTAGGACAATAGACCACAGCAGCATTGTTTTAATGGTTCAGGAGGGTATTGTTGTGGGTGAGGGGTGGAGGGGGGGGGGGGGGGGGGGCAGATAAAGCTATAAAAATCAACTAATTTAATTATATATCCTGACAAGTATATGTAAGTCTGTCTTCATGCATACTAATGTTATCAATGTGTATAACAGCAAACTGAGTCATTGCAGCACATGTAGTGAAAATTTGAACTCCTTCTCATGTAACATGTTATAACATAGATGCAATAATTACCGAATGTAATGTGAACATATAAAGCTGGGAAATGAATAACATTTGTGTAAAAAACTAGGCAAGATAGTAGATTCCTGTTATTTGGGACCGTATGTGATGTGGGATTCAAATGTAACTGAAAAAAAACGTTGCAGCACCTTTAAATAGCTCAATTTTACAATCATAAATAAGCTACAGAGAAAGGCCTTCAGTGTGTATTTTGAGGGTCACTTTGAACTCTTTGGGACGATTCACAAAAGCATTTATTCTTATAGGAAGTATTACAGAAGTCTCTTTTACATATGCTAACATGCCTTTGTATACTGGCCCTGAATCGTCTAACGCCATATTAGTAAGCGTAAAGAGGGCACAGTCTTTTCTATTTGTATTAACTTTATATTCCCTGAATAGTCATTTCATTTTCATTTTCTTTTCTTTGGCCAATTCACAAATGCATGTCAAATGACGTAAAAGACTGGATTACTACTTTTCATACTCCAAAATACCCTTGTGAATAGGCTCAATCATGTCTGCTCTTGACTCTCTACCCGTCTGTCACACACCTTGATTTCTATAGCAGCAAATTCCAACGTCATGAAGAATAGGCTAATCTTGGGCTGAGGGTATAAGAAGGGAATCGCACCACCCAAATCAGCATTACTTTTCTAAAGATAGACTACTGCATGTGCGTGAATCTTTTTCTGTCAGCGAGTATGTGCACGAGAGTGAGCATATAATGACAAAGTGTAGTATTTAATTTGTCATATAGAAGTGCAGGTGCCCAAAGTTTTTCTTTTGAGCCCACTGCGGGTGCTGCTGAATGCCAGGGTTAGCAAACACCACAGCTGCTTAGTCTGGACTACCCCTCATGACTCCTCCTTCCGCCACCCTACACTTCCTGTTTCCTCATATCACTCGCATTGGTAATTTTTCATTACGTTCTCCCTTTATTTCGGTTTTCCTGTGTTTCTCTTCCACCATCTTCCTCCCTGTTCTGCCTTTGTTTATCTTTCTCTTGAATAAAGTCCGATGATGAAAAATAAGTGCCAAAAACACGTTTTGTTCTCACCATTTGTGCCAACTGAGCAATTGCATGAAAGTTTGATAAAGGCATGGCTTTCACAACCTCTAGCTCACTCACCGGGGGAATGACTGGGATTGTGTCTTCTCTCCATATCCTGATGCTCCATGGGATCCACGTTTTCCTGATCGCCAGGTCTCATTGAAAGGACAGCAGTAGCAATAAAAGGGCCTGTTAGGAAAAGTGCCAACATGTTAATTATGATCTACAAATTTGGTATATACCATCATCATTTTCATTGCACGGAATAGCATAGACGTTTTGAAAGCCGAGATCTATGGCCACAGGAGATAAAGGGTTGTAAGGATATGTTCTCCGAATAACAAACTTAGACCACCGCATCACATCTTGTCCTGACTCTCCACTGTGTCACAGACGAACAGAAGAGGGACACATGAGGACACAAAAGGGGCCAGGTGATATTCAGTGGATGCAAACAGAATACTAAATTCCAGCTAAAACAGATATTGTCCATATTTAACTGGCACTTGTTACCGACCGTTTGTTGTGGGTCGAGGACTTTGTTTGGACCCCTTCTTCCTTCTGCCAGCATCACAACTTGCGGAACCCGCTTCGCGGGTCCCGCTGCGCACCAGAGCCACAGGGGAGCTTGTTTGCAGCAGCGTGTGAAGGTCCAGGGCTGCGAGCGTGCGGGGCAGGACTTCGAATCCCAGAAGCCCCTGCACACCGCGCCTCTCGTCACCTGGCCGCTCTCCCTGGCCAACACGCCCCGCCTGTAATCCTCAAAAGGCTCGTGAGGACTGACCGTCGTGGGATACCTCAGCACTTGTTACCGACCGTTTGTTGTGGGTCGAGGACTTTGTTTGGACCCCTTCTTCCTTCTGCCAGCATCACAACTTGCGGAACCCGCTTCGCGGGTCCCGCTGCGCACCAGAGCCACAGGGGAGCTTGTTTGCAGCAGCGTGTGAAGGTCCAGGGCTGCGAGCGTGCGGGGCAGGACTTCGAATCCCAGAAGCCCCTGCACACCGCGCCTCTCGTCACCTGGCCGCTCTCCCTGGCCAACACGCCCCGCCTGTAATCCTACGGACTACCTATTTAAGGGAAGGTCAGTACCCGCTAAGCGGGAGCGTCCCGGGAGAAGCCCGGGACAAGGGCGGGACGGTCTGTGGCCGTCAGGGGCCAAAGGAGGCCGGGCTGGGCCACCCCTCTGACCAATGGACTAGATTTATATGTGGGTAAAGTGTTGCTATTTATATTGGCCCTTTGTGTTTAGTAATTCTTATTGTTACCCAAAGGTTTTTATGCCCTTAATTTATATTTTGCTTTTTTAAAAGGATGTCTGCTTCTACACCAAACTCCCTTCCTGACCGTGTGAGTATTTCTATACTCGGTCCTTTAGATAAATTCTTTGCTAAAGCCTCTAAGGATATCGACCGTGAATTATTACTAGCAGAAAAAAGGGCCGAACGGCGTTTATCTGTAGAGGCACTTAAAAAACAGCCGCATCATGTTACTAAAGGGACACTTTCTATATCCGTAGCAGAACAGGCGGAAGTGGATGCTGACCTTTTTAACACAGATAGCATACCTTTAATTTTTCAGGAAAGTCAGCCTCCCCTGGGGTCTAGGGATACGATTGTGGAAAGTTTGAGCGACTTGCCCACAGTAATATCCAATAATCTTATAGACCTGAATACCCCGCTATCCCCAGAACCTGATATTCATTGTGCTACTTCCCCCTCCCTGAAGATACAAACAGAGGTCATCTCGTTACCCCCTCCTACCCCTCCCACTAAAGCGAATAAGGTACAGCAAGGTCAAAAGCGTAAACAAGGTATATCCTCCCCAGCTAGAAAAAGAAGAAGAAAGGGAGGTAAAAATAAAAATAAAACTAGGTTCATCAATCCATGGGAACCCGCCGAGATTGTACCTTCCAGACAAACCTTGTTAGTAGATATAAGTGACAAGGTAACAGAGGCAACAGACACTCTACCAATGAACCCAGATAGGGAAGACAAAAACATCTCTAGTGCTGAGCTATTGGAAGCACTCGAAAATATGCTGAAGGCTCTTTTTCTCCCTCTTGTGGAACGGCTAAAAAGGTTGGACAAAAAGTTAGATTGTCTTCTCCCCCATTCCATACCTCCAGAGAATATAATATCAGTAACTCCGGCTACTAAGCCTAGGGAACAAATTGCTAGCAAAGATTCTAGTCAACAGAATTCCCTTAACCCGAAGATCCCAATTGCTAATAAACTCCCCCTCCCACCACCAGTTACATCGGCAACCTTAGCTGCTAAAAACTTGGAAAAAGAAAATGCTCCTGCTATGGCACTAAAGCCCACTCAAACTGATAAAGCCACCACTTCAAAAACAAAAAACACTAACACTAACAGACCCAAAATACCATACAAAAATACGGTACAACTACCTCCAGAGTGCTTTGGCTTTGTTATTGTGTTAACGGGCGTACCAGTACTTGGGGAGGGGGACTTTGAATCAGATATAAGTTTAAAAAATAAAGTGATCCATTGGTTGTGTATGAACAGACCTTTACCTGCATATTTGAATGGGGATATTGTATCAGCTAGGAGGTGCCAATGGATAGGCATACGTCCTAAGGATATAGATGGTGATTTGATTATAGTGAACTTTAAGGACCAAAGGGTGGTATCTTACATAAATGATTGGTATGTTGGCAGCAATGAGGGTGAAGTTTCCACACGTAGTTTGACATATTTCTACCCAGAAAATATGATGTTTCCTTCAAATAAACATAGGCAGAGATATGGCTTAAACATTAACCATCATCAGAAACCATACACAAATAATTCATTCTTTAACTATCCAAATGGAAACTTTAGAAATCCCAGAAACCCTAGTTTCCACCCTGGAGTAAATTTCCCAAATCTGTATTCCGGTCCAAATGATCATTACCTAACTAATCCTAGAGATTTTTGGAATGTTCCTTTGTCAAATATGTTCTACCCTCTGACTCCTTTGAACTTAAATGATTGACGTCCCCCAACTGAACATCAAACAAGTGACTCTGACCCAATATGGTGGAATAGTACACCGAGGTGTAAAGCTCCAGAGATGGGCAATGAACTGGATGTGGGAAATGTTGATGTTGATAAGGATACCCAAATAACTGAATTACAGGAGGTTGTGGATTTGGGAACAAATGTTATAGGAGCAAAGGAAGGTCAATGTGCCCAACCCCTTCTCCTAGATAGTTCGCAAGTGGAAAAAGACGATAACTCTGATAAGGTTTGCAATACTTATGAGAATGTCAGCAACTTTCGTGTACTTTCTTGGAACATAGCGGGTCTTGCCCGTAGGTTGGAGGACCCGGCCTGGGTAGAATTTGTAGATTCCTTTGATCTAGCCTGTTTACAGGAGACCTGGAGCACAGTCGATCTGAGTTTAGATGGTTTTCAAAGTTTTAACACCTTAGCAATACCGTCAAACTCAGGTCGAGCTAAGGGTGGACTTATGACAGCCATCTCAGTTAAACACAATTTAACGACCGTTAACTTAGTGGTGGAAACACCTTGGTACCAACTTTTTATTATCAAGAACCTTTTCGTGGAAACTGTTCTCCTTATAAATTGGTATTACAATATATTTGACCGTAATGAAACGGAAATTATTGATAAATTGCAGGAAGAGATTGTCAATGTAAGAAACAGAGTCTTCCCTCTTCTGATTATGTGGTTGGGTGATTTCAATTGTGAGTTGTGTAAACTTAGTGGGCTTAGAGCTTGTGGGATGATGGATCTAAATGACCATTGTATGGCTCATTTTTCACATACAAAACAAGGAGAAGCCATAAACAGCATCTTAATAAATAATAATCTATGTATCCTTGATATGAATAGTTTCTCGGGTAATGTGGATATACCAACTTTTCAGGGCACAAGGGGTAGAACAAGCATAATTGATTTTGCAATTATTTCCATGGGACTTTTTAATCATCTAAAAGGTTTTAAAATTGAGATAAACCCGGCGAGTGATCATAACCCCTTAACCTTGAGCTTTTCCATTGTTTCTGATCCAAAATCGTCCCAGGAACAACCGATAGTACATACTAAGAATCAGGGTATTACGGTGAAATGGAATAAAATAGTGGTTGGACAACTGGAGATGGATATTTTTAAGGAAAATATGGCTTATATTGACATCTGCCTTTCAACTAATCCTGACCCAGCCCATATAATCACTAGCTTTGAGAAACTAATGGAAAATGTAGCCACACACTTACTAGTAAAGGTAGGGGGGAAGAACCGAGATCAGGGGCCTAAATGGTTTAATGCTGAATGTTCGTCAGCCCAAACAACCTTAACTAAAGCTTTGCGCCAAAACCCTAGAGATAGAAACATGGTTACACTAGCTAGGAAACAATATAGACTGGCAATTAGAAAAAGGAAAAAAGAACTCAAATCTAAAGCATGGGAAGATTTAGATAAGGCAGTAGACCTAAGGGATAATAGACTCTTTTGGGAAGTAATAAACAGGCCCTTTTTGAAATCAGGGGACGAAAACACCATCCGAGTTCACCTACCAGAGGACACCTGGGTAACTCATTATAATAAAATCTTTAATCCCAAAGAGATATTATATACTGCTACCCCGGAGGAGGACGATGTCCTCTATGTTAACATGGAATCAGCAAAGAAGCTGAGTGAGTCAATAACGCTTGCTGAAGTAGAGCTTGCCCTGACTAAGGGGGCACCTGCAAAGGCCCCAGGTCCTGATTCAGTACCACTAGATCTTTTTAAATACAATTGAGAGTTCTGGTCTCCTTTGCTTATGAATGTTTTTAAGGCATTAATACTTGGTCCTATTCCGACCTCTTGGAAAGAGGCCGTTTTGGTTCCAATTTTTAAAAAGGGTAACAAACATGATCCTAGATGCTACAGGCCAATATCGCTAATAGATTCAACATGTAAATTGATGGGTAGGGTGATATTGGCAAGGCTGGAAACCTGGGCTGAGTCTTCAGGTGTAATTGTGGACTCACAATACGGTTTTAGAAAAGGCAAAGGAACAAATGAGCAGTGTTTGAACCTTGCTTTGATTATGGGCAAGTACATGGGTGCCAAGAATGGTTCTATACACTTGGCATTCATGGACTTGTCCAGCGCCTTTGATACAGTATGTAGGGACAAACTATGGTGCATGATGGACTCTATGGGTTTTGAAGAACCACTGGTCACTCTGCTCCGCAGGTTACACACTGCCACAACGGTTAGGGTCAGATATGGCCGTGGTGGTGAGAAATCTAAACCCATATTATCCACTGAAGGCGTCCGACAAGGATGCATTTTAGCGCCCTTCTTATTTTTGATTTACACAAACGGCTTAGAGGGTTTCTTGCTAGAAACATCTGCTGACTTCCCAAAGATAAATGGAAGACGAATCCCAATGTTGTCTTACGCAGATGACACTGTTTTAATGTCATTAACCCCTAATAGTATGCAGATCACTTTGGATGCTTTTGACACATTCATGGGCAAACTAGAATTAGGTGTTAATTTTACTAAATCTTTTGCCATGACCTGTGGTCCAAAAATGTAAAAACGCGTAAATATGTGGTGAAGAATGCCATCATTGAGAAGGTGGATAATTTTTGTTATCTGGGTAACATCTTTAACAAAAAATTGAGCTGGGAGCCCCTGCTAACAGCACGGGTTCAGAAGGTTGCACAGCTAATTGAAGCTCTCTTCCGCTTTGCCAGCAAATTAGGCCAGCGAAGTGTAGCAGAAATGACATTATTATACAAAGCTAAGTGTGTTTCTGCTTTGACCTATGGTTCAGGAGTTTGGGGCTTGCATAATTGCGAAAAAATACAAACTGTTGAAAATAAGTTCATCAAACGTTTATTATCTGTTCCAATTGCAGTTCTGGACTTTTTTGGTTCCGTCCAGAGGTGTCAGGGATAACACCCGAAGACCCCGGAGTTCTACCTGTCTCGGTGCACAAATAAACAGAAACACGGGCTTCTCGATGGTGGCGTCAAAGACCAAAGGTTTATTACTGCAGGGACACAGAAGTCACAGAAACTACACACGGGCAGTATCTAGGAGCCTGTTCGATTTGTACAAGAAGGGTTGCTCCTTATATACTAAATATTGGCCTTCAGGCAAATTCTTTACATGCTGGTACATTCCCAAACCTTTGTGTCCTAAACAATAAATATTTGGCGTTGCACAGGAATCGTCGATAATATCTGATGTCAAACATTACGAAGAGGGGTTCCCACTATTCCATCACAATCCCATGTCAACATTTCATTCAAGAGCCGGACCGCCTCATCGTAAATTTCGTTACCTCCCCCTAATAAAGGTCCAGAAAGAAAGAAACAGGGCCAGGTGTAGGAGATAGAAAGGCAGGATAAGAGATGTTTGTGGGTTGAAATTGGGCAAGGCTACCAGCTTCAGCCGCCTAATCATGATCAGGCCAAAGAACATGAGAACCAGTATAGCAGGACTGGCCTCAGGCAGAGGAGGCAGCCTTTGTCGAGTCATGCAGCCACAGCGTGTTCTGTTCTAAGGTGCACGTGTCACTAGAGAGGTGAATCTCCGGCTAAGCCTACGTGTCCTTAATCGAAATGAAGAAATCAGAGGTCATTGCGTGTCCATTGTCTATGTGAGGGCAAGAAACACAAAATGGCTGCCATGATCTAAGATGGATGCCATGGGTAGATCAGAAATGTGTTTGTAACAGGAGTACTCTTGCTCGTAGCACAGCGAAAACACCAGGATATGCTAAATGGACCATTTGCGGTTCACTGATACCAAAATTATGTATTTACGACAATGTTGAAAACACGGGTTCAAATCGTCACGGAACCTCAGACCCTGCTTTTGCCCTTACATAGGCAATTACTCAGTCTATGTCAGAATCTAGTTCTATGCTCATCAGGTCAGTGACATGCTGTTGTATCATCATCCTTTCTCGCGCCTTTTCTCCAAACGCAGGTGGTTTTCTAAAACAGGTTGCAGCACAGAGACTACACAGAGCGGGACCACACTGGATAATCAGGCAACACGAGAACAGGAATACTAGGATGACACCAATGACCATCAGAACCTTCCATCCCCACGCTGATATCAGAGTCCAAAACCACTCCATGAAGGACCAGTTTCCCTTGTCTACATGGATAGAGTCGGAAATCTTGTGTAGCTTAGAGATCGCCTCAAACAGTTGGAGCATTATTGGGAATAAAAACACAGCAGCTCGATTGGATCATTCTGCATACCCCACCTCGATCTGCAAGTATCACGTCTAGAACCATACGGTTCTGCAACGTCATGAGTCGATCCGCCTGAAGCTCAGCTGTCAAGTTGTTAAGGGCACCAGCAGTTTCGGTAATAGTAGATTCAACTACCCGTGTTAGTTGACGTATGTTTCTACTATTGGCCATAGGCCCCCAGAACGGAAGGAAACCTTTGAAGAAGTCTCCAGCTTCCTGACCAGCGGTATCTTCCTTGCTGAAAACACCTCTTGCTACTCTGGTCTTGTGATAATCAGAAGAAGCAGTGTATGTTGGAGGCAACAATCGAGCAATATAACATGAACCTGAAAAGTCAGCAGGCAACCACGTATACGCTCTGTCTTGACAGATGAAGTAGGTACCCCTAGCAGTAAGGAAGGCAGGGGAAGAGTTAGACGGAAACACATAGGTCTCAATGCACTCACTCCTCCCTAGCTGAGCTCTCGGATTTCTCCCATTTCCTTGCAAACAGACCTGACCTCGGTGAGGCACGACCCAGATTGGAGTTGAGCCTTTACGCTTGCTTTCTCCCAAACTAAGGCGATACTCTGAAGAGTTCCAACTCAAATATACCCGTAATTCATCTCTAGGGTAAGATGGAGTATTATTGACGTCTTTAATCATGTCAATAATTCCCTGAACTAAAGCTTTGTTGGCAGAGTTATATTTAGTGGAACGTGGTGGACGCGGAGGATAGGTTTCAAGGGCATAAGCAAAAATGGTCTGAAGGGCCTGGAATGATCCATTATAGCTAAAAGGCAAAACCAGGTAGGGAATGCCTTTATCCATAGTGTGGGGTATCAAGCCACACACCCAGCAGTCTGTAGTGTTAACTACCAGTTGGTGTTGGTGCAAGAGCTGTACAAAAGTGTTATTAATGAATTCTGAGCGTCGAGCTTGTTCGTGTTCAGGAAACGAGTGAAAAGAGTGCACAGAAGAAACAGTAGAAGTAGCAGGATCCAGGGGAGGTACTGTAGTTACTGGCATAAAAATCAAATTCACACCAAAGACGATTCCACCCACCAATGTTATCAAAACAATTAAAAATGTAATAGCACATTGCATTAAAAAGCATTTGCTGTGGAGAATTCTGTAAAGTCTATTTCTGCGAACATAAATCACATTTTTTCGTTGCAGCTCAGGAAGCTCCATCTTCTACAATCCGCTCGCGACCACTGATGATGTGTACGTAGATGAAAATGCCTCTATCAGCCCTGGGAGTTCCCAGAACTAACAGAAAGATCGACTTTGTGTCTGACCCCCGCAGATTCAACTAGGCACACAGCCACGACCCTACGGCTACCCAGACGGCAAGGCAATTTAAAACAATAGAAACAATAGCAAACTTCCTGGCTGAAGGCAAAAAGTGTCAAAATTCAAATATTACAATAGGCAGTTTCCTGCTTTATTTGTCCATATTGCGAGACCGTAAATTGTATCTCAGTTTTGCAGGAGCTGTTTGATCTGGAAACAGTGTCTCATCAGCAGAGGTTACAATGTTCAAGTTCGCAGAAGGCAAAGTTTCTTCTGATGCAGAGGGCAGGTGTTCAGAAGTCAAAGAAGTAGTTTCAGCAGGAGAGCTAGAGTTTGATGTGTCAGTTATCAATTCGGCATCGCTGAAAGGGATAAACCTGGGCGTTCGTTCAAACTCAGAGGCACCAATTCCCTTCTTCACCCAGTTATCATAAGGAAGCGGCAGGGGCACACGTTTGACGTGCGTCGTGTGTATCCAGTTCTTGCGGCCAGCCACTCGAATAGCAGTTCTCGTTGCTAGCAGTACTTGATAGGGGCCGACAAATCTGGGTTGAAGGTTCTTCGTCCTCGCAAAGTTCCGTACAACAACGTGGTCGCCAGGTTTCAGCTGATGACCTGGACTCTCCGGTGGCTTTGGCAATGCGTCGAAAACCTGTTGGTGAATAAGACTCAATTTAGCAGTCAAGTCGTAAAGGTAATCAATCAACATTGGATATTCCAGAGAACAGAATTCTTTTGGCCTTGGCACTCCCCAAATATTCGCAGGACGACCAAAGACTATTTCATAAGGACTAAGCCCTACTCTAGAATGTAGAATCTTGTTGATAACAAAGCCAAGGGTAGTGCGTCTGGCCAGGACAAACCCGTGGATGCCTGTATTTTAGCGAGTTTCAGCTTGAGGGTGCCATTGTAACCCTCAACTAAACCAGCAGACTGGGGATGGTTTGCACTGTGAAATTTTTGCTTGATCCCTAAACCGGCACACACACTCTGCATAACTTTCCCTACAAACTCACTTTCGTTATCTGACCATACAATCCGTGGCATTCCATACCTAGGGAAGTATTCTTTGAGAAGGATTTTGGCAGTTGATAGGGCAGTGTTGTCCTTTAGTGGATATGCTTCGATCCATCTGGAGAAAGCACAAACTACCACCAGGACGTATTTTAGGTTGTTGCAACGATCCATGTGAATGAAATCTAACTGAATCACTTCAAAGGGGCAAGAGGGAGGAGCGAAGTGACCAGTAGGAGTTGGGACTCCCTTGCCAGGATTATGCATCAGGCATACCATACAATTTTTCACCACTCTCTCCGCACATTTACTAATCCCATCATTCTTCCAAACTGGAGCCAACATCTTACAAATTCCTTTAGAACTAATGTGTGCTACTCCATGTGCCATCGTTACCACTGCAAGCACGTACGCATCAGGCAACATCCAACGCTGTTGTTCCGACAAATCAATCCAACATCCACTCGAGTCCAATTTACCCGTACTCTCTTTCCATGCAAGCTTTTCCTCCTCAGTTGCCTCTTTTTGAATCTCTTTCACACTTTCCACTGTATCCTCGCACATTCCAGACTCGGAAATCCATCTTGCAGACGTTGCAACATACATCCTACTCATCATATTTCTAGCTGTCTGTTTAGCGGTTTCATCAGCAAAGGCATTCCCACGACCAACATCATCCGTGACTGCTTTATGAGCACTGCATTTCACAATCGCAACTTCAGTCGGCAAGGTTAGAGATTCCAACAAGTCGTTAACTAACTGACCATGTTGAATCTTAGTCCCATGGGACGTAATGAAACCTCTTTCTTTCCACAAACGGCCAAAACTATGGGCCACGCCGAATGCGTACTGACTATCTGTGAACACATTTACTCTCTTTCCCTTTGCTGAAACACACGCTCTCGTTAGAGCGATTAATTCTGCAGCTTGGGCAGAATTCTGACTCACTCTTGCAGTCTCCACAATCGTACTCAAAGTCGTTACTGCGCAGGCAGCAGTCACATCACCATTCTCCAATTTAAAGCACGATCCATCAACATACAACGTGCCATCTGGATCTGACAATGGAGTGTCTTTCAAATCAATTCGTCCTTTAGTCTCTTCCTCGGTTCTGAAACAACAATCATGGGGTTCAGAATCACTCGACTCCTGATTAGTCGGCAACAATGTTGCTGGATTCAATACATTGCATCTTTTGATTTGAATATGACTCGCTAACAGTGTCAGCTCATAGCCTGATAATCTAGCACTAGTAAGGTGTTGCGTCTTGGTTCGGTTCATGAGTGTGTCCACAGCATGAGGAACCATGACCACTAGCATGTTGTTCATCACCAAACCAGCAGATTGTCGAATGGAAGCTGCAGCTGCCGCTGTAGCTCTCAAACAACTAGGCAATGCTCTAGCTACCGGATCTAATGTTGATGAAAAATACGCACAAGGGCGTTGTTTATCACCAAATCTCTGTGTCAGAACACTCAACGCGCAACCTTCTCTTTCGTGAACATAGAGCGTGAATGGTTTACTGTAATCTGGTGTACCCAACACAGGAGCTGAACATAGTGCATTACGTAACTCAGAAAAACTCTCCTGACATTCAGCAGACCATGGCACCGGACTCGGAACACCTTTCCCAGTCAAAGCTACCAATGGTTTTGCTAAAAGAGAAAAATTTGGGATCCACTGCCTACAGTATGAGGTAATACATAAAAAGGCACGTACTTCTCTCTGTGTGCGGGGAACACTCATCTGCGTAATTGCTTTTATTCTCTCTGGGGTCAACTTCCTTCCCTCCTTTGACAAGAGATGACCTAGGTAGGTCACTTCTTGGCAGCAGTATTGCATTTTCGAAGGTGACACCTTATGATTCAAATTAGACAAATGATGCAATAACGAAATTGTAGCTGCTTTGCAAGTTTCCTTGTCATCGGCAGCCACCAGAAGATCGTCTACATACTGTACTAGAGCAGAACCATGAGGAAGTACAAAAGAATCTAACTGACTTTTTAATGCCTGACTGTAAATAGATGGACTCTCACAATAGCCTTGTGGAGCACGTTTAAACCTGAAGCTTCGACCTCCAAGAGAGAAGCCGAAAATATCTCTGCATTCCTCGGCTATCGGAATGCTGAAAAAGGCATTCTTCAAGTCGATAACTGAAAACCATGTAGCTGTAGCAGGAATCAGCGTTAACAATGCAGTAATGTCTGGAACCACAGGAAACTGCGGAACCACAATTTTATTAACCTCTCTTAGATCGATAACAAACCTATACACTGGAGGCTTTGAAGGATCAGTACGTTTCAAAATCGGCAATACAGGACTGTTACAGACATTTCCTCTAGTTTCCTCAACTACACCTTTCTTAATCAAATCTTGCACAATCAATAAAAGTGCACGTTCACCTTCATTAGAGATCTTATATTGTGGAATTCGTGGAAATTTAACATTTGCTTTCAAAGTGACTACATATGGTGGTATTTCCAAAAGGCCTACATCGTTAGGACCAGTCGCCCAAAGAGTATCAGGGAGTGAATGCAGCTCTGGCGGGAGTGCATCCATTGACAAGTACATCGGAGAGGTGATTTCTTTTACCCAATGTAAGCTGTACTCCTGACGGAGAACAGTACAATGTCGCATATAGGCGTTTTAACAAGTCTAAACCAAGCAGATTTTCATTACAACCTGTCGTCAAAATCAGGGGTGCTTTCAATTGACACGGTCCAACAGAAATAGGCAAAGGACCAGATACTGGATTGTAAACAGGGGCGCCTGAAAAACCTACAGAAACATTTGTTAAGCCGGACAAAGGTGCGCCAGGGAGTTTCGCATGAATGATAGAACTTTTTGCGGCACCAGTATCCAACAGAAACGGTTCGACTACACCTGATGTTGCTACTGCGACATAAGGCCCACTCTGATCCACTGGAACTGATACTACTCCCTCTCTCTGTCCACGGCTGTCCTAGTATTCAGTTTGCTGAAATCCCTCATCTACTTCACAATAGTCCTCAACATGATACTGTTGGGATCTATTTTGCTGGGCAGACTGCCCATTTCGTTGATCAAAGTGATTAGAAGGACGATCATTCGTTTGTGGAGGCATAGCACCTCGTCCTCGACCTCTAGAATTTTGCATAGAACCACCACGACCTCTTTGAGCTGCTGCTGCATTATTTTGCGCTAAGATCGGACACTCATTCTTATAATGACCCTCTTTCTTACAGTAGGCACACTGGTTCCACTGATATTGCGGCCTCGGTGAACTATAATCTGTCCTTTGATATGACCCTTGCTGTGTATTGGTTTGATTCATGCGAGGCGGATATGCCTGTTGCAAAAGAACTTTAGTTTTTAAATCTTTTGTTTTCTTATCTGATTTCTCTTTCTCCTCTTTATCCCTATTTTCATAATACTGTGCAGTTGCAAGTATTTGCGCAGTTGTGGAGACAGCCCACGCACTCTCGGAATCTTTCAATTTATTGCAAAGCTCTGGTAGCAGATTGTGTACAAATTTATCGACAAACAATCTCTGTCCTCCTTCTGTACTCATATCCTGACCACTGTGATCCACAAAAGTCTCTTCAAACCTCGTGAAAAAGTCGGAGACACTTTCGTCTTTCTTCTGCCTGCATGCGGACAACTTGTCCCAGTTAACGCGCAATGCTGGCATCAGAGTCTTCATTAAGTCAATTATCCTACCTGGAAGATTAGCAATTAGAGGTTCGGGTTTGGAACCACCTATTTGCTGACCATCCGCTGCTATGATAGCTGCCCAATCACCACCTAGGGCAACTGGATGATTCTCTTTACGAATTTTGGCCCAAATTGGTTGCGGAACTACATTCCCAAATAACATGTCAATGTCCGCTAAATTCATCACACAAGCCTCAACTGTCTGTGCTAATTCTTTATAGTATCCGGCGGGATTCTTACGCGGATCTAGCAAGGCCTGTTTCACTGCTAGCACTTCAGCTCGCTTCCATGGAATGTGTATCCACACTCTCTGGAATTGCGCCGGAGCGGCTGCAATACCACGGTTCACATCAGCTGGAACGGCTTCGCGCCAAATTGGAGGAACCTCCCTCATTGGATATTGGCGATTCTGCTTCGTACTATGTTTCTCTAATTCTCTCGGTGAGCGAAGAGACGGATCATTCCTATAGCTTAAAATCAGTTCCATCGCTTCCTTTATATTTTGACCAATTATTGTACCTGCAGCAAACTCTTTCTGAACATTAATTAATTCTTCTAAGTTTGATTCAGAATCATCTTCTTCTAATTCATCACGCAAAAGGGAGCACATCTCGTCGAACACATATCGTTGCGTTGGTTCATTCCACTGCATAAAAGTATCCAATACATCTCTCGTACTATATCTCCTACTCTTCGAAATCCATCTGAGAGCCGTGGAATCTAAGATTCCCCGTTCCTCAGTGCTTGGAAGCTGACTACGTCTCTGTACAGACTCAGAGGCAGGAGTCTTAATTAAAGTTTTATAGAAAGGAGACAGAATATTAGAGACAGAATCAGTGATTCTCCGACGAACAGAAAGCGGAGTCATAATACTAGCAGATGTAGAAAACACAGTAGCAGTTGGAACAGATATAACAGGAACAGTAGGAGTATCAGGTAAGGTAGCTTGTGAAACAGTAGGTATAAGCGATACAGGTATAGGCAAAGAAACCGGCACCCCAGGAAGAGGGGGTGCCGAAGGAACATTCACATTGACCACAGGTGGTACAGGAGCTTGATTCAGGGGAGCAGGAGCAGGAATACCAGGTTGTCCAGCAACCGGCAATTGAACATTCGGTAAAGGAGGAACCATAGCACCCTGTGCATACGGTGGGGGTGACTGTAACAAATAAGACAGCAAAGGATCATTCTCGGAGTCCTCTACCGCCTTAGCTGTACTCGAAGGCAAGGCAGGGTAGCATTTGTCGATCGCTAAATTACGCTCTCTAGTAGCCACCTCCATTGCCTTCTCAGACTCGTTGATTTGCAGCTGTTTAGCAGCCTGTTCTAAAGTCAACTCCTGCTCTTTCTGTTCTTTCTTCAATCTTTTAATTTCTCTCTGTTTAGATTCCTTTCGCCAGTAACGAAAAGAATCAAACATTGCCGGCCGGGCTTTCTTCTTAAACAATTTCACTTCCAAATTATCAAGGACCTCGGGTTCAAAACTACCATGCAGTGGCCAACTAAGGACACCGTCTTTTTCTGTATAACGGACCCACACCTCATTATAAGATATAGGACCCACACCATGTTTACAATAAAGATCATATAGAGGAGTTCCAATCGGAGGAACCAGACATGAGTCCTCCAACCGGGAATCACTGTTGCAACCAAAACACGACAACATACAATTTTTCCGACTTACCATTTTGTAATCCGGAACACAGAACGAACAAAAACACAAACAGAAATGTGCACTCGAACTAAGAACTTAGGCCTACCAAAAACGAACCAATGTATCGATACCCAAACTAAACCAATAGATTATCTTAACCAGAACAACCAGTGATAATCTTACGAAACCAAACCAAACCAAGAACTAAAAGGATTTTAACAACCCTTACGAAGCAACCAACTAGCAACCACTAAATACTTAACTGAGGCACTGAAGACGTCACCAAGGAGAAACCCGTCTCGTCTCGCCGTACTAAGGACTGCACCTCGGGTCCAAGACAGGGCGACGGTCAAGGCAACGGACCACTGCAGCCGTCCTGAACGGGAACCCTCGTGGAAGAGAACGTCGGGCCACTTTTGCGATATGCCGGGATCGATGAAGTGGGGCGCCTCCCTCAGGAATCTTCACACGAAGCTTCTCGAACTCTTCAGGCTTTTGGACCGGTACCGAATGACATCGCCCCACGTTGGGCGCCAATTGGAGTTCTGGACTTTTTTGGTTCCGTCCAGAGGTGTCAGGGATAACACCCGAAGACCCCGGAGTTCTACCTGTCTCGGTGCACAAATAAGCAGAAACACGGGCTTCTCGATGGTGGCGTCAAAGACCAAAGGTTTATTACTGCAGGGACACAGAAGTCACAGAAACTACACACGGGCAGTATCTAGGAGCCTGTTCGATTTGTACAAGAAGGGTTGCTCCTTATATACTAAATATTGGCCTTCAGGCAAATTCTTTACATGCTGGTACATTCCCAAACCTTTGTGTCTTAAACAATAAATATTTGGCGTTGCACAGGAATCGTCGATAATATCTGATGTCAAACATTACGAAGAGGGGTTCCCACTATTCCATCACAATCCCATGTCAACATTTCATTCAAGAGCCGGACCGCCTCATCGTAAATTTCGTTACCTCCCCCTAATAAAGGTCCAGAAAGAAAGAAACAGGGCCAGGTGTAGGAGATAGAAAGGCAGGATAAGAGATGTTTGTGGGTTGTAAATGGGCAAGGCTACCAGCTTCAGCCGCCTAATCATGATCAGGCCAACGAACATGAGAACCAGTATAGCAGGACTGGCCTCAGGCAGAGGAGGCAGCCTTTGTCGAGTCATGCAGCCACAGCGTGTTCTGTTCTAAGGTGCACGTGTCACTAGAGAGGTGAATCTCCGGCTAAGCCTACGTGTCCTTAATCGAAATGAAGAAATCAGAGGTCATTGCGTGTCCATTGTCTAAGTGAGGGCAAGAAACACAAAATGGCTGCCATGATCTAAGATGGATGCCATGGGTAGATCAGAAATGTGTTTGTAACAGGAGTACTCTTGCTCGTAGCACAGCGAAAACACCAGGATATGCTAAATGGACCGTTTGCGGTTCACTGATACCAAAATTATGTATTTACGACAATGTTGAAAACACGGGTTCAAATCGTCACGGAACCTCAGAATGGGTACATCCAATACATTTTGCCACGGAGAAATTGGAATCGAGTTTATAAGTGATGTTATTCACATTGCCCCATTACATTATGGGCTAAGGCTTGGCAATCTGAAGAATTGAAATTAACCAAAGATATTATTCAAGATTGTCTTAAACTTGATTACTATACTCAAATCCAGTGGCTGCGATATGTTAGAGAGACTTTTAATAACATAGGTTTAGGTAAGATGTTCACCGATCCTGAACTGCTTGGTAGTGATGCCAAGGAAACTATTAAAAATGCTTTTACTAATTGTTTAGGTTCTTTGAAAACAACTGACCAAGTGATAAGGGTAAGGGGAAAATTAGTCCCCCAGTTCTATTTGTCATATATCACAAACACACAATGGCGTTTTTACCTTACGAGATTTCGCCTTGGCACCCTACACTTTTTGTTTGCTTTCCCAAAGCAAGGGGGTTGGTGGGAGAAGTTACCCCATTGTCCTTGTAACAACAGAGTCTCACAAAATACTCTCCACCTTATGCTTTTTTGTACCTTGTATAAAGCACCAAGAAACACTTTCCTCAAACCATTGCTGGAAACGTTCGAAACGCGCTTCTATAAAGAAGCATATGATCATTTGTTATCATTGTCAACTGCACAAATCTGTAATGCCGTTTTAAATTTTATTAGATCTGCTTTGGTGATCAGAAAAAGATATTGTTGAATTTTGTTTTTTATAACTTTTTAATAATTATGTAACTATGAACTGTGATCTTTTGGCTGATTAACTCAAACCTGTGTTCTTCTTTTAAAATTGTTTATGTATACTTTTATGGTTTCTATATGAAATCGAAATAAAGTTTTGAAATGAATGGAAATGAACTGGCATAATCTAAATTGGGGCCCTTCCCCCCCCAATTACACCTCAGCCCCAGCTTCATATGACCATTTTAAAAAGCTCTACTCAGATACTGATGTACTGCCACCTGCGGGGGAAGCCCCTAGTCTAACTCAGACCTCGGGAAGCCATCTTTTCTCCTTAAGTGATATCGAAATCCGGGCAAAAGCCCCAGGGTCCGATGGTATACTAGGGGACCTCTTTCTGTCTGACATCTCTAGCTGGTCGAGTTACATCTTATTATTCTCAAACGCTATAGCTAGAGGTGCTCCGGTCCCAGGGTCCTGGCCGTGGGTAGAGGTGGTTCCCTTATATAAACAAACAAGCATTTGCAATGCAATAGGTCTCGAATTTACACGATTTTGAGCTATTGGCATTGTAAATGACAATGCCTTCTATTAATGTTTTGGGTTTTAAAAGATAAATACAAGGCATTGTTATTTACAATACTAGTAGCTTAAAATATGCAATGAACCTCACCATCTATACCAACAGAAAGGGCGCTTCAGGTATATGAGGTCAAAGAGCAAACACCCCGACTGGCGCAGATGAAAGCACCTCAGAATACTGAACGGACAGCAACTTCAGCCTCAAAGCAGACATTGTTTGTCACAAATTGAAGCGACCCATGAACTGGCAGTTTTTCATCTCAATGGAAGAAACAGGTGCTTTTATTGGCAGCACTGGCAGGAGCAATAGGTGGTGCAATCTGCAGTGGCCTCCTGACGAGGGCCCGGATACTTATTGTTTTTACAAATTAAGCACTGTCCGACTGTTATTGAACAAGCTGCGCTCTCCTGTGAAACTGCTTAATCTAAGCTCTACAACAAGGGGTGGTGAGGGACAGAGTCTCTGAATTAAGCAGAAAGCTCTCACCCAGTCAAGAGATCAGGGCTAGATCCAACACCGTTTTTTAGCTCACTGCACCATCCCAGTTTCAGAACCTGGCTGTATGCAAATTAGTCTGTTCCTGTCCCAGTGCATGATGGGAACAGGGCAAACCAAACTACAAAAGCCAATTCTTACACTGGGAAGGAAACAAGCTCCCGGGGACCGGTTTCTGGCATTACAGCCGTCTTCGGCCCGGTTTGCTTGAATCCTGATGGTGCAATGAGCAAGGGTCTCACATCTGAGAATACCCTTCCACGCTTAGGGTGGACAAAAATATTTACAACAAGGGGTGGTGAGGGACAGAGTCTCTGAATTAAGCAGAAAGCTCTCACCCAGTCAAGAGATCAGGGCTAGATCCAACACCGTTTTTTAGCTCACTGCACCATCCCAGTTTCAGAACCTGGCTGTATGCAAATTAGTCTGTTCCTGTCCCAGTGCATGATGGTCCCCGGTAGCTTGTCTCCTTTCTGGTGAAGAATTGGCTTGGTAGTTTAGTCTGCCCTGTTCCCATGATGCACTGGGCCAGGGACAGACTGATTTGCATATAGCCAGGTTCTGAGCTGGGATGGGGCAGTGAGATAAATAACGGTGATGGATCAAGCCCTGATCTTTGGACTGGGTAAGAGTGGTCTGTTTAACTCAGACACTCTGTTCATCACCACCCCCTTTTCTAATCTAAGCTCTACTGCACAACACATGCACTGCTGCCCTCGGTTCTGCAGTAAAGCTGGAAACCTCTACCCTTCCCATAGCCATTCCTATAGAATAAAACAAGCAGCACCTGATTATAGTCGAGCACTCTATTCCAAACCGGCTAAGCACCACCTGACCGGACCAACGGCGCATGCGGTCCGTACCTGGCATGCGGTAAATAAACATCTGGGATGGGAAGATAGATTAACTCTGGCAACCCCTCTGCGGAACTCACAGAAGCTCAGGAACTTGTGGCAAACGAAAGGTTTCCATAAATGGGAACTTATTGGTATTTCTCAGATTAAAGATCTCTGGGTCAGGGATGAGATCCTCCCATTCACAACCCTTCAACAACAATACAGTCTTGCAAATTCTGAACATTATAGATATCTCCAAGTCAGACACGCCCTCCATACCCATCTCACTTCGAACTCGGCCCTTCTTCCAGCTTCCCCGTTGGAGGATAGCATATTAGATGGCCATTTGCTCGAAAAGACCATCTCTCTGATCTATAAAAAGTTAATTAACAACATGGAAGATCCTCTTCGATTACTTAGGGATAAATGGGTGAGGGATGGCCTTGAGTTAGATGAGGAGGACTGGCAAGATGCTGTCTCCTCCCCAAGGGAAGTGGCAATCCAAGCACGACTGCGATTGGTACAACTTAAAATTCTTCACAGAGTACATATAACTGGTCCCAGATTGGTGCGCATGGGCAGATCGGAGAGTGCAGACGGAGGTGTGGGAGAGAGGGCACATTTATTCATATTCTGTGGGAGTGTGATCACATACAAACTTATTGGACCGCTATACACCGAGCACTGAGCGAGGTCCTAGCGATTGATCTACGACCGGAGGCGCGGAGGTGCCTATTAAATATTTGGGAACCAACAGACCTCACCTCATACACTAAGCAGTGGGCAACGTTAGCAGTAATGATAGCAAAAAGGAATATAGCACAGAACTGGGGGGCCCAGCAACCACCTAAGATATGTAAATGGAGGGAAGATCTGGATTGGTGTATGTTCAGGGAAAAATCAGTTTATGCGGTCAGAGGATGTCCCAGGAAGTGGAATAGGGGTTGGGGGCCATGGAATTCATACAGGGGAAATATCTGTACCCCGCTGGCACCACCAAATGATGATGAGCACCTTACACTCCCCTAGAGGTTATGTATCATATACTGTGTACCAGACTGATGTGAATTGTTATTGTCACTGTTTGTATTTACTATCTCCAAACTGCATTTCATTGTTGTGATATGTCGATACCACTTAATAAAAAGAACTTTAAAAAAAAAAAACAAGCAGCACCAAACGACGGGATAAGCCGTGGGGGACGTGGAAAACCTAACCCCCTGGGGTTGCACAGAAGGCCATTGGTGTATTTACATCATGGTTGGGGGATAGCGCCTGACTGGGAGGGAGGGACACACAGGCAGCTAGGGCACTTGTTTACCTTCTTTGTTTCCCCTTCTCCCCCTAGACACTTGGCTTGGCATCTGTGAGGGAGGAGGTAGGGGAAAGGCGGAGGCAGTGTGGTCCCGGGAGTGGCTTGATCAGGAATGCAAACACATGAAACAGGGCAGCATTGGCCTCCTCACAAAATGTATTTCAGTGGGGATATAAAGCAAATGACGGGGGAGGGAGTGATTTGCATCACACTAAAATAAAGTAATCCTAAAAAACACTCCCTTGATTGCTTAGTCGGCTAAAGCTAACTAAAACGTTGGCCCCTTTCCCACTTACCTTTCTGCTACATTTCCTTGCAGTTCAGCCTATCAGGTTATGCAACTTTCCAGCACTCCCATCCTTGAGTGTGTACAAAACACATTAACTAATGTTGCTTTACTTTCCTGACACTCGGTAAAGGAGGCCTGATGGGAACACATTATACAGATCGGACCAGCGACCTCAGAGCATAAAATACAGGCTACGGTGCAATTTAAATGAAAGGCTACGCCCTTTACTCCTTTCTGTTATACAAACAAATGCAGAGAAGTCCAATGTAATTTGATGTAAAAGGCAACTCAGATGCTTAAAAGCAACAACTTTATGCAACAGGATGAAAATTATCCTAAGGCAGTCCCCTCCCCCCTCCTCAGCCAGACCTGATTCCCTGCATTCCTCAGAACCCCTCCCCTCCCTCCGGCTGGAGACAAACCCTGGAATCTCCACACTCGCACCTACACCCACACACATGCAAATGGTTTCCTTGCAGAAATACGGCTTCTCTGGGCCTCGCTCCGATGGATTACTTCCTGCACTTGGTTTAGTTTCGTCTCCTTTGCAAATTTAAACCCTCTCAGCCTAGCGTGGGTATATAAACTGATAAAGGGTAGAAAGTATGCAGTGGCTCCTAACCCAGTGACTGCCTGCCTGTTTGTGTTACTTTTTTTTACGCTTTCATGCTACTTTCAACAGCGGAGAACATATTTTTTGAAGGTCTGGGGCATCTACAATTTGATTTTTTACCAGTTACATATGAAAGTTGTCGAACCCCACAATTGCTTCACAGCGAATTTCGGAAATAAGAACCCTGTGCTAAAGTTGCGCACCATCCTTAAAACAAACACACTGCAGCATACTTGTGAAGTGATATTACATTCCAATTTGGGATACCCTGGACACAATATGACAGCGCATGCTGTTCGCAGTGCTTCAAGGAATTCAGTAAAGATGGTTTTGTTTGCTTCGGGGTGGCATCCACGTTTGCCCTGTGCATGCCTGTGTATCTTCACTTAAACATTACTTACATAATAGTGAAATGAGATGGCTCCACGGATGGGGCAATTGTGAAATCAGCAGGGGCAGGGTTGTCTTGGGTTTGCATCTGTCAGCAAAGATTTCTAGAGGCTCCTTTGGAGCTAATCAAACGACCATCCTGCCAAGGCCACACTGGTCCAAGACAGCCCACTCACTGCCTTCTGGAAGGGCACAGAGGTGTGTCTATGATGCCCCACCACTCCAGCTGGGGTAAAGGCGAAGGCTGCAGGCGCCCTTCTTACAGAGCTCCCAGGCAGCGTTACTGTTGTTTTCGGTTTCCTATACTGAGAGGAGGTTGCTGACATCCGTGTAGCGTCCCCCCTCCCCGCGATGTTCGTAGGCGATGACATGAGATAGCAACAGTTCTCATTTTCTTTGAGCGGCTCAGGAACACCGGCCCCACCTTTCCTGCCACCAAGCCTAAAAATGCAAGCCTTGGCTTGGATCCGTGTATTTGCATTCCTGCCATTCCCTGCCGTCTTCCTGTTAGGTGATCGAGCATCGCTCTGCCGTGAGTTCTACAGTAAAAAGCTGCCACGGTCTGCTAAGAAAGTGAAAGCGCGTCATGCACCACGCAGTAGGAAAAAATCTTTAAAGAAACTAGAGCTCACAGGCTAACTTCGGAAACATGATCCGTCACTACATGCCTCCTTTAAATAAGAAATACCCTCACAACAGCCGTCAAGCAACCGATCCAGGCCGAATGGGCTGTCCCAAAAGGAGACAGGGCGGTAACAAAGTAGCCTCATTTTCAATCGGAGGCCACCATTTACCATAAACGATGACACCAGCCAATGAAAATAATGGGCGGGGCTTCAAGTCCCCTTCTGAAATCTCCTCTACCACAATATGGCTCGCAGAGCAAGTAGCGCATGAGCGCTGCAACTCTAGGCGAGACCTAAAAAGGGGATAGGGAACAACCCCCTGCAACTATAGGCCTAATAGACGAGCTACAAAAAGTACTAAGTCAAGCTCTCTTACAAAAGATCCAGGCATGGGCTGATGAAAACACCATCTTCTTATCATATCAATCAGGCTTCAGAGAAAAGACAGGGACAGTAGACCAGGTCTTTCGTGTCTTCCTCTTATATTGGAAAATTGAGGTCATTGGTCAGGGCAATCTGTATATAGCCTTCATTGACCTACAGACAGCTTTTGACCTAGTGCCCAGACAGAAGTTATGGCAAGTTTTTAAAGTCATGGGAATTCCAACCGAACTGCTCAACTTGGTCGTACGACTTCATGAAGAGAACTTTGCCCAAGTGAGGTGGGACTCGATAGGGCAACTCACAGAACTACTTCCAGTCAAAAGGGGAGTTCGTCAAGGATGTGTTCTGGTACGTATGCTATTCTCCCTATACATGAACGACATTGTACTATTCTTATCCCGAGAGCCCGCTGATACTCCATCCTTAGGCAGGGAAAATATAGTGACTCTATTATTTACAGTTGACCCCCTGCTAGTGTCAAAAACCCTGGGGGGGGTTACAATACTCCCAAACCGATTAAAAAACGTATGTGACATCCAGGGACTCAAAATAAATATGTCTAAAACTACATTTATGATCCTACACCCCCACAGATCATATAGGGGTAGGCCTACTCTGGGAGGGGCACACTGGAATGAGTAAGCACATTTTACTATTTAGGTGTTAAATTATCTGAGAAGATGTGCAGGAAACCCCACTTGACAAAGATGGCACCTAAACACAAGCAAATAACTGGGGTCTTGGGGAAAGAACACTGCTCCTCCTTCAGTAGACCGGTTACTGCAGTATTGCACGTCTATGATGCAAAAGCAGTTAGTTCTGCCTTGTATGGGTTAGAATTGTGGGGCTTCCACAAAATAGAGGATCTCACTAGATCAGAGCACACATTTTAAAGAAATCTAGTGCTGTTGTTTCAGAGTACTCCACTTCATCCCCTAATGTTAGATATGGGACGAGGATCCATTACCGACATAGCCAAGCTCCACCCACTACTATTCTGGGCCAGAATCAGGAGGACCCCGGAACAGGCGTCCAATGATGAAGCCATGGCGGAAGAAATCCGCCTTGATAACGGCAATAAGATTGGATGGTTAAGCAATATAAGGAGGCTTATTTTGGATATATGGCTTTGGGCGCTTGGGAAAGCTCCAATCTATCCCTGCTCCAAAGAAATACAGTAAAGAAGCACTATTCTGCACTATTTGCCTTAATATGTTTATGTAACAATTTTGCATCATTTATAATTAACAGAACTAGGATGCAAAAGAAAACCCTACATCGAGCAACCGATATCATTATCATTGGCTAAATTGGAGTATTGACAAAAATATTGTATTATCTTATCGCATACATGCACTTTCTACTTTGTAACACATTTTAATCTTTTAAGATGTCATGATCTACTTTTACTTTTTATAGTATTAATGTAAAGTTAAAGTTATGATCTTTCAATATTTATCTAGGAAAATGTATTATTAGGATGGACTCTTTTTTTAAGTGCTGTTTATGCGAAACCTTTTAAGGTATAAATGCCAAAATAAAGTATTTGATACAGATATTATTCTGTGTATGAAATTGTAAAATATTGTTTCATTTAAAAAGCTGATTCGTTGATGAAACTGCAAATTTTTTAATGTATATGTTATTTATGTACCTTTTATGGCCTTAAATGAGCTGAATAAAGTAAATTAACTGAATGGCGCGGGGGACAATGTTCCACCTGCCCCTTCTGCCCCACCCAACAGGAAGGCATTAGGCACATACTTTTGGTCTGCCCGGAATATAAATTTCCCAGGATATCATGGCTAAAACCTATCTGTTTGCAGTTAGGCTTGAAAACAGGTCGCGAGTCCGTCAGGATTCTCCGAACTGATAATTCTCAGGCCGTGGTTATAGCTGTGGCTAAGTTTCTCCACTGGATGTGGATCATTCGAGCACATAAAATTAGTCTACAGTGACATCTTAAGGGTTTCTCTTAAAGCTTTTAATGGGCGTACATCACCTGATATTATACACCCTGTATAATGATGAATTTATAGTTTTTTATTTGCAATTTTTAGGAATGTTTTTTAAAGGTATCTTTACAATGGAATGAACTGTTTATTTATGATTCTAAGCAGATTCGCTAAATATTTGTTCATATGTACGCAATTTATTTTTTTAAACTACTGATGGATGGTCAACAATTGAAGTGGTCCTAAGTAACATGTGGTATTGCAAAACCTGATTGCTGATATAACTAGTGGGTAATTTTAAATTTGTACGCGTCTAGTTGCTATAATGTCTTTTATGATTTTTGTATCGAAATAAAGACTTATGAAATTGAGAACTGACTGGCTGAATTACAACTCAAGTGTCATCCTCCACTGCCCCTCGAAAGTAGAACACTTCTAGAAGGCCATCCATCAAGAATGCAAATATTTGAATGTTTATATTACCGTGCATTTCACATCCATGTGGATTGTGGTTAGGTCCATGCAAAATGTTTCCTGTGCTATTCGTGAAAATTCACATTACACAAATTTCAGAGATTTCAGAAAAGACACTAGTGTGAAATTCAACACACTTCTATTCCAGTGAGGAGTGATTCAAGCAGAAAATATCTTGTGCGAAACTAGTTTGAGCAGATAATGTCTCAAGGGAGATGGTTTCTCCTCGAACCAGTTCCTTCACCTTGAGGGATGTTTGAGAGGTACATTTTGTAAGTTGGTTCGATCAAACAATTTATGAACATGGAAGCTGAAGCTAACAACAATATAAAAGAAACTATGGTAAACATCCCTGTTGTACTTATTCCTACAATTAAAGTAATCTGCATCATGCCCAATCTCTTTCTTAAAATGTAAAACTTTTAATATGTCTTATTGCTGTAAGGGTATTCTCCTTATTAACCAAAGTCCATGGTCACCCTTGTATGTTTTCTGGATCTGTCCTCAATACAAGTTTGACAGTCAATGGAGTTTCATATTGCACTACTTCAATGACTATGCATACATTTATTTACACCTAAAGATAGGTCTACCTACAAGGTGTATGCGTCTTTGAAAAGATTACTAGAAGAAAAAGCACATGATGCATCCTGCTGGGACTTGGGTTGAACGCACTGGCCAAAAACAGTTGGCATTGGTGGCTTTTAGCATGGTTGCAAGTCCTTCCCCTCTACTATCCCTAACAGCCCTAAGTCTGTGGTCAGCACCTATAGCACACTGCAGCCTGCCATGTAGTCAATGCTGACAGAGTCTGCATCTCTATTGCTGCCTTATGTTACACAATGCCCTTACAAAAAGCATTTGCATGTGGCATACAAAATCATCCATCCAAGCCGTGGTAGGAATGGGAAAAAAATTACTCGAGAAGCTCACACTTTTTTCGTGAGAAGAGATGTGGGGTGGGTGTAAAAAAGAAGATAAAGTCAGAATGGCAGAGTCAATGAATGACAGTCACCTTATGACCTGCTAGATCTACAAACACTGATTCCAAAGAAATATATGCGGATACATTGCTAAAGTAAAGCTGTTTTGGCTTACTTTAATAGTCACAAACAACGCACATTTTACGACAGTTTGAGTGGTTAATGCACCTGCTGCAGAGATCTATGGGTATCCATCAAGTCAAAGTCCAAGAGGCAATGTTAATGTTTTTTCTGCAGAGACGTGTATTTCCAGCGTACTCGATTGGGAGTACTCTGCCGGTTTTGCAAGATTCTTTAAATATACTTACCTTCTTCTGCGGATTGTTTGAAGATATAGGTTTGGATAATAGAACACAGAATAATCTGCTCTTGGAATTGTTGGGAAAACTTTTCTCTGCATATTATTGGCCTGAGGAAGTTGAAGGGTGATGACCCAATGATGAAACACGTGTTGGCTATGGCTACATCTATCACCGGGTTGTAACTGTATTATCCACCAACGGAACTGTAATGATTGTATTGCTGAATGATTCTCATGAGACATGAAGTGAATACTTGGAATTAAAGAAGAAGATTTTCAACCACTACACATTTTCGAACTCTTGGACATTACTGTTGTTGCTCAGGGTAAAGACTAATTGTTGCTTATAACTTTTGGGACTTCTCAGTCCACAAAAAGATTTTGGGGAACGTGGGTGGCCATTTCTCCTTTATCCTCGTGAGCATTTAGAGGAATTCAAAAAACTCTACTTTCTTTGTTTGTGCAAAGAATTTAACCCAGCCACACTCTTCTTTTAGATAGCCTTTACAACAAGATTTTGACCACGTTGTGACTTAACCACGCATTTTTTTTAAAGTTTAAAATGCTTTATTAAAAGAGTAGAACAATGTAAAACATCAGTACAAATTCAATAATAATTGGTAAAAGCGAAAACTAGAAGCATGAAAAAGGAAGTAATAACAAAGTAACCCAATAAAGTAAAACTATACTTAATACAGATGCATTTTAAAAAGTTTTTGATAAAGAAGAGAAAGAAATAAAAAGAAAGAAAGGAAAAAAGAAAAAAGAAAGAAAAAGGAAAAAAAGGAAAGGGGAGAAGAGAAAAAGGAATTAAATAGAACAATAATTTATCGTAATGAATAACAAAATGAACAGTTAAGACAGTTTCCTAGATAAAAAAAATGTGTCAAAGGTAACCACAATAAGTCTCTTTTAATCAGCAGAAGGGTGGAAGTAGCATTAGATCTGTCCAATCTGTGGTGATGGCAGAGTAAATTCCACCATGCTAGAAAAGAAATGTTCGATGAGTCTTTCCAATTAGAGGTAATAATCTGAAAAGTGACAGCAATGAATAGATTGATAATTATAAAGACTATGGTAATTTTGTCAAAGAAAGGAGACAGATGACCTAAGAAAACATGTTCAATAACCACGCATTTTTAAGCATGCATGTTTTTACGTGTATGTTTTACAACGGATGACTTCATCACGCATTTAAGGTAAGTTGGGAGGTGTGGGGGTCTCCGCCCACAAATACTTTGTTTTTAAATAAACAATGTGTGGTAATGGCATCTGTTGTAAAAACATACACATAAAAAAAGTGTGAAAAAAAAGGTATAGCTAAGGCTTGCAACGTATTTCTCAGCGTTGTTTCGTCGCACAACCTTGTTACACTTGTTTTTGCTACTGATGTGTGAAACTGGGGTTGTGTTAGTTCTCTAACCTTTCCCACACATTTTTCAATCACAATGTGTTAAGTATGTGCCTTATCTGTGGCACATAATCCGATCTGCGAAATGAATGATTTTGTCTGTAGCATGCAATAAGTTACTTTCTTACAACCTATAGTTCGCATTCACAGCAGCCAGTCAGGTGTATTGATGCAACATCTGCCCTTCTCCTCTGGGGCTATACAAAAATCAGAACATAGCAGCAGATCAAGAAAGTGCTATACATTTCCCATACAACTGATTTACCTGCCCTCTATTCCAGCCTTATCACTGTATCATTCCCTGCTCAAGTACCATTCTGAAGACCTCAAAATGCGGAAGCGATGTTGTGTACAAGAACTAATAGTGGACAACTGCCACGTTGGGAAACAAATCGCCATCTTTGTTTCTAGTACTATTTCTTGTCATTTTTTTGCTAACAAATAGTGTCTATTGATTTTAACCACTAGGATTGTATTGTTCCGCTCCTCTGCTGTCTGACAGCTCATAAGTAAATGTTCTAAACACCACGTGCCACAAATGGGCACATTTGGCAACAGGACGACAAGAATTTTCTTGGGCGCAGTGAGGAATGCCAATGCCAACCTGGTGATATTTTATTGGCAAAGAAGGCAAGATAGGTCTTGCCAAGTTAAACATAAACATACAATTAAGTGCACAGAGAGGTCTGTGATGGCATTTTACGGGCTGGTTCCTGGTAAGTGTTGTATGAGCCATGGTGACATGCACTGGCATATTTTGCTTAAGGGCAAATAAAATATTTATTGTTTGAAGCGCCAACGCTGGAAAAAGAGGAAATACTGACCATCCAGAGAAAACTGAGTTAAGTGCTTACTGAGTGTAATTCCACAGCGCAAGCGTTTCATCCCTGCGAGGGAACTATTCAGAGTATCATGAAAAGGGGTAACTGTAGCACTTGTTATTTACAGCGCTATGAAATAGCAAGGCTGCAGGTGCTTCACGATAGGGTGGGGCGAGAAGGCCCTGCTCGGTAAACGTTGAAATGTTGAGCTGTGAGATGTCCCCTCTAGGACATTAACCATGGAAAGGAAATCCATCACTAGAGAATGTTGAAATGTTGAGCTCTGAGACTTGTGCATTTTGATGAGCTTGGGGACTTTAACCAAGAAAAGGAAGTGCATCGTCAGAATGTTGAAATGTTAACCTCCGCGGCCATCATGGCATGGGTTTGGGGACATTAACCATGGAAAATAAGTCCATCATCAGAGAATGTTGAAATGTTGAGCTGTGACACTTATACAGCAGTGACTTGCAAGGTCAACCCGGGCTGAGGAAAGGTAGGCCTGCACTAGAGAACATTGAAATGTGCTCTGTTGCTCTCACTGTGGGAGCTGGGTTACTTTAAATAAAATTCCAAGCAAAGGACCACAGGTGAATGTTGAACGTTCGAGCATTGTGTGTCTTACTGTATAGGCCTGGCACTTCAAACCTATGTGGGCAGAGAAGAGCCTCTGGTGAACGTTGAAATGCAAGACCTTGAGCCTAGCACACACATAGTCTTTCAAACACCATGCTCTCCTCCAAGCGCAATTTCAAAACGAAGAAATGGTGCCAGACTAAACATGGATTTCCATATTCTTGAGCACTTTTGTTAAGAATGGAATTTTTTGATGTGGCTTGCGCATTGGCTAAATTTCTTAAAATATGTTTGGATTAGTGTCCTAATGTGTTTAGGTGGTAGGGGACCGGTGATTTTAGTTGTAGTAAGATGAACTGGTATTTATATAGTGTAATTATATATCAAATGTACTTGATTTTAAAGAATGTATGTTCTAAAGTTCGTCTAAACATTATTAAAGTAGGAACTGAACTGAACATATTCATGAGACTATTATTATTATTATTTTTTAACCCCTTGTATGCTGATGACGGAACCGCTCCGTCATCAGCTGCGGTGGCGCTGTGCTGATGATGGAGCGGTTCCGTCATGGCCCGCCCGCCGCTCATGTGCGGCGCGAATTCCGCGCCTGCGCTGAGCGTTCTATTGAGCGGGCGGGGCCATGACAGAACCGCTCCGTCACAAGCACAGCGCAACCGACGCTGGTGACGGAGCGGTTCAGTCACCAGCATGCGCCAGCCGCACTTCCGCCCCGCCCCCTTAGCACTGCGGCGGAATAGCCGCCGCAGTGAAGGGGTTGAAAGACAGACTCGGGTCTTGTTGTGCAGGGTCTACATTTAAATGCTGTTAACGAGGCAGTCCAACAACCGTTTGAGCTTTTAGGCGCTTTATGCTGACCTGAAGCTGCATCTCTGAGAGAGGGCTTTTGCCCTTTAACCCAGAGACAGTCTGCTGCTGTGTGAGAGAGCAGGTGCCTGTACCACGAAGAAGGTCTGCGCATCAGAGAAGGAGTCTCAGTCCTGCACCTTAGTGAGGGCGCAGAGCCCTACACCTCAGAGAGGGAGCCTGCATCATATACCTCAAATTAAGGGAGTGCGCCCTGCAAGGTATAGACGAAGGGTGTGCCCGAGGCTCAGAGAATCGTCAAAACTTAAAGAGGGAATAAGTGCTCTATATATGTCAGAGGTCGGGAGACCCTACTCTAGAACGCGGGAGACTGAACCTAGTCCCTAAGAAATGAAATCTGAGCCTCAGAGGAAGCCCTGCTCCAAAGAAAGTAGCAGGTGTTCAGCACCTCCGAGAGAGCCGGCATTTCAGAGAGATAGCCTGCAGCTTGCACCTCAGAGAGGAAGATAGCATGCGCTCTGCCTTAAGAGAATATAAAGTGGCTCAAAGAAGGGTCATGGGCCTTGGAGAGAAAGAAAAGGCTTTGACTGACAGGGACAAGGAGAGGATGTGGAGTAAGGGTCAGAGTTGGCGACTTTAGAACTGGGGTAGTAGGTTTGCGTCTCGGTGTTGGTTCAACATCCTGTGATTGTGGGCAAATCACTCAGTTTCCCAGTGCCTGCCACAAATGAATATGTCTTTGCGTAATGTTACTGGTGCTCATGTAACAGGGACAGGATGTGGCTTAACGGCCAGCGTTGCCAACTTTGTAACTGGGGAACCAGGTTCGAGTCTCGGCGTTGGCTCAGCATCCTGTGGGCAAACCACTTAATCTCCCCATACCTGCCACAACTTGGGAGAGCAAAATAAGTGCGTGTATTTGAGAAACAAAGTGAAAGAAACTGGTGGTGCCGTCTGTAGCCAATGCGTCAGAGAGAAAGAGAGTGTGAGTATGTGTGTGTGAGAAGGACAAGCGTGTGTGAGAGATAGAGGGGAGAGAGATAATGGAATGTGCTTGTGAGATAAAAGTGAGTGTGTGCAAGAGAGTCAGAGAAAGAGCCAATGAGAGATCTTCTACTACATACCTCAGAAACAGACTGCACCTCAATGAGGGAAGGTGCTGGAGTAAACAAGAGTCTGTTTGTCTTCCGAGAACACTTAAACGCCACAGCGCAGGTCTGTCTTGTGACAAATGTTGGTGCCACTTTTCGCCTAACAGTTTTTTTCTTTGACATTTTATTAAGATCCCAAAAGGTGCAAAACAATGACACGTCTGCTCTCAGCGTTCGACCCAAAACATCCCATCAATGTGATAATCAAGCCACCAGCCAGAAGCACTATTGTCATTACTGAACATTTATACATATAAAAGAGAAAGAAAGGCAACTAAAAGACAAAAGCTATTATATACGTTTACCGAGGTATCCTAGATTGGCATTAAATCATAATTCAATGACTTATTTTAAAACATGTTGTGAAAGTAGTGTCATCTACAGTGGCAATGTGACATTCTTCGTACCAACCCTATATTTGTTACCAAAACCTCATAAATGAGTTCATAACCTAGCAAATGGCCGAAAACATAAGCTTGTGACAGTCAATATTGTAGGAAGGTGGATATCTGACTATGGTTGCCCCCAACTTTTTGCCTAGTATTTTGCTGGTTTTCGACTTAGTTGGCCTAGGATCCTGCTATTCAGGACCCCAGGCTTCCTGCTCTCTCCGTTAAAATGGACTCCATGTACCTTAGGTACATATCTAATAGGTATTGGGTCACTCTTGTAAGTCCTTGTACAGTGTACCATAGGTACCCAGGGCATAAGTGCACCCAAGGCCTACCAGGGGATGCAGCATGTATTATGCCACCCCTGGCTGGTCATCCAAATCGGACACAACTGGCTGATCAATCAGCTGGGGCAAGATGGTGTAATCACCCTTTACTTTAGATATAGTATACCTATATCTAAACCTAAAATGGACAAATATACTCCTATAAGTCACTCCTATGGCAGGCCTTAACAATCCTGGAGGCAGAGTGCTTGGAATAATGTGAGATAGTGCTCTGGCACCAGCTGAGCCTGTCTGCAGCTTTCGGAACCAACTCCTTTAGCGGTTTCCATGATAACGCTATACCATATACTCTTAAGTGCATTATAATCCTCGCGGTTATTGCTAACTTTGGCATAGCATTATCAAAACATGTCGAGTAAGGTGTCGGACGAATTGGAATACTACCCCCTTGCCAATTCTGGCGACGGGGGTAGCATTCCACCCTTTTAGAGAGACACGACATGTATGTAACTGTGAACCCCGGTTAAAGTTAACTCGAGCCTCAGCATCACAAAATGGATGCTGCCACCACAGACACAAGTCTGACCTCCTGCTGCTGGGAGTCCTTCCAGCAAGGGAGGCCTGGACAAAGGGTTTCCTGCCTTGGGAGGTGCTAGCGCCACCCCAGACAGGATTTTGTGTATTAGGTAGGACAGGCCTGAAAGGAATGAGACATGCCTGGGGCACACAAGGTGCCCTGTGCATACACTGGTTCAAACCAGTTGCTGGGGCACTCCAGCCCCAGCTCTGGCGCGAAACCGGACAAAGGATAGGGGGTGTAACCACCCCCCTTCCTGGTTCCACCCATAGGAGGGACCTAGTGATTGTACAGCCCCCTTTAGGAGAAAAAAGGTAGGAGCTGGTCCCATTCCAATTTAGATTATCCTGAATTGATTTTACAAGAAGAAACTCTGGACTTCGACGTTCTGCTCCACAGAAGACTGAAGAAATCTCCCTTGTGGGCAAGGAGTGTCCACCCTGCACCAGCAGGCACCATCAAGCGTCCAGCAGCTTCACTTTGTCGTCTTCCCTCGAGGATCCAGACTTCAGAGCCCGACGAGACCCGGATTCCGAGACCTCTCCGACCTCTACCTACATCTGCAGCACAGCTGAGATCCGTGGGTGCGACGAGATACGTGGGACCGGCCATCTTGAAGAAACTGCACTTCGCTTCCAGCACGACTTCTGAGGTATCCTCGACGAAGTGCTTTGGGGATTGAGAAGCCCCAGCCCCGAGCAGCTCCTGCACAGAAGATCAGCCCTCCAGCATCCACGAGATCTGCGTGGGGCCCTTTTGCTTGATTGCTGCTCGACGCGTTGTCTGGTCACTAGCCGGCAGGCTAGTGGCCTCCTAGACGACGATCCTTGAAATCCACACCGCTGGTCTGGTTGCTCCCGATTTGCCCTTGCTTCCCTGCAAAGGAGAAGCACCCCGGACCCTCCTGGTCCACACCAGATGCCGATTCCACTCACCGTGTGGGTTGCCTTTGCCAAGGCCTGTTGACGCCGAATCCGGATCCAATACCGCCAACAGCGAGAGCCTACGTGGGACAGCTCGTACCTCCATCCTGGTCATCAAAGACACCACCTGGTCCACGTGGCTGCAGAGTCAAGCGTCCACTCTTCACCTGACCACGACGACAGCCTCTGGTTCCTTCCTGGTTCCACTCCAGTCACTGGCTAGTGACTTTGAACATTGTCCCCTCTGCTTTCAGGTCTTCAGCTTTCCTGACCCACCCTTGGATCACACCGGACATCTTCCTCCTGGTCGCCTGCAGCATCTTTTCTTTCAGGCTCTATAGACTTCAACGCAGAAACCCGACACGACTTCGCACCTATGCACCCGCAGCCCGTGGGTGAGGTAACAAGAGCATTTTGGTGCTCAAGGGTAGATTGACTCTCCTAGTGTCCAGATTCACAGTCGTTTTAGTCCTAACTAGTCATGAGTGTCCGTACTCACCTTTTTCTTGAACTGTACTGTCCATAGACGTTGTTACGCATCTCGCGTGTGAGTTCACACTCTGCACACGCGTTCCATGGGCCTCCTATTACTTACCTAAAGTTAGGATAGCGTAGTCCCAGCGATCCTACAGCCTCTGGACAGCTCCATTCCTTCTATCGACTTCCTTATACCACTGGTTTAGTATATGGTTGTTGCGCCCCTAGGGCAACATTGTATCTTGTGCAACTTAACGTATTTTTCCTAAGAGTCTTGTCATGTGCTTAGCCCTCTGACCTCATAAAGAGTTCAGAGGTGTATGTTAGTTAATAAATATCTTGTTTATTTTCATAACTACCTGTGTGGTGTCCTTTCATTTGGTATTCAAGGGGTTATATGTGGTAAAACAGCTGGCTTCACATGCCAAAAGAGTTTAGCCTAAGACTGCTTTGTCCATGCTACCATTAGGATAGCTGGTCTATGAGGTTGACTTACAACTAATCACCATAAGGGTTGTTTTTTGACTGATACAAGGTGATCACTAGAACTAGTGAGCATCATATATCAACTATATAATATGTCAATTTATTGCAACACAATTTTGCCCCCTTACATAGGGTTATTGAGCCCTGCTCCTGATGTATGCCGTGCAAAAGGTATAATTCCTTGAGATAAATTTTAGCTTCTTTGAATTTCCATTCTGCATTGACTTGCACCATAATAAAACCAGAGGTTTTTGTGATTTTCAGTACAATGATCAGGTTTTCATAGTCCTTTACATTATGTTCACTAAGATGGCCTGGCTCCTTTTTGCCCCCTTCTGGCTGGATTCAAAATGCTTTTTTTCTCACCTCTACTCGGATTTGAAGCCCAGACGGTTCCAACCGTAGGCACAAATGAGAGATCCCAATTCATGTTGTCAGGCTGGTTGTACACTTATGCCTGGAGATGGACCTGTATTTCCCTCCGTTGTAGCTTGAGGATTAGGGAAGGTAACAAGAGTATTAAACAGAGGGATGTGTAGGGATTGGCGATGGGAAATCTGTGAAGCCTCACAAGGTGGCCATTTTGTGAATATTCAGAGACGTTAAGGAGGGCATCTCACCACCAATTTGTGGGCCTGAGCAATTTACTAATAAACGCTGGCCTAAGTGTACAAATTACAAATAAAGTTGAAAATAGAACAAAAGGTCCCCTAGTCGTCTGAGATATACTGAAAGCGATTTCTGTACCTATAAAACCATACCAGCAATAGAAAAAGAAGTATTCAGCACTTAGACTGTCTGCCCTTGGGACAATTCGTATTTGTAAGAATAAAGCAGCACGTAAATCTACAATTTACACAGACTTCCACCAATAAAACTGGTGATTTTTGTGTATCCTCCAAATGTGGAAATCTATGCATATCATGTAGGGAAACTCATAATTTGTAAATTTCTAAGGGTGATGAAGCTGATTTGCAAAGTGCGAACCGGACGGTACCCTGGTGCATAGCGGAGTGGAAAAACTTTCATTCTACAGAATAACCAATTTTTTTTTACCCATCCAGACTTTGAATAATCAGTGTCTGAGCAAATCTAAGTAGGAAGAGAGTTCCACAACTTACGTGCCAAGGAAGGGAATGCTCTTCCACCGAAACTGGTGCTAACAATTCAAGGGATGGTAAGCAAGAAGGCACCATTAGATCAAAGAGCTTGTCTTAAGGTTTAATGTTTGATTTTCGATTGCACAAACGGTGTGCCAAGGTAGGCTCTATGAACAATGTATAACAATTTAAAATAAAAGTCTTGTGTCACAGGCAGCCAATGCATATTTCTCATATGAGGAGATAGGGAACAGTGCGAAGGAAGATAACGTAAAGGCTTGGCAGCTAAATTCTGTTTATCCATCTATTCAGATCAGCGAAAGAGAAATAGTTCCAGGGAAAGGGAAATAGTTCCAATTACACCTTTAGTCTTACTATTCTAAGAACAATATACTATGTACCATTTATATTGCTCTGACCATACACTGAATTGTCCAACTAACTAACACGGTTTGTGTTAGTATGCTGCTGTGTGGAAAAATGGCTAGCATAACTTTAACAACCCAACTAAAGCACTGCTGCGCCTCTTTCTCACCTGGGGAGTGGCTGATGCTGTGTCTTCTTTCAGAGTCTCTCTGGTCCGGGGGATCGATCTCCTCCTTTTCAGGAGGTCGTATAGAAAAGACAGAAGTAGCAATGAGAGGACCTGCAATTAGAAGCCAAATTATATTATTAATATAAACCTAATATGTATAGACCAGTTATCAGTTTTATATGCAATACATTAGGGGGATTGAATGACTGGTGGACAGGTGGCTTATTTTAGTGTTCCTTCGGAGTGTGGCAATTTTGATGTTGAAAAATAACATTAATTTATCGTACAGATGTTTGGTAGGCATGATGACTAAGAGACTAAACTTAGAAGTGGGTACTTCTTTGTAGAATATATTTAGTTAGAGGAGTTTACCGCTTCTATTTTGAGATCTTGGACATGGCTTTTTTAGTCTTGGTGCAAGCTATATTGTAAATGCGGCATGTTTTCTGCAAAGCAGCAAGTCTGCAGAGGACTTTCCAGGCTTCTGCCTCTTCATTTCATGGTGCTGCAATCTTCAATGAAGCATTTGTTTCTTTTCTGCTTTTTTGTTGGAGCTTGCAGTGTTGCAGATGAAACAACTGGCATTGCTAATTTTTAACACTGGATTCCACATGATCAAGGAGGATGTCGGTGAGCTGGAGATGGGACAGACATGGCTATACAGGGCTTGCATGAAGGTCGGAGGAGTCAGAGACTTGCAGTGCCTAGGTATATGTTTTTACAAGAGGCCTATAGAGTACTTTTATTGGTGGATGCATCTGCGATGGAGATACGGATGCTTGTGTGGGGAGACCAGTAATCCAAGACCAGTCAATCAGTTGTGAACGAGTATAGGAGACCCAAGTTTGACCTTGTTAGTAGGTGAATTCACTTGAGGTGTGTGAAGTCAATGTTATCCAGGTCCGCAGTGACAGTTGGGGTAAGTTTGCTGGATTAATCTTTCCCCCTATATGTTAAAAAGACCAAGACTAAATACTCGCTTTGTGAGATGTGGAAAGAGTTTCAGCAGCACCAATGAAGGAAATGGAAAGGCTAGGGATGCATCCGAATAATAAGACTTCAAAGGGTACAAAGGAAAGACCCTGAATCTCTCAGCAATAAACTGAAGCATGGTAAATGAGTCCAACGCCATCGCCCTTGTGTGTGTGTATGTATGTATGTATGTATGTATGTATGTATGTATGTATGTATGTATGTATGTAATATATATATATATATATATATATATATATATATATATATATCCTGAGCTCCAAACACCAGCCGATTGCACACGTGAGCGGGTGCACGCCAAACGGGGGTGTACCCGTTGTATTAATCACAGCTTCGAACATCCACGGACCATCTGTCCGTAAAGAAAGCAGCACACGCAGGGGGTAGTTCCACGTTAGATTTTATTCGGGAACTTCACAGCATACGACGCGTTTCGCCAGAGGGCTTCGTCAAGATATGCAAAGAGCGGAGGCGCTCAACTCATTTAAATAAAATGTCTTACTTCCGCATTTAGAGTAGAGAACAAAAAAGGACTATACAATCGTTAAGAATGGATCGGCCATCTTGAGATGGTGTGATGAGTTACAATTTAGACCCAGTCTTAAGTTAAACATTAGTAATATTATGTACAATCCATAAACATATTCACAAGTCCCACAATAAGTGATGCATAGGAGCTATACTTGTTATCCCGCCCGTGATGGGCAACAATAGTCCAAATGTCCTCCTTACACATTTAACGCCCTGGATGGGCTAGCCGTCGAACAGATATAATATACTTGATGTTAAGGTGCAAACAATTATATATGTAAAGCTACACACTATGCAATCTAATAAACCATATGAAAACATGATCATGGCAATAGGAGACCTGAGTAGAATACTCAGAGCACATGTAGGTCTAACAATATAAAGACTCCTGCTATAGTGTATAGGCGCATCCGAGTTCAAAATTGCATTCATAGCAACCATATATAAGCGATATTTGGGTTGCCCACAAAGGAACTTTGAATTTGCGCAGACCAGGATTAATATCTTTAAGTTCACGAGAAAATTAAAACTCCACAAATTTTTCAAATTGAAACCGCACATCGAGAGCGCTGGGTCTGGGAGTGAATGTGCAACCGAGGGATTGAGATGCCGTGATCTAGGGGGTCTCCGAGCAATGGAAAGCCTCAATCAAGAGATCAACTTGGGCCAGGATGGTGAAGTTACTTACACTCAGACACTGGCCACCTTTGACATCCAACAAAAAGGTGGGTGCAGCGGATTTAAACCGGCATCAACGTTCATGCCCATCATGGGCACTGACGCTATTGACATCTTCTCGGATGCAGTCTTGAGGGATTTATCCAGACTACGCAAAGTGAAACTATATACATCGTCCAATGACAATTTCACCAAGCAACAGCAAATTGCTCTACAAACCTTGAGCAAGGATTCAGGTCTGGTATGTAAACCCTCTGATAAAGGGGGTAACATTGTGCTCCTTACTGCTGCACAATATGAAAGCGAGGCCATACGACTGTTGGGAGACACGAAAACCTACATAACCGTGGGTGACAAAGACTACAATCGAAGCGTGGGTGAGTACCATGATATGATATCCAAATGGTACAACATAAACATGCTCAGCACAGATGAATACTTGTTTCTGCGTTGTCTTAGTCCAGTGATTCCCACTTTTTATCACCTTCCCAAGGTGCACAAAGACATACTTAATCCACCGGGAAGGCCCATAGTTGCTTCCAATGGTAGCCTCACAGAAAACCTCTCCATCTATGTGGACTCGTTCCTCTCACCGTTGGTCATGTCATTGCCCTCGTATCTTAGAGACACTAAGCATTTTCTGACACTTATGGACGAAATTGTTTGGAAAGATACATACTGCATGATGGTGCTAGACATCGCCAGTCTATACACCTGTATAGCACATGACGATGGTTTGAGATCGATGGCTAGTTTTCTGGATCAACGTCCTGTGCGTTACTATGAACACAATAAGATGTTGCTGGACTTTATGAACTTTAGTCTGAATAATAACATCTTTCTTTTCAGTAAACAACTGTATAAGCAGATTTCTGGAGTCGCCATGGGAGCTTGCTCTGCTCCTAGTTTTGCCAACCTCTTTGTAGGTTGGTGGGAGGAGCAGGCTCCCTGGAACATCACTAATCAAGAGTGGGACAATAGAATTATAGGATGGCATCGTTATATAGACGATCTTTTTATCATCTTAGACAGCCCCGTAGAAACTGCCAGTGTGTTCATAGACGTACTCAATAATAATGACATGAATCTAAAATTCTCAGGTCATATAAGCAGGAGCGCAGTTAACTACCTTGATCTTACTGTATATATAGATGACAAAGGAACAGTGCAAACTAAATTATTCAGGAAAGAGACGGCAGGGAACTCCACCCTCTTTGCCACAAGCAGTCATCCTCGCCAATTGGTTGAAAGTATCCCCTATGGAGAACTTTTGAGGCTAAGGCGCAATAATTCCAATGAGGATGATTTCAAGAAGGCAGCGGAGGCTAGTCTTCAACGATTCAGGATAAGGGGTTACAGTGAGGGGGTTCTAGCCAGTGCTTATGATAGAGCAATCAAGATGCAGAGAAAAGCTTTGTTAGAACCCAAGATGACTGTAAAATCTAATAACGGGGCATTTCGCCTTATCACCACCTTTTCACGGAACGCAGGGCAGGTCAAAAAGATACTTAAAAAGAACTGGAACATTTTAATGTCCGACAACATCATTAAAGCAGATTTGCCCAGCAATCCTTTAGTGACCTTTAGAAAGGCCAGATCTCTCAGGGACCATTTGGTCTCTATTCATTACACTGCTCCTGATAATATCCCCAAACTTCCTGCATTGAATGGTTTCTATCCTTGTGGCCGGTGTAAGGCCTGTAAACATAGTAAGCGGACGCTTGCTTTTAAGGTACCTGGTCTTTCTACACCGAAAAAGATTACCAAATTCCTGACGTGCTCCACAGCATATGTCATCTATTGTCTCATCTGCCCTTGTGGCTTAAATTACATCGGTAGCACCACCAATGCCGTTAAATTGAGAATATTAGAGCACATGCGTGCTATTGCCCAAAAAGATGTCACCTACCCCGTAGCGAGGCACTTCGAAAAGAAACACAATAGTAACAGGGATCTGTTATCTTACATTTGTCTCGACAGTGTTCCGGCTAACATCAGCGGTGGTGATCGCCTTCTTAAGCTTAGAAGGCTAGAGTCCAGATACATAATAGACTTGCAGAGTAAACACCCGAATGGCCTCAATATGCATGAAGAACTCTCAATTCATTTGGGTTAAGTTACATGCACTTCTGATAATGATGGACTTCTATGTTGGTTTATGCACTGTATTCTTGATTGGTATCTTCCATTGTCTGTATATGAATTTAGGACATCTGGTATTTAAGAAATTTTCGACTGCAACTTTTGTACCGATAATTTGGTTTTACATCCCACGTAATTTTGAGTACTTTCGAACAGGTGTTATATTCTTGCCCATCCAGGGCGATATTTGGGTTGCTATGAATGCAATTTTAAACTCGGGTGCGCCTATACACTATAGCAGGAGTCTTTATATTGTTAGACCTACATGTGGTCTGAGTATTCTACTCAGGTCTCCTATTGCCATGATCATGTTTTCATATGGTTTATTAGATTGCATAGTGTGTAGCTTTACATATATAATTGTTTGCACCTTAACATCAAGTATATTATATCTGTTCGACGGCTAGCCCATCCAGGGCGTTAAATGTGTAAGGAGGACATTTGGACTATTGTTGCCCATCACAGGCAGGATAACAAGTATAGCTCCTATGCATCACTTATTGTGGGACTTGTGATTATGTTTATGGATTGTACATAATATTACTTATGTTTAACTTAAGACTGGGTCTAAATTGTAACTCATCACACCATCTCATGATGGCCGATCCATTCTTAACGATTGTATAGTCCTTTTTTGTTCTCTACT
The DNA here is from genome assembly GCF_964263255.1 of Lissotriton vulgaris. NCBI lineage: Eukaryota > Metazoa > Chordata > Amphibia > Caudata > Salamandridae > Lissotriton > Lissotriton vulgaris. The sequence goes on along the minus strand of NC_141689.1, from coordinate 1,247,771,030 downwards.
CTAAATGCGGAAGTAAGACATTTTATTTAAATGAGTTGAGCGCCTCCGCTCTTTGCATATCTTGACGAAGCCCTCTGGCGAAACGCGTCGTATGCTGTGAAGTTCCCGAATAAAATCTAACGTGGAACTACCCCCTGCGTGTGCTGCTTTCTTTACGGACAGATGGTCCGTGGATGTTCGAAGCTGTGATATATATATATATATTTTTTTTTTTTTGAAGCAGGTAGGAGGTGGGAAATGTAAGGTGAGGAAAAGTCATTAAACAAGGTTTCTAGGAATGACCCGATATGAGCGGAGAATTCCAAACCCAATTCATGAACTTAAGTGGCATTTTATTACAGCTGATTTGGCATTTAATGGTAATTTTAAAAGGTTACTATTGGAAGTTGGAGTCTTTTGCCCACAAGGAATAGGGCAGATTTGAACCAGGAGCATTTTTATTCTGTTTAGTTTTCTTCAATAATCCACTTTGAGGACTGTTTAAGGGGAATATGTGTGACGTAAACACCACACAGTTAGAAAAATTTCTTTAGAGAAAACATTTTAAATTCAAAGAAACAATGTATGTTGTTGTAAAAAACCTTATCAGAAATACATTAAAAATGTGTTTCTCAAGTGGAGCCTCAGTAGAGGACTTCTTACAGCATGAAATGCTTAGTAACACAAAGAGGGTACAACTTTACCCAGCGAAATCAAGGCCTGGTGAATTTCCTTCATCACGTTCCTGTAAAGTTCTTTCTGCCATTCGTGTAAAAGCTTCCACTCCTCTTCAGAGAAATAGGCAGCAACATTCTTGAATGTAATTGGTGCAGGAAGTTTCTGAAACGGCAAACATTACTCACTATCAGTAAAGTCACTGATTTAAATTTTAGAGACACCTATTGCCTGTTTTTATTTCAACATTTAAAGACCAATTACAAATAAATAAGTGATGGTGATGCAATTTACACACCTAACCATTACCATGATAGGTATGAGTTTAAAAGAGTAATTTATGGTTTAAATCTTTTATTGAATTTTCAAAACAGGAAAAAACATACAGACCACATTCCCCCATCAGATGGAACAATGTCGAGCTCTTCCTGTGCGACCCAATCAAAGGTGTGCGGCAGTGAGAATAATGACAATTCCAGATATGTAGGGTCTCTGCAAAGGGGAAATATTGTTCGACCCCCCCCCCCGCACCCTCCCTCCTTGTCCACAAAACAAAAGAAAAAGGAAAGGGGAATCACCACGCCATTAAGGGAGGGCAGCAAGCCAAATATCAGCCCTGTGTCTTGCGCCTGCGTGTCGGGCCCCCCTCTCTTCAATCGGAGTGTCTGCTAGGCGCAGTAAGCGCAGGTAGCGAGGGCAGTTCAAACTCCTCCGTGAGCAGCGTTAAAAATGGTCGCCAAAGTTCCGCAAACTCCTCTCCCCTTCCAGCCTCCGCCAAGGACAGCTTCTCCATCCCCAGAACCATTCAAAGCCGGTGTAGCCAATCAGTATGCGGGGGAGGTTGTGTGGTCCTCCAGTGTGCCAGGATGTTCTGCACGGCTGCCCCTAGTGCAATCGCTATAAGCCTCCCCTTCCTAGACTTCAAGGAGTACATTAGAGCATTGGGGAGTCCTAATAGAATGTAAGCAGGGAATCTGGGGAGCTGAGTATCCAGATGTGAGTCTATGTCATCTAAGATCAAACTCCAGTAGGGTTGCAAACAATCACAGCTCCAAAGTAAGTGCTCCAAGGTGCCAAGCCCCCCGCAACCCCTCCAGCAGCGGTCACTAATGCGGGGATCCCATTGATGTAGGCGTTCAGGTGTATGGTACCAATAGGTGGCCACTTTGGTCAGGGTTTCGGTGAGGCCCATGTGGTAAGCCGAGTGTCTGGCCCTATGGTAAATGCCGCCCCATTCTTTGTGCGTGAGTGATCTCTCCAAATCCCGCTCCCACCTGCTCCTTCCTGCATTATGTGTGTAGATATTTGTGAGAAGGAGCTGCTGGTACAAGTCGGAGATCAGCTTCTTATCAGAGGTACGGGTAACCAGCCACTTTTCATACGGGGTGAGGGAACGTTGCGCGCCCGGTCTGGATTCTGGCTGCATAGCTCAATGTCGGACCTGCAGATAAGGTAGGCGATCAGACTCCGGTATACCATAGTCGTCGTTCACCTGCTGAAAGGAGAGGATACCGTTTAAGTCGAACATATGTCCCAGGGCTCTGCAGGGCGAACGTCTCCAGGCCACAAATGCCTTGAGATCCAGTCCCGGGGAGAAATCGGGGTTATCGAAAAGCGGGGTCATCGGGGAGGGAAACGAGTTGAATTCAGGCCGAACCGCCACCCGGTCCCATACATCCAGGACGGTGCTTGTCATCTGTGATGCGTATAGATTTGGAGAGCGGTGGCATTTGGGGAGAAATGGAACCCCCTTTAAGGGCCTGCCTGCCACAACTTGGTCTTGAAAAAGCCAATGCTTGCCTGGTTCCAGCTGGTACCACTCTACCAAGGTGCGGAGTTGTATCGCTTGATAATACAGAAGGAGGTCAGGCACACCAACCCCACCGTGGGCAGGCGGAAGTATCGCAATCGCATGCTTGAAGCGTGGATGGCGACCGTTCCAGATAAAGCGCGCCAAGTCAGACTGTGTCCGTTGGAGCCAACCCGCTGGGGGGCACAGAGGGAGAGTCTGTAACACGGAAAGGATTTGCAGTAACAGGGTCATCTTAGTGGCTGCTATCCGCCCCAGCCAGGAGAGCGAGTGATGTTTCCATCTCCAGAGTTCATCGCCGAGGCGCGAGCGTAGCCTGGCGTAGTTCACTTCAGCAGTGGCTTGGACGGTTGGGGCCAACAGAACTCCTAGATACGGAATGGTGGTATTTGACCATTGCTCATCGAACTCTCCTTCAACCTCGACGAGTGTCTCCGGCGACAGGGAGATATTCAGGGCTTCCGATTTCTCCACGTTGATCTTAAACCCAGAGGCCAGTGCAAAGGTATGGAGTTCGATAAAGAGTGCTCGGAGCGACTGCATCGGTTTCGTAAGGGAGAGAAGGATATCGTACGCGTATAAACTGATCCTATGCACGTCGCCGCCAAAGGGGATGCCCTTGATGAGGGAATGTTGCCTGACCCGTTGCGCTAATGGCTCCATGTACAGGGCAAAAAAATAGGGGAGAGAGGGCACCCCTGCCTGGTGCCCCTGCCGATCGGGAAGCGCTGGGAGGTGTGTGCATTGAGACGGAACGTGGCGTTGGGCCGGCGATAGCAATTCAGTATGCGGTTGCGGAGAGCCTCCCCAATACCGAAGTGTTGTAGCACCAGTTCCAGATAGGGCCAGTGGACCCTATCAAAGGCCTTTTCGGCATCGATGGTGAGTAGCATACAGTCTGGCCTCGTCTGTGACCCTGCCTTGAGGACCCGTTTGGTATTATCGCTGGTCTGCCGTTGGGGAATGAAACCAGCCTGGTCCGGTTCCACCAGCTGCTGCATATATGGTGCCAACCTACACGCAAGGATGCCCGTGTAGAGCTTGAGGTCCAGGTTTAAGAGGGATATCGGCCTATAGGAACTACAGCATGTGGGGTCTCGGGCAGGTTTGGGTATGACCGTTATCGCCGCCTCCAGAAGATCCTCCGGAATGGCGCCAGGTTGGCTGAAGGTATTAGAAAGGTCCCGCAGTAGTGGGGCAACCTGGTGTCAAAACATTTTATAAAAGGCCTCCGAGTAGCCGTCTGAGCCAGGTGATTTCCCCAATTTGAGGCGAGATATCGCTGAGATCACTTCCTCCAGGCCAATGGGCGGATCGAGGAACTCCGCTTGCGCCTTGTTCAGGGACGGGAGGGGCGTGCCTCCCAGGTATGCACGACCAGCCTGGAGGTCGAACGAGTCAGCTGTGTATATAGTTTCATAAAAGTCCCCAAAAGCCGCGGCTATGTCAACACTGTCGACGGCAAGGTCTCCCCGATTAGTCGGTATGGCTCTTACGCCCTGTCTTTGGCGTTGCTCTCTAAATTTACTCACAAACAGCTTCCCGCAGCGGTCACCCGCACTATAGTATGCATGTCGGAGGCGGAGAGCTGCATAATCCGCCACATCCTGGTCTAGGGCCGCCAGCATCTTCCTCTCCGTACAGAGTTGGCGCCATGCACGGGCTGCCCCCGTTCGTTGGTGCATCTGCTCCAACTCCGCTACTCGTTGGGTTATTTCGGCTCTCTTCCGGGCGCGGTCTCGGTTGTAGGCTGTGGCGATAAAGATGAACTCTCCCCACAAGACTACTTTGAGCGCAGCCCACTGTGGGGCCTTGGTGGTGTCAGTGTTGGTATTGTGAGTTAGAAACTGGGCAGTGCCGACTTTAATCCGCTCCACAACGGTAGGGCTCTGGAGCAGGGCATCCCGCAGGCGCCAATGTCGAGGCTGGGCAGGCAAATCCGGAAGAGAGGAAAGTGGTCATTACAGGGGAGTGATCCGACAGGGAGGTCGTGAGGATATCAACGTCCTGCACTCGGGGCACCAGCTGTGAGGAGCAGAGGAAGTAGTCAAGCCTAGAGTAGGATTTATGGGCCGCCGAGTAATAGGTGTATGCCTTGGAGTGTGGGTGGAAGTGTCTCCACAGGTCGACCAGGCAAAGGTCTGAGAGATGTGCGAGACCCACTGTGGAGAGTGACCCCAGCTGCCCCGAGCGTTGGCAAGAACGATCCGCCTTGTTATGGAATACTAAATTGAGGTTGCCCCCCAGTAGCAAGTGTGGTTGAGTGTTCGCTGTGGCTGTCTCGAAGGCAGTGTGCAGGAATTTTGCTGACCCTCATTAGGCGCGTTTATGGTGCCCACTAAAAGTGTCTGCCCCGCAATCAGAAAGCGGTGTATCAGCAACCTGCCCTTGATCTCTGCCTCCCTCTGCAGAACTTGACCCATAAAGGATTTGGACACCAGGATCGCCACCCCTGCCACCTTCTTAGATGCAGATGAGAAAAACTGCAGGGGGAAGGCCCGGGATTTAAGTCGGTGGTGGTCCTTCTGCAGCAGATGCGTCTCCTGTAGGAGGCAGATGTCCGCTGTGGAGTGCTCTAGGAGGGAAAGTATCGCCCGGCGTTTGATAGGGTTGTTCAGTACCCTTACATTAAGAGAGGATTTTCAATCGGAGAGACGCCATAGGAGAGTAGTAGGGTCTGCGTGTCTCTGAACAAGGCGCGGGGAAGCAAAAGGAAACGCGAAAAGGAGGTGGACAAGGAGGAACCTCCCCCTCCCCACTCCCCAAACCTCACCAACCCTGCAACTCCCCATCCCAACCCCCCATCTCCCGCGCTCCCCCATCTCCCCCCCCACTGACGACCCAACACTGTACCCCAACGTTGGCCCCCCACCCCGCCCTTCCCCGTCCTCAACCCCAACTGGAAACCCAACGTTGTCATAGTCCTGGGCCTATCCGAACACGGTTCAGGTCCACAGAGTCTTCACGTGGAGGAGTGTGTGGCAACTGCGACCCCGTCTGCCCCCCGTGCCCCCCTGACCTGCTGATCCTGAAGCAGAGAGACCCCTGTGCACATTTCTGAAAGGGCTGTTGTACCAGGGCACGGTGCGTGACCCATGCGGCTATTCCGATGTCGCTGTGTCCCTGGATACCTCTCGGATGGCCGCAGCCTGTTCATGCGCCATCGGTACTGGGTCCGGTTTAAGGGACCTCTTGGGCAAGTGTCTGCTTCCTACTCGCTGCCATCCATCGTTTGAGGCTCGTGGAAAAGACTTGGGCAAGGGTCGCTCCGATGGGTCGTCCTTCAAAGAAATCTCATCTAGGTTTATTCCCAGCAGTGCGCACGTGTCCTGCAGGGATCGGAGTTGTTGCAGGGCTCCGTTCCATTTGAAGATTATCCTAAAACGATGGCCCCGCGAGTAGGGAATGTCTTTTTCCCGCAAAAATGTAGTGGCTGGTTTAAAAGCTTTTCTTTTCTGAAGGGTGATGGCCAAAAGGCCATGACACAGTGCCACCGGGTGGTCTTGGTATCGGAGGGGTTGCTTCTTGCGGGCCTCCTGTAGAATACGTTCCTTTAAGGGAAAGTCAGGAAGGAACGCCAGAATGTCTGGGGGGGGGGGGGGGGGGGGGGAGGGGAGCAGGTGCTCGACGCGCCAGGCATACTCTGTGCGCCCTGTCGATGCGTATATCAAAATCTTCCCCTACCCCCAGAATTTCTCTAAAGAGGCCTTGTAGGAAAAGAGTAACATCTGTCTCCTCTGCTTTAAGAGGTACGCCACGGACCCTTATGTTATTTCTCCGGGATCGATTTTCAAGGTCCTCCGCGTGCGCCTGTAGGTCGACCTGCTGTTCCTTGAGGCGCACCACTTCTTGCTGCAACTGCTCCACCTACTCACTTCTAGACTGGTCGGCCTCTTCCACTGCGGCCACCCGCTCCCCCAGGCCATCCACGTCTCTGCGCAGCTCTCGGAACTCTCCCGCCATGTCCCGTTTCAATGTCTGGAAGTCCTCACGCAATGTATTAAAGAGTTTCCAAGAATGATTTGGTGATGGGAGCTCCCTCATCTTCTGGCCCTGTTGCGCTCTTTGTCGCCGCCGGGGTTGTAGGGCCCTTCTCTCCTTTAAGGGCGCTCTTCCCCAACATGTCTGTTATCGTGCGTCCACCTCTGCGCTGCCCCAACGCCATGGTATCGGCGCTCGCTGTCTGCAGAGAGTCTCTAGTTGGCTCCCACTCTTATGGAGACTGAGCCTGCGGGGTGCGCCCCAGTGATAATTGTGGTCAGGCCCCAATCCTCTGGCCTTGATGCAGGGAGGGGTGCGGGCCGCCCCCAGCGACCCCTGCAAAGGTGCCCTGGCCCGGGACTTGTTGCGTGCTGCTGAACTCCCGGGTCACCACGCTCCACTCTGCACCTCGCCCTGGGATGGTGCCCCAGTTGCCCTCATCCCCCCGGTCTACGCTGTGGTGCTGTGGGTGTCTGCCGCCACCTGCTCTCGAGCCCCGGCGCCAGGCCTCCAAGCCGGGGGCTCGGTGTCCACGCTCCTTGTTGCCAAATGCGGCCTCCCGCCCTGTCCGAGGGCGCACTCGTCGGGCCGCCGAGGCCTTCAGCCGCACTCCCCTGGGGCACCGGGCCCAGACGCTCCAATCCGATCATGGGAGACTACAGTAAATAGCAAGATTTGGTAATGGCAAAAGAAATTGGAAACTTCAACTATATCTCTCATAAAACATTTTTGTGCTTTAGATAATTCAGACTGACACTATACTTCCATCCTCAACCCTAACTGGACTCTGTTTAGTATAACAAGCAAACGTACTGAATGTACTAATGCAATAATAGTTTTCATGGTACGGTACTCATAAATTCTGCAACAAAAAAACTAAATATTTCACAAACTCAATGCATTCAGACTACTATCTCAAGCAAATATTAGGTATGCACAGTAGCTTATGAAAGCTACTGACTGCTTACAACAAACATTCACAGATGTAGTTATAGTTAGGACCTCGTTTCCAAGGGAAAAACAATTTTTGACCTGCCTATAACTTTGGCGTTGTTTAACCAATCTTCATGAAAGTTTGCAAACAAAGTGTCAAAGTAAATTCTGTGTGTCATGGAAAGTTTGGGGGTGATCTGTGCAGTGGGGACTGAGAAATAGGGCCACGAAAAAAGGGTGCATTTGTAATGTTAATTCCCATAGGAACGAATTGTCGAACCTACAGCCTGAACCGCTGGACAAAATTACAGCAAATTTGGCCGAAAGGTAGATGTTGTTAGGCAGATTGTGCTTTTTGTTATTTGGTGAAAATCTGTCCAGTAGTTTTTAAGAAATTTGAGCTGAAAATTATCGATCTATCTCTGGCCACAGATATTTCGGGTGGTTTCACGATTAATCATGGATGCACACGCCACTGGGAATGCTGAAATTGGCTGGACACAACCTGAACAGAAAGTTGCAGCTACCATTTTATCGTTCAGGAAAGGTTTCCAGGGCTGAAAATTTGTGTGAAAGCTAACATAAGGGGTCAGGGTGGAGATACTCTAACCCACATTTGAGAAATGGCTGTATTAGTGACACAAGTTATGTGTGCAAAATGGATTTTTTTTAATCACGCAAGATATTCGCCACTATGCGGCGACCGCCAGCACGCCCCCGTGTACCATCGCAGGAATATCGCAAATATTGGTGGAAATATATAAACATATATATTTATTTGTACACTCACTGGTCATGGTCAAAGACTCATGTACACACTCACAAACTCACTCAGACACATATCCCGTTCACACCCACTCACACACTTATACATCCAGTTACATACCCCCTCAGATACTCATGGACCCACTCACATACCCATTCAGGTACTCATTCACCCACTTACAGACTTCCTCAGAGAGTGACCACCCATGTACAGACCCACTCAGAGACTCACACACCCATTTAAAGGCCCACTCACACACACGTGTGTACTCACAGACCCACTCAGACACACACACACCCACTGACAGACCCACTGAGACACTCATACACCCACTCACACATCCATACACTTTCACAGATCCTGTCAGTTATGCAATCAGTTACTTACTCATACATTGAGAGACGCACACACTCACTCAGACTCACCCAGGTGTACACACACCCCCTCACCCACTCAAAGACTTACCCATCTACTCACAAACCCGCCCAGACACTCATGCATGTATCCGTTAACTCACCAACTCAAGAGGCTTATGCTCTCACTCACAGACCCATTGAGCCACTTGTACATTCACTCAGATTCTGTCAGAGATTCACATGTCCATACACTTACACACCCGCTCACAGACTTATGTGCCCAGTCACTCATACACTGAGAGACTCACACACCCCTCACAGTTGCAGTCAGAGTCCCACACCCATTCACACAAGCACTAAGACAGTCACGCTCCCAGTTAGAGAACCATTTAGACACCCAGACACTCATGTATCCACTCACAGATCCAGTCAGTAATATACTTACTTACAAATGCACAAAGGCACTCATGCACCTACTCACATAGCGACTGACATACTCATGCCACCAATCACAGACCCATTGAGACACTGATGCACCCACTGATAGATGCACTGAGACAGTCACACAGTTTGTTACAGATCCACTAAAATACTTATACAGTGAATGAGAGACTTACTAATACAGTGCTTCATGTAGTCACAGATTCCACTGAAAGAGTTATACACTGTGTAATAGAGATATTAAGGGAGTTATACATGCTATTATAGAGTCATTTAGACAGTAAATGTTCACTTATCAGTTTTGAATGTGGTGGTGGCAAAAATTCACTTAAAAAAACAAAGGTTAAAGGGACGTTATAGTCAGGAATTAGGATTTTAAAAACCCTCGAAATGCACTGATAAATACGGAGCAAGATGGCGTCTGACTAGATGCTCGCTACCTCTGAGCTCCCACTCCACCTCTTGTTTGATCGCAGCAACCCCTGGGCGGTAGTGCGGAAAGAGTTTGATGCTGGAGGCGGACGAGTGATGCTGGAGGGTCTGTGGCTTCTTGGGACTGTCTGGAGCTCCGTAGTCCGGTGTAGCTGTTTGCCTTCCAGTCAGAGTTCCGGCGGGAGACGCAGCGTGGTTATTTCTGCTGTAGCGCCCAGCGCTGCCTCTGGATAAGAGTTGAGGCTGGCTTACCGCGCACGTATTTCCGGACCGCCGGACCTGGTCTCACTGATGGCCGGCAGAGGAGCTAAAATCTCTAAGGTGATACTCCCGAATGCTTCGGCCATCGCTACCAGTCCACCCGGGACTACGAAGCCCAGCATGAATCACAAGAACCCGAAGGATGCTGGCACAGAATCTAGGAACAAGAAGAAAGGTGATAAGCCCATCACTAACATCGGCAGGAGATCGACCCGAGGGAATGATCTGTCGGTAGCAACGGCAATCTCTGCCCTTTTTCCATTAAAACTTCCAGATCCCTAAAAAAACAGGATACGGTTGCCACAGCCCCCCTACCAGCTACAGCATCTGCCCCTACCCATGAGACAGATGTAGTACCTGAGATTATGGCAGATGCTTCCAGAATCCTAAAAGCAGTTAAGGAGGAGAATTGTGCACCCACCTCCATGGTGGATGCAGGGGAGGGGGGGGGGGGTGACTACAGCCCAAGCAGAATTTGTCTTGCGCTGGAACAACCAAGACTGAGACTGTCGATTGTGGGGGCCCCGTTCCCCCTTTCCTCCCAGCTAACAACCAGAGCGGACTCCAACTTATTAGGCTGTGGCTCTTTTGGGGACCTTAGATCGCTGGCCTCACCCAATCGGACTGGGGTGGAGAGAAATGATTTTCTCGAACCGATGATTCGGACTCCTTAATCCCCGAACTCGGCTCCTCAACTTTTACGCTGTCTATCACATCTAGCAGTAGCTCACCAGAAGGATCCGTTGTAGTAGCCAGCCGAAAGAAGAGATCAGGAGGATTGAGGGGAAAAAAAAAAAAAGGCCAGCATAGAGGCAGATACCATTGAATATGAGGTTACAGAACTAATACTATGAGCACCTCCCAAGACTCTAAGTTTACAGAGAGGATGTGGAAGCTGGACGAACATGAGAATAGACAAAGAAGAAACAAATCTGAGACTACTGGGTTTTCCAAAAGGGAGAGAGAGCGGGAACCCCAGGGACTATGTAATCAAACTCCTAAAGGGCGAATTCCCAGAACTCACTGACTGGGTTTGCGATACGGAAGTTCAGAGGGTACATCCATTTCCCTTAATCCTCAAAAAGCAACAGGCAGACAGTAAAGTATACCCAAGGGCTGGTCTGGTCTTTTTTCAAAATGTTCTTTTAAGACAAAGCATTTTTGATCTAGCATGTCCTACTTCGAAAAGGGAATTTGAGGGAGTTTCCTTCTTTGCCTGGCCAGACTTCTCCCATGCCACAATGGAGCAAAGATGGTGGTTAAGACGAATGTTTGCTCCCTTCCAGAAGCTAGGTGCTGAAGTGTATCTACAAAACCCCACGAAACTGAAAGTGATAATTAAGAGCTGTACCCGTATCTTTTTTTCCGGGGATTCAGGCCAAAGAATATCTAACTGAGCAGCAGGGTGGGGTCTGATCTTTAGGGACAGTGCAAGGCAAGGATGGTTGAGTGGAACCAACATTCGGCCAAAACATTGCTGGAAAAGCTTTAATTACGGAGAGGTGTGGGGGACAGAAAATTTGAAAAAGAAAAACACTGAAGAAATATAGGAAGAATTATAGGGGACACGAAGCGGGGGGGGATGAGGTGAAAGGATGGAGGCACGGACCTAAGGGAAAGAAAAAAAAACAGGGGGAAAACATTACTAGTTAATCCGTGGAACAGGGTGGGGGCTCGGGAGCGGGTTTCATATTGTTAGACGATGTCATTCAGGCCAGGCCTGGTCGCTCAGTGGAGTGGTATGGGTGGGGGGAGAAGGGGGAGTGGTTCAGGTGGGGGGATGGTGGTGAGGGGATCCGTAATCTTACACGATCAGGGCAAAAAGGGAGAGAAGCTAAGAGACTGGAGGGTGGTTAGTAGGGGGGTGTTACGCTGTTATGATATATAAGGGATGGTGCTAAGGATGCAGGGTGAAATAAGGCAATTATTAACAATCAGATGACCCGAATTGCGTCTATTAATATATTCGGACTAAATGATCCTAAAAAAAAAAAAAGAGCTAGAACTTCCCGAGCACTAAAAGTCCTGAGTGCGGGCATAGTCTGCCTACAGGAGGGACATATTGAAGCATCGCAGAGGGATACTCTAAACTCCCTGAGCTATAGATTAGTAGCCGGTACCTCACAAGGTGCACGTTCTGGAGGTGTGGCAGTTCTGGCCAGAGGTAGTCTGCCAAAATTCTCTCAATAGAGTCTTATACTAAATGGAGATGGGTAGCAGCTGTCCGTCACTCTCCATGTGGTGGTAAATGTATGCTGTGCTCAGATTATGGCAGTATAATTGACGATCCCGCCATTGTAAATCAGATATCTAAAGAGTTAATGCACCATCCTCTACCTATAGTTTTATGTAGGAACTTTAAAATCAATCTCCCAGGAGATTTCGATATAGGAGGGCAGTCATTGAACACCGGGAGGAAACATAAGGTGTTTCAGACCCTTAAAGGGATATGTAAAGATCAAGGTCTGGTAGATGTGTGGCATAAAAATAATCCGATGGCGGATGGGTACACTTATTTTTCTGCTCCGCATAGCACACATGCTCGCCTTAATTATTTTTTCGTGTCCAATAAGTTTATCATGTCCTGTCAAATTGATCGATACTCCTGGTGCCTTTCAGATCACAATCCCCACTAAGTTCACCGAGCTTCGAACTGCACTTCTCACCAATGAGAATTACTGCAAACACATCAGTAGGTGGATCCCAAAATTCTTTGAGGAGAATACTTGCAGTGTCTCCTTGTGTATGCTCTGGGATACATTCAAGGCCTGCCTCAGGGGAGAGACCTTAAAATTTTCGTTGAACAAAGGAAAACAGGACAGACAGCTGATACAAGCTAAACAAGATAACCTAGCAGTAGCGGAGGAAAACTTAGTAAAAGCAATATAAGAAGGGGAGCGCAAATGAAGGTAACACTCGCAAGGGCAGAACTAGAGGGGATATTCGCAAACAGGGCAGCAGAAAACAATTGTTAATTGGAAAGAAAGAACTTATGAATGTAGTGAGAAGGCCAGACACCATCTGGCAGTAAGAGCAAGGCAGAGGTGCACAAATAGCGAGATTAGAGAAATTCGAGATCCTGTTCTTGGGGCTGTTACTGAGGCAAAAAAAATCAGAGAGGCCTTTCAAGTGTTTTATCAAACCTTGTATACTGAAGAAAATAGGAATTGCCCTAGGCAAATCGAAGAGTTCCTCGAAGCTGTGTCTGCAAGTAAATTATCTATAGACGAACGTGAACTCTTAGAAGAGAAGCTATATTGGGAAAAGATACTACTTGCAATTTTTTGTCTCCAGCCGGGTAAAGCTGCTGGTGTGGATGCAATCCCCTCAGAAGTTTATAAAAATGTTTGCCCTCCAGCTGAAAGATCAGATACTTGCACTTTTTAACCATATATTTAACAAAACCACACCACCAGATTCCTGGTCGATGGCTAAAATGGCTGCTTTCCTAAAGAAAGCCAAGTCGCCGGCTGAACTTGGTCCATATCAGCCAATTACGCTGATACAATAGAGATTCAAAAATTGATTCCAAGGTGTTAGCAGTACGTTTGGCCCAGGTCATAAATAAATTGATTATACACCAACAATATGGTTTTATTGCAGGAAAGGACACTAGCGACCACACTCAGAGCGTGATCTCAATTTTTGATGCTGTGAAAGTGTCAGGAGACACTATGGCACTGATTTTGTTAAATGCTGGAAAAGCATTTGACAGGGCCTCCTGGCAGTTCCTATTGCATGCAATGTACTCAAGGGACTTTGGCCCTAGATTCATTCAAGGAATTAAGACTTTGTATTGGAAGCCATTGGCTAAAGTCTGTATTTCTGTAAGCATGACTGGGCCAGTGATGATCACTAGTGGAACTCGACAGGGGTGTCCTTGTTCTCCACTCCTGTTAGTGCTTTGCGTTATTTTCTTTAGAAATGGGTCAGTATACAGCACGGATATCTCTCCAATAATAATGCATGGTTATGAAACCAAAATACTGGCATAGGCCAATGATATGGCAGTTTTTGTGTCTAATCGAGAAGCTGCTATTAAGGTAATAGAGACAGAAGCAACTGTATTTGGAGATATCCTTGTTAAGCGCGAAGATGGAGATAAGACACAAATTACCATCAACAATAAGATTGCCTTGGTTGATAAAAGAGTAGTCGAAAAAGCATTATACTTAGGTGTTTTTATCTCGTCGAAAGTGGAGTCTATTGTTAATTTCAATCTAGAACCACTGGCAGATAAAACGAAGAAAGGGTTAGCAAGGCATAATAATGTGCATCTCACAATAATATGCAGTTGTAAACTTCTAAAGATGATTTATTTCCCAAAAATGTCATACTATTTCAGAGCAATCCCTTTAGATTTTCCCAATGAAGGTTTTAAAACCTTTGAGGCAGTATTCACTAGATTTGTATGGGCCTATTGTAAACCAAAAAGAGCGCTGAGGTATCTCCAGTTCTGAAAGAGAGAGGACGGTGGGCTCTCCCAAATCTTAAACTGTATTATTGGGCTTCATTGCTGCGATATAGCCGGATTTTACTAACGGAACCTTCACAAATGACTACTTCAAATTCTACACCTTCTATATTTGAATTATTGCTATCGAAAGAGGCTTGGGGTGTCTGCGGAGGCAGGTTGAATATAGCTACTACAAAAAAGTATGGTTCAAGTGTCTTGCGGTTACGTGTAGAGCTTGGGTCGCTGTACGAAAACTGCTGGGTTTGGGGAGATTGAATTTTTATACTCCAATTTTAAATAATCCAAACGTACCCTGAATCTTCAAATGACTACTATATGCAAGTATGGTATTCAGCAGGTATAGAGAAATTGGGTACTTTTTTCTTCATCCGGCCTTGTTTCGTTTGACGAGCTAAAGTCAAAGTTTGGTATTAGCAACAAATAATTTTTTAAGTATCTGCAAGTTAGAGACTACCTTCAGCGGAAAGTGGGAGGCCCCAGCGGTTTGACAAGAATGTTTTGGGTAATAGCTTAATAACGCAGAACTCCATCTGCATTGGGACGATTTGTCAGACGCTGAACAACAAAATGGAAGAAGATCTTGATAAACAGTGTGTTACATGGCAGAATAAGTTGACGACTACTGAAAATGAATCTGCAATGGCTCTTAGCTTATTCCAAACTGTCTTAATGTCGGCCAATTTACAAGTGCAGTTTTTTAAAACCTATTTTATGCTTTATTACACACCTGCAAGAATAGCAAAGTGAAGTTCGGGGCAGGGAACAAAGTGTCTGCGCTGTTCCAATTCCTGTGCTGACATTGTTCATATGTTTGCAACTTGTCCATCTTTAAATTCCATCAAGAATGAAATACAAAAAATGGGGCGCACCTGCACCAGTGGGTACACGATAGGGAGAATGCACCATACATTAAGCTGGCAAGACTATTTGCCGCCCCATTACCGCTACCAGCGGTCGCCTTTGACACAGCGGACAGACGCACAGGTTCGCTCGACTCGCTAAATTCACCCAGACATGCCTGGCATGTAATTTTGCAGTATCACGCAGGGGAGCTTTTATACTCACCTCTGTTGTCCATCGAATGGATGGTTTGGCTGGCCCCGTGTAGAGACAAAGGCGTTATAGCAGCCATGAAGGCCCTTGGTATATGTACGGCTGGAGATATGTTTGTTAGCGGGACCCTAATCACAGTGGGAGATGTCGATGCACGGGAGTTGAGACCTACGGTCCTGCAACGCTTTCAATTCTACAGAATTAGAGAGGCGTGGCCCAAACTGCTGGGGGACAACCTGCAGGAAACCCCGGAACTAATAGAACGTACGCATGTCATTAAAACAGAAGAGCCAAAAAAATGGTATCCACTCTCTATAGGATGACAATGTCGGAGCGGGCAGCAGGATATAACAAGGCCCGACTACATTGGCTGCGTGACTTGGATACGCAAATCCCTGATGCAACGTGGTTTTACTGTTGCTCCAACACGAGGTCCGTTTCCCTGAACGGCAGACATAGACTTGTGCATTTCAAGTTCATCAACAGGGTTTACCACACACCGGAAAGGCTACAAAGGTTTGGGCTCTGTGACAGTGCGAATTGTGATAGATGCAACGCGCCAGATGCAGGATTTATGCATCTTGCTTGGGAATGCTCGGGGTACGGCTTTATTGGGAGGCGGTTTTCCAAGAGCTGAGTAATGTCATACAGGATGAGATAGTCCCATCCCGGCTTCTCATACTGCTAGGCTATTCCAAACAATTACCTAAGGCGCAGCGCAGGATTGTAGAACTGGGGTTGCTCTTGGCGAAGAGACGGGTAGCGATGTGTTGGACGAGGGGACCCCTTCCCACGACTGAGCAATGGCTTAGCGATTTAACATACTGTTGCACGCAGTCCGAAAACTACAGTGAACTTCTTCCCCTCCCGAAGCAGGCCCAAGAACTTCTGGGGATTATTTTTTGACTGCAGATGTCGATATAGGAAGGAGTCTGCAGAGGGGACAGAGGAGACTGCCACGGAGGGGGAAGAGGGTGACACGGAGGCGGTCTGAGCAGGTTACCCATCATAGACACTGAGTGCTCACATGCGTCACAAATCACGGTACGGTGTTAAACTCTAGCTGGCTGGGTATTAGCACAGTTTTTCTAAGGGCTTCAATCACAGGGACACAAGTAACAGTGGAAAGAAGGCACCTCTGGTCTGTTAGAGTTCTTTTCACAAAAGTGGTGTTTATATATTGGTTTGTGTATGATGCAAGCTTTTATTTTAATTGTATGTTGAAATGCCTCATGTATATGCCGCCCGTCCTTGGGGCTGTGGGCTAAACGGCTGTGTATGGTACTTCGTTATAGGCTCACCTTTTTTTTGATGAGGCTTGTTTTTATACGGACACTGTGGAAAGTATATTTGTGTGCACCGTAATAACATAAATTAGATTAAAAAAAAGAATGAAATACAAAAAATATTTCTTAGCAAATTAGATATAAAAGTCTCATTGAGCCCAACTTAATCTTACTAGGGGTTTTTGATGAGAAATCGACCCTGAATATAGAATACTTTCTCACTGTTGCAATGACAAATTTTAAACTTAATTGCTTCTGCGTGGCTTGACCCACAGCCTCCTCAATTTCAACACTGGATTGCCTGTCAACTAGCCATCTCCAATATGAAGAAGGCGATTTATTGCAGAAAAGGCGTTAAAGCAAGTAAAAAAGGTCAGCTAATATGGGCACCGTTATCTAGAATGGTAAATTGATGGTGCCCGTAAAGACAGGATGGTTTGCTGATATTTATTTATTTTAAACTTCGACCCTTATTTCTGCACTCTGCACATTAAATAATGGTCTGATGTTTACAGCTGTGTCCTTTTTGATTTATCTAATGATAAAAGTTGACATGATGTCTATTGCCAGGGATTTTAGCTCTGTACCTTAAATTCGTATTATTACCTTGATGATTACTGTGCACGGTTTGAAAAGACTTTAAAGTAATGAAGGGGGAAAACAATGATAGCTAATATGGGCATCTTTATCTAGATTGGAGAAACTGATAGTATATATAAAGGTAGGAAGATTTGTTAATATTTATGCACTTTTTGCTCAGTCTTTTTCCTTTCTCTGCACTCTGCACTTTAACCTCTTGGCTGCTAAGGCATTATTTGAATTTGACTTTCATTTCCATTGAAATCAATGGAAAGTCCATGACGAGTTACCCTTGTCATTAGCAGCCAAGAGGTTAAATAACGGTCTGATGTTTACATCTGTGTTTTATTACTGTTGGATTTCATCCCAGTATCTTGTTTATGTTATGTTATGTTAAATTAATTTATTGAGCGCGCTAACACCATTAGGTTTCTTGGCGCAATAGAGGGAGCAGGGAGGAGAGAGAGAAAATAACATAACAAAAGATGACAGTTAATAGTACGCTTCAGTGAAGAGGTGTGTTTTAAGAAAAGATCTGAATCTGGAGTAGGGGGAGGACAACCTAAGAGAGAGGGGAATGGAGTTCCAAAAAGACGGGGCTAAGAAAGAAAACCTAAGGCCACCATGTTTTTTCCGCTTGAATCTAGGGACAGAAAGTAGAGCCATTTGAGATGACCGAAGGGTGCGGGAGGGAACATACGGATGAAGCAGAGAAGAGATGAAGGAGGGGCCGTGACCATTGAGGGATTTGGAAATTATGCAGCCGAGCTTAAATTTACAGCGGGCAGAAACCGGGAGCCAGTGGAGACTCTTTAGAAGAGGTTGGACATGTTGATCTCTAGGTTGATGGTAAATTAGGCGGGCAGCCTGATTTTGGATCAACTGGAGTCTCCTGAGTTGGTATGCAGGAATGCCTACGTATAGAGCATTAGCGTAGTCAAGCCTTGACATGACTAACGCAAGCAGGGCCAGAGTAAGGGCGTCGGTGGTAAGTAGGCGGGAGATTTTGCGTATTTTCCTGAGCTGGAAATGGCTAGAGGAAACTACAGCGCTGATCTGGGGTGTCATAGATAGATCGTTACTTATGACAACTCCCAGACTTTTTGCTGAGTTGACGGGACAGGGGGGGCTGCCAAGACTGGCAGGCCAGAAGGAAGAGTGCCAGGGATTGGAGGGCCCCCCGACAAGCAACAACTCAGTCTTGTCGGGGTTGAGTTTCAGATGGTTTGTGCCCATCCAAATGTTTACATTTTGATGATAATTATGTATGGTTTCTCTGATGCTATTTATTCCCTGGTCGTGGGGGTGGGGTGTTTTTGGCTTATTGTAAACAGTGGAAAATGCTTAATGAAGACTATTAAAAAAAAAAAAATTAAATCACTGAAAAAACAAAAGGTTACAGAGACGTTATAGTTAGCAATTAGCATTTAAAAAACGTTAGAAACTCACTGAAAAAACAAAGGTTACAGCGACGTTATAGTTAGGAAATAGAATTTTAAAAACCTTAGAAATTTCCTGAAAACAATCAAAGGTTACAGGGACGTTATAGTTAGGCTGACATTTCACTCGTACAAAACCAGAGAAATTCAGGAGTTATAGTTAGGTGAGCTAACTAAACCTGCGCCCCGCAATGTACTGTTCATGACATGGTCAGTGACATCACTGATGACATCATCCACAGAATCTCTGACGTACCCGGAGATTTTCACCTAACTATAACAACACTTTGACTTTTGTTTTTTTTTTTTGTGAATTTTTAAGATAAAAAAACACTCTTTTAATCACACTAACTATAATGTTCCTTTAACTATAGTTTTTTCCAGTGACTTTCTAGGCTTTTTAGAAAAAAGTAATATTTTATTACCATACGTAAAGCCACACCCCCGCCGCACACATCCTTTGGCCGTGCCCAACACGGGCCTGGCCTGCGGTCGGGCCCTGCAGACAACCCCCCCGGCAGCCAAACCAACACTGCGAACATCCTTGCGTCAAACATGGCGTTAGGACGGTCTGACTCCCCACATGCACCCAATTCCACCTGTGCACAGTGGGGCTTACCACATGGCTTGGCTTGCCTCCAGGCCCTGTGGCCAAACCACCAGCAGGTTGCCAACCCTATGCCACACACAGCTTTTGGCGTGCGCAGCCTGGGGAAGGCCTTTGAACCCAAGGAACCCCATCCCCCAGGGCCAATGGAAATATTAAGGGGAAGTGGGCATGCAGTCCCTCTCCCTGAGCCTTAAAAAGTTCCTGGGACTCCAACTCAGAGGGCCAAATACAATTAAACAGAGAAGGGGAGTGTGTGGCCCCCTACTCATAACCCTGTCCCCTGGAGCCAAAATCTAAGCAGGGGGACGTGAAGCTCTACTCCCTGAGCCCTAATAGCCCCAAGGAACCCATCCCCGGGGCAAAATATGATAAAGAAGTGGAGGGGGATCAAGCCCTCAATGCCCATGTTAGTGGGGCAGGAAAACTATTGTGTCCCGGGGTGGGCTCCACAGGTCACAGTGAGTGACCTGGCCCTGGGGATGGGGTCCCCAGGGTTATTAAAGGCTGAGGGACGGGTGCCAAGTGGCCCTCCTCCCTTAAAAAAAAAAAAAAAAAGACTGGCTCAGGAAGGGAGGGGGCATGTGTCCCTACCTTCCCCTTTACTTTTTAATACAGCCCCGGAGGATAATGTCTCTGGGGCCTCTTTAGGCTTGGGGAGGGGGATCCCCGGGTCGAAAACTTGTCAGGGACAAGATAAAGATATATATATATATGTATATATTAATATATATATTAGACGGAGCTACCGAAACGCGTTGGTTTATATCTGTGCTTTGAAGGAAAATAAAATTCTTGTCTAAAAAGGAACAGTGGCAGGAGTTGCCGCTCATTAGTTTTTTCCTTGGATATAACGTTGTTGAAATTGGAAGCGGCTTGGTTCTACCGCAAGAGCCACGCACCACTATGAAGCGCCATAAGGGAAAAAAGGAACCATCTTGTTGGAGATATATATATATATATATATATATATATATATACCCACAGAAAAAAATAAAGGTTACAGGGGTGTTGTAGTTTGACTGACGTTTCACTCATATAGAACCAGAGAAAATCAGCAGTTATAGTTAGCTGAGCTAACTATAACTTGCACCCCCGTAATGCACTGCTTATGACCTCACATATTACATCCCTCATGACATGGTCAGTGACATTACTGATGAGTTCTCAAATCACATCATCCACCGAATCTCTGATGCACCCACTCACACCCCAATATAACCTTTCATACACCCAGTCCAACTTCCACACTAGCATTCTCAAAACCATTGACACCCCCATACCTGTACTTACACACCCACTCACTGATTCATAGGACTACACACACACACACATCCACTAAGTCACACATACACCAACTCACTCACTAATACAGCCACTGATATATCCACTCATACACCCATACAGCCACTCATACACTGTCAGTCACCCATAGAGCTACTCACACACCTACTCACTCCCCCATAAAGTCAATCACAAAGCCTCAAACTCACCTATACAGTTATACACACACACACACTCATATATTCATACAGATACTAACATATACTCACCTATACAGTGACTGACAAAAGCGCACACCCAATTATAGTTACTCATAACCAACTCACTGACTAATACAGCCACTAACATATCCATTCATACACCCATAAAGCCACTCACACACTGTCAGTCACCCAAAGAGCTACTCACCCACCTAGTCACTCACCCATAGTCAATTACACAGCCACTTACTCACCTATACAGTTATACACACAACCACTCACATATTCATATAGATACTAACACATACTCACTCACCTATACAGTCACTGACACAAGCACACACTTGCCCATATGCCACTCTTGCAATCACTCAGTCACACATACAGTCACTCATATACTCCAAACACTCACCGATACTGCCTTTAGCAAATGCAGTTACTCACCCATATACCACTGACAAATCCATTCACTCACCGACAGTCATACACTTACTCAGTCGCCCATACAGCCCCTCACAGGCACAATCACTAACCCATACAGCCATTGACTCACCCACTCACTCATCCATGCAGGCAGTCACAGACCCTCTCACCCACCCACAAAGACACTCATACAGGTACTAAGACAACCAATTAATCACCCATACAGCCACTCATGTACCTACTCACCAACTCATACTGCCACTTAGACACAACTGACAGACTGATAGACATTTACATAAACTAGTCACTCACTCATACATTCACTGAGACACCTAATCGCTCACTTATACAGTGAGTCATGCACCCACTGAATCATCCATACAGGCACTTATACACCCACTGATTCACCATAAACTTTTCTAAAACACTCTCAGTCACTGGATGATGTCATCAGTGATGTTACTGACCATGCAATGAGTGATGTAATATGTGAGGTCATAAGCAGTGCATTGTAGGTGCGTGAGTTATAGTTAGCTCAGCTAACTATAACAGCTGAATTTCTCGGGTTTTGTACGAGTGAAATGTCAGCCTAACTAGGACGTCTTTGCAACCTTTGCTTTTTTTCAGTAAAAGTCTAAGGTTTTTCAAAATTATATCTCTTAAGTATAAAGTCCCTGTAACTTTTATTTTTTTCCAGTGAATTTCTATGGTTTTTAAAGTAGTAGTCACGTTTGCAGAGTGATGGAGAAAGGGGACGGGCCTCGGACCAGCTCTCAGACACTTTGCTGTGTAGGACTTACAAGAGGTACCAGGAGTCCTTCTTGGCAACCCAGGTTTCTCTGGAGTAAAGTGGACTTCATCCCCCAACCGGTAATACGCCAGGAGCCACGTTTTTAGTGTGGTTGAGAAAGGGGGCGTGGTCCCCAAAGTCCTCTTAGCAATACCACTGTATGGGACATACTAGAGGAACGTACTAGAGATAACAGGAAGAGGTCGTCCTTGGGGTCCAACTACCCCTCCTGTAACCTCCAGATAGCAGGATTGCTGAGAAGTGGTCAGAGGCCACACACCCTTTCTCCACCACTCTGCAAACGCACCTCCCGGTGCACTACTAGTTGGGGGATAAAGTCCCCCTGTCTCCAGACGGTCCTTGGGAGCAACAGGTCTTCCAGTCACCTCCAGTAAGTCCAACAAAGTGGGTTTGCTGAGTTTTTCGGTGGCCACGTCTCCTTTCCCAATCACTTTGCAAATGCGCCTTTCAGTCCCCTTGCCTCCTGAGGGTCTCAGGATATCTAGATATCGACACAATCTTGCTCCAATGACGAAGAAGGCAAGTACTCAAGGCTGCTAGGATACAGCAACTTTATTTTCTCGGGGAAGAGAGAGAGAGGGAGAAAGAGAGAGAAAGAGAGAGAAAGAGAAAGAGAAAGAGACCACCCAGGTGAGTTGTTTGCGCCAAAACTTTATTCGGAGACAGCAGTGTTCAAACAGCAGAGGTGCCCAGCATGAAAATGAAGAGTCCTGCCCAACGCGTTTCGTGCTGAAAAGCACTTCCTCATGGGCTGCGGGCATCTGGCATTTTTTTTTGCTGCAATCCAATTGTGGCAAAAATTGAGTTTTTTTGTTTATTTTCCCAAGGGGTTGGGTCCCCATGGTCTTTTTAACAGGGCTTAGGGGAGAAGGGTATTCTTACCCTGCCCCAATATGTTACATTATGTTTTAAACTACAAGACAGGGGACTAAGTTCCTGAATCAAGTACTGGCTGCCAGCAACATTTTTCCCATGTTGCTGGCAGCAAATTAGAGCGCGTCTCCCATTGGAGCGAAGTGGCCCAAGGGTTAAAAAGTTCCCTGGCCCAACCAGAGTGGTCTATTTTTTTTTATTGGGTTTGAGGGACGCTTGCGATATTCCCTTGATCCAAACCATGCAGATATACAAATATTTTTGTACCTAAATTTCTCAAAAAGAGATTCACATCAAATCACAAAAAGCACAATCTGAAAGCCAATATCTAGCTTCCTGCAAAACTTGTTTTAATTTAGTTCAGCAGTTTTTGCAGTAGCGCTGCCTAAAGAGGTCTACAGAAAATGCATGGGGATTCCGTGTTTTGGGACCCTCTATTATTTCAGCCCCCACTTGACGAGTCACTCAGAAACTTTCAGTGCAAAAACTAGGCAAAAAAAAAAGCACGTTTTGGAAAGTTTTCTAAAGATCTATCAAAAGTTGCCAAAGTTATAAGCAGAACTAAGAAAGCATCTCCTATGGAAACACTGACTTAACTATTCCTACTCGGTGGTGACCACTACTGAATGACAGCCTGGCTCCATAACATCTGTGCCAGTAGCAGACACTGGAAGAGACCTGACCGTGACGGTACACTGCACCTGTCTTACCACACACTGGTCCATGAAATCTGGCAAGAGTTGTGATTTGTTCCAGTTTCCCCACTCCATCCGAGTGTACAGAAGTGCCGACGGGACTACTCCGTAATTGCCGGACCTTTATGGCTTTAGATTACAATAGGTGTTCACATAGAACTCATATATAACTACAGTCTTCTATTGTCACAGAAAATTTCTGTGTAGAATTGAATAAAACAATAAATAAAAGGATATCAAACAGTATTAGCCGGTCATGAATATATGAACATTTCTTAATTGTTTAGTCTGATTTCAAGTTTTCAAAACACTCAGTCCAGCCGAACTGAGTTATGTATTTGTTTGTTATTGCACAGGATTTTCAAGCATACGTATTTGTATATATACACAACGGTGCAAAGTTTTCAAGTAGAAACAGTTTTTAGACATAAATGATAAATAACCCCAGGTGAAGTGACCATAACCAAACATCTAGAAGAAGTGACAAGTTTAAATAGTATATTTAAGAAGTTATTGGTAAATTAAAGGACGTTGAATGGTTGTTGAGACAATAGAGAAGGAGTGACCAGAGCATTTAAGGTGCCTTCGCCTAAAGACGGTCCTTTCTTTGGTGTTAATGACGTCTCAACCCTATGAGGCAGGGGTCTTCAAACTGTGGGGCCCGACCCCCAAGGGGGTCGTGAAGTGATAGAAAGGGGGGTCGCACATTCCTGGTCACACTTCTGCCTATTAATATTATTTCCATTAGTCTTGTGTGATTCCCTAAGCCAATCATAGCTTTTTAGTCAGTAACACTTTGCTTGTTGGGATGTTAAATTCTTGCTTACAGTGTCAATAAATGACGAGTCCCAGAATGCAACATGCTGTTGCCTGAAGAGTCACCAGTTGATAATGTCACATTTCTAACGGGTCACTTGGCAACTATGTAAAAAGTAAAATAAATAAAAGTTTCAGTTTGTGATTTTCTACATTTTTTTGTTGGCGACAGTGAAAGGTTATTCAGTGAAATAGAGAAAGGGGGGAATTGCATTTCAAGCGCTTTTATTATTTGGCCCCTACCTATTGGAATCATTTGCCCTTCTATATTCGCACCTGCAAAGACTACGCCAAATTCACAAAATTACTAAAGACTTACTTATTCTAAATTTGCCCTATGGTCCTGCTGCTGGTGTTTACCCGCAGCACCGAGATACCCCGTTGGGGTGATTCTGGCGTGATATTAAGTTAAAATAACATAACAGATGTTAGCATCCCGGTGCTAATGGGCAAACATTCACATCCTTCTAAAGCCGGGGTCTTCAAACTGTGGCACCCGTCCCCCAGGGGGTTCGTGAAGTGATAGAAAGGGGGGTCTCACATTCCTGGTCACACTTAGGTCTATTAATATTATTTCCATTAGTAGTGTGCTACTGTTACAAAAAGGTGTCCTGGGGCTAATAACCATCTGTTGCCTGAAATGGCAAATGAGAAACGCACAGAAAGGGAAGGAGAAACAGCCAAATGGGGTAACTTACAGGGGGTAGAGCCAGGTTTTTATAGGTTCCTAAAGGATAATAGATTCTTGATGGAGCGAAGCAAAGGAGGGTGCAGGTTCCCTTAACTGTCCGGCCTGCACCAAAACAGTGAGGCCGACTATTCATGCCTTCCTGAATTAGGGAACAATAAGCAGGTTGGCACAGGCGGTGAGGAGAGATGAGAGGGTGAAAGTAGATGGCATGAGAGAGGACAGCAAGGGAGCCAGAGAATTCGGTTTAAGAGGTCAGGGATTAGGAGAAATGTGTAGTGCTGAAGGATGTGCGGAAACGGAGAAGTGAGTGTGAGCAAAGGTGAGGGAACAGAGGGGGGATACTATTAAACTGTGAGAGAAAATAGCTGAGAGATGATCTGTGACGTAAAATGAGAATTTGATGCAACGTGGGTGAGGGACAGCAGCAATAGGGGAAGAGAGGGAGTACTGAGGTGAGTGCTGAGGTAACAAGGGAGAGGGACATTGGTTCAAGAAGGTGTGGAAGAACAAAGGGGAGATGTGAAAGATGAATAGGGGACCGGAGAGGTGTAAAATACAAATAGACAGAAATTTGAAGGAAGAGACTTGAGGTGAATGAGAAGTGTTGAGGGGCGAGAGAGGTGATGGGTCCAGAGATAAATGCAAGAGATATGGGCAGTGAAATGACAGAATAACAAAAGGTGAAGTGAGAGGTTGAATGGGGAGAGTTCAGAAGTTGTGAAAAGGGGTGAAAGAAAAAGGCTTGCAAAGTGAGAGAGGGATCCGGGCTTGGAAGAGGAGAGAGGAATGGTGTAGGGAGGGTTGAGAGTAAAGTGGTGTGGGTAAACTGTTTAACTCTGCATAAGACCACCAGGGTTTTTGGGGGACCCCTGCTGCTCCCAGCCAGGGCCAGGTGACCTTTTAATGTGGCTACGCGTATTCCTGCGGAGTGGAAGGTCCTTCAAAAAGGTTGACTAGACATCTTTTTGTTGTTTATTGCTGCATTTTCATCATAAACTGGTACTGATGAGGTGAAATATTTCCTCAGTGTTACGGTGTGTAAACAATTTCAAAAAAATAAAGCAATACTATCCCAAAATATGCAGCATCAGATAGCATTATTTATATTTTCTTCCCATATAATTTAGTCGAGCCTGCCGCATAATTTGGTCCTCACCTGCCTCATAATTCCAGTACCTCTGCCTATAGGTTTAGAATTTTTTGTCAGGAGGGGGTCCTTACGCCTAAAAATTTTGACTGGGGGTCTCGGCATCCAAAAGTTTGAAGACCTCTGCTATAAGGAGTAGGAGGGTCTCACCAGGAATGTAATGACCTGGGGCTCCAAAGGGTGCCAAGTTAATTTAGAAATAAAAGCTTGTAGTCAGAATAATGTGTGGACAATTTATGAGGTTTGCTTACCCAGAGTGGTGGGCAAACTAAGATTCTTCTGAGGAATAATTAATTATCCTGGGATAGATCCCTTCTTTCTGGCAATCGATCTTCTATTCTGTTAAGTTTGTATATCTGAAATTGATAAGGGCCGAAATTTGCCATCACGTAAGCCATATTATGTAAGTGATTTACTATGCATAAGGTCATGTGTCGGTGAGAATAAGAAATTGCTCACCTTAATAGGGGGGCAACGTACGCCCCTGAGCTTCCAGTAGTTTCTGTAAATGGTACTCCCGGTCCGTAGGAACGGGAAGTCTGAAAAAGGTTATGTAAAGCTATCATCAAGTCTGCCTTGATAAGTGTTAATGAAGCACCAAGAGCTGCAAGGGTAAGGAGGGGCAACTTATCGTCCTAAGGGGGTAAATTGAATCCCCCACCTTCAAGGCAAACCCGTATTTGAGTTCCGGATTGTGCACGCCTCGAAGTCTGTAATGAATAAAGGAGAGCTACAGGTAACTATCAGGGTCAACAGTGTAGTTTGTTACTGCGGCACAGAGCAAGGAAGAATCCAGCAGGTGGTGGGAATTTTCACCTTACCGTTTCAATAGTGATCACGAGTACAGTCCCAGTAAAATAGCTCGGGGAGGCTGTCTGAGTGGCCAAAAATGCCAGTTGTTTAAACGCACGCCACCCGCAGTAGGAACTATATCTGGTGTCAGGTCGCATTGCTGCCAGCGGCAATCCTGAAAGGGGGGATCCTTGGTAGCAAGAGGTACAACACTAGACCAGCTAGGGTGATTGCACTCAGAGTGTGTCCTCAACATGTACCGATTGTGTGGAATTCCTATTATGGCGCAAGTATCTAAAATCGGTAAATTCCTGGTTGCCATCACAACCAGGGGCAACAAGGAGATTATTTAAAAATTGAGACATTTCTCTTCAGTCTCATTATAAAAAATGTTGATGCCTATTTGAAATATCTCAACAATATTCTCCACAAAACTGAACCTGAGCACACTGTACTTGATATAATATGCCCGTTTGGAAAAGTGTTTTATCATGAAAAGGTCAATAAAAAAGATTTTAAAAAACAAAACATTATCACAATTAATTTGTGAGCATTCTATAATTAACTGTCATTGCTGCATTATCGTACATTTTAGGTACAGGGGAATTGTTTCTTCCCAGGACTGTCATTAATAGTGTACGCATATACATTTTTTAAGAAACAAGCAAATTACAGAACCATAATATAATGTTTAACATATAATGTAATATGGAGCATACTTTGTGTATTCTAATTAGAGGAATTATTGTGTCAAATTTATTTTGCACTGATATTCCAATTGAAGTAATCATTATGTCATATTTCTTTTGCGCTGTTAATTTATAGGCAAAAGGCTAGTGTGCATAATTTGGCAGATGGATGGCACTCTAAATCACAATTTGCGCCCTTTCTCCATCATTTATAGACCTTGCCTATCAGAATTACATCCGTTAATCAATTTGTATTCTAACTCCAGCAGCTTCATAGGGACATTTCTACCTCATGGCGGCAGATTGTAATCTGTCGGTGTTATCACCTAGTGTGTAATATTGTTCAGTGTAGCACTGTATAAAACAGAGCAGATAAAATGGTTCTCAGTTCATCAGAGTTACAAAATTCCACCATTCCTACGTTGTGTTTAGACCTTGTCTGATAGAGTTACATCTATCAGTCCATTTGCATCCCAATGTTTGTAAAATTGCTGGGACATCTCCACCCCTTGACGGTAGACTGGCTTTTCTATGATCTGCCATCATGCATCATCTGGTGTGTGATGTTGCTCAGTGTAGTGTTGTACAAGAGGAGAAGTGTCAATGTGACAGCGTATCCTGCTTCTGTGTGGTCCAATTCTGGCCTTAGTCTATTGTGTTGTCCGTCGAATATATATTACATTTCATGGACACCAGATGCAATAAATGACATTCTTTGAATTGTTGGTGTGCTGTTGTAAAATGGTTTTTACTTATCCATGTATGAATACTTTCGTATTAGCAGGGTATTGATAAGCCATGCAGTTGCCACATGTGTAGTGTCCTTTTATGGAGGATAAACCTCACACTTCTGGTATGGAATTTAAGGGTATTGCCAAACTGGTGAACAAAATATTGGGACCCCCTCTCAGCATGTTATTTTGAGGTCAGGGAGAAGAGGGGAAAACAACAACACAATTAAAGATAGCTCCCTCGTGACCTATAATTCTTTCATCAAGCTGAAATTGAATTCAACATGGACTGATCATGAACTAATCAACAACAAAGTCCAAAACAAGCATTTGCAATGCAATAGGTCTCGCAGTTGTTAGAGTTTGAGCCATTGGCATTGTAAATGGCACTGCCTTTTATTTATGTGTTCGTTTTTAAAACGTAAATAAAAGGCATTGTCAATTACAATGCCAATAGGTTAAACTCTCGCAAATGCGAGACCTATTGCATTGCAAATGCTTTTTTATCTTGAAAGAGCAGCACAGTACTCCTAATTACAGCAAAGGCACCACAGAACTAACTAGATGTATTAGAACAAATATGTGTATGTGCGTGAGGAGCAGTGAACCCCCCACTTAAGCAGCTAAAGTGTCGAGGACTGGCCCTCGGCCCTCGTGGCAGGAGATTTGGGTACCACTAAAACATTAGCTAGTTGTTTATGGGCGTTTTCTGTCTGCAGCTCTGCAGACAAAAAGCTCATAAATAACACTGTTAGGGGATGCCATGACAGAGAGGCGTGGGAGGTGGGCTAGCATGCACAGGGAAGGAAACATACATTCCAATTTTTTTTAAATTACAAGATAACAATGGGAAAACACAGAGGGGGTGAACAAATACAAACAAGCATTTGCAATGCAATAGGTCTCGCATTAGGACAGTTTGAGCTATTGGTATTGAAAATGACAAATTATTTATTTATGTGTTGGTTTTGAAAATAGCGAAATTAATAGCTTTGTTATTTAAAATGCCAATAGTTTTAACTTTCGCAAATGTGACACCTATAGCATTTGTAATGCAATATGTGTTCTATTTACGTGACTTAGATGTACTGATATTACAAATAACAATGGCTTTTATTTTTTTTATGATACTTAAATAAAAGTTATTGTAATTTATAATGGCAATAGCTTAAACTTTTGTAAATAACATTTGTGAAGATTATGTTCAGTGTATTTTATTGTGACAAAAATCCAAGAACAGAAGTGAAATATTAACATCTTTTTGTGACATTTGTAATAAAGCTTGAAACATTGAGAGAACATATTTGAACTAGTTGTTGTTGAATGGTTGCACAGATTGATGCTGGGGTGGCACTGAGTAATGTTGTGGCGACGAGTGATGCTGTGGCGTTCAGTGATGCTTTGGTAGCACATAATGTGCTCCTGAGTGATGCTGTGGTGGTGCTGAGTGATGCTGTGGTGATGTGATAGATATAGTGAGGGCGATAGATAGAGTGAGGGAGATGGAGTGAGGGAGATGGAGTGAGGGAGATGGAGTGAGGGAGATGGAGTGAGGGAGATGGAGTGAGGGAGATGGAGTGAGATAGATAGATAGATAGATAGATAGATAGATAGATAGATAGATAGATAGATAGATAGATAGATAGAGTAAGGGTGATAGATTTGGGTAGGTCGAGATTCTTAACCCGAATAACGCCTTTAACCTGAAAGGAATGTCTGACAACAGAGTGCGTGTCTTAATTCAGAACAGCACCCCGGGAGGGAGGAGGGCTGTTTCACAAGCTTGATAAAGGAATAACATCTTTCCTCAGTTATCAAAGTGTGTTTCGCTGAGTACTGGTACTGTGAGAAGACACCTTGATGCCACGCAGGCCGTTTTAATACAATACTGATAGTTCCTGTGAGACTTCTAGTCCTATAAAGAAGAGCCACGTGAATCAAGCAAGACAAGGTTTGTGTGGGAAGGATGGGGGCGAAATACATCTATTTGTGGATGTAAGCCATGGCAGGGGGTGTCTTTGTCCTGCTTCCGCGAATTAATGACTATAAAAAACAAGGAACAGCGAAGGCCACCAGCACAGACCAATTACGAAAAAGAAAGAAAACATGGCAAGTCATAAAAGTCACATTTGAAACATGCATAATGAAAATTAAATCTGACTCCAACTGCAGGACAGTCCTTAACGTCATGTTGCTGGGTTACCTCCAAATGTGAGGGACAGACTTCCCAAATAAATACACGGACGATAGTCACCATTTAAACAGCCTGCACTATTTATAAGCACATTCAAGCGGACTTATAGAGATGTCAAATATACCAAGCCTTCAGCAAAAAACAATTTCCGTGTTTCAGGGAAAGGCACATGCAGTGCGGAACTGGGGCGCACAGTGAGACGAAGGAGGTAGCAGTAGGCTGGGAGGCGTTAATAATAATGGGCGAGGGAGAAATAACGGGTTGGGGAACAAGAGTCGGTAACCATGGGGAAGAATGCCCAAATACAGAAGAGGGTCTTTGAAGTACGTCTGGAGCAACATCAGCGATTACTAAAACTATGTGGTTGATGTGGGCCAGGGGCAGAGTGTTTTAACAGCTACGGGTGTGGGAAAGGACATAACCGAAAGCGAAAGCGCTCGCACACATTCACAGCAAACAGCCAGCAGCAAAAGCGCGCTCACAAGCACAAATCTGACACTGTTAAAGCGCGCGTCCGACTCGTGTCCACATTCAAGTAAGTATATACTAAAGTATATACAAGAGGTCTCGAATGCTCGACCTAAAAATAACGATATTTATAAATATTCACATAATTTGTTTATTTTGTTTGTTTTATAAAAATTCTTTTTGTTTTCTTTTGCATTTCTTTTAAATATAAAACCAGTGGGAGGAGCTACGCTGGCAAACAAGATGGCTGCTTAGGCTCCCGGCTCCGCTGACCTCCATATCCCGCCACAAGATCCTGTACATTATCCTGATTTTACGCCCAGCCTCTGTGTGCATGAACTGTTCCACACTCCGATGGTGAAATCTGGAAACTTTTATCGGCTGGTTTGACGAAGCTACATCGAGTTGAAGATTGTGGCCTACTCCAGCGGTGAAACCGGGGCCTCGATTATCTGCAAAGCCAGGCTGCAGTGCAACAACATCGGCCGGGAGACCCAGGCTGGGCCCGAATTTGGCAGCGATTGTTTCCTTTGCTCAGCATTGATGGAGGAGTGACTTTGCTTGCTGCTGACTTTGGGTGGGGGTTCCCGTCCCGCAGACCAGGTGTTGGTCCCCGCCGGGATTCGGTGGGTCGGGGCCCCGGCCTGCGGCGTTAAGCCGGGTGACCGCGGCTGCAGTTAACGACTGGTCACCCTGCACATCTGCCCGTTCGTTATCCTGTTTGTCCACCCCGGAGACGCCAAATTCACCGGGAGAGGTGATTGTGATTGTTATTGGGCGTGAGACTATGGATCGAACGGTGCCTGAGCCATCGCTGAGGTCAATACTGGCAGAGATTTGGGCGTTTCATTCACAAGTGGATGTCTTATTGAACAAATTGGATGCAAGCCTATCGGATATGCTGCTTGTGGTACCGGACCTTGCTCCACTGTTGGAACGGCAATCTGCAGCCATTCAAGCCGCGGCCATTTTGACGCCGTACGATGACCCCCTTGAGGAATCTAGTATTGAAACCATTGGATGGTGTCTTGGAAGACGGCGTTCCCGAGGTCGTGGGTGTACCACCGAACCTTCCATCACTATTGACTTTAGAGGTATCGAAAGGCGTTCCCCTCCAGGAGACTTTTGTTGTTGACTCTTCTTTCATCTTGTGGTTGTCTTCTCCCTTCTTGGTGACTTTACGCCTCCGGGGCAAGATACATCGGGACTGTCCATCTAGGAGTAAGAGACTTTCTGCGTTTGAAGTTCTTGTGGACTTACTATCTACGAGTTGTAACGGATTGATTCTTGATGACTTCCTTCTCCTCTATGACTCCTTTGTCTGCTTTTGGGTCTCGCTGGGGGGGTTTGTGTGCTGGTTTGGAAGGGTCAAGGGTAAGATCAATTAGATCGGGACGGTTTGGAGTGGCTATTATGGGTGTTCGACCTGCAATTGTTTGATTTAAGAGGCTGGGCGGTGTATCACGGTGCCCCCTAATTTCTTCTATAAGGGTTGTTATACATTGGTCTTTTTGCGACAGGGGGTGTCTGTCTCTGGCGAGGGGACTAAAGGGGCTGGGAGCCCATACGGAGAAGCCCTCCTCCATTCTTTTTCCTACTCTTAGGGTTTTAGTTACTTGGGGCGACAGGCACGCTGCTAGTGGGGTTAGGCTGTAGCCATCTTCAGGGGTGCAGGGTGGGGGGTTGGGTTTTTTTGTTGTTTTGCCTTTATTAATTTCTATGGCTTTTTTTCCTTCCTTTTCTTTCCTTTAGGATCAGTATAGCTCGCGAATTAGTCTGATTTTTACCGTGTTCTGGAGTTTAGAGCTCATGCTTCTTATGTTATCCTGATTCCCGGGTGGGCAGGCCCTGAGAACTGGCGCTTACGAAAATGTATACTGTATTGTTGTTTACTCCGTTTTGTATGCTTTGGCGCCAGAGTTCCAATTATAGCTGTTCCTATGTGCATATCCTGTCTTCTTGACCTGTCCCCCGTATTCCTCTGTCTGATTGTATGGCACCTGATCCGTCTATTTAGATAATATAAAATAAAACCTCTGTCTCATCCTGGGACTTAGTTGTGCATTCTAATACAAGTTTTATCCTGAATCGCTGCCGGACCTCAGGGTTGTCGGCTGATGAGCTGTGTCGTACCATGAGATAGTGGGTCGTAATTTCGTTTAGCGGCCAGCGGCTGTAGGCCCATGCTTGTATTTTTATTGAATGCTGCAATAAAGGTTTTTAAAAAAAAATATATATATATATATATATATATATATATATATATATATATATATATATATATATATATATATATATATATATAACCAGTATGAAACATGTATAGACAGAATTGCAACATAACATGTGTGTACAAAACAGTTAGTATATCACTAAGCGACTACCTTTCTCTACATGGTAATCACATGTTGTAATTAAGGTCCAATTGATTAATCTTTTCTATATATGGGCTTTGTATGTATTCTGTTTATACCTTTTAGGTATCCCCTCGGTGTGTCAATACTGATCTGATATCTGGCTAAGGTCCCGAGAAAGGTGGTGCCATCATTCTTCAAACCACCGAAACGTGCATGACCAATGCAGCTCATATCCTGCTATATGCAGTTACTTTAATTGCTCACAGAGATTATACAATCCCTTGTCTCCCACCCTCCAGATATATGCATTAGTGAATGTAAATGAGTTGGAGTGCATGTGAGGTAATTTGCATGAATGTTCTTTTCTGTTTTGCTACTCGGGGGTTAGTGATATAACAATTGTTTTGTACACAAATGTTACATTAACATTTTGTAATATTGTCTATACATGTTTCACATACTGGTTTTAAAAAGAAATGCAAAAGAAAAAAATAATTTTGATAAAACAAAGAAAATGAATAAAATATGTGAATATTTATAAATATGTTTTTTTGACTTTGTTATTGTTTAGTTCATGATCACCCCATGTTGAATTCAATTTCAGCTTGATAAAAGAAATATAGGTCATAAGGAAGCTATCTTTGATTGTATTGCCAAACTGGTGTCTGAGTGTACTAAATGATCTCTGATATTTTCTCTTTTCTTTAAGAGAACAGGGGTAGTTCCTTAAAATACAGTCATAGTGTTGAGCATCTGCAAGTGTCGTTTGATGGGCTTAACAATTTCGGTTGTGTCTGGACAGAAGGATGTCACACAAACAAACAATCTTATCACAGGTGTTTTTTTTTGTTTTGAGTATCTCTTCCCTGGGGCTATACCAGGCCCTCCTCGTGGAAGTCTTCACTAATCGTTGTGGGTACCCCTCTCTCTCAACTTGCAATCCAGAATAGCACCTTCCTTAAAGATGTTTAAGACCTTTATGGCTGGCTGAATTCCTTCCATATTATACAGTTGGAGCACACAGAAATACTGTACAGAAGACTCGGTTGGCTATCCTCCCAACCGAGTAACTATTTCCCTTTTCTCAATTTGTGGTAATCTTTTTGTGCACCTGGTGAGCTGATCTGTAGACTTGCTCTCAGGTATTTACTATATACTGTTACTCTGTCATTTGGCTAACCTGAGACTACCTTGGTCCGCGCAGCCTCTATGTATGAGGTACTATAAGTCCTGAAGAGAGCTCCACATTCGAAATGAGTTTGAAATGTCATTGACAACATAACATACTAATTGTCAAGAGCTGTGATGAATTGCTACCTTTTAGTTAGTACATAAGTGTGCATTTGGAGATACATATTTGAAAGATTTTTTTTATTAGTCTGATCTGCTTTATTTCTATGTATTTTCTTCGCACTGAGAACTTTATTTCATATGTCCTTATCTTTTAATTATATGTGTACACTGGTCATTTGTATATAAAATTACTTTTTAGAAACCGTATATACCTAAAATAAATAAAAAAATCAAACTAATATTTACAGGGCGAGGTGTTTTTAAAATTAACTGTTGTCCTATATTTTACATTCAATGAGTGCTCTGAATACCACTTTGCTGATTTGTAAATATATACATTAAGAAAAAACAGGCGAACGACTGTGTTTTGTTATAATGTGCCAATCAGGGCATGTAACCCCACACTAAAACTCACTAGCATTGTACTCTTCTGCGCTATTCCAGCAAAGCCCACTTCCCATTTCCTAAGGTTGTTACTAACTTTATGACTGCACCATGTAAGGAGTAGGATGTGCTGAAACCAGCACTGACATGAAAGGTGGGAGATATTTGGTGAATGGATTTTGTGTGTCTGAAGTCTAAGCAAAAGGTCAGTTTTGAACTTGCCTTAGAGAGAGCGCATGTGCCGTCACTTGTACGCCATTTTGTTAACATACAAGGGGGGCATTGCATACCACTGGTTGGCTTTAATGACACCCTCATTTCTTTGCTTTTTCTTGGTCAGCGGTTACCAGCTTTACTTCCTCTTTGTGCTTCCCCTGGATTATGGTCCAAGTACTGCTACCTTTCCAAGTAAGTGTCCTTCTGCTGCTCGTACTTTTATAGCAGGGCTATTTCTTTTTGAGGAAACACTCAATATGAGTGAATGTGTTTGCAGGCTGTTCTGCTCACCATCGCTCCACCACCCACCCCGATCCACAGGTTTTCATTTTTAATAAAGAGTGAAATTGGCCTGAGGGCATTGGCTTTGTTTTTTTTTGTTTTTTTGGTTGAATTGTTCCTTGTCCCCTCCTTAGTCCCTTGTTGTTGCTTGCCCCCTCCTTCCAAGCATTGTTGCGTGACCACCTTGTGATACTTTCCTCTCCTACCCCGTGTGTTCTGAGTTTGGATACTTCCAGGCCTACCACCCTTCCGTCATTGCTACCAGCCATCTCACACTCCAGTTGTTGCTTTCAGTAATCTCTCTCACGCTGCCAGAAAAAAAAACATTGGCAAAGCCCATAGGCCTCACCTATGCGACCTATTGGGATCGTCAATGTGTTTAGCCATGTAGCACCGTAAGGAAGGCGGCAGGGCAGAAAGTTTGTGTTTCTTTTTTTTTTAAACATTATGACATAGCCAGCGCTGGCTGCATCTATTTCTTTTCTTATTCCATGTAGAAAGACAGGCTTAGAGACATCTACACTCTCCGTGTTGCAAGCCCTCCCTCCGAGATGCTGTGAATAATGGCTAAAAACATTGACAAAGCCAATAACTCGCATAGCGAGACCTATTGGCTTTGCCAATGTTTATTCTAGGCTTCTGATCTTATCAAAGACACTATTTACAGTCATCAAGGGGTTGCAGCATAATGTAATAATTTAAAATGTTTACACTGAGGTTTATATTTTATCACTTTTGCGTTAAACGCTGAGATACCTAATTAAAGTGAAAATGATGCTCTTTAAAAGAGGTTAAGTGTTGTGGTGGGTGGATTATTCCGTTCCATCTGCGGAACTGCAGATTTTTGGAAACTCCACATTACTCTTGTAACATGGAGTTCTAGGTAAATTCCACCAATCACTGCATGGCTCCAGAACAGCAAGTTGGCGATAGCAAGATTTGGCATGCCCTAGGGCGATTTGCGGTCACTAGGAGGACATCTGGCAAAATGTATCTAGTGTGGGGCGGTCGCGACTGTTAAGAGGGCTGCCACTCAAGTAGATTTAGCTGCTGCTCGAGTAGAAAAAATGCTTGAGCGTCAGCAAAATCAGCTCGAGTAGCTGCTCCCTCAGGATCACCGCGTGGTACCTTTCGCGCTGATATTTTAGCGGGGAACAAGCTACCAGACACTAAATCACAGTGTGAACAGCATGATGTGTCTATTCCTGCCCACTGGCAGAACTCCGAGGAATCTCGCTGAGATTTTATGTAACTCTGCGAAATTCGCCCACCCCTCAATTCTCAAAAACACCCAAAACGCCCTCCTAAACGTTGACAAAAGAATGGAAAGGAGCATAAGGAACACAAAATGGGAATCCATCTGGTTCAACACAAAAATAAAATACAAAGACAGTATACTTACCTTAGCCTCATGGCCCCAGCAGAGTATCTCTACCCCTTCCCAACTAGAGGAACACTGGTCCCCCACCACCTTCGCCAGCCTACAACAGGCGCACGAACTCCCTGACATAGAACTATATAACTTCCTTGAAATAAAAGCAGCAATCACCAAAGCAGGCCTAAGCAAAGAGGTCTCAACAATCCATCAATACTTGACCAACCTCAACAAAATCGGGCACCAAACCTATATAAACTCCTAAGCGCAAAGACAACTAGATTAAACAGGAAGGCAATAGATTACTGGTAAACGCTGCACGCCGGGCACTTTAGCGAAAGAGAAAAGGCACACCTCTGGTCTTCAGCAAGCAGGTACACTGTCACCACTACGCTAGCACAAACTAAATTCTGGCTCCTACACAGAGCGTACTGGACCCCGGCGCGCCTAGCGGCGGTCGGGCTCAGAAACAACAATTTATGTTGGAATTTCCAGAAACAGAAAGGAGACTTAGCACATATCCTCATCCACTGCCCCAAAGTAAAGACATTCTGGGGGAAAGTAAGAGATTTCATCTAGAACGTAACGGGGTACACACCACAACTAGACATCCTCAGCTTAATAAACGCCTTCATGGCCCCAGAGATACACTCTACTAACTACAGGAGCCTCATTGACCTACTCCTCATAGCAGTAACTAAGACAATCCTTTTGAACTGGAAGGACAAGGGGAAAGCCACCTTCAAAGTCTGGTTCAACTGGGTCACCTTCCTAAGGGGAGCAGACAACATAACAAAAAACCAAACCTCCCAAGTCGGCCAGGGAAACGAGATGTGGCACTCCCTGGACAAATACCTTGTCTCGCAAAAACCGCTGTGAACACACCGCACAGCCAGACACCATCACTGGCCACCCCCCCCACACTCATACCCCCGCCCTGGTTCCGCCCGTCAGTAAACTCTGTAGTCTAGCAACCAACCAGTCACCGTACTTGTGTCCGTTTTTCTCTTCCTTATTCTCGCCTTTTTCCTACTCCTACTCACCTCTATACATTGTCTCTTCCTACTTACGGAGGCAATGCACATGCACGCTGAAGTGCCGCCAAGGTTATAAGTCGATTATGTATAAGCATCACTCAAGCGTCTCTGTAAACCAGAATGTACCAACAGCTATGTTTGTAGCGACAGCAAGACCAGTATTGCCTTCGTCTTTGTCTGACTCTGTACTGTGATTGTAAAAAAATTCTTTCTAATACAAATCTTTTAAAATAAAAAAAAAGGTAGCTACAAGCAAACGATCACTCTGTTGAGCAGGATAAGCTCAACTAACGTGTTCACAAAATGTTGCTGTGCTGTGGGGAGTTACTAGGGACGAATGACAAATCTTCTAAGAAGAGTACACATAGGCAGTTTTCTTTTAGTTCCTGTATCTGCCTCAAACATCATTCTGTCTGTGAAGGTGTATACATATGATTGCCCGCCACAAGAGTTGAATTGTATCATTATCGATGGGATGAGATGTACATTTTTAAAGCGATGTCATTTAGCCTGTGAGCTGCTTTGCAGCGTGGCTTAAAGTACAGAAAACATGCGCAATGGCTCTTTCAACGCTGGTCGCAACATATGCTAGAAGTAAATGACAGAAGGCAGGTACAGAAAACGTGGCATCTACAATAAAACTTTTTGCCTCTATCGTGTCTCTTTTGATGAAGGTCGTTGGCCACTGGAAATATATAGTAGGTGAACGAAAGTGCTCTCGGACTGTCTAGGTTGCGTTTATTTAGGCATCCATCGATGACACGAACTGCAGACACAAGAAAAATAACTACTTCCATTGGGTTACCGTCTCCTTTTAATGACCCACCAGGTTGTTCTGGTAAAAATGTAAACACGACCTACTGTACTCCCTTAAGTAATGACATAAGCACTTTGCACGTTTCACGTGATTTTAAACACGATTATGGGAATTGTTCAAGAAGAGTTGATTAAAAACTGCCAAGTTAACTACACACCATTTAACACTCAAAATAGACACTCACTGCAAACAACACAACGTGCTTTAAAGCACATTTCTGACCTTGTGGGAATCGTGTTCTAAAGTTTGCTTCCTGGTCTCCATTGGAACGATCCGGCTGAAGGTTTCGTGTTTGCTGGGATTTGAAAGTGAAAGAGGAGTGGGATAATCCCGGAATACTCAGCTCCCCCTCGCTATGGGGGGGTCCAGGAAAGGAAAAACACCAAAGGTGTGCGGCGTCCTTTATTGTTTATCTTAAAATGTATTACAGCCAGTATTTGAACGGAATACCCTGATGTCGTCAGCAAACCCGGAAGTATTTCTCTCGGGCACAACTGAGCATGCTCAGAAGGGAGACGGCGCTTAAGTCCGCATGTTCAACCTACAACAGGAATTTATTTATTTATTATTTATGCGTTTTTAATATAGCGCGGACTTTACCCGAAGGCGTCAGAGCGCTTCACAATAGGAACAGAAAATTACAAGTGAACACGTTACAAAAGCAGACGATAAGTTACATGAGGTAAAAGTGACAATTGTGAGCAAACAAAACACATGAGGTAGCAAACAGTGCATTACAGGAGGAAAGAGTGACAAGTGTGCAGGTTACAAGAGAAAACAAAGTACAATTAGAGGTAATATACTGCAATCTCTGCTAGACACTGAGGCACAAGAACAAACGTTACGTAGGCAATGGTGGCATTTGCAGGGGCGCATGGGCGTCCGCAGAAATGTTTCCAGGGGGGGCAACATTTTAACTTCATCCCCATCCTCCGACATGATTGAGCACAAGTATTAAATACATTTAAAAAAAATGAATAAGATAAAGAGCTTAAAAAAATCAAAGAAACCCATAGGGGGAAGAGAACAATCTTGTGAGGC
Source organism: Lissotriton vulgaris (assembly GCF_964263255.1). Taxonomy (NCBI): domain Eukaryota; kingdom Metazoa; phylum Chordata; class Amphibia; order Caudata; family Salamandridae; genus Lissotriton; species Lissotriton vulgaris. Next base: position 1,247,731,339 of record NC_141689.1, on the reverse strand, counting down.
GCCACAGCAGACGACCTGGCAACTACAATAAAACAGAGGGAAAAACTAAAAATAGCCAGAAAAAAAACAAAAAAATTCTAAATCAGGTTGATGTGGTTCTAGAGCATGGGTACTCACAAACTTTCTCTCAGGGGACACATTTACAGTGTGGTTTGTGGCCGAGGGCTGCACCGGTGGGGGCGGGGTCAGTGGGGGAAGGGGTGGGGCTAAAGCAACAAAACAATCTATGACCACGAGGTTGAACACATGCCCCTGCAGCAGACGCCTTCGTCCACAGAGCCACCAGACCCGGCATACACATCTATCTATCTATCTATCTATCTATCTATCTATCTATCTATCTATCTATCTATCTATCTATCTATCTATCTATCTATCTATCTATCTATCTATCTAACTATCTATCTATCTCTCTCTCTCTCTCTTTCTCTCTCTCTCTCTCTCTCTCTCTCTTTCTCTCTCTCTCTCCCTCCCTGTCTCCCTCCCCCTCCCCCTCCCCTCCCTCTATCTCTGTCTCCCTCCCTCTCCCTCCCTCTGTCTCCCTACCTCTGTCTCCCTCCCTCTGTCTGTCGCCCTCTGTCTGTCCCCCTCTGTCTGTCTCTCAACCTCAGTCTGTCTCCCTCACTCTGTTCCTCTCTCTCTGCCTCTCTCTCGGTCTCCCTCTCTCCATCTCTCTCTCTCTGTCTCCCTCCCTCTGTCTCCCTCCCTCTCTCTCCTTCCGTCCCTCTGTCTCCCTCCCGCTGTCTCCCTCCCTCTGTTGGTCTACCTCCCTCTGTTGGTCTACCTCCCTCTGTCGCCCTCCTTCCTCTGTCTGTCTCCCTCTGTCTGTCTCCCTCTGTCTCTCTACCTCCGTCTGTCTCCCTCACTCTGTTTCTCTCTCTCTGCCTCTCTCTCGGACTCCCTCCCTCTGTCTCTCTCTGTCTCCCTCCCTCTGTCTCCCTTCCTCTGTCTCCCTCCCTCTGTCTCCCTCCCTCTGTCTCCCTTCCTCCCTCTGTCTTCCTCTCTATGTCTTCCTCTCTCTGTCTCCCTCTCTCTGTCTCCCTCTCTCTGTCTCCCTATCTCTGTCTCTCTCTCTGTGTCTCTCTCTCTCTCTGTCCCTCTCTCTCTGTCTCCCTCTCTCTCTGTCTCCCTCTTTCCCTCTCTCTCTGTCTCCCTTCCTCTGTCTGTCTCTGTCTCCCTCCATCTGTCTCCCTGTCTGTCTGTGTCCCTCCCTCTGTCGCCCCCCTCCCTCTGTCTGTCATCCTCTCTCTCTCTCCTGCCCTATCTGTCTCCCTCTCTCTCTGTCTCCCTCTGTCTCCCTGCCTCGGTCTCCCTCCCTCTGTCTCCCTCCCTGTCTTCCTCCCTGTTTCCCTCCCTCTGTCTCCCTCTCTCTCAGTCTCCCTCTGTCTCCTCTCTCTCTGTCTCCTCTCTCTCTGTCTCCCTCTGTCTCCGTCTCCCTCTGTCTCCGTCTCCCTCTCTTTCCCTCTCTCTCGGTCTCCATCCTTCTGTCTGTCTCCCTCCCTCTATCTGTCTCTCTGTCTGTCTGTCTGTCTCCCTCCCTCTGCCGCCCTCTTCCCTCTGGCTGTCTCCCTCTGTCTGGCGCCTTCTGTCTCCCTCCCTCACTCCCTCCCTCTCTCCCTCTGTCTCCCGCCCTACCTGTCTCGCTCTCTCTGTCTCCTTCTGTCTCCCGCCCTATCTGTCTCCCTCTCTCTCTGTCTCCCTCGGTCTGTCTCTATCTCCCTCCCTGGGGCTTCTTGCAGGGGATCAGCACAGCCTGCTGTAATTGTGAAAATTAAGGAGACAAAAGACATCCGTAAAAGGAATGTTGACGGCCTCCCTGCTCAGAAATCTCATCCATGCTCTACTGAATAGCAACCAGTGACTACCAAGTCTGCAAAGCACGTTGGGATTTTGATAAGAGGTGTACAAAGCGCTATAGTATCAGTGTAATAAAATACCTCATTACTACCAGCTAAATGCCTGACATAGCAATTAGTAATTCAGGATAACCAGGGCAAAGAGTGTGCACTCTGTGCTGCACCACAAATGGCACTTTATTGTAATTTTTTACCAATTTGGGCTAGAAACAAGTTTTATTTCATTGAAATATGCCAATTTATGTTGCAGATCGTGGATTGGGTTGCAAGAGCAGCAGATTCATAGATATGCAGAGAATGCCTGGCTGCAGAATTGTATAATTCCAGTAGCTGTATATAAGCATAGTAATAAAACACATACACACCCAAAAGCTGCTACCGCCACTGTAAATAATTGAGTACAAAGCTCTCTGAAGTGGCTTAAGGCAGCATGTTTGCTCTTTCTACAACACACTAAGACATAAATGGTGTCCCATAGCCTACAAATGAACCCTTAATAGGGAAACCGGCCATCAATTTACACTCATTTATTAACCAAAAATGTCAATTTTCTTGTTCCTGTCTAATACGTCGTTCGTGGTAAAACTTCATGCTGGACCAAATGTTTACTGGCAGAAGACCCTTGTTAAGATTCAGACACTCCCAAAAGTGAACGCACAGTCCTATACACTCTCACACAGACATGATATGTGATGTTGGTTACTTTTAACTATTCAAGCTGAATCGTCGATAGGAGAGGTTCTCGCAAGGTGATCAGGAGAGCAGTGTGTTGAGTACGTTTGATTCCGAAGCGCCAAGAGGCAGTTCTTGTGGAGTGTGCTGCTAACTTTCAAAACTCTGAGAGCAGCGTGGTGGCTGTCAGGGGTGACTAAGTGGACTGCAGCTTTGGCGCACATCCTGCTCATTGGAATTCGTATTTCCACATTTTGTCTGCGCCTGCAAGCCTTTTTCTCTTTTTAAAGTAGTTTACACTTCTAGTAGGGCTATTTTATGCAATTCAATGTTTTAAACAGAATCAAAGACTTTAAGAGACCACTTCCGCATGGGCGTCCCTTACAGCAACGTGCGCTGCCTGAGTGATAATTACACATTGTCACTGGGCCAGCACCAGACGGACCGGCGATCCAGGGGGGGGCAAGTGCCCCCCCTTGCCCCTCCCTGCGGACGCCCATGCAGGGGCGTAGGAGACACTAAAATTCTGGGGGGGACAGGGACAACCTTGTGGACTTTCAAGTGACCCTATACAAACAACCGCCCGTCAAACAAATACAATCGCATACTTTCGAAGTCAAATATTAAGAAAAGCAGGCATGTTGTAACAATTTTCATTTATGCTTTATTGTTATTTACATTCATATAGTAATAACATGTATATGAATCATCTTGATCATCTTGATGCACCAAGCAAACATAGGTGGCTGACTTAGGGTGGGGGCGTCGTGTTTGCAAGTGCATTAAGATTTGAAAAGTACCTGCTGCTGCATTCCTGGTCTCCAGCAATTTTCAGGCAACAATAAAAATGTGAAAATAACTTTGGTGATTAATGTTCTTTATTGAGAGAGATCGAAGGTTTGTCTAGTGAAAGTTTTGACTCTTGGTAAGGTAGACACAGTGCTTCTTTGTATGCCTGCTGCAAAGAATGTGTACCACGCAGATCACAAAATGCATATCATGTAAATTGGTCAGCGAGTTACTGCCTTTGTCTAAGAGATTCTGTTGGTATTTGCAGTTTATATACAAGTTAAAATCCTAACATTGAACAGTGAGCTATTAACCGTCATCAAAGAGCTGCATGAAAACTTCAAGGTATAGATTAGAACATTATGATTTTCCCCAGTATTTCCTTATCCTAATGTTGGAAAATGGGTTCATTAGGATAGAAGTCAATTCTGATTATTAAAGAGAACCCCCCAACCATGGTGTTATGTTTTAAATTCTGAGTGCGTGCTTCTTTAGTGTTGCAAAGCCACCCTGTGCCCTGGGCACTCCCCAACGTTTTGCTGACTGGTACTGGTGGTACCTGACTCTGACTGACCCTGGCCTCTGCCTGAACAGGCACAGGGCCAGTGCTATTCTGAAAGAGACACTTAAAGATACTGTGAAAACACCTACATACACTAGGGTGCACTATGGGTTAGGGTACCCGTATGATTGGCATGACCTCTCCTATAAGGCCCTAGTTCATAATAAGGCAGGGAGATTAGAACTACCTTTAAGTCCCTAGAATATATTAGGGCATGGCAGTTTAGAGGCCAGCAGCCCTTTCTGCGTTTGCATGTGTGCACTGCTGAAGCCTGAGGTCAGTTTAAAAGCAGCCCTGTGTTGTAGGACTGCTTTTAAAATGCAAATTGTGCCCAAACTCGACATTTGGGTTTGGGGAACTTATAAATTGATCAACTACAATACTGGGGCAAAATTAAGTTAAGTGGGAAAAAAAATCCACTTAACTATGGCTGTATCATATTTGCCACATAATGCATCATCTGCTGTATAATCTAACGATTTGACCCAAAACAATTTTGTAGCTCAAACGGTTTAAAAATTACTAAAAGAAATGTGACTTATGTTGCTGTGAAGTGTAGGGCCCTTGCAAAGGTTGACTGGTCACCTTTCCCTGTGCTGCATTTGTATGTTACACAGGTACATGAGGCAAAAGCTTTGCAGAGGCTGTTAGTATGTATAAATATGTTAAAATAATAAAGTATCATAAAATGCACCGCATTACGCTGCAGCCTTTTTATTGTTGCATCATTTAGTCAACGCTGCAACATAATTTTGGCCTCCATTGCTGCATAACTCCAATGACCCGAAAGAAGGCTGCACATGTTAAAAGTGTTTGTGCATGAAGCAGAGACCATGAAGTTTGCAAACTTAGGGGCTGATTACGAAGGCAGGCGGACTTCAGTTCGTCTGCCATCGAATCGGGGAATGGGACCGCTGGCCTTCAAGGTGGCGGCCCGATGATAGGCATTACAATGCAACTGCCACTATGGCGTTCGCAGTGCCTATATTTTACATTGCTGAAGGTGCTGCTGGCTGCATCATCTGCCGCAATGTAAAAACTGACATTTCAATCAATCAATCATAGCATTTGTAAAGCGCACTACATACCTGTGATGGTCTCAAGGCGCTGGGGGGGGGGGGGGGGGCTGCTATTGTTCGAAGAGCCAGGTCTTGAGGAGTCTCTTGAAGGTTAGAAGATCTTCGGTTTGCCCTAGGCCAATGGGGAGGGTGTTCCATGTCTTGGTGGCGAGGTGGGAGAATGATCTTCCACCAGTGGTCACTCTTCAGGAGCGGGGGATGATGGCGAGGGCGTGGTCTGCGGAGAGGAGCTGGCGGGCGGGGGTGTAGAAGCCGAGTCATCTGTTGAGGTACGCCGGTCCGGTGTTGTGGAGTGCCTTGTGTGCATGGGTGAGGAGCTTGAAAGTTATCCTCTTGTTGATGGGGAGCCAGTGCAGGTCTTTCAGGTGGGGTGTGATGTGGCTGCGGCTAGGTATGTTGAGAATCAGTCGTACGGAGGCATTCTGGATGCGTTGCAGTCGTGACAGGAGTTTGGCCGGGGCTCCTGCGTAGAGTGCGTTGCCATAGCCCAGTCTACTGCTGACGAAGGCTTGGGTGACCGTCCTTCTAGTTTCGGTGGGGATCCACTTGAAGATCCTGCGAAGCATGCGGAGGGTGTTGAAGCAGGTGGAGGAGACGGTGTTGACCTGCTTTGTCATGGAGAGTGTGGGGTCGAGGATGATCTCTAGGTTTCGTGCGTGGTTGGTGGGTGCTCCTAGTGCCGTTGGCCACCAGGAGTCTTCCCAGGCAGATGGGGTTGAGCCGAAGATGAGGATCTCGGTCTTGTCCGAGTTCAGCTTCAGTCGGCTGTCCCTCATCCAGTTGGCGACAGCCTTCATTCGTTCGTGGAGGTTGGTTTTGGCAGTGTGGGGGTCCTTGGTGAGCGAGAGGATCAGCTGGGTGTCGTCGGCATAGGAGATAAAGTTTAGGTCGTGCTGTCAGGTGACGTGGGCGAGTAGTGCCATGTAGACGTTGAACAGTGTTGGGCTGAGGGATGAGCCTTAAAATTGTAAAATTGTAAAAAATTGTAAATTGATACTTGTATAGCGCACTACTCACCCGCAAGGGTCTCAAGGCGTTTGTACGAATACCGCTGTGGAACCCATCCTGGCTTTCCCTGTGAGGCGTCCACTCCTGGGCACCCCCAAGGTGGAGGCCAGGCATCCTTAGCATTGTGGGGGCCGTTGTGGAGATTAAGCAAGCTATTGCCCAGAGTTGCAGAGTGGGACTCCATGATTGGAATAGGCACTGAGGCGAGAATGATCAGGTCCGTGGGCCTCCAATGTCCCTTTCCGGCAACTTTTCCATGGCGGGTGAACTGCCATGGATAGGCTGGCGGGTAAGGGGTATCGTAAGCCCTACTGTGGTGCCTGGTAGGCACCACCAGCATTGTAGGAACCAAGAGCCCCTCCGCCGCACTGGCGGGCTCAAGTAGCCAGTAGGGTGCGTGGTGGTTGGTCTTTCCGACCGCCAGAAAAGCACCCACCATTGTGATATGGTTAGCGTTGATGCAGTCACCGATGGCAGTGGGACCGCCATTGACGGGGTGACGTGGCGGTTCCACCTTCATTATAATCACCCCCTAAGTTTGGTTTGCATGCAAATTCTACATTGCCAACCCCTGGTAAGTTGCACCACTACTGCTGAAAAAGGCCAATGGAGGTACCAATGGGTGCGGTGGACTGGCCTCAAGGATCTTGTCACTGTCGATCTAGGGCAGAGGTCTTCAAACTTTTGGATACCGAGGCCCCCCTGTCAACATTTTGAGGTGTAAGGACCCCCTCCTGACAAAAATGTCTAAACCTGTAGGCAGAGCTACTGGAATTATGAGGCAGTTGAGGACCAAATTAAGCGACAGGCTTGACTAAATTGTGTAGGAAGAAAATGTAAATGATGTTATGTGATGCCGCGTATTTTGGATTAGCAATGCTTCATTATTTTGAAATTAATTTATTACACACAGTAACACTGAGAAACTATTTCACCCCATCAGTACCTGTTTATAACCAAAATACAACAATTAACATCAGAAAGATTTCTAGTCAACCTTGGTGAAGGGCCTTCCACTCCGCAGGAATACGAGCTGCCACATTAGAAGCTCACCTGGCCCTGGCCGGGAGCAGCAGGGGTCCCTTAAAACCCTGGCGGTCTTGTGCAGAGTTAAGCAATTTACCCATGCCGCTTTCCTCTCACCCCTCCCTTCCATCCCTCTCTCCTGTCCCAACCCCGGATCCCTCTCTCAATTTGCAGGCCATTTTCTTTCACCCCTTTTTACATCTTGTGAACTCTCCCCATTCAACCTCTCACTTCACCTTCAATCACCTCTTGCCATTCTGTCTTTTCACTGCCCTCATCTCTAACAGTCTCTCGCATTTATCTCATGGTCTCTATGGCCCTGCCACCTCCCGTGCCCTTCAGCACTTCTCCTTCACCTCATCTCTCCATTCAACTTTTTGTCTATTTGTATCTTTCACCTCTCCAGTCCCCCATTCATCTTTCACATCTCCTCTTCGTTCTAACAGAAGCCCTCCCCTTTGGCTCACACTCACTTCTTGTGTGTCTACACTTCTCTACTGCAATTTACATTTCTCCTCATCCCTGACATCTTCAATCAAATTCTCTCACTCCCTTGCTGTCCTCGCTCATCATCTCATCTCTCCTCACCAAGCATATGGGTCGGACCCTTATGCTCCTCTCAGCCTGTGCCACTCTGCTTATTGTTCCCTAATTCAAGAAGGCATGAGTTGTCTGTTTCTCTGTTTTGGTGCAGGCCGCACAGTTATGAGACTTGCACCCTCCTTTGCTTCGCTCCACCAAGAATCTATTGTCCTTTAGGAAGATATAAAAACCTTTCTCTATGCTCTGTAGGTTACCCCATTTGGCTGGTTCTCCTTCTCCTTCTGTGTGTTTCTCATTTGCCTTCAGGCAGCAAATGGTTATTAGCCCCAGGACATCTTTTGGTAACAGTAGCGCACTAAAAATGTAAATAATAATAATCGGCAGAAGCAGGGAAGCCACTAGACCAGAACTTCTGGGGGGGTGGCTAACACTCCCAGCCAGGGCTGGCCCTATCACTGGTTTCACAGGGTGCAAAAGTCTTTTATGGTGCCCACCCCGTTTCCTTCTTCTCCATGATTTCCCTCACTACCACTCACCAACAATGCACCTCATCTCTCTATAGCACCTTTCTGACAAACATTCAATTTTTTTATAGCGCTACTCATAGTTTACTCATACTCAATTCTCATTGAGCGATGCAACAGTGTGAGAGTAGGGTGAGGGGAATGACTGCAGGGTGAGTGAGGTGGACGTAGAAATTTGGGTGCGGATGCAAGTTCAGTCTAGGAAGAGTTAATGTATGATTACTGTTGGGCTTGTTTGAGTGAGTTATATATTCAGCACTGAGGGGGACAGGTGATTGAAGTGTCACTTGAGTGCAGAATGAGTAATGTGCATGTGTGACTGCTGGGTGAGGTCTAGGATGTATCAAACAACAAGAGAGTGTTAATACAAAAAACAGACACAGTAGGCAAGCAGAATTCTGTTCAGAGCACTACTGAACCTTAGAGGAGACTGTTATTTCAGTAGGAAAATAGAGTGCACGTGCTCAGAGATCTAGCTAAAAGGACCCTCAGGCCCCAGTGGAATACTGGTAGCCAGTTGTCTTCATCGGGTCCTCCTTAGTTGCTAAGAAAAGTGAAAGTGAGTTAAAAAGAGTATGGACTACTCCTCAGAATTATTTTAATAAGAGGGTAGCTCTAACTCTATTAAAACCAGTGTTTGAAAAACGTGATTATTTTTCAGGACTGCTAAAAGGTTGTGCAAGTTTGAACCAATGAGTCCGTTAATTAAGTGAAAGAAGAAAGTTAATAAAATACGGTCAACATGTTTCTGCTTTATGAGCAATAGATCAGCTCAGCATTCGTCAGGACCAAGAATAGAATACAATACCACTCACTGGTCAGAGCACGCTAAAATGCTCAGACCTAAGGAGTGGTTACACGGAACAATACGACCTGCAATTGTCGAAGCTAATTTTAGGAAATTCTTCCCCAATTTCCATTAACTCCTTATTATAGGAAAAACGATAAAAATCTGTAAGAATAAACAGAAAACACAAAGGCGTCCACATTACGAACCCTCTAGAAATATACATCTACGTTGGTAGACTCTAATCATGTGCACACATATACTGAGATCATGTTATAAGCAAGCTAAAAGAAATTTTCTTTTTTAATTAGGAAAAGAACATGCTAGTAATATATCTTATTAATCATTCAGTATTTCAAACAACGTATTGGTATTGTCCATAGTGCATTGGATACCTACATAAAGTAAGTGATTGCATAAAAACAGTGCTCGATAAACCATCTGTATGGTTTAACAACTTAAAGTGGTAGCACCAGAAGACACCTTTGCTAAAAGCATACAGAGCACAGTGCACTCCAGAAGAGGAAAAATCGGCCAGACACTTACATGATATCTTAGGATAGTGAGCCCCATGGGCATAGCGGCAGGAGGAAATCTTCACGTTTGGGTCTAAAGTGAAAACAACGGAAATGAATTATTAAACGTTCTCAGTACCGCTAAAAGAATTAATTAATGGACTCTCGTTAGGACCGAAGAGAGACTTACTTATCTCCAAACGGCTCCCCGCTGGAACACCTACAACGGCCACATCCGCCGCCCGTATCGACAAATGCGGTAATGGAGCCGTGGGTGATTTAAGCACAGAAAACGCGAAATGCGTATGAGGCGGTGCTGCCGATCACGTGTCTAACGTGATCGCGTCACGGTCTTAAAGGGGCCGATTTATTTACACACGCGATGGAGAGCAATATTTGAACCTATGAGAGAATACCTCAAAATCGCCGCCCGTGGAGGCCGATTGTAGTCGGTCACTCTAATTTTAGTCACAAACCAAGCAAAAAAGGGAGGTATTATGCTAGGCACATCGGAGATGATGTAATATGGTCACTTCATGGTTAATCTAAGCATTTTACATATATCAGAGGAGTTACTCTAATCCTTAATTCTGTATTCCTGAGCTAGAAAAGCCGCGGACATTGGAGACAGAGACACAATGAATTTACAAGGTGGATAGGTCGTCTATCTGCGCATGACCGATCCCCAAGGGATATCGTCATTGAGGCCATGTTGGTGGGTAGACAGACGATATATCCATCGCTGCTCCTTTTCGTACAGTGTTCCGTCATTGTTTGAATTCAACTGTTCGATTATTACCCATTTAACATCGTTCGGGCAATGGCCTTGTTCGAGAAAATGGGTAGTCAACTTTGTCGTGTTTCTGCCACACCGAATATTACTACGATGTTCTCCTATTCGTGTTTTAATTTTTCTGGTGGTCATCCCTACGTATCTAAGTCCGCAAGGGCATGTAATCAAGTAGATGACATTACTTGAATTACAATTGGTGTGACATCGCAAGTGCCATGTCTTACCCTCTTCTAGTTGTAGTGTTTTTGTGAACGATGTTAAGTGGCACACACTACATCCCCCACAGGGGAAATGGCCAGTTATAGAAGGCAAACCCCAGGCATTCAAAACAGTGGCATCTTGTTTGGGTCGATTAGTTCTTGGGCGGGTGTGTACCAAAGCATCTTGCAAACTCCTTTCTTTTTTGTATGAGAATAATGGTTTCTGCCAGTTTCTTCCATTACTCGTCAGGATTTGCCAGTGTTTTCCAATGCAACGACTTACAGAGTTAGAGATGTTACTGTAGGTAGTCACACAGGTCAGAGGAACCTCAGATTCATTATCTTTCACATTGTCTTCCAACAGTGCTTCCCTATTATTGTTTCTTGCTCTTTTTCGACTTTTTTGTAGGATTTTTTTGGGGTAACCTCTCTGTTCAAGTTTTGTTGTTAAATCATCCGCTTGTTTGTTAAAATCCACAAGGTTACTACAATTTCTACGTACTCGTAGATATTGGCCGAAAGGGAGATTTTCGCGTAATGAACGCGGGTGGAAACTAGAGAAGTGAAGGAGATTATTCCTGCTTGTGGGTTTGTAATAAGTTTTACTCGTTAGCCGATTCCCAGTTTTTGTAAGTGTGACATCCAGGAAGACAATGGAGTTGGAATCATATTGGTGTGTGAATCTTAAATGAGGGTCGCAAGTATTGACCCAATCAAAAAAGGATAGTAAACTCTCCTCAGACCCTTTCCAGATTAAAAGCACATCATCAATGTACCTCTGCCACAGGATAACATTGAGAGCATAAGGGTTGGAATTTGCTAGGATGTGCGTTTTCTCGAAGTTGTAAACATACAACCCCGCTATACTGGGGGCAAAAGTACTGCCCATCGAGGTGCCAGTCTTCTGTAGGTAAAAAGTGTCTTGATATTGGAAGAAATTCCGTTTCAATGCTAGGGTGGCGCAGTCTATCACAAAGGTCTTGGAGGTGTTGTACGACCATGTGGTTTGGTCCAGGATGTCTGCCAAAACTTTGAGAGTTGCATCCTGAGGGATACAAGTATACAAACTTTCAATGTCTAAGGACACTAGATAACATGGTTCCTCTGGTAGTTGTACATTAAGTAACATTGAAAGAAGGCTTTTCGTATCCTTGATGTAAGTACTTGTGGATTGGATTAAGGGTTTAAAGAAAAAATCACAATACTTGGAGAGTGGTTCCAACTGGGACCCAATCCCCGACACTATAGGTCTTCCCGGTGGTGGTGTCCGATTTTTATGGGTTTTGGGAAGAGTGTAAAAGTAAGGGATTTTTTCTTCTGAATTGGTAAGGAAATCAGCTTCTTGTTTACTGATATAACCGTCTCTTTCCGCGGTAGAGACCAGCTCTAGGATTTCATCTTTAAGGAAAGGAGAGGGGTCTTGTTGGAGCACGGTATAGCTGATAGTATCTCCTAGTAGCCGTTTGCATTCGGCATCATAGGCCGTGGCATCCTGAATCACTATGCCTCCCCCCTTGTCAGCACTTTTGATTACAATTTCTTGATTCTCTTGCAAGGATTTTATAGCCTTATATTCTCCTGCTGTCAAATTTTTAAAGGGGGCGGGCTCAATCAGAGCCTCAACTTCCCGGGATACTGCCTGCTCAAACGTTATGATATCTACCGGTATCAAATGAGTTGGAGGAGTAAAATTGGATTTCTTTTTTAAATTAGTATCACTCAATGTAGCAGGGAGTTGTGTATCTTGTTGTTCAAAAAAAGATTTTAATCTGAGTTTCCTAAAAAACTCACCCAGTTCGCATTTCAATTTGAAACGATTCAGGCGAGGACTGGGTATAAAACCGAGTCCCTTCTCTAACACTGCAGTTTCATCTGCAGTTAAGACAACTTTGGATAAGTTAGTTATCAGACTTATTGGTTGCTCGGTCCTGCTCTCTGCTCCTGAGCTTTGCTCCGTGTGTTGTCCCCCACTGTTTCTGTAGGGCCCCAGTGTACCTGATTGCCTGTTCTTCTCTTCCCCCTGCCTCTCCGGCCAAAACCTAAAAAAGGCTGCGGGTACATGTTTTGTTGGAATTGTTGTGGCGGGGGTGCAAAGTGTGGATTCCAACCAAATTGTGGTGGAATTGGTGGCTGGTTAAAGAGGTTCGGGTGGAAACCTCCAGGTCCTTGATGTGGGTAAGGAAACCAATGATGATTGTATTGGCTATAATTTTGTTTTCCTCTACCTCTGCCTCGTTGTTTGTTTCCTCTACTCTCGGTGCTCGAATTACTAGAATCTGAGTCTACTGAGGTATCTGGGTCTTCGATGGTGCGGGCTGGGGGAGCATAATCTTGGCTAGCATAGGGATAGGTTTTATCATAGGACCATCTTTTCAAATCTTTTTGAAATTTGGCTACTTTTGACTGTGCAAGATTTTCTTTGTATTCATTAAGCTCTTTATTGAACTCATCAAGCTTCTTTTTGTAACCTGTGGCGGTTGCTTTAATATGGGTTTCTGTGGCCTGGATCTCTATTAACAAAGCCTCAGAAAGGCACATTGCCGTCTTGATGATAAGGATAGCCCAGTCATGCGTACAGTGCCAGGCTATTTGTGCCCATTCTTTTCTGAATACACTGTCCTCTAGAAATATTTGCGGTGCATTGGTGACCAAAAGTCCCTTTGGGGCCATTTTATTGTTGAGGTATTCCTTCATCATAGTTCCATGCAAAATTGCTCTGATTCTGTTTTTCTTTTGTTCACCAAGCGTATCCCAGTCAGTAGTCTGGGATATTGCTTGAGCGACTAGGGGGTCAGCAAAACGGGAAGTGTCATTCAATATGGCATCAGCCTCCTCTCTGGAGTATGAAAGGCCCGACGCCTCCATTGCAAAGGTGTACTGCGATGCACTGTTTAAATGCAAAATATTACCAAAAGTATGTTATTAGTCTAAAAACGACTCTCGCAGCTGCACGCTGCTAGAATTATTCCAACAACAAGAGAGTAAGGGTCAGAAAAAACACTCTCATGCCCCTTATAAATCCATATATCAAACAACAAGAGAGTGTTAATACAAAAAAACAGACACAGTAGGCAAGCAGAATTCTGTTCAGAGCACTACTGAACCTTAGAGGAGACTGTTATTTCAGTAGGAAAATAGAGTGCACATGCTCAGAGATCTAGCTAAAAGGACCCTCAGGCCCCAGTGGAATACTGGTAGCCAGTTGTCTTCATCGGGTCCTCCTTAGTTGCTAAGAAAAGTGAAATTGAGTTAAAAAGAGTATGGACTACTCCTCAGAATTATTTTAATAAGAGGGTAGCTCTAACTCTATTAAAACCAGTGTTTGAAAAACGTGATTATTTTTCAGGACTGCTAAAAGGTTGTGCAAGTTTGAACCAATGAGTCCGTTAATTAAGTGAAAGAAGAAAGTTAATAAAATACGGTCAACATGTTTCTGCTTTATGAGCAATAGATCAGCTCAGCATTCGTCAGGACCAAGAATAGAATACAATACCACTCACTGGTCAGAGCACGCTAAAATGCTCAGACCTAAGGAGTGGTTACACGAAACAATACGACCTGCAATTGTCGAAGCTCCTTTTAGGAAATTCTTCCCCAATTTCCATTAACTCCTTCTTATAGGAAAAACGATAAAAATCTGTAAGAATAAACAGAAAGCACAAAGGCGTCCACATTACGAACCCTCTAGAAATATACATCTACGTTGGTAGACTCTAATCATGTGCACACATATACTGAGATCATGTTATAAGCAAGCTAAAAGAAATTTTATTTTTTAATTAGGAAAAGAACATGCTAGTAATATATCTTATTAATCATTCAGTATTTCAAACAACGTATTGGTATTGTCCATAGTGCATTGGATACCTACATAAAGTAAGTGATTGCATAAAAACAGTGCTCGATAAACCATCTGTATGGTTTAACAACTTAAAGTGGTAGCACCAGAAGACACCTTTGCTAAAAGCATACAGAGCACAGTGCACTCCAGAAGAGGAAAAATCGGCCAGACACTTACATGATATCTTAGGATAGTGAGCCCCATGGGCATAGCGGCAGGAGGAAATCTTCACGTTTGGGTCTAACGTGAAAACAACGGAAATGAATTATTAAACGTTCTCAGTACCGCTAAAAGAATTAATTAATGGACTCTCGTTAGGACCGAAGAGAGACTTACTTATCTCCAAACGGCTCCCCGCTGGAACACCTACAACGGCCACATCCGCCGCCCGTATCGACAAACGCGGTAATGGAGCCGTGGGTGATTTAAGCACAGAAAACGCGAAATGCGTATGAGGCGGTGCTGCCGATCACGTGTCTAACGTGATCGCGTCACGGTCTTAAAGGGGCCGATTTATTTACACACGCGATGGAGAGCAATATTTGAACCTATGAGAGAATACCTCAAAAAACGCCGCCCGTGGAGGCCGATTGTAGTCGGTCACTCTAATTTTAGTCACAAACCAAGCAAAAAAGGGAGGTATTATGCTAGGCACATCGGAGATGATGTAATATGGTCACTTCATGGTTAATCTAAGCATTTTACATATATCAGAGGAGTTACTCTAATCCTTAATTCTGTATTCCTGAGCTAGAAAAGCCGCGGACATTGGAGACAGAGAAACAATTAATTTACAAGGTGGATAGGTCGTCTATCTGCGCATGACCGATCCCCAAGGGATATCGTCATTGAGGCCATGTTGGTGGGTAGACAGACGATATATCCATCGCTGCTCCTTTTCGTACAGTGTTCCTTCATTGTTTGAATTCAACTGTTCGATTATTACCCATTTAACATCGTTCGGGCAATGGCCTTGTTCGAGAAAATGGTTAGTCAACTTTGTCGTGTTTCTGCTACACCGAATACTACTACGATGTTCTCCTATTCGTGTTTTAATTTTTCTGGTGGTCATCCCTACGTATCTAAGTCCGCAAGGGCATGTAATCAAGTAGATGACATTACTTGAATTACAATTGGTGTGACATCGCAAGTGCCATGTCTTACCCTCTTCTAGTTGTAGTGTTTTTGTGAACGATGTTAAGTGGCACACACTACATCCCCCACAGGGGAAATGGCCAGTTATAGAAGGCAAACCCCAGGCATTCAAAACAGTGGCATCTTGTTTGGGTCGATTAGTTCTTGGGCGGGTGTGTACCAAAGCATCTTGCAAACTCCTTTCTTTTTTGTATGAGAATAATGGTTTCTGCCAGTTTCTTCCATTACTCGTCAGGATTTGCCAGTGTCTTCCAATGCAACGACTTACAGAGTTAGAGATGTTACTGTAGGTAGTCACACAGGTCAGAGGAACCTCAGATTCATTATTTTCACATTGTCTTCCAACAGTGCTTCCCTATTATTGTTTCTTGCTCTTTTTCGACTTTTTTGTAGAATTTTTTTAGGGTAACCTCTCTGTTCAAGTTTTGTTGTTAAATCATCCGCTTGTTTGCTAAAATCCACAAGGTTACTACAATTTCTACGTACTCGTAGATATTGGCCGAAAGGGAGATTTTCGTGTAATGAACGCGGGTGGAAACTAGAGAAGTGAAGGAGATTATTCCTGCTTGTGGGTTTGTAATAAGTTTTACTCGTTAGCCGATTCCCAGTTTTTGTAAGTGTGACATCCAGGAAGACAATGGAGTTGGAATCATATTGGTGTGTGAATCTTAAATGAGGGTCGCAAGTATTGACCCAATCAAAAAAGGATAGTAAACTCTCCTCAGACCCTTTCCAGATTAAAAGCACATCATCAATGTACCTCTGCCACAGGATAACATTGAGAGCATAAGGGTTGGAATTTGCTAGGATGTGCGTTTTCTCGAAGTTGTAAACATACAACCCCGCTATACTGGGGGCAAAAGTACTGCCCATCTAGGTGCCAGTCTTCTGTAGGTAAAAAGTGTCTTGATATTGGAAGAAATTCCGTTTCAATGCTAGGGTGGCGCAGTCTATCACAAAGGTCTTGGAGGTGTTGTACGACCATGTGGTTTGGTCCAGGATGTCTGCCAAAACTTTGAGAGTTGCATCCTGAGGGATACAAGTATACAAACTTTCAATGTCTAAGGACACTAGATAACATGGTTCCTCTGGTAGTTGTACATTAAGTAACATTGAAAGAAGGCTTTTCGTATCCTTGATGTAAGTACTTGTGGATTGGATTAAGGGTTTAAAGAAAAAATCACAATACTTGGAGAGTGGTTCCAACTGGGACCCAATCCCCGACACTATAGGTCTTCCCGGTGGTGGTGTCCGATTTTTATGGGTTTTGGGAAGAGTGTAAAAGTAAGGGATTTTTTCTTCTGAATTGGTAAGGAAATCAGCTTCTTGTTTACTGATATAACCGTCTCTTTCCGCGGTAGAGACCAGCTCTAGTATTTCATCTTTAAGGAAAGGAGAGGGGTCTTGTTGGAGCACGGTATAGCTGATAGTATCTCCTAGTAGCCGTTTGCATTCGGCATCATAGGCCGTGGCATCCTGAATCACTATGCCTCCCCCCTTGTCAGCACTTTTGATTACAATTTCTTGATTCTCTTGCAAGGATTTTATAGCCTTATATTCTCCTGCTGTCAAATTTTTAAAGGGGGCGGGCTCAATCAGAGCCTCAACTTCCCGGGATACTGCCTGCTCAAACGTTATGATATCTGCCGGTATCAAATGAGTTGGAGGAGTAAAATTGGATTTTTTTTTTAAATTAGTATCACTCAATGTAGCAGGGAGTTGTGTATCTTGTTGTTCAAAAAAAGGTTTTAATCTGAGTTTCCTAAAAAAACTCACCCAGTTCGCATTTCAATTTGAAACGATCCAGGTGAGGACTGGGTATAAAACCGAGTCCCTTCTCTAACACTGCAGTTTCATCTGCAGTTAAGACAACTTTGGATAAGTTAGTTATCAGACTTATTGGTTGCTCGGTCCTGCTCTCTGCTCCTGAGCTTTGCTCCGTGTGTTGTCCCCCACTGTTTCTGTAGGGCTCCAGTGTACCTGATTGCCTGTTCTTCTCTTCCCCCTGCCTCTCCGGCCAAAACCTAAAAAAGGCTGCGGGTACATGTTTTGTTGGAATTGTTGTGGCGGGGGTGCAAAGTGTGGATTCCAACCAAATTGTGGTGGAATTGGTGGCTGGTTAAAGAGGTTCGGGTGGAAACCTCCAGGTCCTTGATGTGGGTAAGGAAACCAATGATGATTGTATTGGCTATAATTTTGTTTTCCTCTACCTCTGCCTCGTTGTTTGTTTCCTTTACTCTCGGTGCTCGAATTACTAGAATCTGAGTCTACTGAGGTATCTGGGTCTTCGTTGGTGCGGGCTGGGGGAGCATAATCTTGGCTAGCATAGGGATAGGTTTTATCATAGGACCATCTTTTCAAATCTTTTTGAAATTTGGCTACTTTTGACTGTGCAAGATTTTCTTTGTATTCATTAAGCTCTTTATTGAACTCATCAAGCTTCTTTTTGTAACCTGTGACGGTTGCTTTAATATGGGTTTCTGTGGCCTGGATCTCTATTAACAAAGCCTCAGAAAGGCGCATTGCCGTCTTGATGATAAGGATAGCCCAGTCATGCGTACAGTGCCAGGCTATTTGTGCCCATTCTTTTCTGAATACACTGTCCTCTAGAAATATTCGCGGTGCATTGGTGACCAAAAGTCCCTTTGGGGCCATTTTATTGTTGAGGTATTCCTTCATCATAGTTCCATGCAAAATTGCTCTGATTCTGTTTTTCTTTTGTTCACCAAGCGTATCCCAGTCAGTAGTCTGGGATATTGCTTGAGCGACTAGGGGGTCAGCAAAAAGGGAAGTGTCATTCAATATGGCATCAGCCTCCTCTCTGGAGTATGAAAGGCCCGACGCCTCCATTGCAAAGGTGACACTTTTTACCTACAGAAGACTGGAGCCTCGATGGGCAGTACTTTTGCCCCCAGTATAAAGGGGTTGTATGTTTACAACTTCGAGAAAACGCACATCCTAGCAAATTCCAACCCTTATGCTCTCAATGTTATCCTGTGGCAGAGGTACATTGATGATGTGCTTTTAATCTGGAAAGGGTCTGAGGAGAGTTTACTATCCTTTTTTGATTGGGTCAATACTTGCGACCCTCATTTAAGATTCACACACCAATATGATTCCAACTCCATTGTCTTCCTGGATGTCACACTTACAAAAACTGGGAATCGGCTAACGAGTAAAACTTATTACAAACCCACAAGCAGGAATAATCTCCTTCACTTCTCTAGTTTCCACCCGCGTTCATTACGCGAAAATCTCCCTTTCGGCCAATATCTACGAGTACGTAGAAATTGTAGTAACCTTGTGGATTTTAACAAACAAGCGGATGATTTAACAACAAAACTTGAACAGAGAGGTTACCCCAAAAAAATCCTACAAAAATGTCGAAAAAGAGCAAGAAACAATAATAGGGAAGCACTGTTGGAAGACAATGTGAAAGATAATGAATCTGAGGTTCCTCTGACCTGTGTGACTACCTACAGTAACATCTCTAACTCTGTAAGTCGTTGCATTGGAAAACACTGGCAAATCCTGACGAGTAATGGAAGAAACTGGCAGAAACCATTATTCTCATACAAAAAAGAAAGGAGTTTGCAAGATGCTTTGGTACACACCCGCCCAAGAACTAATCGACCCAAACAAGATGCCACTGTTTTGAATGCCTGGGGTTTGCCTTCTATAACTGGCCATTTCCCCTGTGGGGGATGTAGTGTGTGCCACTTAACATCGTTCACAAAAACACTACAACTAGAAGAGGGTAAGACATGGCACTTGCGATGTCACACCAATTGTAATTCAAGTAATGTCATCTACTTGATTACATGCCCTTGCGGACTTAGATACGTAGGGATGACCACCAGAAAAATTAAAACACGAATAGGAGAACATCGTAGTAATATTCGGTGTGGCAGAAACACGACAAAGTTGACTACCCATTTTCTCGAACAAGGCCATTGCCCGAACAATGTTAAATGGGTAATAATCGAACAGTTGAATTCAAACAATGACGGAACACTGTACGAAAAGGAGCAGCGATGGATATATCGTCTGTCTACCCACCAACATGGCCTCAATGACGATATCCCTTGGGGATCGGTCATGCGCAGATAGACGACCTATCCACCTTGTAAATTCATTGTTTCTCTGTCTCCAATGTCCGCGGCTTTTCTAGCTCAGGAATACAGAATTAAGGATTAGAGTAACTCCTCTGATATATGTAAAATGCTTAGATTAACCATGAAGTGACCATATTAAATCATCTCCGATGTGCCTAGCATAATACCTCCCTTTTTTGCTTGGTTTGTGGCTAAAATTAGAGTGACCGACTACAATCGGCCTCCACGGGCGGCGTTTTTTGAGGTATTCTCTCATAGGTTCAAATATTGCTCTCCATCGCGTGTGTAAATAAATCGGCCCCTTTAAGACCGTGACGCGATCACGTTAGACACGTGATCGGCAGCACCGCCTCATACACATTTTGCGTTTTCTGTGCTTAAATCACCCACGGCTCCATTACCGCGTTTGTCGATACGGGCGGCGGATGTGGCCGCTGTAGGTGTTCCAGCGGGGAGCCGTTTGGAGATAAGTAAGTCTCTCTTCGGTCCTAACGAGAGTCCATTAATTAATTCTTTTAGCGGTACTGGAAACGTTTAATAATTCATTTCCGTTGTTTTCACGTTAGACCCAAACGTGAAGATTTCCTCCTGCCGCTATGCCCATGGGGCTCACTATCCTAAGATATCATGTAAGTGTCTGGCCGATTTTTCCTCTTCTGGAGTGCACTGTGCTCTGTATGCTTTTAGCAAAGGTGTCTTCTGGTGCTACCACTTTAAGTTGTTAAACCATACAGATGGTTTATCGAGCACTGTTTTTAAGCAATCACTTACTTTATGTAGGTATCCAATGCACTATGGACAATACCAATACGTTGTTTGAAATACTGAATGATTAATAAGATATATTACTAGCATGTTCTTTTCCTAATTAAAAAAGAAAATTTCTTTTAGCTTGCTTATAACATGATCTCAGTATATGTGTGCACATGATTAGAGTCTACCAACGTACATGTATATTTCTAAAGGGTTCGTAATGTGGACGCCTTTGTGTTTTCTGTTTATTCTTACAGATTTTTATCGTTTTTCCTATAATAAGGAGTTATTGGAAATTGGGGAAGAATTTCCTAAAAGGAGCTTCGACAATTGCAGGTCGTATTGTTCCGTGTAACCACTCCTTAGGTCTGAGCATTTTAGCGTGCTCTGACCAGTGAGTGGTATTGTATTCTATTCTTGGTCCTGACGAATGCTGAGCTGATCTATTGCTCATAAAGCAGAAACATGTTGACCGTATTTTATTAACTTTCTTCTTTCACTTAATTAACGGACTCATTGGTTCAAACTTGCACAACCTTTTAGCAGTCCTGAAAAATAATCACGTTTTTCAAACACTGGTTTTAATAGAGTTAGAGCTACCCTCTTATTAAAATAATTCTGAGGAGTAGTCCATACTCTTTTTAACTCACTTTCACTTTTCCTAGCAACTAAGGAGGACCCGATGAAGACAACTGGCTACCAGTATTCCACTGGGGCCTGAGGGTCCTTTTAGCTAGATCTCTGAGCATGTGCACTCTATTTTCCTACTGAAATAACAGTCTCCTCTAAGGTTCAGTAGTGCTCTGAACAGAATTCTGCTTGCCTACTGTGTCTGTTTTTTTGTATTAACACTCTCTTGTTGTTTGATATATGGATTTATAAGGGGCATGAGAGTGTTTTTTCTGACCCTTACTCTCTTGTTGGAATAATGAGGTCTAGGATGAACAGCGCAAGTGCATTGTGAGTGCCGAGTAATCACTGTGAGTGCAGGGTGAGCAGGTGAATGGTGTGAGTGCATGGTGAACGGTGTGGGTGCATGGTGAACGGTGTGAGTGCATTGTGATCGCTATGAGCGCAGGGTGAGCGTGAAAGTGAAGGGCGAGAATGAGGAGTGAGTTGTCTGAATGCAGGGTGCATTCCCAGACACTTGAAGTAACTCAGCATGTTATTGATGGTGGCGTAGGGTTTAAGATCTAAGTTAAACTATTGCTATTATGGCATTAATCGGGGATCGAGGGTGGAGGAAATAAATAATGTGCTGATGCTACAACAAACTTCCAGTCCTATGGTTAGGGTTGCCAGCAGATTATTTTGATGGCCCAGTTGGTACAAAAATCAGCTGTCACCTAAAGCTGTATTTCAGGCGCATTTTTATGTGCATACGTCGACTAGCAAATGTAAATAGAAAACACTTTTAATTGTGTTCTAGGGCGGCCTGAATGGTCCATGACTGATAACTAAAGAGAACAAAGACAGAAAAGTCACATAATGAATGAATACATACTTTTTTATTTATTAATCTATTTAGTGTCAAGAGGAGTTCTCTTCAGGCTTTTTAAAGAACACACACAGGCATTTTACTTTTGGCAACCCTACTTTATATTCCTTTTCATAAAATGCATTCTCACACTACAGCAGTAAATGTAAAATACTAATTTAAGGAATAGACAGAGTGGATTCCAGGGGGTACTGGAATCAGGGAAAAACATTAAGCCTCTATAACCAGTTTACAAAGGCATGTAAATATGTAAATAGCCTTTAAAGACGTGTGAAAAATGCTGATGGGTGTGCTGGAGATAAGACTCCAGACACTGCCCAGCTGAGGCCCCAGCAGCTCGAGTTACACTGCAGCAGCCCAGGCTGAGACACAGGATGGGGGAAGAGGGGGGTTGAAACCCTTGTGCCTGAGCAGAAGTGTCAGTTTGAATGCGCGACCCCCTTTGCATCGCTCCACGGCCCCCCTGGGAGTCGCGCCCCACAGTTTGAAGACCCCTGATCTAAGGTGTGCTTCTTTGCATGCCTGCTCGCAAGACTGGAGGTGAACCGCAGTATGGATTGTGGTGGACAGGCCTTCCAGGTTAACTCACACTTGCCACCGTTGGGGTCCACCTGCGGGTGCTAAGACACCAGGGCTTCTAAGGTCTATCGGGCCTTCTAAGGTGTAGCATCGGAATGAGCTCTGTCAGGAGTGCGGTTTGGTGGACTGGTCATGAAGGCTGAAAATGGTGCTCCAGTTCCGAATTCAGCAGCTCTGGCCAGAGTGCCACATCCTCTCCCACACTGAACACCATAGTGCCCCACTGAGAGAAACTTGCACTGCCTTCAGCTACAACTCAATTGTGCTGCAACTAAATTCAAATTATGCACTAGACAACAGTAAAATGTTGCATAACACCCTGAAAAAAGCAAACACTCATAAGGAATGCAAGAATAAGCAAATCATGTGAAATGTATTCAGGAACAACATGGTTACCGTAACAGTTTTAAACTCATTATTCAGAAATCAGTAAGTGGTTTTGCCTGAAAAATTCAGAACATGGCTACAGGACCAGGAAGGGACCCGTTTCAATGTCCATCGCTTATTGACTTTCAAAATGTAAGCAGTTTGGTTAAAAAAAAATCACATCCCCGAACACAGAGCTGCAGTACACATTTTATAAGCTAAAATAATTAAAACTGTTGAAAACGATCATATTAAACATTTTCACTCCACTCATCAACCAGGTATTGGAGTCCATTTAGAAATTGTGCACTTCCCGTGGGAAAACAATGTTGTTCAAAGAAAGAAGAAAAAAAGAAAGTAGCGCTTTCACTGGCAAAGTGGTTCTAATGTGTGTGGGTGTAAATAACAATCTGGCCTATCTGCTGACCACTCTGGATTGCTTAATTTAGGTATTTCATTTTTTTCTCTCCGTCCCGAGGTTTTTCTTTGGAATTATAAAACGGTCAGTAAATGAGGAAATATCCAGCCAGTGTCCGCCTATTTTGGATCCATTTCACAGAGAAACCAATAAAGAAAAGGAGATGCAAGAGAGAGTAATAAGAGCTCTTGAAATCAGAACTTAAGAAGGAGCGAGACAAAGACAGAAATGGGTATGAAGGAAAAGAGACAATTTTTTTACCCTTCTCTGCTCTTCCCCGGCCTCCGAGCCTTCCTGCAGCATAACTTTTTTTTTGTTAAACCGTTTTTATTGCAGATCCAATTACATAGTATTTCAATCAGGAGAAGTATCATTAATGTGAAATCCTCCCTTCCGTAATCATGTACCCGCCTATTGCACACAGCCTTTCAGCCCACAACCCGGAGGTCGGGCGGCAAAAATCACAAATCAGGGAAGTCCTCACAATTGGCAGCCGCTGTGCAGGGCATTTTGGGAGATCCACCGTCTGCTTTTTTAATTTTTGTTAACCCTACCCACCCCCCCCCCCAATGGTGCCTATAAATGATTGCCTCAACTATACTACCGGTAAGAAGAGTCCCCCTGTTCCCTTCAGATCCCCCCCAAGTGTCATCAATCGCTCCCGGTCACGAATGTGGGTCTGTGTGACTGCAAGCAGGATGTCTTAATCATCTACTGAGTGAGTGTGACTGGTGAGGGTGCTGTCCGTATAGGTATGTCGGTGGCGTCAGTTGTTGCGTCCCTTTCGTCCTCCTCCTCTTCTATCGTGCTATCTCGCAGTGCTTGCACTAAGAGTTCCCACTCCATCGCTGCCTCCAAGGCCCGCTCGTCTGCCCTTCTACATGCTAACTGGTACCTAATCGTGCTCTCGCTTGTTGCCCCTTTCAAGAACTCAGTGAGCCATCTCCGATGAGTTGGGCCTGTCTTCTATTTCCACCCCTTCATCACTTCTCGTTTGGCCAAGAGGAGGCCCATATCAATGAACCTGCTCGACATCTTATTTTTGGGTGTGTGCGGGAACCAGTGTAGAATACTGACGGCCGTAGTATATTGGAGGTCCCTGTCTGCTGCTTCGTTCAAGGTGTTGCCAATTTCTCTCCAGTAGTCCTGTAGGTGGGGGCAATCCCTGAGCATGTGTGTCAGATCCGCCCCCAATGTATTACAGCGTGGGCAAGCGGCCTCCTCCGCTCCAAAGTATTTCTGTATTTTACTCGGGGTAAGGTAGGCCCTGTGGAGAATATAAAAGTGGATTATCTGGAAACGTGCGTTCCTCGTGCTCTTTCTAGCACGTCCCACCAGTTGCATCCACGTGGTTTCAGGGATCTCTGTCTGCAGGTCTAATTCCCATTTGCCCTTCAGAGTGGTCAATGGCTGCAGGGTTTCCCTCAGCATTCTCGAATAAAGGCACGTGACCGCCTTATAGGTGCCTGCCGACATTATAGTGTACTGGCAGGCCTGCGCTGTCGGCGGTTCCTCGAGCCCCTTACCCCAGTGACCCTGTATGGCTCGAACCACTGCCGCATGCAATAGGTAGTCGCCTTGTGGGAGGTCATAACGTTCTTGCAGCGTCTGATACGGGACCAATGTCCCATCTTCAAATAAGTTCCCCACCACCTGTAATCCTGCCTCCTCCCAGCCCTGCAAGTGCGACCAATCTCCCCCGTGAGGAAGTGCTGTTATCATGCCCAGAGGGATCTCGGGCGCGTATGGGTGTTTAATCCCTGCACACCTCGACGATCGGTTCCAGCACAGGCGGAAAGTTCTCTCCTCTAAGGACAGGTCCCTGAGTGGCAATCTCTGCCGCAGGGCTATAAAGGCTAGCACGTGTCGGGGGGGTGCTGCCGTCTCGTTCTTGCTATGGGCCGCGATACACTCTCGCGATTTCTTGCGTTAGGGTCTGGAGCTGGGCCGCCAGGTAGTAGAGTTCAAAGTCTGGGACCGCTAGGCCTCCCTCGTCCTTCGGGCGGGTCAGCGTGGACAGTGCAATTCTTCGCCTGCCCGTGCCCCACAAAAAGGAGTTAATCATTGACCGCAGCTGTCGAAAAATCGCAGCTGGCACCCAAATAGGCAAGGTCCGGAAGTAATACAGCAATCGAGGTAAGGCTATCATCTTAAGCAGGGATATGCGGCCCGTTACTGATAACGGGAGAGTGGCCCAGAAGGTCATATTGCCTTTTAAAGCATGGAGACAGCGTCCCACGTTTCCCCCCAGCATATCTGCCTCTTCATGGTATATATGTACTCCTAGATACTCTAAGCAGTCAGGCTCCCATCTAAGTAACGGCCGGAGGAATGGCTGGAGCTCGTGTTTTCGTAGGGGGAACAGGCAGGTCCTGGCCCAGTTAACTCTTAGGCCAGATATCTCACCGAAGCGCGCAAGGAGTCTTTCCGCTCCCGACACTGCATCATTGGCATCCTCCAGAAAGAGGAGGAGGTCATCCGCGTACAGCGAGATAAAGTGGTGAGTTCCTCCGTGAGCTAGGCCCTCATAGTAGTCACCCCTCCTAGCCATCGCCGCAAGAGGTTCCACTGCCAGGGCAAACAGCAGTGGGGACAGCGCGCAACCCTGCCTGGTGCCGCAGAGCACTTCAAATTGGTCCGATATCAGGGTGCCTACCCTCACTCTTGCCCTCGCCTCAGTATACAGTACTTTTGTCCATCGTATGTAGCCCTCTCCGAGCCCAAAGCACCGCAGCACCCTGTAAAGGTATTCCCCCTCCAGGCTGTCAAAAGCCTTTTCTATATCAACTGCCAACACTAGGGGAGCTCTCGCCTCCGGCGGCGGACTGCCCAATAGGCGGGTCAATCACCTGATAATGTGGGTGGTGTTGCGCTTGGGAATAAACCCGGATTGGTCCGTATGGACCAGTGCCTGCATGTGTTGCAGTAGCCTGGACGCTAGCACTGTACTCAGAATCTTATAGTCGGTTGTCAACATTGACAGCGGACGGTAGGACGCAGTGTCGGTGCTCTCCCTCCGCGCTTTCAATACGGGGATCATTAGGGCTTCACGCATGGAGCATGGTAGCAGCCCCTTGTCCTTAGCCTCGGTATAAATGGTTTGGAGCCGCGGGGCTAGCTGGTCTATGTATCGCCCATAAAACTCAATCAGCAGCCCGTCCAGGCCCGGGGTCCTATTACGGGCCATACGCTTCACCGCTCCCCTGATTTCTGCCAACTCTATTGGGCCACCCAAGGCCTTCGCTTGGGCCTGGTCTAGTCGCGGTAGCTGCAGGTCCGCTAGGAAGGCATCTATATCCCTCTCTTTGTCACCGAGCTCGCTCTTGTATAGCTTTTCATAGTAGGCTCTGAAGCTATCAATGATCGCCGACTGCGTGGTACGCATGCGGCCTTCCCCCTCTGATATGGCCAGAATCGGGTGACTGCGTCTGGTGGGGTTGGCAAGCCAAGCCAACAGGGTCCCCGCCTTATCCCGCTCAGTGTGCGTTTTCACCAAATAAGTCTTATAGTCATAACTGCGAAGGCGTTCCAGTTCCACCGCCACCGCTTCTCTCGCCGCACAGAGGTCCCCCTGGAGCTCAGGCCGGTCTGGGCGCGCCAGTTCAACCTCTCGTAGCTTGCGTTCTGCCCTATCCAAATCATCTAGCAACGTTTTGCGGGCCCCTGCGAATTTTCCGATGCAATGTCCCCGTACTACCACCTTAAGGGCGTCCCATTCCGTGGCTCTGGAGTCGGTGGACCCTTCATTCTCCATAAAATATTGATCGATTCTGTTCCCCAACGCCTCGCGGAACGGTGGGTCATCTAGTGTGTCTGGTCGAAGCTGCCATGTCTGGACCTTAGAAATTTCAGTCATCCAGTCAAGCGATAATAATAGGGGGTTACGATCCGAGATCGTGCGCGCCAGGTATTCGGTGTGGGCCACTGCAGGGAGTACAAGCGGCGAGCACAAGAAGGCGTCAATACGAACGTGGAGGTCATGGAGGCCGGAGTGGAATGAGTAATCTCGCTCTATTGGGTGTTGTGTGCGCCAAACATCGGTTAGTTCCCACTGTTCCTGCCAGTCTGACCTGCACTTCGCTAGCCTGCGCACTGGGGACGAGTGTAAGGGAGGGTGCGATCTATCTAGGTCAACATCCACCACGGAATTAAGGTCCCCTCCCAACAGAACGGGGCCTGCAAGGTAGCTAGCCAGTTCCCCAGAGAGCCGCGCAAAGTATGCAGCCTGTTCTACATTGGGTGCATACGTGCTGCAAAGCACAATGTGGCGCCCCCTGAGGTTCCCCTCCACCGCTACAAATCTCCCCTCTGGATCCACCACCTGCCGGGTAACTTGGAAAGGGGTGCCTGCCCTTACCCAAATGAAGGCCCCCCTAGCGAAGGCCGAATACGTAGTATTAAATAAGTGTCCTCTCCACCTGCGCTGCAGCGCTATTCCCTCCTGTTTCGTCAGGTGTGTCTCCTATAGCAGCGCAATATGGACCCCCCCTACGGACTAGATATGCGTGTACTTTGCGCCGTCTGGTCATGGTGTGCAGCCCTCTCACATTCCAAGTCACACACTTTATCATTCCTGTATTAGCCATTATCCCATGCAATGTGGTACTTTGCAACATATCTATATCCCCGGGCGCTTGTGATGACACATTCCTTCCTCCCGCAAAAACAACCCATCTCCCCCCGCCCTTAACTGTGCCTCGGGCTACCCCAACTGCCTCAGGCTTCCCCCCCAGAACAGGACCTATCTTTGCTAGAGCCGCACCCCTCCAAACTATGGTTGGGCAACCGTGCCCTTCTGCCCACCTAATCCTCAGTCTTCACTGCGGAGGCCTTATGGGCCCTAAGAGGCGCGAACTGGCTACGGGTTCCTGAACCTCAGTCCCATTCCCCCGCCCCCAATATAATTTTACTCACAACATTACTGTCCAATAGCTGCCTGCTCCGTCCGCTGTCACAGCCAAGTTCCGTCATCAAAGGGTAGTACTGGGACGGCAGAGCACTCTCAGCCTTCGACAATCTATCCAGAAGTTTGCGGCGTGACCTCCGGGCCTTTCGTGCTGCCAAATTCTGAAAGTTCCGTTTCTGAGTCCGTTGCTCGGCCCTCCGAGCCCGAGGCTCGCTCCAATTGAGTCAAGACAGCACCCGACAAGTCAATAACTGCCTGTAGTGCGGCCCTCCGTTCACTCTCCGTCTGCGAGACCGTTGGTTTCCCAGTCTTTCGTTTACGTCCTCGCACCCTTCTAGATCTTTTCAGTGGTTGTTGCAGCCGCTCTTCTTCCTCTCTCATCCGTGCCCCGTCTGTTCCAGCTTTGTAGGTCTCCCACCAGGCCCATGCCTCCGCCAAGGTAAGTGTAATGACTGGGTTCTCAGACTAGATGGGATCAGCTCCTGAGAGCCCCTCCAACCCAGCCGGAACGTAACCACCTCCCTCCTCAGGACCATCTATCCAGGCACCGGGGTACCTACCTGAGGATGGGGAACTCGCAATATACAAGCTCATATCATTAGAAACACCACTAAATGTATAGGGATTACTAGGAATACTCACTGATTACTAAGGACATCCATGCCCTACACCACACTCATACCTCATAGTCTCGCGACCACATGGGTCCAGACAAATCTACCCTGGGGCAGTTCTGATTATCTACCATTACACACTGATCACCATCAGTGCTCACTCGACACACAATCCGGCGTGCCTTACACACTGAGCTGCAGCCTCAGTGCTCACTCTCTTTCTATTGTGTCCACAATCCGGCGGAACTATACACTGGTCTCCCCCCCAGTGCTCGCTTACTTACTTTCCGGTCCACAATCCGGCGGACCTAGGCACCAGTCTCCCACCTGGTGTTCTCATTAACGCCGCTTACCAACGACGACCACTTTCCTATGAATACCTTTAGCTCTCTCTATGTTGGGAAGTCTCTCTCACTATCCACTAAAGGTTTGCTACTACAATAATATTATGGGATGGCCGAATTACTTAGTATATACTTTATCCCTCAGTTCCAGGGCTCCTCTCTCTCCCTAATTATTCAGTTATCACTTACCTGATCAGGGGTAGCATCTGTTCAAACAGTAATACCTGACTAGGAGACAAGGTTACCTCCACTGTGTGGGGACAAAAGATATACACACTGTGTGCAAGAGTTATTCGCTGATTTAAGCGTTCCTACTCCCTTTTGATCCATCAGTTGCTACACAGCATCTGGTTAGAAGAAAGGTTAGCTCTATCTTAAGAACAACACATGCACACTGGTTCACTAAGAACTGGGGTATCTTTATTACAATAACAATACACATACATAAATCTGCGGGGTCTCTATAACTAACAGGAACTGTAACACACCGCTGAAAGAAAAGGGATTAAACATACAGTATAAGGACAAGGTTATCTGCGGGGTCTCTGTAACTAACAGGAACTGTAACACACAAGGTTATCTACGGGGTCTCTGTAACTAACAGGAACTTTTAACACACCGCTGAAAGAAAAGGATTAGACATACAATAGCCTAGGGAATAAGGACAAGATTATGGTGTAAGTGTAAAGTGGACTAGTTTAGTCTACCTCACCTATTAGAAGGAAGATTTCTCTCTGACTCTGGTGGGATCAGGGCTCTCTCTGTCTCTCCCTCTGTCACCACAGCTCCACGCCTCTGGCTCAATTTCTCCAGCTGACAGCCTCAGCTCCTCCATCTGCTTTAATGCATTCTGATAGTCTCTCTCCAGCTTCAGCAATCATCTGCCTTCTTTCTCCATTCCAGAAAACCAATAGGACTGCACTGTATTCTGCAGCTCCAGCAGACATCCTACTCTCCACTCTTCAAGAACCAAACTGACCACTCCTCCTCTTCTGCACTTCGCTGATATGGATTCCTCTCCCCTCATGGAAATTTCCAACAGAGGGCTGCCTCCCACCGAATTCCTGTGCTAGCTCCAGAGCTCTCTGCGCAACCGCAGTGGCCATCTGCTTGTTACGTCTGGGCCCAAGAGACAAACACATTCTTCCGATAAGAACCAGTCCTGGCCGGTTTTCCCCTAGCACACAACAACCTTAACGATAAACATTACCTTTCCCCTTGAAGCATCTCAGCTCTATCAAAATGGAGTCTCTCTAGTTCTGGGCCTTGTAGGCCTGAGAAGGATGAAATAACCCTTAGCTCTGTCAGAGTACCTACATAAACCATACCAATGTGTAATATAAAGTCAGGACCACAGGATCCAACCTCTACTATAGGCAAAATAATGAAAGGCAAAGCCAATAGGCAATAGATGGATTAGAGTAAGGGATCTATCATCATATAAAGCAGCTATCCTCTTCTAGGTCTGGAAGAAAGAGCTTAAAAGGGCCAACACATCTAAGAATACATATCCTAGATGTGAGCAAGCTTAAAGTCTTTATCACTCCGAAATAGAGCCAAAAAGCCTGTCAAGACATTCCACCCTAAGACTTTATCTTGCGGACATCTATAAACAACAACATCCAAGTAAACAAACATCAACATAATCTATCAACAAAACCAAAAAAACAAAAGGCTCTCTAAAATAAATGACAACTTAAGGAAATTCCACCTGAACTTGATGTAGGGAATACAAATCTAACAACTAACTGAAAACAAATCAAAGCACCCTTGACCTGAATGCTGAAACATATCTAAGATTGATCTGATAACAACAGAAACCAACCAAAGCACCCTCAAACTAAATGTGCCTCAACTTCTAGTGATAACTAATAAAATCTATTGATGTAGGGACATGTTTGTAGAATGAAAACAGCAAGGGGCCTAAATGGGGCCTACCTACTTCGGTCAACTTAAGAACTAAATGTACCTCAACTTTTAATGATAAAACAACAAAGGGCCTAAATGAGGCCTACCTACTTTGGTCAACTTAAGAACTAAATGTGCTTCAACTCCTAGTGATAACTCATGAAATCCATTGGTGTAGGGCCATGTGTGTGGAATAAAAATAACAATGGGCCTAAATGAGGCCTACCGACTTTGGTCAACTTAAGAAAGGATTTGGTGAAATCTGACAAATAAACATGACAAACGGTCCTCAAGGTCTGGGCAAACATTAATAATGAATGTAGGACATAACCTCACTAAAAGACACACCTCCCAGGACAACTGAAAGTCTAGGGTAACCACCCTTGGAACTAATCCCACTGTTCTAATTAAGAGTTAATGAATCAAAGTGAAAGTGTAATAACAGGAAAATAAGGATAACCCCATTCCTACAAAATAGCTGGTGTAGCACTATGCATATCAAGCATGAAATCAGAAAATTATCAAAATCTGGTGCATATATAAAAGCCCAAAACAGTTAGCACCTTGTTCCTCACTGTATCACACTGTGGAACACATGTGTGCACCATCATTTCTTACTATCTCTTTCATTGGCAAGACTGTTTTGCAGAAAACAGGAAAACTATGAAATAGGTGAAAGATAAACAAGTGTAAAGTCAATCTGTAATAGCATAGCATACTAAAGGTAATAAATGTATATGAATAATTTCATTCATGTTGCACTGCATAACAGGACTGAGAAATTGTCAATTGGGGCCTATTTGTGGAATTTGCCAAAAGTGGCATAATGTAATTACTTTTCCGCAGTTCATAATTAGGGATTATAGCACATGAATCGTGCAATATTATTATAATTTAGTGTTCAAGGCAGTCAATTGTGGATTCATCAGTGTAGTCAAGTCAAGTCAAGTCATAACATTTATATAGCGCGCTACATACCCAGAGGGTTTCAAGGCGCTTAGGAGGGGAGGAGGATTATTTGTCAAATATCCACGTTTTAAGCTGCTTTCTGAACGCTAGGTGATTCTGGGTGAGGCGAAGGTAAGCGGGGAGTGAGTTCCATGTTTTGGCAGCCAGGTATGAGAAGGATCTGCCTCCCATGGTGGTCTTGTTGATGCGAGGTACAGTGGCGAAGGCTTGGCTGGAAGAGCGAAGTTGGCGGGAGGGGTTGTAAAAGGACAGTCGAGAGTTGAGGCACTCTGGTCCGATGTCGTAGAGTGATTTGTGTGCGTGGGTAAGCAGACGGAAAGTAATCCTCTTATTGACGGGTAGCCAGTGGAGGTCT
The DNA here is from genome assembly GCF_964263255.1 of Lissotriton vulgaris. NCBI lineage: Eukaryota > Metazoa > Chordata > Amphibia > Caudata > Salamandridae > Lissotriton > Lissotriton vulgaris. The sequence goes on along the minus strand of NC_141689.1, from coordinate 1,247,699,164 downwards.
TTAAGGTGACCAGAGATGTGTTCGTTGCGTGGGATGTCTAATATGAGCCTGGCTGAGGCGTTTTGGATTCGTTGTAGTTTCTTCTGGAGTTTAGCGGTAGTACCTGCGTAGAGGGTGTTTCCGTAGTCCAGTCGGCTCGTGACCAGAGCGTGGGTGACTGTTTTCCTTGTTTCGGAGGGGATCCAGCGAAATGTTTTTCTGAGCATGCGAAGAATGTTGAAGCAGGAAGAGGATAGGGCGTTGACTTGTCTGTTCATTGAGAGTGAAGAATCCAGGATGACGCCTAGGTTCCGTGCGTGGTCTGTCGGGATGGGTGCTTTTCCGAGGGCTTCCGGCCACCAAGAGTCGTCCCATGCAGAGGGGGATTTACCTAAGATGAGGACTTCTGTTTTGTCTGAGTTCAGTTTCAGACGGCTTTGTTTCATCCATTCGGCGACTTCTTTCATTCCCTCGTGTAGGTTAGTTTTGGCGGTGCTGGGGTCCTTGGTGAGAGATAGGATCAGTTGAGTGTCATCCGCGTAAGAGATGATGTTGAGGTTGTGTTGGCGGGCGATGGCCGCGAGGGGGCTCATGTATACGTTGAAGAGGGTGGGACTGAGTGAGGATCCTTGTGGTACGCCGCAGATGATTTCAGAGGCCTCGGACTTGAATGGTGGGAGGCGGACTCTCTGGGTTCTTCCGGTGAGGAACGAGGTGATCCAATCCAGTGCCTTTCCTTGGATTCCGATGTTTCTGAGGCGTTGTAAAAGGGTGCTGTGGCAGACTGTGTCGAAGGCTGCATAGAGGTCGAGGAGGATGAGGGCGACTGTGTCTCCATTGTCCAGTAGAGATCGAATGTCGTCTGTTGCTGCGATGAGGGCCGTCTCAGTGCTGTGTTTGGCTCGGAAGCCAGATTGTGAGGGGTCGAGTGATTTGTTGGTTTCGAGGAAGGCGGCGAGCTGGTTGTTGACAGCTTTCTCAATGACTTTGGCCGGGAATGGAAGAAGCGAGATGGGGCGGTAGTTTTTGAGTTCGGTGGGGTCTGCTGTTGGTTTTTTCATCTTCATCTGTATCCCGTGCCAAGGAAGCACTTCCTCCGATCTGGTCGTTAATTACCAGCTTCCGTCGTTCATCCGCCACCAATCCGGTCTGGTCTGGTTCCATCTTTCAAAAACAACAAACTAACATAAAAAAATGAAAACAAAAAAGTAAAATAACAAAGGCAGTGGGAGGGGGGTGGGCCGACGCACACACCAAACACCACAACCCAACAACCTGAAACGAAAAAACAAGTATCATTAATCTAGCAAAAATAAATTTTCCATTTAAAAAGCACCCCAAGTGCTTTTTATTGTCGAAAGAAACCTACTAATTTATAAAAACAATTATTCTGAATTCAAGGAATGATTTAAATCATATTCTTTTAAATTTGTTTGGGCAAAATCCAATTTTGTCATACACAGCCAGAAGGGCTGGGGCCTAGCAACTCCCGAATCCTCTGAGAGACAGCCCCTCCCTTCAGAAAGATGTTCGCGCTCAGAGTTTTGAATCCGCTCCAAAAAATAAGCAGGAACCGAGCTACAGTGCGATGTAATTTTGAATCACTGCCAAGTGCTGATCTCATTGCAGGAGTAAGGCTGCTGCCAACCATTCTGTCCAAGCATCTCTAATCTCTAATCAGGGAAGCTCACCCAGGCCTACTGTATTTATCTAACTCCAAGGGCCAAGCGTCTGCCAATTATTCTGCATGTGCAAGGATCCCTTATCTGAAGTCCATGAAGCTGTCTGTGCCGACAGCAAGGAAGAGCGACTTGACCCCCCCTTACATAAACATTTCTCCGCGGAAAGAAATTGGAAGATAGCCAAGAATGACAAGCTGGCTCTCGCTGCTCTCAGAAGTTACACATTGGGCCTCCTCCCTCACAAAGCTCCGAGCTGAGAACTGGTGCCTGGCTCATATCAGCCAAGGTCATTTCAAATTCTTTGTAACTCAAAACACATCTGTTCCCAGGCCAGAGAGCTAACCATTATTTTCTAACTAACCGAAGCAAAATTAAAACGTGATGAAAAACATTCTAAAATCAATAATATATAAGGACATATTTTTTGCAACTAAGTCACAGGCTAGCATTTTGAAATAAATCTATTATAAAAACAGCTACTGCTGAAAGGGAAACATATTAGAACAACATTGCATTTAATTTTCCATATTGAAAATAACATGAGAATTAAAACAAGGGGTAACATGTAATTTTGCATTGCAGCATAATTTAGTGTGCAAGCTATTCTATTCAACCTATCAAAAAGGGCCAGATTCAACATCATTTATTTTTCAAATAGCCATATTTTCAAACTGAGTGGGTCAACTTTCATACGCTATTCTAAGGGGCAGCTTGCATTGGAAAAAATAATAATCATGTATATTTTCTAGAACACATTTTTTTAAAAAGCACACGGTTGCATTTCACTAATTAAAAGCACATTTTACCGTGCACTGTTGGGTATGATTGATTATTCACAACCTGTGATCATTCCAAAACACCGGTTTGCACATTCCTTTCTAGGTGGAAAACCCTCTACGAAATAATTAATTAAAACAGCCCGTAGCGTGCACTCTAACTGGGCCATCTCTTTAATATTTCACTCATTTTAAATCATGCGTTCAAAAATAATGCTCCACACGTCTGTGGATGCATATTAAGTAGCACATGTAAATGAACACTGCTCACTCTCCATACAAGATGTTACCATGCTGTCAGCAAGCTGACAAAGCACATAGGCAGAATCCAGCTTCCAATGAAAGTGAAATCAAACCATCATTCATCTAAACAAACACTGACTTTTAGTGTCAGCTCACATAACCACGCATGTTAAACAGCATGTTAAAATAAATACTGCCGTCACAATTCAAGATATTAACCCTTTGGCAGCTCAAGCACAATCATTCCCCAATGACAGCAGTACATGGGAAATTCAAGAACTTATCACTCCACGTTTTCAAATAACATGTGCGCACATCTACAAAACATTTTCTCCAAGCATTTGAAAGAGATCCAGCTCTCTCCTGCCTAACGCAACAATAGCATGCACTATACAAGCCATATCCACATGGCGCTATTCACAAGCCATATTTACAAGAAAGTCAACAAGTCCAAAAAATGACATGCTCCTCACAAGGAATACATTCAAGGCGCAATTCACAAGGAACACAGCAAGTCAAAATGAGAACATGCACCTCACAAGCCATAATTATATGGCGCTATCCACAAGCCATATTTACAAGAAAGTCAACAAGTCCAAAAAATAACATGCTCCTCACAAGGAATATATTCAAGGCGCAATTCACAAGGAACACAGCAAGTCAAAATGAGAACATACTCCTCACAAGCCACATGTACATGGCACTATTCACAAGCCATATTTACAAGGAGCTATTTACAAGGAACTCCACAAGTCATATTACATTGAACACATTTCACATTGCACAGCATAAGCAGACGCAGCAAGCAATTTAATGGGCAATTTAAAAGCATTTTTCACACACATTTGTACAATTGGATCATCACAAAGATGTTATTGGCTCCCTCATGTAATGTCACCCTTCAAGCCTGACAGTTCAAACACCAAGATGAAAAGCATTTCTTCCACCCTGCATAAGTCAAATGCCATGATGTACTGCAATCTCCTTACACTCCAACTGTTCAAGCCCATAGGCCAATTTTCGTGCCAAGTGCAAACCATCAAGATAAAAACCAATACAGGGCACACAGGCTTCGTAAGCAGCCGACTACGCCAGATGTAACTGGCGATTAGGGCACTCCCCCACAACTTATGGGAAACTATCCAAACACATGGCCAGGGCACACAGGCTTCGTAAGCAGCCGACTACGCCAGATGTAACTGGCGATTAGGGCACTCCCCCACAACTTATGGGAAACTATCCAAACACATGGCCAGGGCACACAGGCTTCGTAAGCAGCCGACTACGCCAGATGTAACGACCGGGTTCTCAGACTAGATGGGATCAGCTCCTGAGAGCCCCTCCAACCCAGCCGGAACGTAACCACCTCCCTGCTCAGGACCATCTATCCAGGCACCTGGGTACCTACCTGAGGATGGGGAACTCGCAATATACAAGCTCATATCATTAGAAACACCACTAAATCTATAGGGATTACTAGGAATACTCACTGATTACTAAGGACATCCATGCCCTACACCACACTCATACCTCATAGTCTCGCGACCACATGGGTCCAGACTAATCTACCCTGGGGCAGTTCTGATTATCTACCATTACACACTGATCACCATCAGTGCTCACTCAACACACAATCCGGCGTGCCTTACACACTGAGCTGCAGCCTCAGTGCTCACTCTCTTTCTATTGTGTCCACAATAAGGCGGAACTATACACTGGTCTCCCCCCCAGTGCTCGCTCACTTACTTTCCGGTCCACAATCCGGCGGACCTAGGCACCAGTCTCCCACCTGGTGTTCTCATTAACGCCGCTTACCAACGACGACCACTTTCCTATGAATACCTTTAGCTCTCTCTATGTTGGGAAGTCTCTCTCACTATCCACTAAAGGTTTGCTACTACAATAATATTATGGGATGGCCGAATTACTTAGTATATATTTTATCCCTCAGTTCCAGGGCTCCTCTCTCTCCCTAATTATTCAGTTATCACTTACCTGATCAGGGGTAGCATCTGTTCAAACAGTAATACCTGACTAGGAGACAAGGTTACCTCCACTGTGTGGGGACAAAAGATATACACACTGTGTGCAAGAGTTTTTCCCTGATTTAAGCGCTCCTACTCCCTTTTGATCCATCAGTTGCTACACAGCATCTGGTTAGAAGAAAGGTTAGCTCTATCTTAAGAACAACACATGCACACTGGTTCACTAAGAACTGGGGTATCTTTATTACAATAACAATACACATACATAAGTCTGCGGGGTCTCTATAACTAACAGGAACTGTAACACACCGCTGAAAGAAAAGGGATTAAACATACAGTATAAGGACAAGGTTACCTGCGGGGTCTCTGTAACTAACAGGAACTGTAACACACAAGGTTATCTACGGGGTCCCTGTAACTAACAGGAACTTTTAACACACCGCTGAAAGAAAAGGATTAGACATACAATAGCCTAGGGAATAAGGACAAGATTAAGGTGTAAGTGTAAAGTGGACTAGTTTAGACTACCTCACCTATTAGAAGGAAGATTTCTCTCTGACTCTGATGGGATCAGGGCTCTCTCTGTCTCTCCCTCCGTCACCACAGCTCCACGCCTCTGGCTCAATTGCTCCAGCTGACAGCCTCAGCTCCTCCATCTGCTTTAATGCATTCTGATAGTCTCTCTCCAGCTTCAGCAATCATCTGCCTTCTTTCTCCATTCCAGAAAACCAATAGGACTGCACTGTATTCTGCAGCTCCAGCAGACGTCCTACTCTCCACTTTTCAAGAACCAAACTGACCACTCCTCCTCTTCTGCACTTCGCTGATATGGATTCCTCTCCCCTCATGGAAATTTCCAACAGAGGGCTGCCTCCCACCGAATTCCTGTGCTAGCTCCAGAGCTCTCTGCGCAACCGCAGTGGCCATCTGCTTGTTACGTCTGGGCCCAAGAGACAAACACATTCTTCCGATAAGAACCAGTCCTGGCCGGTTTTCCCCTAGCACACAACAGCCTTAACTATAAACATTACCTTTCCCCTTGAAGCATCTCAGCTCTATCAAAATGGAGTCTCTCTAGTTCTGGGCCTTGTAGGCCTGAGAAGGATGAAATAACCCTTAGCTCTGTCAGAGTACCTACATAAACCATACCAATGTGTAATATAAAGTCAGGACCACAGGATCCAACCTCTACTATAGGCAAAATAATGAAAGGCAAAGCCAATAGGCAATATATGGATTAGAGTAAGGGATCTATCATCATATAAAGCAGCTATCCTCTTCTAGGTCTGGAAGAAAGAGCTTAAAAGGGCCAACAAATCTAAGAATACATATCCTAGATGTGAGCAAGCTTAAAGTCTTTATCACTCCGAAATAGAGCCAAAAAGCCTGTCAAGACAGTAGGAAAGAACAGGGACTTCTCATCCACCACCACCCTCAGTCTGGCCGGGAAGAGGAGCGAGTACTGCAGGCCTTCTGTCCTCAGTTCTTTTTTGATGGATAAGAACGAGGCTCCCATCTTCTGGGTCTCGAAGGTATAATCCGGGAATAGCGTCACCCTGCAATTGTCCACTTGGAAGGGACCCGCCTCTCTCGCCCTTTGTAGCAACCAGTCCCTATCTTTGTAGTGTAGTAGTTTAATTACCACCGGGCGAGGTGGATGTCCCGGACTAGGTGGTTTGGCTGGTACCCGGTGTGCTCTTTCAATGGTGAAGAAAGGAGAGAGTCTTTCAGGCGCCACTTCCGTTTGCAGCCAAGTAGTCAGATAGTCCACAATATTAGGGCCCTCAAGGCGTACATTGTTGCGTCTGCTGCGGTTTTCGGCATCCTCCGCCCGCCTCTCGAGGGACTGTATGCGGTCTAGTGCTTCCGTCAGCCGGCCTTCCACGGATTTATGCGCAGGTACCAGGTCTTTCAGGGCAGCTTCCGTAGTCTTGACCCTGTCCGACAATTTCCCGTGGTCCGCCCGGAGTAGGCCCAGGCTCGTGGCCACCTGAGCTATGTCCTGGTGTAGGGCGTCTTTTGTGGCAGCAATAGCCTCCAGGATTCGGTCCTGCATCTGCTGCAGGTCTGGCGGGGTCGGTAATGTCTCGTCAGGAGCCTCCGAGCTAGATCCCCCTTCGCCCTTCGGGCCCTTGGGTTTCCCCATCTTGCTTTACTGTCCGTGTTCCAGGGCTTGTCCAACGCCGAAAGTGGTAACTGGCACGTGCGTCTGCAAGGTGATCGGCTCGCAGTTAGCAGGGGCAGGTGGGCCGGTACGCTCAGGGTCAGTAGCGGTCACTCATTCAGGGCCTCAGCTCTACCGCAGTCCCCAGATACCCAGGACACCGCTCCCCGCCACCCTCCTCTGGGCAGCATCCAGCGCTTCTTACCCTCTTGACCCTTGGGGCCGCCGGGTGATGTCGTTTCCGCTCCCCCGCCTGCAATGTGTGCCCAGGTCGGCGTCCGTGGGGGCGAGGCAGCGCCCAGGGTGTGTGTGTCAGTACCCACTCCCCGGCGGCCGCCGCATGCAAGCACCTAAGGCAAGATCCGGAGGGTCCCCCAGTGCGTCGCCCACCGGCGTCGACCCTCCGCTGCCTCCGCAGGTTAGGTCAGGACCCTCGCAGTGACAGTCAGGGAGCAGGTGTATCCAGTGAATCCCCAAAGCCTTGCAGCCTGTGGCACCTTTGGCAGGGTTGGTTCTCAGGGCAGTTCACCTCGTCGATGCCGGCCTATTGGGTGGCCGCTCTCCCCTCCAGAGGTGATGCGGGGGGGCTCTCCGCCCTGCGTGGGCTCGGTGCTGAGAAGCTCGTGGATATGCAGTGGGGCCAATAGGTTGTTGCTCTCAACGTCCCAGTCTTCAGGCAGTGGCAGTGCAAGCCGGCCCGAGTCAGCCCGGCATCGTGGGTCTCACCACCGGATGCCCGCCTGAGGGTTCCGCTCTCCAGGGCTGGTCACTATGCTCTAGAAAGGTCCGCTTCGCCCCCCGGCCGCATCAGGCCCTTGGAAGCAGGGGGCGTCGATTTCGTAGCCGCTCTGGTGGGGAGGAGCAGCGATGCACAGCTGTTGGCCCTAGTTATTGCTGTGGATGGGGGTCGCTGCTATCGGTCGGCACCCCCCGGGGCTCCTGCAGCTCAATAATCCGAGGCAGCCAGGAGTGGCAAGAAAATTGGCCCAGTGCGGACCTTGGCGTTTCCGGCCGCAGTAGGCCTCCTGGAGCCAGGGCGTCGATTTGTCGCTGTCCGAGCAGGCAGGAGCTCCGTCGGGGCCGCGAGATGGTGTTGAGCACGGCCCCGGGTCGGGGGTTTCACCGGCCAGCCGCTCGCCTCTCCGGCTCACTGGGTGTCGAGTGATTTCTTACAGGCAGGCTTCAGGGGTTGATGGACCGCTGGCGCAGTAAGTTTTATGCCACAGTCCCCGAAGGCGCCGCCATCTTGCGTCTCGGCTTCCCGAGGCTCCGCCGCCGGTCCGTCCCTCTTTCAGCGCAAGCAACAGCCCGCCGCCTCGACCGGAGCAGGCACCGAAGTGTCGTCTGGGCTCACCCGGATTTTCACGGGGATCCCAGACCAGGTGAAGGAGAAAAAGACGGATTATCAGGCGGGGGGTCGGGAGCCCTGTTAGGCTGCGACCATCCTCGCCAGCTGCAAGCCACGCCTCTCGCCTTCCTGCAGCATAACAAAGGGCAGAGGGCAGGTGGCCTCTTTGACTCCAGGCAGGTCAAGTGCAGGGCAATTAGGAAGCGCTCTCGCGTGCTAATGGCCCTGCTGAATAACAGAAGGGAGAGGGGAAATTCTTTTGTCCCCTAAACCCCTGTCCCCCACTCCAAAATCTGGGGGGGGTATATCCCCCGCATCCCCCACACTTCCTACGCCCATGGGCACTTGTGCAAGTATCAAAAGCAAACAAAATGTGAGAGGTACCAAACAGTGTGTTACAAGAGAAAAGTGGCGTGTGCATGTTACAAAAGAGTACCAAACACAGGTACAAGGATGATACTGCAATAAATGGCATACACTCCAACCACACGAACACACTGGGAAGGCACTTCCATAGTCATGGAGAATAGAGTTTTCAGTAATGGGAGGTCTTCCTTCAGATAATAGAGAGGGCGTGAATTACTTTTGGAGGTGTCTTTGGAGGAGGAGAACTTTGAGGTCCGTTTTGAAGACCTGGGAGGAGGTGGTGGTCCGGAGCTGAGGCGAAAGTGAGTTCCAGATTCTCACTGCGTTGCCTGAAAAGGATTGGGCCATCGATCTTTCTTTCTTGAAAGTGGGAGGTTCAAGCAGTAGATTTTCTGCATTATGTGATGGTCTAGAGCAGGGGTCTTCAAACTGGGGGGCGCGACCCCCAGGGGGGCCGTGGAGCGATGTAAAGGGGGCCGCGCATTCCCACTGACACTTCTGCTCAGGCCCAAGGGCTTCAGCCCCCCTCTTCCCCCATCCTGTGTCTCAGCCCGGGCTGCTGCAGTGTAACTCGAGCTGCTGGGGCCTCAGCTGGGCAGTATCTGGAGTCTTATCTCCAGCACACCCATCAGAGTCTTTAAAGGCTATTTATATATTTTCATGCCTTTGTAAACTGGTTACAGAGGTTCAGTGTTTTTTCCTGATTCCAGTACCCCCTGGGTCCTACACTGCCTATTCCTTACATTTGTATTTCACATTTACTGCTGTAGTGTGAGAATGCATTTCATGAAAAGGAATATAAAGTAGGGTTGCCAAAAGTAAAATGCCTGTGTGTGTTGTTTAAAGAGCCTGCAGAGACCTCCTCTTGACACTAAATAGATGTATAAATAAAAAAGTATGTATTCATTCATTATGTGACTTTTCTGTCTTTGTTCTCTGTAATTATCAGTCATGGACCATTCAGGCCGCCCTAGAACACAATAAAAAGTGTTTTCTATTTATATTTGCTGTTCAAAGTATGCACATATAGGTGCTTAAAATACAGCTTTAGGTGTCTGCTTATTTTTGTTCCAACTGGGCCATCAACATTATCTGCTGGCAACCCTAACCATAGGACTGGAAGTTTGTTGCAGCATCAGCACATTATTTATTTCCTCCACCCTCAATCCCCAATTAAAGCCATAATAGCAATAGTTTAACTTAGATCTTAAACCCTAGGCTGGCGTCAATAACATGCTGAGTTACTTCAAGTGTCTGGGAATGCACCCTGCATTCAGACAACTCACTCCTCATTCTCGCCCTTCACTTTCACGCTCACCCTGCACTCATAGCGATCACAATGCACTCACACTGATCACCATGCACTCACAGTGATTACTCAGCACTCACAATGCATGTGTGCTGTTCATCCTATACCTCACCCTGCAGTCACACAAGCACATTACTCATTCTGCACTCAAGTGGCACTTCACTTACCTGTCCCCCTCACTGCTGAATATATAACTCACTCAAACAAGCCCAACAGTAATCATATATTCATTCGTCCTATTCTGAACTTGCACCAGCACCCAAATTCGTACGGCCACCTTACTCACCCTGCAGTCACTCCTCTCACCCTTCTCTCACACTGTTGCATCGCTCACCCACACAGTGCATAGGGTTAATGTGTCTGCTACAAAGAATATGTACCATGCAGATCACAGAAATGAGTGTGAGTAAACTATGAGTAGCGCTATAAAGAATGGAATGTTTGTCAGAAAGGTGCTATAGAGAGATGAGGTGCATTGTTGATGAGTGGTAGTGAGGGAATTCATGGAGAAGGAGGAAACGGAGGTGGGGCACCAACAAATATACTTTTGCACCGTGTGCAACCAGTGTTGTGGCCAACCCTGGCTGGGAGTGTTACCCCCCCCCCCCCCAGAAGTTCTAGCTTAGTGGCTTCCCTGCTTCTGCCGATTATTATTATTTACATTTGTAGTGCGCTACTGTTACCAAAAGATGTATTGGGGCTAATAACCATTTTCTGCCTGAAGGCAAATGAGAAACACACAGGAGAAGGAGAACCAGACAAATGGGGTAACCTACAAAGCATAGAGAAAGGTTTTTATATCTTCCTAAAGGACAATAGATTTTTGGTGGAGTGAAGCAAAGGAGGGTGCAAGTCCCATAACTGCGCGGCCTGCACCAAAACAACGAAACAGACAACTCATGCCTTCTTGCATTAGGGAACAATAAGCAGAGTGGTACAGGCTGAGAGGAGCATACAGGTCCGACCCGTATACTTGGTGATGAGATGATGAGAGAGGACAGCAAGAAAGTGAGAGAATTTGATTGAAGAGGTCAGGGATGAGGAGAAATGTAAATTGCAGAAGAGAAGTGTGGACACGCAAGAAGTGAGTGTGAGCTCAAGGTGAGGGCTTCTGTTAAAACAAAGGGGAGATGTGAAAGATGAATCAGGAGACTGGAGAGGTGTAAGATACAAATAGACAAAAAGTTGAATGGAGAGATGAGGTGAATGAGAAGTGCTGAAGGGCACGGGAAGTGGCGGGGCCAGAGAGGCCATGAGATAAATGTGAGAGACTGTTAGAGATACGGGAAGTAAAAAGAAAGAATGGCAAGAGGTGATTAAAGGTGAAGTGAGAGGTTGAATGGGGAGAGTTCACAAGTTGTAAAAAGGGGTGAAAGAAAATGGCCTGCAAATTGAGAGAGGGATCCGGGGTTGGGAGAGGAGAGAGGGATGGAAGGGAGGGGGTGAGAGGAAAGCGGCATGGCTAAATTGCTTAACTCTGCACAAGACCGCCAGGGTTTTAAGGGAGCCCTGCTGCTCCCGGCCAGGTCCAGGTGAGCTTCTAATGTGGCAGCACGTATTCCCACGGAGTGGAAGGCCCTTCACCAAGGTTGACTAGAAATCTTTCTGATGTTAATTGTTGCATTTTGGATATAAACAAGTACTGATGGGGTGAAATCTTTCCTCAGTGTTACTGTGCATAATAAATGAATTTCAAAATAAAGAAACAATGCTAATCCAAAATACACGGCATCACATAACATCATTTAAATTTTCTTCCCACACAATATAGTCAAGCCTGTTGCTTAATTTGGTCCTCAACTGCCTCATAATTCCAGTAGCCCTGCCTACAGGTTTAGAAATTTTTGTCAGGAGGGGGTCCTTACACCTCAACATGTTTGACAGGGGGGTTTCGGCATTCAAAAGTTTGAAGACCTCTGGTCTAGATCCTCCCGAGAGTTTCAGTTTATTCGCCAGGTAGCGAGGAGAGGAGGAGTGCAAGGCTTTGTGGGGGATACAGGCAGTCTTGTAGACAGCTCTAGGCTCGATGGGAAGCCAGCGGAGGGTGGATAACATCGGTGTGATGTAGTTGCTTCTTTTGGCCCCATAAATGAAACGAGCTGCTGAATGGAGAACAGATCTAAGGGGGGACAAGTGGGATTTGGGGAGGCCAGTAAGAAGAGAATTGCAGTAGTCCAGTCTGGAGAGGACCAGCGATTGCACCAGGGTTTTAAGGTCCTGCTCCGGGAAAAAGCAACAAATTCCCCAAAGAAGGCGCAGTTGGTATCGAGCAGACTTTGCAATGGAATTGATGTGGGAGATTAGATTGAGTTTTTTGTCGAGTATGACACCAAGGGATTTTGCGCTGTCGACAATGATGGGTTTATTGTTAAGTAGATTCATCTGATCCATCCATGATTGAACCGGGAGAGGAGAGAGTGATTGATTGATTGATTGATTGATTGATTGATTGATAGGCTTTATTTCGATATAAAAATATCATAAAAGCTTGTACAACAAGTATAAAACACAGCATTTAAGACAATCAATTTCATAATTACACGAAAAGGGAAAAAAGGAAAGAAAGTGTTAAAAACAGTTTAAGATAAAAATTTAATCGACAAGGAAAGTCTTCTTACACGAATTAACCATGACCATTTTAAAAATTTTGACACAGCACAAACAATCAAAGTGGATGTGTCAGACATTAAAATACGTAACGCAAGAGGCGGAGCAGCGCTTGGTCCTTAATCGATCTGCAACCTAGATCCAATAACACGGGTACAGTAGGAGTACTCAAAGGAAGAGCCATAGGATCTTTCAAAAATTTGCTCTCCGATTTTGCTAATGCATCCAGGTTGCAAGTGCCCCACAACTCCGCCCCGTAGAGGGCAGCACTAACCCCTCTAGCTTTATATATCTCCAGGACTGGGGCTATGGGTTTGCTTGTGGAGGAACGTTGTTCCTTAAGTAATACTCCACCCACCCTTTTGTGACTGAGAAGCATTTTTTGGATATGTGGGTTCCAACTAAATGTGTCATTAAGGCGGATACCCAAATAGTCGAACTCAGATACCCTCTCCAGTGGCACAGAATTCAAAGTCAGAGGTCGCCCAGGGTTTTTAGGCGGATTCATAATCAAGTACTTAGTTTTATCCGTGTTGATTGCCAATCCTCTCAATAAACAAAACTCCTGAAAACTATTCAGTAGGCTTTGGAGGCCCATAGGGGACATTGAGATGAGAAGAGTGTCGTCTGCAAAAAGCAGTGTTGGGATCGGTTTGCCCGCCAGGGAAGGAGCATCCGAGGGATTCCTTAACAAATGCTCAACCACTCTGTTCACATAAATAGAGAACAGAGTGGGAGCTAGCATACATCCCTTTCCACGGGAATCCTGTCAGTTTTTTCTCCATTCGTACCCCACCGCACCTGCGCAAAATTGCCCGCATGTAATCTCACGAGGAGGGATAGGATATACGGAGGCAACCAGAGGTATTCAGTTTTGGAGGGATTCAGAATCAGTTGATGAGTTGACATCCAGTTTTGAATGGAGTCGAGAGTAGAGCTTAGGATGGATAGATCATGAGTGGAGGCAACCTTGAGGTAGATTTGAGTGTTGTCTGCATAGAGATGATAGTGGATCCCGGATTTACTTAGGAGATTTCCCAGTGGTTCTGAATAGAGATTGAACAATGTGGGTGCAAGTATAGAGCCTTGAGGAACACCTTGACCTACCACCACAGGAGATGAAAGACCGTTCGCTATTTTGAAGAGTGTTGAGGAGGGTGTTGTGATTGACAGTGTCAAAGGCTGCAGAAAGGTCTAGGAGAATTAGAAGACATGACCCCCCCGAATTGAGTATCCTCAGCGTATAATCAACCACTTGCAATAGGGCTGTTTCAGTGCTGCAGTTTTGGATGAAGCCGGACTGACAGTTGTCAAGAAGATCATTGTCCTTGATATGACGAGAGAGTTGTTTCGCTACACATCTTTCTGTGATCTTCGCAAGAAAGGGTAGATTAGTGATGGGGCGGAAGTTGTTGAGGTCATCCGCATCAGCAGTGGGTTTTTTAAGCAGAGGGGTGACCTGCCCAGTTTTGAAGGAGACAGGAAGGGAGCTTTGACAGAGGGAGAGGTTGACCAAAGTGGTCCAATAGGAAAGGGAATGGGCATAGAAGTCAATGGCAATGGCACTGGGGATGGGGTCCAGAGAATGGTTGGAGGGCTTTGTTTCACGGATGCACTTGAGGAGGGCATCTTCAGATATGGAGTCAAAGTTCTGCCAAATGGCTGAGGATTTGCGCTCCTCTGGAGGGGTAGGATGAGCGACCTGATCCACAGGTGATTTCACTTTTTCATCGAAGAACATAGCTAAATCCGCTGCTTTCTTTGTAGAATCCTCCAACTTGGAGGTTGGGGGAGAGCAGTTAGGAATCTTGATGAGATCGAATAGTTTTTTGGGTCTAATTTTTGCTGAGTCAAGAAGGGTTTTGAAGTGCGATGCTTTCCCACGGAAGATGTGCTTGTGGTATTTGGATCTTGCTGAGCGAAGCATGGCCCAATTATCTGTGGAGGGCACTTGCCTCCATTGTTTCTCCAGGAATTTTAGCTGCTTCCTTTCTTCACGAGGTATTTGTTGAACCAAGGTGCTGAGGGAGTGGGCCTTATCTTTTTGCTTTTGACTGAAGCGACGGTATTGATTTCGGCTGCAAGGACTATGAGGCATTGGGAGGTGAGTTCATCAACATGTAGGTTCGGGTCTAGCCTTGGAAGTGATAACAAAGCTATTTCACAGAGGGGACCAACATCAATATTTTTTGCATCACGGAACCAGGAGGTAGCCTTCTTAGGTTGGCCAAGAGTTATAGAGTGTGATAGGTGAAGAGAGAATGGCATGAGGAGGTGGTCGGACCAGTCTACATGAATAGGGGTAGTGATAGAGACCATGCCTGCTTTAGAAATAACCAGGTCTAGGATTGAGCCCTTTGAGTGTGTTGATTCTGTGAAGTGTTGAATAAGATCGTTTGCAGAGAGGAAGGTGGCCAGCGAGTTCGCCGAAGAGTCATACGGTACACCCCAGTGGAGATTGAAGTCACCCACGAAGGTCTGATTGTCACTTCGCGAGTGTTGGTCGCTGATGAAGTCAGTGAGTTCCTCCATAAACGAAGGGCCATTACCAGGCGGGCAGTAAATGACATGGAATCTGAGGGATGAGCGGTGGTGCAATTGAAGCTCAAGAGAAAGGCATTCAAAGGTGTGGAAGGAGCTGATGGGAGAAGCCTTAAGTTGAAGGGAGTTTCTAAAGATGTTGTGTGCTTATAACATTGATTAATCCATGTCCGTGTTTCGTAGGTCAGCCTACGAGCGATGGTGACTCAGATTCCAGTGCCGTTCTGGTGCCTGAGGTAGCACAGGTCCAAAGTTTCCATTGTTCACGCCTGAGCATCCGATCTACTTCAGGATCATTTTTTAAAATCCCTATTATGCTTCATGTAATGCAATAATTGTAGTGCTGAGAAGCTTAATATGAACCCAGGTGTACGAGTACCAGAATGCAAAGAAAGAACTTGGACTTCAAGCAAGGCTTTAAGTTAGATGAAAATCTGTACATGCGTGCATGTGGATGGTCCTCTAAAAGGTCCGTGGTCTTAGTGCCCACATTGGCCCATGCCCCAGCCCTCCTACAACAATTATCTGAATAACAGACACAACACAATTGTTTGGTGGAGAAAGTTGCTGCAGATTTATTTGCATAACAATATGCCAACATGTTGGGTTATTTTACGGGCTAATCCAGGGTCAGGCAGCTCCTCGCCACCTGCCCACCTGATGAGACATAAACCCCAGTGGTATTAATCGCGGGGGGTATTGTCAATTTGGGGGAAGGGATAGGCCCTCCCACCGGCGGACCTCCAGTCCACCCTTTACTCATGCCCCTCCCCACTACTGGGGCAGAGAGTTGCAGGCAACCCCCAGTTGCTCAGGTCCACAACCGCCCGTAGGACTAGCGGGGCGCGGTCGCTTCTCCAGGGTCCCACGGGAGGACCTCCCTGGGGGATAATTGGCTTTCGCCCCCTTACTGTGCTCCTGTAGAGGGTACCCTTCTGTTGCGCTTTATCATTCCTAGGCAATCTACAGATTAATTAAAATAATATAGCACCAATCTATATCAAAATTAGAATAACTATACATTATCAATTACCATAGAAAAACAGTTATTAACCCCTTTGCTGCTAGACCTTTTCCCCTCCTGTGCTAAGCCTTTTTTTGGCGATTTTGGGTAGTGCGTGCTTAGGCCCCTGTAACTTTTTGACCACATAAGGTATCCACGCCAAATTTGCGTCTTTTTCTTCCAACATCATGTGGATTCTAAAGGTGCCCAGGGTTTGTGGATTCCCTTGGAGGGGTCCCAGAAATTAACCAAAATATAGTGAGATTTTAGTTTTTTCAGAAAATTGGGAAAAACGGGCTGCAAATGAAAGCCTCTGGGATTTTCCCTGCAAATGTTATCAAAAAAGGGTTTGTGGGGCTGAAATCTCCACTTTCTCAGCTTTTAGGAAATGACAGTCTTTTGTCAGAGAACCAACATTTTTCACACAGTTTTAGCATTTTTCTGGGACACAGCCTATTTTTGCTATTTTTACAGCTTTCCACCTCCTTCCAGTTAATGGTAGAAATGAGTTTGAAAGCAATAATGGATCCTGGATAGCTATACATTTTCGAAAAGTAGACAAAATTCTGAATTCAGAAAGGGGTCATTTGTCTAAATGCATGAAGGTTTCTTTATAGAAACTAACAGTTAAATATTGGAATAATTGAAAATTTGTTGAAAACAACTTTTGTCTCAACGTTTTCACCTATAACTTCTTGCAATTTTGACAGCTCTTGGAAAGCAATATACCGTTACATCCGTTAGACCTTCCTGGTTGTGGGGATATATAGGACTTGTAGTTTCACCAAAAACCCAACGAACCCAGATCCAAAAACTGAGCAGCAACTTGCAATGGTATTTTTTTATTTACTAGGTATAGAGCACTTTTTCTTGGAAAATGTATACATGGAAGAATCTGTATGAAAGACACCTATGTATTTCTGAATTGGGTACAAATTATAGAGTTTAGAAACAGTATATAATTGCTCATTTTCAAAATTGGGAATACTCATACTAGCATGAGAATTATTGGTCATTTTTTTTACACAATGTCTTTCATTGGGAAGGGAGAAATGCATGAAAACTCAATTGGTAATAACAGTTGATTTACAAATCTGAATTACTCTAAGTCTCCCGAAAAAATGGTACCTCACTTGTGTGGGTCGGCCTTGTGCCTGCGATAGGAAACGGCGCAAAATGCAACGTGGTCACACCTCAATTTTGCAGTTAAAAATTGACCCTTTTATGGCAAAGTGCCTAGCTGTAGTTTTTGCACCCTAGCTCTGCCGGCACCTTGGGAAACCTAGACAACCTATACATTTTTGAAAAGTAGACACCCAGGGGAATTCAGGATGGGGTGACTCAACTGCCTACCACCAGGTTCAGTTACCCAGAATCCCTTGCAAAGCTAAGAAATTGACAAAAAAATGCATTTTCCTCACATTTCTGTGGTGGAATGTTCTGTATTCTGCCTGGATCAACAAATTTGCACCCACCCAGCGTTTCCGCGGGTCTCCCGAAAAGAATGGTACCTCACTTGCCTGGGTCTGCCTAGTGCCTGCGACAGGAAACAGCGCAAAACGCAACGTGGTCGCACCTCAATTTCGCAGTGAAATTGTGCCCTTTTTGGGCAAAGAGACTACCTTTTGTTTTTGAACCCTAGCTCTGCCGGCACCTAGGGAAACCTAGAAAACCTATACATTTTTGAAAAGTAGACACCCAGGGAAAATCAGGATGGGGTGACTCGACTGCCTACCACCAGGTTCTGTTACCCAGAATCCCTTGCAAAGCTAAGAAATTGACAAAAAAAATGCATTTTCTTCACATTTCTGTGGTGGAAAGTTCTGGAATCTGCGTGGATCACACATTTCCACCCACCCAGCGTTTCCCCGGGTCTCCCAAAAAAAAATGGTACCTCACTTGCCTGGATCTGCATAGTGGCTGCGACAGGAAACAGCGCAAAATGCAACGTGGTCGCACCACAATTTCACAGTGAAATCGTGCACTTTTTGGGCAAAGAGACTACCTTTTGTTTTTTAACCCTAGCTCTTCCGGCACCTAGGGAAACCTTGCAAACCTATACATTTTTGAAAACTAGACACCCAGGGGAATTCAGGATGGGGTGACTCGACTGCCTACCACCAGTTTCTGTTACCCAGAATCCCTTGCAAAGCTAAGAAAGTGACAAAAAAACGCATTTTCCTCACATTTCTGTGGTGGAAAGTTCTGGAATCTGCGTGGATCAACAAATTTCCACCCACCCAGTGTTCCCCGGGTCTCCCAAAAAAATCGTACCTCACTTGCCTGGGTCTGCCTAGTGGCTGCGACAGGAAACTGCGCAAAACGCAACGTGGTCGCACCTCAGTTTTGCAGTAAAATCATGCCCTTTTTGGACAAAAAGACTACCTTTTGTTTTTGAACCCTAGCTCTGCCGGCACCTAGGGAAACCTAGCAAACCTATACATTTTTGAAAACTAGACACCCAGGGGAATTCAGGATGGGGTGACTCGACTGCCTACCACCAGGTTCTGTTACCCAGAATCCCTTGCAAAGCTAAGAAAGTGACAAAAAACGCATTTTCCTCACATATCTGTGGTGGAAAGTTCTGGAATCTGCGTGGATCGACAAATTTCCACCCACCCAGCGTTCCCCAGGTCTCCCAAAAAAAATGGTACCTCACTTGCCTGGGTAGGCATAGTGGCTGCAACAGGAAAAGGTCCAAATCTTACGGTGGTGAATTTAAAATACCCTTTTGCAAAACTACCTTGATTTTCTTTGGGTGGGCACCTGACTTTTTGGCCCGGGGCTCCGCGGCCATCTTTGGAAACTACCAAAGCCGAACAGTTCTGAAAACTAGACACCTGGGGGAGTCCAGGGAGGTATGGCATGCGTGGGTCCCCCAATGTTTTCCTACCCAGAATTCCTAGCAAACCTTAAAAATTGGAAAACAAATCACTTTTCAAACCCTTTTTGCGTGGGATCTCCGTGCCGGCAACAATGTCTTACCACCCAGCGTTCCTGTTTTCCTATTGCAGCCACTATGCCTACCCACGCAAGTGAGGTACCATTTTTATCGGGAGACCTGGGGGAACGCTGGGTGGGAGGTAATTTGTGTGAGCCCAGTGATGCCACGCTTTGCCACACAAAAAAGTGTGAAAAAACAGATTTCTTAAGCTAAAATTGAGGTTTGCAAGGCATTCTGGGTAAAGGAACGTTGGAGGATCCACACAAGCCATACCTCCTTGGAAGCCCCCGGGTGTCTACTTTTTAGAAATGTGTGGGTTTGGTAGGTTTCCCTAGATGGCCGTCTAGCACGGGGCCAAAAACCCAGGTAACCCCTCTTGCAGAAGCTGGTGGTTTTGACAATGGTGACAATGTCAACACCACCAGCTTTTGCGAAAGGGGTTACCTGGGTTTTTGGCCCCGTGCTAGACGGCCATCTAGGGAAACCTACCAAACCCACACATTTCTGAAAAGTAGACACCCGGGGGCTTCCAAGGAGGTATGGCTTGCATGGATCCTCCAACGTTCCTTTACCCAGAATCCCTTGCAAATCTCGATTATAGCTGAAAAAAAATCAGATTTTTCACACATTTTTGTGTGGGAAAGCGTGGCATCACTGGGCTCACACAAATTTCCTCCCACCCAGCGTTCCCCAAGGTCTCCCGATAAAAATGGTACCTCACTTGCGTGGGTAGGCATAGTGGCTGCAACAGGAAAAGGTCCAAATCGTACGGTGGTGAATTTAAAATACCCTTTTGCAAAACTACCTTGATTTTTTGGGGGGAGGCCTGACTTTTTTGCCCGGGGCTCCGCGGCCATCTTTGGAAACTACCAAACCCAAACCGTTCTGAAAACTAGACACCCGGGGAAGTCCAGGGAGGTATGGCATGCGTGGGTCCCCCAATGTTTTCCTACCCAGAATTCCTAGCAAACCTTAAAAATTGGAAAATAAATCGCTTTTCAAAACTTTTTTGCGTGGGATCTCCGTGCCGGCAAAAATGTCTTACCACCCAGCGTTCCCCTTGTTCTCCCGAGTAAAATGATACCTCACTTGTGTGGGTGCCCCTAAGCAGAACAGGCTAAAAATGAATTTTTAAAAAATGTATTACTTAGGTTTGACAAATTAAGCACCCCACCTTAGTCACAGGCCTTTGGCCCACCCACACAATTGAGGTATCATTTTACTCGGGAGATCAAGGGGAACGCTGGGTGGTACAACATTTGTACCGGGAGGGAGATCCCACCCAAAAATGTATGGAAAAGTGGTTTTTTAAACCTAAATGTAAGGTTTGCAGGGATTTCTGGGTAGGAAAACATTGGGGGACCCACGCATGCCATACCTCCCTCGACTCCCCCCGGTGTCTAGTTTTCAGAACTGTTTGGGTTTGGTAGTTTCCAAAGATGCCCACCAAGCCCCGGGCCAATAAGTCATGGGAACCCCCTTGCAAGACAAAATTGTTTTGAATGAATTACATTTTCAGTTTGAGAGCGTGCGATTCTTGGGACAATATTGCATGGAAATTGTGACAGACATTTTCAAGTTTGCAGGACATTGTGGATAAAAAAAAAATAGAATTCACCAGAAAGACATGACCATATACTCACATGGGTTAACAATAATATCTAAATTTAGTAAGGTATTTACAGGTATAATGTACAGTTACTCAAAAGTCAAACATTCAAGCACGGCTATCTATTCCTCAAAGACACACACATACAGGTTGGATTTGGCACGAGGGCGAGTGATGGTTCAGTACATAAAATTTTATTAACAAGATATTTCAACAAAATGAAATGCTCTGTCAATAAATAAATGCATAAAACCCGAACCAGTGACTCACAACTCATGAGCTGTAAAGCCACGACAAGGCACCAACCGTTTTACAGGCCATTCATGCACCTTTCATACCTGATACACACCAGACCATTGACACCATCCGGAAGGAAAAGCAATACATTACAACATTCACAAAAAGGGACAAGGTACACCCTACTTCAGAAAAAGAAAAAAGACAAATATTACTGCACAGCCATCTAATCCGCAAGCACACACACATACTGGTTGGATTTGGCACGAGGGTGAGTGATGATTCAGTACATACAATTGTATTCGCAAGTAATTTCACAAAAATGAAATACCCGTCGTATAATTGAAAGTATGATAAACTGAACCACTGACTCACAGCTCATGAGCTGTAAAGCCACGTCAAGGCACCAACCTCTTTACAGGCCATTCATACACCTTTCATACGTGTGACACATACAAAACATTCACACCGCCAGCCGCGGACCCATCACATTACAACACTCACACCAGCAGACAGCGCCATCAAGGGCCCATCACTTTCACACGCCCACATTTCTGACTCTGCAACTACACAAAATGATGGACTGCGTGGAGTGTAACTCAACTAGCAGTGTGTGTAGTGACCAACAGAAAGTAACTACTCACACACCGCCAGCCGAGCGCCAGTCCACCCACACCACCATCCATGCACACCGCCAGCCAAACACCACTCAGCGCACACCGACAGCCAAGTACCACTCCACACACACCACCAGCCAAGCACCACTCCACGCACACCGCAAGCCAAGCACCACTCCACACACACCACCAGCCAAGCACCACTCCACGCACACCACCAGCCAAGCGCCACTCCACACACACCACCAGCCAAGCGCCACTCCACGCACACCATCCAGCCAAGCGCCAATCCACACACACCGCCAGCCAAGCACCACTCCATGCACAGACAGCCAAGAACCACTCCACGCACATCATCCAGCAAAGCGCCACTCCACACACACCGCCAGCCAAGCACCACTCCGTGCACAGACAGCCAAGTACCACTCCACACACACCATCCAGCCAAGTGCCACTCTACACACCGCCAGCCAAGCACCACTCCGTGCACATACAACCAAGTACCACTCCACGCACACCATCCAGCCAAGCGCCACTCCACACACACCACCAGCCAAGCACCACTCCACGCACACCGCAAGCCAAGCACCACTCCACACACACCACCAGCCAAGCACCACTCCATGCACAGACAGCCAAGTACCACTACACGCACACCACCAGCCAAGCGCCACTCCACACACACCACCAGCCAAGCGCCACTCCACACACACCGCCAGCCAAGCACCACTCCGTGCACAGACAGCCAAGTACCACTCCACGCACACCATCCAGCCAAGCGCCACTCCACACACACCGCCAGCCAAGCTCCAGCCCAGGCACACCACCAGCCTAGCACCAATCCCAACACACCACCAGGCAAGCGCAAGACCACGCACACCGCCAACCAAACAACAGACCACGCATACCGCAGGCAAGCACCAAGTCCACAGACACCACCAGCCAAGCACCAGTCCACAGACACCGCCAGCCAAGCGCAAAACCATGCACACCGTCAGACAATGGACACTACACGCAAACCAACATCATACTTTAGTTTTTTTTAAATACAAATAAAAAACAGAAACAAATTGCAAATTGATACAAATCTACTAACACAACAACCGTGGAGAAGTGTGGCTCAGGGGTTAGAGGCGGCAGACCCGGAAGCTGAGATCGGCCCTGGACCAGGGTTCAATTCCCCACCTCGGCGGGTCTTGGGCTAAAAATTCCACGGACTCGATAATTCTCGCTCCGGTGCCTTCTCGACTCACAGGTTCACACTCTGCGACTCTGGGCAATAGCTTGATTAATCTCCACAACGGCCCCTCGCGGCGGGATGCGTGGCTTTCACCTTGTGGATACCCTGCCGGGGTTATCTCACAGGGGAATACCAGGACGGGTTCCCTAAGCAAGCGCCGGGAAACCCACTGTGGGTAGCTGTGCGCTATATAAGCTCAAATACATACATACATACTAAATCTAAATACACTACACAAATGCCAACTTTGAAACAGAACAATCAGTTTTAAAGAATAGAGACCAGCCTGTTCTCTTTACCACTCATGGATGCTCCCAAAACTTCTTTTGTGTGTGGTACATTCTAAAACAAGCAGGCACACACAGCCCAGGGTTAGAAGGACAGTCGGGGCAGTACCTACGAACCTCCTTCCGCAAACCTCTTCGCCAACAGACTCTACATCTCTGACTGGGAAAGTCTTTTGAGGTTGTAGGAGGAATTTGATCAGGAAAGTGGCGATCTTTCAATCTGG
This sequence comes from Lissotriton vulgaris, assembly GCF_964263255.1. NCBI lineage: Eukaryota > Metazoa > Chordata > Amphibia > Caudata > Salamandridae > Lissotriton > Lissotriton vulgaris. The sequence goes on along the minus strand of NC_141689.1, from coordinate 1,247,676,003 downwards.
CAACATCCTCCACCACTCCAACTCTAGGAACACTTGCCTGTTCCACTAAAACAAGGCTGCCTATTACAGACTCCTGAAACTTCACAATAGTCATCTTTGACTGAGGACAAGATTGCTGGAACACAACAAAAGCATTAAAGGTTGCCAAGTGGAAAAGTTGGATAGCCAACTTTTTGTACCAAATGTAAGACTTACGAAGAGCAGCATACGGTTCCAACCTCTGATCTACTCTGTCAACACCACCCATGTGCCTATTATAGTCCATAATGCACACAGGTTTGTGCACTTCTGCAACCTGACCCCAAACAGTCAACGCTTCAGTGCTTTCATCATGAATGGAAGTCAACATGTAGACATCTCTCCAGTCTGAAAACTTCACAGCTAAAAGCTCCTCACAACGCAATGCACTGCACTGTCCCCGAGCAAGCTTTTTACAAACAAGTTATTTTGGAAAACCTTTACGGTTACAGCGGATTGTGCCACAAGCAACAGTGTCCACTTTGGCCAATTCCCTGAACAACCGCACACCAGTGTAGAAGTTATCTACATATAAATGATGGCCTTTGTTAAAAAATCTTCTACCAAGTTCCCACACAATTTTCTCAGTCACTCCAAAAGTGGACGGACTACCAGGGGGGTTAATCCTGGATTCCTTACCGGTGTACACCCTGAAATTAGAGACATATGCAGTCTCACTGTCACACAGCATATAAAGCTTAATTCCATAGCGTGCCCTCTTACTAGGAATGTATTGCCTAAATACCAAGCGGCGCTTGAACAACACCAAAGACTCATCCACTGCAATTTCTTGCCCAGGATAAAAGATCTCAGAAAATCGATCAACAAAATGATCAAGGACAGGCCGAATCTTGAAAAGACGGTCACAATCAGGGAGATCTCGTGGCAAAGCATCACCATTGTCAACAAAATGCATCATCCAAAGCAGAAGCAAATACCTATCACGACTCATGACTGCCGGAAATATAGCTGTTGCCATCAAGGGACTAGTAGACCAATATGAAGCCAATGATGGTTTCCTAAGCAAACCCATCAAAAAAGTTAAACCTAAAATCTTTTTCATCTCCTCCAAATTTGTGAGAGTCCACCGGTTAGCTCGAGCGTGGGGCTTAAGGATGGCACTGTTCTCCCTCAAAAACTGTTCTGCATACAAATTAGTCTGCTCTACAATCTCTGCCAAAAACACATTCCCCAAGGGGGGGGCTTTTTTGCCCCCCCTGGGTGCAGATCGGCCAAAAAAATGGCTGATCTGCCCCAGGGGAGGGGGGGGGGGCAGAAAAGTCTGAAAAATAATTTGTCCCCCTAAGGAAGCGACCCTTGCCCAAGGGGTCGATTCCTTTATAAATATAATTAAATCCCTGGTTTCTAGTGGGCTTTTCTGTCCCCCCCCCGGGTCCAGATGCGGCCCAAAAAACGTCTGATCTGCCCCCAATGGGGGGCAAAAAAGTCTAAAAAAAAATAAGTCTAAAAAAAAATAGGGGCCACGAGGAAGCGACCCTTCCCCAAGGGGTCGCTTCCTTTATAAATTAAATGCATTCCCTGGTGTCTAGTGGGCTTTTCTGTCCCCCTGGGTGCAGATCGCCCAAAAAAACGGCTGATCTGCCCCAGGGGGGCAGAAAAGTCTGTTAAATAAAATGGCCCCAAAAGGAAGCGACCCTTGCCCAAGGGGTCGCTTCCTGCACAGTAGAAAATTGCCAAAACAGAATCCCTGGTGTCTAGTGGGGCATTCCTGGTGCACGATTGCGATGCTGTGCGCGATCTTGCACCAGGAATGCCCTGCATTGGGACATCAGGGGAGAGGAAACACAGTTTCCTCCCCCCCGCTGCCTCAAGGCACCGAAAAACGCCCCCCCGCCCCACCGGAGCAGCAAACACGAACCTGTCTCCTGGACGCGCTGGAATGAAATGGATTCCAGCGTGTCCAGCGCTTCCTGATGACGTCGGCGCGCGCTGTGCGCGCTGACGTCACCAGGAAGCATGGGGGGGCCAATGGGTGGCAGCGGAAAGTCTTCCGCTGCCACCCCTGCTAAAACGACCAGGATCGATGCCCCAGGGGGGGAAGCGCCAGCGCTCCCCCCCAGGGCTGTACTGATGACGGAGCGGTTCCGTCATCAGCACAGCCCAACCATTGCTGAAGACGGAACCGCTCCGTCATCAGCATCAAAGGGGTTAAAGAGAGATGACTGTCATAATAATAATAAAAACAAATTATCAGAGAAAGGAATGGTTTACAATTTTTAATTTTTAGTAAGTTGTTTAAGAGTCCTTAATTAAGGATACATGTAATATATTCAACAATACAAAACAATTTATACAGAAAAATAAAAAGAGAAAAAAGTGTCATTATATTTGATATACTTCATAACAGTTTCAAACTTAAAAAGTGGCAATAATACAGTTATATTCTTTCGACGAGCGTTTCGGCGTATTGACACGCCTTCTTCAGGAAAAAGCCATGATAAAATCTAATAAATAAGAATTACATAGAAAACAAATATTAGCACACTATACAAGTTTATACATTCTCATAAAATCAGATTTAAACAAAACCAATTCATTTTATTATTTAATGTTCTAATTATTCAACAGAATTCTCATTTCATGTCTGTAAATTCATCATAAATACATTTTCTACACATATTTTCTAAAAAAGATAAAATTTCTCTTCTAATGATTGGTGCTTATAACATCATTATTTTCCAAAAAACAGACTCCATAGTGTTCCATATTGTATATTCTAGTAATTGGGATTGCATGTACGTATATACCTAAAAAGCCATCAGTTTATCTCTTGATATCCACATTTCTTTATGATAACAAGTGCTCTTATTTCATGTATTTAGTTATGATTTATTTAATTTATAAAATGGCACTACATGCCCTTATTTTCTAAATCCTCGTAAATAGAGTCTAGAAATGGGATACCTTTTTATAACGCCCGTTCGACAAAGTCCATGAATACACAGTGGATATTTGTCCTGGGCAGGTAGGAAAGGCGGGAACTTTGATTTCTGTACATAGATTCCTATTGATAAATAGAAGAAATTTGTTTAGAGTAAATGCTCGTCTTCCTGCTTTTATTCATAGGTACACTTCAATTTCGAAAAAACACGATTGTCTATATCCTAAATTCTTTAGTATCTGCACTAATTAATTAATTTCTCTCTAAACATAAGGGGAGACTTTTCATTATCCTTTTAACTTATCTCTCTATAAAAGTATCACTGTTCGGTAAAATACCTTGGACAAAGTGATAGAGATTATAGAAAGAATGATACATTAAAACTAACTGTCAGAGAACGATGTTACATTATGTCTGCATCACATAATATATACCTGATTTCAAGCTTATAGCCGCTGCAAACGATAATTCACAATGATTTTAGATCCGCTTGCAGTTTTTTAGAACGCGGGATTCCACCAACAATTCCTATTAAAAAACGAGTAAATAATATGGTTTGACAAGGTCCAAACTTAAACCTAGTTTTAATCAATCTGTGTATATTAATCATAAAGGAACCAATTACCTAATTAGGTTGCTAAATCTTTTTTAATCACCGCGGCATTTAGTTTCTTTATTCCCTTTCGTTTTTGGCTCCCGATATGCAGCGGGCTGTATTTGAATAAGGTTGACAAGCTCCATGTTTTTTTATTCCATTGACCGGGTTCTATCTAAGCAATCAGAATTGTATATCTTAACCATCATTTGTTGTTTTACCTGATTTTTTGATTTATTGCCACTGAAAACGTTGCGAGGTAACAGTTTTGTACTCCGTCTCTCTAACTTTAAAATGCGGGAGTCATCTAGCGATGCTTATCGATAAAAGTTTTAAATGGATTTAGTGAAAAAATGGGGGATTCTTTTTTCTTTTACTTAAACCTTTAATCTGTACATGAACAGTTACCTGATAGTGTCGCTATGTTTCTTTGCCCGCAACGTGTCTGTTAAACAGGGAAACTGCAAACGGTACTTGATAACAGTATTGTGTTCCATCCCTCTAGTTTAAGAATGCGGGTGTCAGCAAGCGATACCTGTCAATAAGTATTTAACCTGATTTAATAAAAAGAGAGCGATTCCTTTTTCTTTTACTTTAAATTATAATCTACATGCGAACAATTACCTGATGATGCTGCTCTCCTTCTTTAACTGCAACGTCTTTGTTAATCAGGGAAACAAACTTTCCGTGTTTGCATTGCGTTTAAATACTATTCGGCATCATTGACGGCTAGATTTTACGTTGATCACGTGTATCTGTGGTTGGCCAAAACCATAGTATAGTTACCTGGTTGGCGGTTTGCAATTCATTTGTAATAAACAGTGAAGGCAGACTTAATGCACTATTGCTAGGCGTTATCTTGATTGCTTCACTTTTAATGAAACAATTTTATAGAAATAGGCTTGATACCCTCACAAAGAGTAGTCTATATTGCATCAAAATAATATTGCATATAATTATGACTGCCATTAGTGAGTAAAACGGCAATTATGAGACAAAGTTGTGTCGTCATAGCAAATTTAATTTTGCGCATTGCGTTATTCAATAGCAAAGAAGAGCTAACTATATATTCCTTTATGTTGTAGTGGTATCCTATTAAAGACCAATATTCGATATATCGGCAAGTTTGTGTACCTATATTAATTCGATTAATTCTATTCAAAAGCACATAATATCTCTATAAATTAAAAACCGACTGTTTCTCTAGGGCAACCATTATATGCCTCAACTCAGTATGTTCCTGGCATATAGTGCATAGCACATTTTCATTCCTTTATTCAATGACACAAAAGGAAGAATCGGCATATTAGTAGCAAGTAGTTTCTCCTATACTGTTATCATATCTTATTAACTTAGACAGTAAATATATCTTCAATTATGTGACTTCATCTATGTTAAGTTTATTCTCTCAGTGAGTAATCATGGAGTGACTCTCTAATGTCAAAATAACATCCCTCTGTAAGACTTCATGTATAATGCTGATTTATATATATATTTTATTATCATTTACTACTTTAAAATCCTGATTAAAGTATTATCTGACAGGGGGCATGTAACTACATTATAGCGTTTTCCCACGGAATATCGCAATTTAGGCCTTTCTTAAATGCGTACAGAGAGAATATCCAGAAAACGTATTTTTTTTTCTTATTTTCTGACCTCCTTTATGTTCTCGGGTATGTATTTTTTCTAGTCTTCTCCATTTTAGATCTTCAGGAGTATGATTTTTATCAATAAAATGTTTAACTAGAGGGGCAGCCATTTTTCCAGTTCTTATTACAGAACGGTGCTCACTTATTCTAGTTTGTATCGCCCTGGCTGTCATACCTACATATCCCAACTGCCATGGGCACAGAATCAGAGAAATAATATTTTGGGTTTTACAATTCCACATGTTCTGCGCTTTGATGGTAACGCCATTGTGGACCCATGTTTCTCCTGCAATAATTGAGTCACACGATTTACATGTGGAACATTTGGTTGTGCCTCTAATCATTTTATTGCTATTTATTGATTTTTGGACACTTGTATTTAACGCTTTATTGAATCGTGAATGCACAATCCAATCCTTTATATTCTTATTTCGCCGATGAGTGAATAGAGGTTTTGACAACTTAATACTGTGACTTGGGTTGCTATTAAGAATATGCCAGTTCGCATTGATTATCTGTTTTACCTTTGAGTCAACATTAGAGTGCCGTGTAACACATACGAGTTGGTTCTCATTAGCTTTACATTCTCTGTGTGTGTTACTTCTTAAAAGGTAGTCCCTATCATAAAAACGTGCACATTTATAGGAGTCCCGCACCAGCCGGTGGGGATATCCTCTCTCTAGAAATTATAGTCTCATGATGGAGGCCTGTACGTCATAATCCTTTAAGTTAGAGATATTCCTACGTACTCTCAAAAATTGTGAGAACAGTATGCTCTCTATTTGACTTCGAGGATGGAAGCTACTGAAGTGCAGCAAGGTATTCCTGGCTGTTGTCTTTACAAATAAATCAACTTCCAATTTGTAGTTGTTGTTTCTTATAATGATATCTAAAAATTATACTCTCTCAGTACTTTTATGTGCTGTAAATTTGAGGTTTTCATCTGTAGCATTTATCTACTCTAGGAATTCCATCAGAGCTTCATTCCCATTGGTCCAGATAAAAAAGATATCATCTATATATCTGGACCAATGGGAAACAGATTCATAAAAAGGGTCAATTTCGTTATATATGAACTTGTGTTCAAAAGCTGCCATGTATATATTAGCTACTGAAGGGGCTACTGATGCCCCCATACTAACGCCTTTAGTTTGACGATATAACACTTCGTTAAATTCTAAAATGTTTTCTGACAAAACTATTTTTAAACATGCTAAAATAAATTCTTTAGGACATGAGATTTGAAATTCCGTAATAAACCACTAGGTGGCTTACATAGCTTCTACCTGCGATATATTACTGTAGAGAGACTCTACATCTAAGGTTACCATGATGTCTCTCTCTGGGTTAATTGGTAATTCTTCAAATTTGTTAATCATGTCTCTTGTATCTTTAATATAAGATTTTATTTTTGGAATATGGGGACATAGATGGAAGTCCACAAATTTTGATAATGGTTCAGTTACAGTCCCTATAGTTGACACAATAGGTCTGTAGGGGGCATCCGTCACACTTTTGTGTACTTTGGGTAAACCATAGATACACGCTGTTTTTCCTGCATTAAAATTCATAAAATCATATTCTTTTGATGTAATGTCTCCATCTATGTAAGCATTATGAGTTAGTTTCTTGATAGTTTTAGTAATTTTATTTATAGGATTATGTCTATTTTCTTCATAGAAGTCCCTATCGTTTAGCATAATCTTCATTTTCTGTTCATAGTCTGATGTGTTGATGACGGCTATTCCTCCTCCCTTGTCGCAACTTTTTATAGTAATGGTGTTTTCTTTAGATAAAGAATTGAGAGCTTTGGTGAGGTTATATAAGGGTTTAGGTATGAAGGACAAAGCTTGTTCAATACGTTGTAGAACTACTAGCTCAAAGGCTGCTACCTCTGGACCTAATTGATCCAAAGAAGGAGTAAAGGTCGAAGGTAAAGAAATCTTCTTAGCAGGATTGACAAGGATTTCTGTATCATCATCATTAATTAAATTTTTTTATTTAATCTTACTTTCCTGAAAAGGGAGATAATATCTTGATATAGCTCGAATTTGTTTAAGTAGGCATGAGGTACGAAAGATAACCCTTTCAAGAGGAGACTGATTTTATTACAGTTCAGAATATGGGCAGATAGATTAAATACGGGTATTACATTCCCCGTTTCCAGTATTTGTTTTTGCGGGTCTCCAAGAGATATTGGGGATCCTAGTTCTGATGTTGTGGCTGCAGATGATGTTGTGGCTGATATTGGTATTGGTAATACCCACGGTTCTGAGGTTGAAATCTTACTCTTGGTCGTCCCCTGCGCATCCCGCGCGGGGCCACAAAAGAGGGATGCATACTCGATTTCGGATGAAATGTATTGTAATTTCCATCCGAGTCATAGTATGTTGAATTGTCACCTTCTGAGTCAGATGTATCAGTGAAATTATTCACTCTATGTTGCTTATTCCTATTTTCTTCTACAAAATGATTTTGTTTGTAGAAGTGTTCTCCTAAATTCGGGTATGTATTCTCTAAAGAATAGAATCTGATGTCCTTTGCTAATTTATCTCTTTTACGTTTGTTTAAATAATTGGAGAATGATGCTAATTCTTTGTTAGATTCCTCAAGTTTTTTAGTTGCCTCCTCTACAGCCGTAGAGTTTTTAATTTTAGTTTCAAGATCATCTAATTCTATTTTAAGTTTAGCAGCCAATTCTTTTGCAGTTTCTATTATTAAGATCATTAGGTCTCACGAGCAGCGACTGGCAATCATACACCATTTTTCCAGGAATTGTTTGTAATGTACAAACAATCCCGGAATATTTCTTACACGGAGGCCGTTGGGTATGATTCCTGCTTTTAAGTAAGCCAGCATGAATTCATCATGTGCTTCCATCCTCTTTAGTTTTTTCTTCAATTCTATAAGTTTATTGACATCTTCATTACTATTAATTTTGCCTTTTAAACTATTACTAAAGGTATTACTTGTTCCTACTAATAAAGCGAAATCCTCATCCGAAAATCCGAAGGTTTCCATTTGTGCCATGATGAAGATAATAAGAAAACTCTTTTTTGAGTAATATGATAAAAGTTTCTGAAAAACTAATGGAACCTCACTAGGAAATTGTCTGTTTGAAATTAATTATTAACAAATGATGGAAAGTTTACAAAATGTATACATACAGCCCTACACAGACAAGCTGTGGGTAAGATTTGTGTAAATAACAAGGACCCCCTGAACCATGTATACAATGATTCCTAGGACAGGGATATATCAATTGCGCTTTATCATTCCTAGGCAATCTACAGATTAACTAAAATAATATAGCACCAAAATTAGAATAACTATAAATTATCAATTACCATAGAAACACAGTTATTAAAGAGAGATGACTGTCATAATAATAATAAAAACAAATTATCAGAGAAAGGAAAGGTTTACAATTTTTACATTTTTAGTAAGTTGTTAAACCCCTCCCATGCTCAGTACACTGGTCGTGTGCTTATGACGAGCTGAGCTCGTCATGAACAATGGGAAAGAAGTTCTTCCAGCACAGAGGGGGAATTGCTGCAGCAGTCAAGGTGTTAAGAGTCCTTAATTAAGGATACATGTAATATATTCAACAATACAAAACAATTTATACAGAAAAATAAAAAGAGAAAAAAGGGTCATTATATTTGATATACTTCATAACAGTTTCAAACTTAAAAAGTGGCAATAGTACAGTTATATTCTTTCGACGAGCGTTTCGAAGTATTGACACGCCTTCTTCAGGAAAAAGCCACAATTAAATCTAATAAATAAGAATTACATAGAAAACAAATATTAACACACTGTACAAGTTTATACATTCTCATAAAATCAGATTTAAACAAAACCTACCCATTTTAATATTTAATGTTCTACTTATTCAACAGAATTCTCATTTCATGTCTGTAAATTCATCATAAATACATTTTCTACACATATTTTCTAAAACAGATAACATTTCTCTTCTAATGATTGGTGCTTATAACATCATTATTTTCCAAAAAACAAACTCCATAGTGTTCCATATTGTATATTCTAGTAATTGGGATTGCATGTACGTATATACCTAAAAAGCCATCAGTTTATCTCTTGATATCCAAATTTCTTTATGATAACAAGTGCTCTTATTTCATGTATTTAGTTATGATTTCTTATTTAATTTATAAAATGGCACTACATGCCCTTATTTTCTAAATCCTCGTAAATAGAGTCTAGAAATGGGATACCTTTTTATAGATTATAACGCCCGATCGACAAAGTATATGGATACACAGTGGATATTTGTCCTGGGCAGGTAGGAAAGGCGGGAACTTTGATTTCTGAACATAGATTCCTATTGATAAATAGAAGAAATTTGTTAAGAGTAAATGCTCGTCTGCCTGCTTTTATTCATAGGTACACTTCAATTTTGAAACAGCACGATTGTCTATATCCTAAATTCTTTAGTATCTGCACTAATTAATTAATTTCTCTCTAAACATAAGGAGCAGACTTTTCATTATCGTTTTAACTTATCTCTCTATAAAACAATCACTGTTCGGTAAAATACCTTGGACAAAGTGATAGAGATTATAGAAAGAATGATACATTAAAACTAACTGTCAGAGAACGATGTTACATTATTTCTGCATCACATAATATATACCTGATTTCAAGCTTATAGCCGCTGCAAACGATAATTCACAACGATTTTAGATCCGCTTGTAGTTTTTTAAAACGCGGGATTCCACCAACAATTCCTATAAAAAAACTGGTAACTTAATATGGTTTGACAAGGTCCAAACTTAAGCCTAGTTTTAGTCAATCTGTGTATATTAATCATAAAGGAACCAATTACCTAATTAGGTTGCTAAATCTTTTTTAATCACCGCAGCTTTTAGTTTTTTCATTCCCTTTCGTTTTTGGCTCCCGATATGAAGCGGGCTGTATTTGAATAAGGTAGACAAGCTCCATATTTATTTATTTGATTGACCGGGTTCTATCTAAGCAATCAGAATTGTATATCTTAACCATCATTTGTTTTTTTACATGATTTTTGATTTATCGCCACTGAAGACGGTGCAAGGTAACAGTTTTGTACTCCTTCTCTCTGACTTTAAAATGCGGGAGTCAGCCAGCGATGCCTATCGATAAAAGTTTTAACTGGATTTAATCAAAAAATGGGGGATTCTTTTTTCTTTTACTTAAACCTTTAATCTGTACATGAACAGTTACCTGATAGTGTCGCTTTGTTTCTTCGTCCGCAACGTGTCTGTTAAACAGGGAAACTGCAAAAGGTACTTGATAACAGTATTGTGTTCCGTCCCTCTAGTTTAAGAATGCAGGAGTCAGCAAGCGATGCCTGTCAATAAGTATTTAACCTGTTTTAATAAAAAGAGAGCGATTCCTTTTTCTTTTACTTTAAATTATAATCTACATGTGAACAATTACCTGATGATGCCGCTCTCCTTCTTTAACCGCAACGTCTTTGTTAATCAGGGAAACAAACTTCCCGCGTTTGCATTGCGTTTAAATACTATTCGGCGTCATTGACGGTTAGATTTTACGCTGGTCACATGTATCTGTGGTTGGCCAAAACCACAGTATAGTGACCTGGTTGGCGGTTTGCAATTCATTTGTAATAATCTCTGGGTCCAGAGATAACTTCTGGTCCCCACACTGGTGGCCAGAGGAAATGAGGACCCCCCCATCACCGGTCACGAAAGTTAAAAACCTGGGTGTACTGATGGATGACTCTCTATCCTTCAGGCCTCAAATAAATGCCCTTTCCTCAAACACCCACTATGTGCTAAAAACCATCTGGAAAGTCTTACCGGTTCTTGCAGAGGAGCACAAGAAGACAGTGGTAACAGGTTTGGTGATGTCCCGATTGGACTAATGCAACAACCTTCTGCAGAATGCTCAACAGGGGATTCTTAACAAGCTCCAAATTCTGCAGAACGCAGCTGCCCGTCTGATTACAGGTACACCCAAGCTCGCCTCGGCTGCACAGGACTTGGTGAAGCTACACTGGCTACCAGTTGGTAAAAGAATAATCTTTAAATCATTGTGCGTGGTCTTCAAGGGACTGAAAGGCCTTGGCCCCCACTGTATGACCTTGCTCTTCCACTGGTACATACCGGTAAGATCCCTTAGGTCAGCTGAGCAGGGGCTGGTGATTGTCCCATGAGTCAGGAAACCTCGCTGGGGGGGTAGGAGCTTTTCCTTGGGAGCTGCGAAAGCATGGAACGCATTGCCGCTAAACCTCAGACAGATGCCTGATCTTCTATCATTCAGGAGAGCTTTAAAGACCTGGCTTTTCACACATTAAGTTCTCAGCTCTCACACACTAATGTCAGTCAGTCAGCGCCAGGACACCTCCGGGTAACAGCGGGCTCTAAAAATGTGAAAAATAAATAAATAAATAAATAAATAAATAATAAACAGTGAAGGCAGACTTAATGCACTATTGCTAGGCGTTATCTTGATTGCTTCACTTTTAATGAAACAATTGTATAGAAATAGGCTCGATACCTTCACAAAGAGTAGTCTATATTGCATCGAAATATTATTGCATATAATTATTAGTGAGTAAAACGGAAATTATGAGACAAAGTTTGTGTCGTCATAGCAAATTAAATTTTGCGCATTGCGTTATTCAATAGCAAAGAAGAGCTAACTATATTCTTTTACGTTGTAGTGGTATCTTATTAAAGACCAATATTCAATATATCGGCAATTTTGTGTACCTATAATAATTCGATTAATTCTATTCAAAAGCACAAAATATCTCTATAAATTAAAAACCGACTGTTTCTCTAGGGCAACCATTATATGCCTCAACTCAGTATGTTCCTGGCAAATAGTGCATAGCACATTTTCATTCCTTTATTCAATGACAAAAAAGGAAGAATGGGTATATTAGTAGCAAGTAGTTTCTCCTATACTGTAATCATATCTTAATAACTTAAACAGACATTAAATATATCTTCAATTATGTGACTTCATGTATGTTAAGTTTATTCTCTCAGTGAGTAATCATGGAGTGACTCTCTAATGTCAAGATAACATCCCTCTGTAAGACTTCAAGTATAATGCTGATTTATATATATATTTTATTATCATTTACTACTTTAAAATCCTGATTAAAGTATTATCTGACAGGGGGGATGTAACTACTTTATAGCGTTTTCCAACGGAATATCGCAATTTAGGCCTTTCTTAAATGTGTCCAGAGAGAATATCCAGAAAACTTCTCGTTTTTTTCTTATTTTCTGACCTCCTTTATGTTCTGGGGTATGTATTTTTTCTAGTATTCTCCATTTTAGATCTTCAGGAGTATGATTTTTTTCAATAAAATGTTTAACTAGAGGGGCAGCCATTTTTCCAATTCTTATTGCAGAACGGTGCTCACTTATTCTAGTTTGTATCGCCCAGGCTGTCTCACCTACATATCCCAACTGACATGGGCATAGAATCAGATAGATAATGTTTTGGGTTTTACAATTCCACATGTTCTGCGCTTTGATGGTAACGCCATTGAGGACCCATGTTTCTCCTGCAATAATTTAGTCACACGATTTACATGTGGAACATTTGGTTGTGCCTCTAATCGGTTTATTGCTATTTATTGATTTTTGGACACTTGTATTTAGCGGTTTATTGAATCGTGAATGCACAATCCAATCCTTTATATTCTTATTTCGCCGATGAGCGAATAGAGGTTTTGACAACTTAGTACTGTGACTTGGGTTGCTATTAAGTAAATGCCAGTTAGCATTTATTATCTGTTTTACCTTTGAGTCAACAGTAGAGTGCCGTGTAACACATACAAGTTGGTTCTCATTAGCTTTACATTCTCTGTGTGTGTTACTTCTTAAAAGGTAGTTCCTATCATTAAAACGTGCACGTTTATAGGAGTCCCGCACCAGCCGGTGGGGATATCCTCTAGAAAGCTCGCTGGGGGGGGTAGTAGCTTTTCCTTGGGAGCTGCGAAAGCATGGAACGCATTGCCGCTAAACCTCAGACAGATGCCTAATCTTCTATCATTCAGGAGAGCTTTAAAGACCTGGCTTTTCACACATTAAGTTCTCAGCTCTCACACACTAATGTCAGTCAGTCAGCGCCAGGACACCTCCGGGTCACAGCGCGCTCTAAAAATGTGAAAAATAAATACATAAGGGGGCGTGGTCAAGATGGCGGCGGAGTAGGACGCCTTTTCGTGCCGCTCCGGCGCCGATCCTACAAAGCTTCTAATAGCACGAATCTGAGGGAGCGCACCCGCCTCAAAAGTGGTGGAGAGGTCCGCCTGACAGAGCAGTTGGCCCTGGTGTGGTCGCTAGAGCGGTGTAGCCCCGAGATTGCTCCTGAGATCGAGCGGACTCCGCGGCCTGCGAGACACCGGGTTTTCCTGACATCGCGCCCGGTACAGGTGGTGGGCGGGGCCCTGAGGCTCGATTGGAGGGATCGGAGCTGGCGGAAGGTGGAGAGTCGCTGTGATCCGACGGTTCGGAGCACTGGCGGCGGTTGTACCATCGACTTCACTGGCCTCCGGTCGTTGCCGAGGGGGACATCCGAGACACCTGCACTCCAAGGGTGTTGACCTCGAGTGGAGGCGCTCTCCCTGCCCTGGCCTGGAGAGGGTGAACGGTATCGACCCGACGGATTCTGACGCCACTTGCATCGCACGGAGGGCAGACGACAGCACCTGGACTTTGTCCTGCCTAAACACCGGTGGGGCTCAAGGATCGTAGTGCTGAGCAAGTGGAGCTAGACGCTGAGGACTACAGAGCGAGGTCTGGTGTGTGTCTGAGCTGAACGACGCGGTCCGCCATTGTACTTGGCCACATGGCGCTGGGCCGGAGCGCTGTGAGCCGCCATGTCTGCTATGCAACGCAAGCGGGGCCAGGGGAAGGATAATGCCTCGAAATCTTCCCAACAGCCGGCTTCCCCTGGAGCCAGTGGATCAGCGAAGCAGTCGGATGATGAGGCTCCGGCGACCAAAGCCTTTATGTCCGAACTCTTTGCTTCCATTAAGGAGGACATCTCCGAACTCAGAGCACAGCTAGCCTCCAACTTGCGGGAGGTACGGAGAGATGTGGATGGGCTAGGCGAGAGGGTGGCAACCCTGGAAGATCGGGATCTGAGCGTGGCCACCGACGTTCACCTGCTACAGCAGGATATCATTCGCCTCACAGAGCAAAACCTAGATCTGCAATTGCACACGGAGGACTTGGAAAACCGCTCCCGTAGAAATAACATCCGAATACGGGCGGTGCCATGGGACGGTGAGGCTGGGGACCTGCGGGGATATGTCCAGGACTTGTTCCTTCACATATTGGACGAAGAGGATACGAAGGAGATCCAGATGGACAGAGTGCACAGGGTTGGGCTGCCCCGTCGCGGAGGGGGACCCCCCCCCGACATCTTAGTGTGCGTCCATGATTTCCAGCTTAAGGAACGGATCCTACGCAAGGCCAGAACCCTCACGTCGCTGCAGTTCCGGGATCATCGCCCCCAGCTATACCAGGACTTGGCGGCCTCTACCCTGCAAAAGCGGCGGGAGTTCCGCCCGGTGACTACATTCCTGAGGGAGAGAGGCATCGCCTATTCCTGGGGGCACCCTTTTAGGATCATTTTCAGATGGCAGAATCGTCTTGCTCAAATCCGCACGCTTCAGGCCGCGAAAGAGCTTCTGGGCCTTGCGGATGTGCCGCCGTCGCAGGCCGCGACCGTCTCCCCGTCTCGGAGGCGCCACCGTTCATCTTCATGGCATAGGGTGGGAGACTCGCCCATCCGACAGCGACCGGACCTCTCTGCCAGCTTGCAAGAAAGGGGCGAAGCAGTGGCATCGATGGCGTCGGCCACGTTGGCCGACATGCAGCACAGCTCCGGGGCGGCGTGACCTCGAGGGATTGATGGATCGGCGCCGGAGTGGCTCGGGCCTTCTGGTTGGGGGATATGAAAGTACTCTTGGAGGAGACACCCCCGACTGTGGCCATGGGGGATAGTGTGTTAGTCCCCCCGGCCTGCTTCCTGTACGGGAGGCTCCCTACGGACTTCGGCCTTCTGGACATGATGAGTACTGTTTTTGCACTTTTTGTTCTGTTTCTGCCCCGGTTTTTGATTGCATTTCATTTGGGGCGGGGTTGGGAGTTGGGGTGTTCGGGATGTTGGGGGGGGACCCGTGACGGTGGGCCTTGGGGGTTGAGTGGTGTGTGTTTGCTGTTGTGTGTATCCTTCACTGTTGGAGATGTCACTCCGCGGGTGTTTTGGAGACTACTGGTCATCTATTGCATGTGGGCTGGACTGGTTGTGGGGTTGGGGGCGCTTGGAGTTCTGAGAGCAGTTTCTGGGATTTATACTTGCAATGCCGCTTAGCGTAGGAACGTGGAATGTCAAGGGCTTGAATTCGCCACAGAAGCGGCAGAGGGTTCTGAAATACGTAACGGATCACCACCTTGATGTAGTTGGATTGCAAGAAACGCATTTGGCGCGAAAGGATGAGTTGAGGCTCCGACATAGGGCTTACCCCATTGTTTACCGGTCATCTGCTGTCACGAAACACAGGGGGGTGGCACTCCTCTTCAGGGCTGCGTTGCACTTTCAACCAGTGGAGGTGCGCCACGACAGGGAGGGCCGTTGGCTAATGGTTAAAGGGCATGTACAGGGTCGATTGTGCACATTTGTGGTGGTATATTTGCCCAACGCGGGCCAGAACAAGTATCTGCAGGACCTGTTGGTAAAGGTGGGGGACTTTGCGGAAGGGCTCTTGTTCCTGATGGGGGATTTCAATTTGGTGTGGGACAGGGATTTGGACAGCTCGGGGGGGCGCAGGGCGGATACAGGGGTTTTCTCGGGTTCCACGCAGCAAGGGGTGGGGGAGCTGGGTCTAGTAGATGGCTGGAGGTTTTTTCACCCTACCACGAAGGACTACACATTCTTTTCACACGTGCATCACTCCTACTCTCGCTTGGATCACATCTTCCTTAGTCAGTCCCTCAGGGGGAACATACTGGATGCCGCCATTCTTCCGATCTCGGTATCGGACCACAGTCTCTCGGTGCTTACTCTTCGTTGGTCGCCTCCTGACACCGCAAATCGAAAATGGTACTTTCCGGCGTCGGTGGTTCGGGACGAGGTTTCTAACCAAGCCTTGCGCCTGGCCATCCGGGAATTCTTTGATCTCAACCCCCCGTCGGATACTTCTTTGACGAACACGTGGGACGCATTTAAGGCTACGATAAGGGGGACGTGCCTGGGCCTCAATTCGCAGCTCAACACCCTGCGTAGGAAGGAACGGGAGGCGCTGGAGGCTGAGGTGCTCGAACTCGAGAGGGCTCATAAACTTAATCCCTCGAGGGTGACCCTCCGCCCGTTGACGGCGGTCAGGGGTAAGCTGAAGGCACACTATGCCAACAGAGCCGAGCTTACTCTCCTGAGGCTGGGCCGGCATTCATACTCTAGTGGCAATAAGATTGGCAGACACTTGGCCCGGCAGTTGCGGGACAAGAGGGAACGAGAATACATAGGGGGGATCAGGGATCCAGCGGGAGTGCTCCACCATCGCGACGGGGCGAAGGCGGACGTTTTTGGCCGCTTCTACGCCGATCTGTACACGGGCGACGTGCTGGATGCCGCGTCGCAGCGGGCGTTCCTGCAGCGTCTGTCGCTCCCCCAGGTCTCTGGCGCGTGGAACACCCAGTTGGAAGCGCCGATCTCGAGGGAGGAAGTTCTCTCCGCCATCAAAAGCCTGAAATTACATAAAGCCCCTGGCCCGGACGGGTACACTGCGGTCTTCTACAAGACATACGCGAATGAGGTATGCAACTTTTTGGTTGCTCTCTTTAATGACATGGCGACGTCCGGGGTGAACGCAGGGACCCTGGCGGAGGCGGTGATTACGGTCTTGCCGAAACCGGGGAAGGATCCGGAGCAATGTGCTTCATTCCGTCCCATAGCCCTACTCAACGTTGATGCAAAGCTATATTCGGCGATACTGGCAAGCCATCTCCAGGACCTGCTTCCGGCGATCATACATCCGGATCAGTCCGGTTTTATTAAGGGACGCCAGACACACGACAATACCCGTAGGGTGGTCCATCTTATTGAGAAGGCAGACAGGTATCACATTCCAGCTGTGCTGGTGGGCCTAGACGCGGAGAAGGCCTTCGACCGTGTGGACTGGGGCTTTCTCTTTCACACATTGCAAGCATTCGGTTTCTCCGATAGGTTCATCACCATGGTGAAGGCAAATTTCTGTAGCCCGCGCTCGAGAGTGGCGGTGAATGGCCACCTGTCGGCCTTTTTTCAACACTCGCGAGGCACTAGACAAAGGTGCCCCCTCTCCCCCTTGCTATTCGCGCTCAGTATTGAGCCTTTGGCAATGGCAGTGAGGGAACACGAAGGGGTGAAGGGGATACCGTTCACGGGGGAGCAACACAAAATCTCTCTCTTTGCGGACGACGTCCTGCTCTCGGTAGTTGATCCCGCTAGCTCTCTTCCTTGTGTTCGGGATATCCTGCTGGAATTCGAGGGGGTGGCCGGCTTTAAGGTTAATTATGGCAAGTCTTATGTTCTGAACTTAACCTTATCACAAACCGAAATTGCGCGGGCGAAGGCATCGACACCACTGGCTTGGGCATCAGACTCGATTCTTTATCTGGGAGTCCATCTGACCCCCACGGTGGGCAGGTTATTTGCAGCCAACTTTCCGCCCCTGCTGGCTAAGACGCGGGCTGAACTGGAGAAGTGGAAGCCCAAATTCCTGTCCTGGCTCGGTAGGGTGCACGCCATTAAGATGGTTCTTCTCCCCAAATACTTGTACCTCTTCCAGGCCCTACCCATTCCACTGGGTACCTCATTCTTTCGACAGCTCAAAACGTTGATCCTGAACTATGTCTGGCAGGGCGGTCGGGCGCGTCTTTCGTTTGCACTCCTGCGACGGCTGCGATCTGACGGGGGGGTCGGTCTCCCGGACCTACATCTCTATTATAAGGCTGCCCAACTCAGAGTCATGGTGGAATGGTCGCAGCAACTCTCCGAGAAACACTGGCTACATATGGACCGAAGCGTGGCAGGTCGGTCCATCTGGGATTTGGCCTGGAAGCCGAAGCGGGATCGCCCAGTGAATGCGTACATTAGTACGCCCACGGGAACTACACTGAAGGTGTGGGACACTTTGGTAGGGGATGAGAGGTGGACGACCTTCCCATCTCCGTTCACCCCATTGCATTTCAACCCGGCATTCCCACCGGCACTCACCGAGGGCCCCTTTGACGCCTGGAGAGAGGGAGGATGCCGGGCGCTGCTCCATCTGTTTCATGGCCCTGATCCCCTGACCTTCGAAAATTGCATACGGGACTACCAGGTGCCGCAAACTGATAAATACAGGCATTTACAACTGCTTCACTGGGCCACATCGCCCGGAATACGGGAGGCAGCCACGAGGCCTACCTCCAAATTCGAGGCTTTCCTGCTGAAAACATCCACCATGAAGGGAGCCATCTCCTTCTTATACCAACTGCTGCTTCAATCCGCATTATCCCCTAGGCCGCGTTACATGGAGCAGTGGGAGGAGATGGTGGGGAGGGATATCACCGATGGTGAATGGACGGCACTATGGAGGGATTTGACCCAATTCAACCACTCGATCCTCCTGAGGGAGGCGCATTTGAAAACTCTCACACAGTGGTATATGGTGCCGGCCCGGCTTCATCGTATATACCCTGCTGTATCGGATAAGTGTTGGAGGGGCTGTGGCCTACTGGGGGACTTCCGCCACATCTGGTGGGACTGCCCAATCATCAAACCATTCTGGGATGAGATCCTCTCACATATTAAAGATATTCTACGGTATCCTATTGACAACTCTTTGGCATCCGTACTCCTGGGCCTGAGGGACCCCGGTCTTGAGCACCAAACACGTGCGGACAAAAAGATTCTATGGCTTTGCTTGGGTGCTGCCAAGCTCACACTGGCAGCAGCCTGGAAACGGAAGGAGGCACCGGCGATTTCACTCTGGCACGCGAGGCTGTGGAGGCTCCTGAGTCTAGAGAGAATGGCTGACATCTTCCTCGGCAATTACAAAAACTTTAAGCACATATGGGGTCCCTTGGTGTCCTTTCTATCTACTGGTTTGCCCTCGGCAGTATGCCCAGCATCATTGAGGACCTTACATATCTTTCAGCTTTAAGTATGCGTGATGGATGAATGGGAATGAGTGTGGCGCCGTCACGGGGGGTAGAGGGTGGGACGTGGGAGGTTATGTTTTGTTCTCTTCGGGCTGCAATCGGGATACCTATGCTTACCGGACGAGGCCCCCTTTTTTCACTTTTGTGCCTCTTGAACTCTTCCCAGCTTGATTTGCAGAAACTACCAGCCATGGAGCTATGTACAAGACTGTCCAGGTCCTGCGCCTGTTAGGGCTCACTGTCTGCTCTTTCTTTTAGCGTTGTATCAATGCCTCGTCCTGATCTACTATTTTTCCCACTGTGTGGGATCATCTACGCGCCCGATGTGGTGTAATTTGTTTATTGTTCCTTTTGTGTACTGCAAAATAAAAATTTTACAAAAAAATAAATAAATAAATACATAAATAAATAAATAAATAATAAACAGGGAAGGCAGACTTAATGCACTATTGCTAGGCGTTATCTTGATTGCTTCACTTTTAATGAAACAATTGTATAGAAATAGGCTCGATACCTTCACAAAGAGTAGTCTATATTGCATCGAAATATTATTGCATATAATTATGACTGCCATTAGTGAGTAAAACGGCAATTATGAGACAAAGTTTGTGTCGTCATAGCAAATAAAATTTTGCGCATTGCGTTATTCAATAGCAAAGAAGAGCTAACTATATTCTTTTACGTTGTAGTGGTATCTTATTAAAGACCAATATTCAATATATCGGCAATTTTGTGTACCTATAATAATTTGATTAATTCTATTCAAAAGCACAAAATATCTCTATAAATTAAAAACCGACTGTTTCTCTAGGGCAACCATTATATGCCTCAACTCAATATGTTCCTGGCAAATAGTGCATAGCACATTTTCATTCCTTTATTCAATGACAAAAAAGGAAGAATGGGTATATTAGTAGCAAGTAGTTTCTCCTATACTGTAATCATATCATAATAACTTAAACAGACTTTAAATATATCTTCAATTATGTGACTTCATGTATGTTAAGTTTATTCTCTCAGTGAGTAATCATGGAGTGACTCTCTAATGTCAAGATAACATCCCTCTGTAAGACTTCAAGTATAATGCTGATTTATATATATATTTTATTATCATTTACTACTTTAAAATCCTGATTAAAGTATTATCTGACAGGGGGGATGTAACTACTTTATAGCGTTTTCCAACGGAATATCGCAATTTAGGCCTTTCTTAAATGTGTCCAGAGAGAATATCCAGAAAACTTCTCGTTTTTTTCTTATTTTCTGACCTCCTTTATGTTCTGGGGTATGTATTTTTTCTAGTATTCTCCACTTTAGATCTTCAGGAGTATTATTTTTTTCAATAAAATGTTTAACTAGAGGGGCAGCCATTTTTCCAATTCTTATTGCAGAACGGTGCTCACTTATTCTGGTTTGTATCGCCCTGGCTGTCTCACCTACATATCCCAACTGACATGGGCACAGAATCAGATAAATAATATTTTGGGTTTTACAATTCCACATGTTCTGCGCTTTGATGGTAACGCCATTGAGGACCCATGTTTCTCCTGCAATAATTTAGTCACACGATTTTCATGTGGAACATTTGGTTGTGCCTCTAATCGGTTTATTGCTATTTATTGATTTTTGGACACTTGTATTTAACGGTTTTTTGAATCGTGAATGCACAATCCAATCCTTTATATTCTTATTTCGCCCATGAGCGAATAGAGATTTTGACAACTTAGTACTGTGACTTGGGTTGCTATTAAGAATATGCCAGTTAGCATTTATTATCTGTTTTACCTTTGAGTCAACAGTAGAGTGCCGTGTAACACATACGAGTTGGTTCTCATTAGCTTTACATTCTCTGTGTGTGTTACTTCTTAAAAGTTAGTCCCTATCATTAAAACGTGCACGTTTATAGGAGTCCCGCACCAGCCGGTGGGGATATCCTCTCTCTAGAAAGCTCGCTGGGGGGGTAGTAGATTTTCCTTGCGAGCTGCGAAAGCATGGAACGCATTGCCGCTAAACCTCAGACAGATGCCTGATCTTCTATCATTCAGGAGAGCTTTAAAGACCTGGCTTTTCACACATTAAGTTCTCAGCTCTCACACACTAATGTCAGTCAGTCAGCGCCAGGACACCTCCGGGTCACAGCTCGCTCTAAAAATGTGAAAAATAAATACATAAATAAATACATAAATAATAAACAGGGAAGGCAGACTTAATGCACTATTGCTAGGCGTTATCTTGATTGCTTCACTTTAAATGAAACAATTGTATAGAAATAGGCTCGATACCTTCACAAAGAGTAGTCTATATTGCATCGAAATATTATTGCATATAATTATGACTGCCATTAGTGAGTAAAACTGCAATTATGAGACAAAGTTTGTGTAGTCATAGCAAATTAAATTTTGCGCATTGCGTTATTCAATAGCAAAGAAGAGCTAACTATATTCTTTTACGTTGTAGTGGTATCTTACTAAAGACCAATATTCAATATATCGGCAATTTTGTGTACCTATATTAATTTGATTAATTCTATTCAAAACCACAAAATATCTCTATAAATTAAAAACCAACTGTTTCTCTAGGGCAACCATTATATGCCTCAACTCAGTATGTTCCTTGCAAATAGTGCATAGCACATTTTCATTCCTTTATTCAATGACAAAAAAAGAAGAATCTGTATATTAGTAGCAAGTAGTTTCTCCTATACTGTAATCATATCTTATTAACTTAAACAGACAGTAAATATATTTTCTATTATGTGACTTCATGTATGTTAAGTTTATTCTCTCAGTGAGTAATCATGGAGTGACTCTCTAATGTCAAGATAACATCCCTCTGTAAGACTTCAAATATAATGCTGGTTTATATATATATTTTATTATCATTTACTACTTTAAAATCCTGTTTAAAGAATTATCTGACAGGGGGCATGTAACTACATTATAGCGTTTTCCCACGGAATATCGCAATTTAGGCCTTTCTTAAATGTGTCCAGAGAGAATATCCAGAAAACTTCTCGTTTTTTTC
Source organism: Lissotriton vulgaris (assembly GCF_964263255.1). Taxonomy (NCBI): domain Eukaryota; kingdom Metazoa; phylum Chordata; class Amphibia; order Caudata; family Salamandridae; genus Lissotriton; species Lissotriton vulgaris. The sequence continues at coordinate 1,247,653,626 of NC_141689.1, read as the reverse complement.
TTATTTTCTGACCTCCTTTATGTTCTGGGGTATGTATTTTTTCTAGTATTATCCATTTTAGATCTTCAGGAGTATGATTTTTTTCAATAAAATGTTTAACTAGAGGGGCAGCCATTTTTCCAATTCTTATTGCAGAACGGTGCTCACTTATTCTAGTTTGTATCGTCCTGGCTGTCTCACCTACATATCCCAACTGACATGGGCACAGAATCAGATAAATAATATTTTGGGTTTTACAATTCCACATGTTCTGCGCTTTGATGGTAACGCCATTGTGGACCCATGTTTCTCCTGCAATAATTTAGTCACACGATTTACATGTGGAACATTTGGTTGTGTCTCTAATTGGTTTATTGCCATTTTTTGATTTTTGGACACTTGTATTTAATGCTTTATTGAATCGTGAATGCACAATCTAATCCTTTATATTCTTATTTCGCCGATGAGCGAATAGAGCTTTTGACAACTTAGTACTGTGACTTGGGTTGCTATTAAGAATATGCCAGTTAGCATTTATTATCTGTTTTACCTTTGAGTCAACAGTAGAGTGCCGTGTAACACATACGAGTTGGTTCTCATTAGCTTTACATTCTCTGTGTGTGTTACTTCTTAAAAGGTAGTCCCTATCATTAAAACGTGCATGTTTATAGGAGTCCCGCACCAGCCGGTGGGGATATCCTCTCTCTAGAAATTTTTGTGTCATGATGGAGGCCTGTACGTCATAATCCTTTAAGTTAGAGCAATTCCTACGTACTCTCAAAAATTGTGAGAACGGTATGCTCTCTTTTTGACTTCAGGGATGGAAGCTACTGAAGTGCAGCAAGGTATTCCTGGCTGTTGTCTTTACAAATAAATCAACTTCCAATTTGTAGTTGTTGTTTCTTATAATGATATCTAAAAATTCTACATTCTCAGTACTTTTATGTGCTGTAAATTTGAGGTTTTCATCTGTAGCATTTATCCACTATAGGAATTCCATCAGAGGTTCATTCCTATTGGTCCAGATAAAAAAGATATCATCTATATATCTGGACCAATGGGAAACAGATTCATAAAAAGGGGCAATTTCGTTATATATGAACTTGTGTTCAAAAGCTGCCATGTATATATTAGCTACTGAAGGGGCTACTGATGCCCCCATACTAACGCCTTTAGTTTGGCAATATAACACTTTGTTAAATTCAAAAATGTTTTCTGACAAAACTATTTTTAAACATGCTAAAATAAATTCTTTAGGACATGAGATTTGAAATTCCGTAATAAACCACTCGGTGGCTTACATAGCTTCTACCTGCGGAATATTACTGTAGAGAGGCTCTACATCTAATGTTACCATGATGTCTCTCTCTGGGTTAAATGGTAATTCTTCAATTTTGTTAATCATGTCTCTTGTATCTTTAATATAAGATTTTATTTTCGGAATATGGGGACATAGATGGAAGTCCACAAATTTTGATAATGGTTCAGTTACAGTCCCTATAGTTGTCACAATAGGTCTGTAGGGGGGATCCGTCACACTTTTGTGTACTTTGGGTAAACCATAGATACACGCTGTTTTTCCTGCATTAAAATTCAAAAAATCATATTCTTTTGATGTAATGTCTCCATCTATGTAAGCTTTATGAGTTAATTTCTCGATAGTTTTAGTAATTTTAATTATAGGATTATGTCAAATTTTTTCATAAAAGTCCCTATTGTTTAGCATAATCTTCATTTTATGTTCATAGTCTGATGTGTTGATGACAGCTATTCCTCCTCCCTTGTCACAACTTTTTATAGTAATGGTGTTGTCTTTAGATAAAGAATTGAGAGCTAAAAATTCCTCTTTGGTGAGGTTATATAAGGGTTTAGGGATGAAGGACAAAGCTTGTTCAATAAGTTGTAGAACTACTAGCTCAAAGGCTGCTACCTCTGGACCTAATCGATCCAAAGAAGGAGTAAAGGTCGAAGGTAAAGAAATCTTCTTAGCAGGATTGACAGGGATTTCTGTATCATCATTGTTAATGAAAAATTTCTTTAATCTTACTTTCCTGAAAAAGGAGATAATATCTTGATATAGCTCGAATTTGTTTAAGTAGGCATGAGGTACGAAAGATAACCCTTTCGAGAGGAGACTGATATTATTGGAGTTCAGAATATGGGAAGATAGATTAAATACGGGTATTACAATCCCCGTTTCCAGTATTTGTTTTTGCGGGTCTCCAAGAGATATTGGGGGTCCTAGTTCTGATGTTGTGGCTGCAGATGATGTTGTGGCTGATATTGGTATTGGTAATACCCACGGTTCTGAGGTTGAAATCTTACTCTTGGTCGTCCCCTGCGCATCCCGCGCGGGGCCAAACAAGAGGGATGCATACTCGATTTCGACTGAAATGTATTGTAATTTTCATCTGAGTCATAGTATGTTGAATTGCCACCTTCTGAGTCAGATGTATCAGTGAAATTATTCACTCTATGTTGCTTATTCCTATTTTCTTCTACAAAATGAATTTGTTTGTAGAAGTGTTCTCCTAAATACGGGTATGTATTCTCTAATGAAAAGAATCTGATGTCCTTTGCTAATTTATCACTTTTACGTTTGTTCAAATAATTGGAGAATGATTCTAATTCTTTGTTAGATTCCTCAAGTTTTTTAGTTGCCTCCTCTACAGCCGTAGACTTTTTAATTTTAGTTTCAAGATCATCTAATTCTATTTTAAGTGTAGCAGCCAATTGTTTTGCAGTTTCTATTATTAAGATCATTAGGTCTCGCGAGCAGCGACTGGCAATCATACTTCATTTTTCCAGGAATTGTTTGTAATGTACCAACAATCCCGGAATATTTCTTATACGGAGGCCGTTGGGTATGATTCCTGCTTTTAAATAAGCCAGCATGAATTTGTCATTTGCTTCCATCCTCTTTAGTTTTTTCTTCAATTCTATAAGTTTATTTACATCTTCATTACTATTAATATTGCCCTTTGAACTATTACTAAAGGTATTACTTGTTCCTACTAATAAAGCGAAATCCTCATCGGAAAATCCGAAGGTTTCCATTTGTGCCATGATGAAGATAATAAGAAAACTCTTTTTTGAGAAGTATGATAAAAGTTTCTGAAAAACTAATGGAACCTCACTAGGAAATTGTCTGTTTGAAATTAATTATTAACAAATGATGGAAAGTTTACAGAATGTATACGTACAGCGCTACACAGACAAGCTGTGGGTAAGATTTGTGTAAATAACAAGGACCCCCTGAACCATGTATACAAGGATTCCTAGGACAGGGATATATCAATTGCGCTTTATCATTCCTAGGCAATCTACAGATTAATTAAAATAATATAGCACCAATCTATATCAAAATTAGAATAACTATAAATTATCAATTACCATAGAAAAACAATTATTAAAGAGAGATGACTGTCATAATAATAATAAAAACAAATTATCAGAGAAAGTAAAGGTTTACAATTTTTACATTTTTAGTAAGTTGTTTAAGAGTCCTTAATTAAGGATACATGTAATATATTCAACAATACAAAACAATTTATACAGAAAAATAAAAAGAGTAAAAAGGGTCATTATATTTGATATACCTCATAACAGTTTCAAACTTAAAAAGTGGCAATAATACAGTTATATTCTTTTGACGCACGTTTCGGCGTATTGACATGCCTTCTTCAGGAAAAAAGCCACGATAAAATCTAATAAATAAGAATTACATAGAAAACAAATATTAGAACACTATACAAGTTTATACATTCTCATGAAATCAGATTTAAACAAAGCCTATCCATTTTAATATTTAATGTTCTAGTTATTCAACAGAATTCTCATTTCATGTCTGTAAATTCATCATAAATACATTTTCTACACAAATTTTCTAAAAAAGATAACATTTCTCTTCTAATGATTGGTGCTTATAACATCATTATTTTCCAAAAAACAGACTCCATAGTGTTCCATATTGTATATTCTAGTAATTGGGATTGCATGTACGTATAAACCTAAAAAGCCATCAGTTTATCTCTTGATATCCAAATTTCTTTATGATAACAAAAGCTCTTATTTCATGTATTTAGTTATGATTTCTTATTTAATTTATAAAATGGCACTACATGCCCTTATTTTCTAAATCCTCGTAAATAGAGTCTAGAAATGGGATACCTTTTTATAGATTATAACGCCCGATCGACAAAGTATAAGGATACACAGTGGATATTTGTCCTGGGCTGGTAGGAAAGGCGGGAACTTTGATTTCTGAACATAGATTCCTATTGATAAATAGAAGAAATTTGTTTAGAGTAAATGCTCGTCTGCCTGCTTTTATTCATAGGTACACTTCAATTTCGAAAAAGCACGATTGTCTATATCCTAAATTCTTTAGTATCTGCACTAATTAATTAATTTTTCTCTAAACATAAGGAGCAGACTTTTCATTATCGTTTTAACTTATCTCTCTATAAAACTATCACTGTTCGGTAAAATACCTTGGACAAAGTCATAGAGCTTATAGAAAGAATGCTACATTAAAACTAACTGTCAGAGAACGATGTTACATTATTTCTGCATCACATAATATATACCTGATTTCAAGCTTATAGCCGCTGCAAACGATAATTCACAACGATTTTAGATCTGCTTGTAGTTTTTTCAAATGCGGGATTCCACCAACAATTCCTATTAAAAAACAGGTAAATTAATATGGTTTGACAAGGTCCAAACTTAAACCTAGTTTTAGTCAATCTGTGTATATTAATCATAAAGGAACCAATTACCTAATTAGGTTGCTAAATCTTTTTTAATCACTGCGGCGTTTAGTTTTTTTATTCCCTTTCGTTTTTGGCTCCGGATATGCAGCGGGCTGTTTTTAAATAAGGTATACAAGCTCCATGTTTATTTATTCCATTGACCGGGTTCTAGCTAAGCAATCAGAATTGTATATCTTAACCATCATTTGTTTTTTTACCTGATTTTTCGATTTATCGCCACTGAAAACGGTGCGAGGTAACAGTTTTGTACTCCTTCTCTCTGACTTTAAAATGCGGGAGTCAGCCAGCGATGCCTATCAATAAAAGTTTTAACTGGATTTAGTAAAAAAATGGGGGATATTTTTTTCTTTTACTTACACCTTTAATCTGTACATGAACAGTTACCTGATAGTGTCGCTATGTTTCTTCGTCCGCAACATGTCTGTTAAACAGGGAAACTGCAAACGGTACTTGATAACAGTATTGTGTTCCGTCCCTCTAGTTTAAGAATGCGGGAGTCAGCAAGCGATGCCTGTCAATAAGTATTTAACCTGATTTAATAAAAAGAGAGCGATTCCTTTTTCTTTTACTTTAAATTATAATCTACATGCGAACAATTACCTGATGATGCCGCTCTCCTACTTTAACCGCAACGTCTTTGTTAATCAGCAAAACAAACTTCCCGCGTTTGCATTGCGTTTAAATACTATTCGGCATTATTGACGGTTAGATTTTACGATGGTCACGTGTATCTGTGGTTGGCCAACACCACAGTATAGTGACCTGGTAGGCGGTTTGCAATTCATTTGTAATAAACAGTGAAGGCAGACTTAATGCACTATTGCTAGGCGTTATCTTGATTGCTTCACTTTTAATGAAACAATTGTATAGAAATAGGCTCGATACCTTCACAAAGAGTAGTCTATATTGCATCGAAATATTATTGCATATCATTATGACTGCCATTAGTGAGTAAAACGGCAATTATGAGACAAAGGTTGTGTCGTCATAGCAAATAAAATTTTGCGCATTGCGTTATTTAATAGCAAAAAATAGCTAACTATATTCTTTTACGTTGTAGTGGTATCTTACTAAAGACCAATATTCAATATATCGGCAATTTTGTGTACCTATATTAATTCGATTAATTCTATTCAAAAGCACAAAATATCTCTATAAATTAAAAACCGACTGTTTCTCTAGGGCAACCATTATATGCCTCAACTCAGTATGTTCCCGGCAAATAGTGCATAGCACATTTTCATTCCTTTATTCGATGACAAAAAAGGAAGAATCGGTATATTAGTAGCAAGTAGTTTCTCCTATACTGTAATCATATCTTATTAACTTAAACAGACAGTAAATATATCTTCAATTATGTGACTTCATGTATGTTAAGTTTATTCTCTCAGTGAGTAATCATGGAGTGACTCTCTAATGTCAAGATAACATCCCTCTGTACGACTTCAAGTACAATGCTGATTTATATATATATTTTATTATCATTTACTACTTTAAAATCCTGATTAAAGTATTATCTGACAGGGGGCATGTAACTACTTTATAGCGTTTTCCCACGGAATATCGCAATTTAGGCCTTTCTTAAATGTGTCCAGAGAGAATATCCAGAAAACTTCTTGTTTTTTTCTTATTTTCTGACCTCCTTTATGTTCTGGGGTATGTATTTTTTCTAGTATTCTCCATTTTAGATCTTCAGTAGTATGATTTTTTTCAATAAAATGTTTAACTAGAGGGGCAGCCATTTTCCAATTCTTATTGCAGAACGGTGCTCACTTATTCTAGTTTGTATCGCCCTGGCTGTCTCACCTACATATCCCAACTGACATGGGCACAGAATCAGATAAATAATATTTCGGGTTTTACAATTCCACATGTTCTGCGCTTTGATGGTAACGCCATTGTGGACCCATGTTTCTCCTGCAATAAATGAGTCACACGATTTACATGTGGAACATTTGGTTGTGCCTCTAATCGGTTTATTGCTATTTATTGATTTTTGAACACTTGTATTTAACGCTTTATTGAATCGTGAATGCACAATCCAATCCTTTATATTCTTATTTCGCCGATGAGAGAATAGAGGTTTTGACAACTTAGTACTGTGACTTGGGTTGCTATTAAGAATATGCCAGTTGGCATTTATTATCTGTTTTACCTTTGAGTGAAGAGTAGAGTGCCGTGCAACACATACGAGTTGGTTCTCAATAGCTATACATTCTCTGTGTGTGTTACTTCTTAAAAGGTAGTCCCTATCATAAAAACGTGCACGTTTACAGGAGTCCCGCACCAGCCGGTGGGGATATCCTCGCTCTAGAAATTTTTGTCTCATGATGGAGGCCTGTATGTCATAATCCTTTAAGTTAGAGCAATTCCTACGTACTCTCAAAAATTGTGAGAACAGTATGCTCTCTTTTTGACTTCGAGGATGGAAGCTACTGAAGTGCAGCAAGGTATTCCTGATTGTTGTCTTTACAAATAAATCAACTTCTAATTTGTAGTTGTTGTTTCTTATAATGATATCTAAAAATTCTACACTCTCAGTACTTTTATGTGCTGTAAATTTGAGGTTTTAATCTGTAGCATTTATCCACTCTAGGAATTCCATCAGAGCTTCATTCCCATTGGTCCAGATAAAAAAGATATCATCTATATATCTGGACCAATGGGAAACAGATTCATAAAAAGGGGCAATTTCGTTATATATGAACTTGTGTTCAAAAGCTGCCATGTATATATTAGCTACTGAAGGGGCTACTGATGCCCCCATACTAACGCCTTTAGTTTGGCGATATAACACTTCGTTAAATTCAAAACTGTTTTCTGACAAAACTATTTTTAAACATGCTAAAAAAAATTCTTTAGGATATGAGATTTGAAATTCCGTAATAAACCACTCAGTGGCTTACATAGCTTCTACCTGCGGAATATTACTGTAGAGAGACTCTACATCTAATGTTACCATGATGCCTCTCTCTGGGTTAAATGGTAATTCTTCAATTTTGTTAATCATATCTCTTGTATCTTTAATATAAGATTTTATTTTCGGAATATGGGGATATAGAAGAAAGTCCACAAATTTTGATAATGGTTCAGTTACAGTCCCTATAGTTGACACAATAGGTCTGTAGGGGGGATCCGTCACACTTTTGTGTACTTTGGGTAAACCATAGATACACGCTGTTTTTCCTGCATTAAAATTCAAAAAATCACATTCTTTTGATGTAATGTCTCCATCTATGTAAGCTTCATGAGTTAATTTTTGTCGATAGTTTTAGTAATTTTAATTATAGGATTATGTCTAATTTTTTCATAGAAGTCACTATCGTTTAGCATAATATTCATTTTCTGTTCATAGTCTGATGTGTTGATGACAGCTATTCCTCCTCCCTTGTCGCAACTTTTTATAGTAATGGTGTTGTCTTTAGATAAAGAATTGAGAGCTAAAAATTTCTCTTTGGTGAGGTTATATAAGGGTTTAGGGATGAAGGGCAAAGCTTGTTCAATAAGTTGTAGAACTACTAGCTCAAAGGCTGCTACCTCTGGACCTAATTGATCCAAAAGAAGGAGTAACGGTGGAAGGTAAAGAAATCTTCTTAGCAGGATTGACAGGGATTTCTGTATCATCATCATTAATGAAAAATGTCTTTAATCTTACTTTCCTGAAAAAGGAGATAATATCTTGATATAGCTCGATTTTGTTTAAGTAGGCATGAGGTACGAAAGATAACCCTATCGAGAGGAGACTGATATTATTCGAGTTCAGAATATGGGAAGATAGATTAAATACGGGTATTACATTCCCCGTTTCCAGTATTTGTTTTTGCGGGTCTCCAAGAGATATTGGGGATCCTAGTTCTGATGTTGTGGCTGCAGATGATGTTGTGGCTGATATTGGTATTGGTAATACCCACGGTTCTGAGGTTGAAATCTTACTCCTGATCGTCCCCTGCGCATCCCGCGCGGGGCCAAAAAAGAGGGATGCATACTCGATTTCGACTGAAATGTATTGTAATTTCCTTCTGAGTCATAGTATGTTGAATTGCCACCTTCTGAGTCAGATGTATCAGTGAAATTATTCACTCTATGTTGCTTATTCCTATTTTCTTCTACAAAATGATTTTGTTTGTAGAAGTGTTCTCCCAAATACGGGTATGTATTCTCTAATGAATACAATCTGATGTCCTTTGCTAATTTATCACTTTTACGTTTGTTCAAATAATTGGAGAATGATTCTAATTCTTTGTTAGATTCCTCAAGTTTTTTAGTTGCCTCCTCTACAGCCGTAGAGTTTTTAATTTTAGTTTCAAGATCATCTCATTCTATTTTAAGTGTAGCAGCCAATTCTTTTGCAGTTTCTATTATTAAGATCATTAGGTCTCGCGAGCAGCGACTGGCAATCATACTCCATTTTTCCAGGAATTGTTTGTAATGTACCAACAATCCCAGAATATTTCTTATACGGAGGCCGTTGGGTATGATTCCTGCTTTTAAATAAGCCAGCATGAATTTGTCATGTGCTTCCATCCTCTTTAGTTTTTACTTCCATTCTATAAGTTTATTTACACCTTCATTACCATTAATATTGCCCTTTGAACTATTACTAAAGGTATTACTTGTTCCTACTAATAAAGCAAAATCCTCATCGGAAAATCCGAAGGTTTCCATTTGTGCCATGATGAAGATAGTAAGAAAACTCTTTTTTGAGAAGTATGATAAAAGTTTCTGAAAAACTAATGGAACCTCACTAGGAAATTGTCTGTTTGAAATTAATTATTAACAAATGATGGAAAGTTTACAGAATGTATACGTACAGCCCTACACAGACAAGCTGTGGGTAAGATTTGTGTAAATAACAAGGACCCCCTGAACCATGTATACAATGAATCCTAGGACAGGGATATATCCATTGCGGTTTATCATTCCTAGGCAATCTACAGATTAATTAAAATAATATAGCACCAATCTAAATCAAAATTAGAATAACAATAAATTATCAATTACCATAGAAAAAGAGTTATTAAAGAGAGATGACTGTCATAATAATAATAAAAACAAATTATCAGAGAAAGGAAAGGTTTACAATTTTTTTGAAAAAATTTTTTTATTGCAAAGTTATATAGAATTTTCCATCACAGTACAAATATGCGCCTACAACCCTGAGGCCGGCTTGCAGTATGAGGTAATGATGATCTGAGCGAAGACCTTGTAGCCTTGTCTAGTTGTAGAGATAGTATCAATTATCAGGATATGCAGTCATGCGAACGAATGAAAGTTACAATGAAAATATAATTTGCATTTTGTGTTTTTGTTTTCATTTTAAACTTAACCAAGAAACTGCACACATGAGTCAGTACGACAATAAGTTACACATGGTGTGTTATCTAGCATCGAAGCTGCCCTGTGAGAGACCAGTTGTGCAATTCTCCCAAAGTCACATCCCGCCCGGACACCCCCCTCTGTCAAACCCCACTGCAATGTGACCAGCCCCGTCCCCTGCACTTGAATTGTTTACCGTTGGCCTCGACCCCTGTTCAGTGTCCTCCTCGTCCTCAGAACCTTCAAGATCCTCTTCGGACAATGGCTCACAAATATCCCCCCTGTAGGTGTTCCACGGTTGCCAAACCCCATTCCATTTGCGTGGGTTATCTCTCAGTTTGTAAACTGCCCTTTCTGTCAACATAAGCATATCCATGTTCCTGCTCCACTGCGCCAGTGTGGGGAGATCCGCCGTTCCCCATTTTTGTGCGATGTCTCGTTTGGCTGTGATAAGTCCTATTGTAGTCCACACCCTCTCATAGAAAGTAAGATCTGAAGGCCCCCACACACTCAATAAGCATACCCGTGGGTCCAGTGTGAGTGAGGTGTGAAGTGTTTGAGCGATAGTGCGTAGTACCCGCTGCCAGTAGCTGACAATACGTGGGCAGCCCCAGAGCGTGTGTATGAACGTGCCCTCCTCCCCGCAACCCCTGAGACAATATGGATGCTCTGCTCTCTGCAGGTTGTGTAGTGTAGTTCGGGTGTAATAGATCCTGTGCAAAATTTTTAGTTGTACCAAGCAGAATTTAGACGATATACCAGCCTCATGTGGAGACGCCATGGCTGCGTTCCAGTCGGATTCGTCTAGGTCTCCGACGTCGGTCACCCATTTGTCTTTTAGCCTCTCCAGCGGGTCAGGTAAGTTGTTGCTTAGCTTACGATATGTTAATGAGGTTGCGCCTTCCTGCATGAAATCTGTGAGCAGACGGTCCTCCAGCGGGGAGGACTCTGGTGGAGTCGTGTCTGGTGGGATCGCCGCTTGGAGGGCGTGTCTGATCTGTATGTATCTATACAGCTCGCTATCTCCCAGTTCGTACTGTTCCTGAAGGGTCGCGAATGGAATCACTCCCTCCCTAGTCCACATGTCTCCCACAGTCGATATCCCAATTTTATCCCACTGGGTGAAGCCCTTAGTGCGCCGTAGATGTCCCAGTGCCTTGGTGTCCCACAGTGGTGTGAGCTTTGTGATGGTCCCATCCCAGTGTAGCTTCGCTTGTGCCTTGTACCATAGTTGAACGGTATGTTTAGTGGGCCCTATGAGTTTCGCCGCCGTGCCCCGGTGGTATAGAGGTGCCAATAAGCTATTTGTACCGAGTTGTGTCCTGTCTGCTTTGAATGCTGGGTCGTCCTGCGGGGCGTGCACCCACTGATTGAGGATCTTGAGTTTGGCCGCCCAATAATATAATTGCATATTAGGCAGTGCAATTCCTCCATCATACCAGCTCCTATTTAGCTTCGTGTGTGAAATTCGGGCTGGCCAGTTTCCCCAGAGCAGACTTGAAATCTGTGCTGTTACTCTCTGGAGGAAGTTGGCGGGTATCAAGTGTGGGGCGTTTTCAAGGACGTATAGAAAGCGCGGCAGGGCCATCATTTTAAATAATGCTGCTCTGCCCAGCAATGTCAGTGGGAGTTCTTTCCAGTGTTGCACATCGTTACGGAGCAGGAGCAAGGGGGGTTGCAGGTTGAGCAGTGAGAACTCTGTTTCATCTCGAGTGATGTGGATTCCCAGATACTTAAAGGAAGAGGGAGCTATCTCCAGTGGACAGGAATCTGGCAGGGGCGGGAGTGGCCCTTTAAGCTCAAAGAGTATTGACGTCGACCAATGGATAGTATAGCCTGACACTCGCCCATGTGAGTTGCAGATTGCTAGGAGGTTGGGAAGGCTGTTCTCTAGGTCTGTGAGGTATATCAACATGTCGTCCGCGTAAAGGGACACTCTGTCTTCCCACTGTGGATCCCATCGTATCCCCTTCAGAAGTTGTGTAGTACGGATAGTGACCGCCAGCGGTTCTAGGACCAGAGCAAATAGGAGGGGCAAGAGTGGGCACCCCTGTCGCGTACCACGTCCTAAACGTATGGCTCGAGACATGTGTCCATTCGCTACTATCCCGGCCGTAGGATCCTTATAAAGCATCCTTCTCCATGAAATAAAGACTGGACCAAAGCCCATGCGGGTGAGCACCGCGAAGAGATAGTTCCACTCCACCAAGTCAAACGCCATTTTGGCGTCTAATAATAATGTCGCTGCTGGTTCCCTCAACATTGAAAGTCGCGCCACAACTCCGTGCACTCTGCGAAGGTTTAGGGCCGTGCTTCTATGCGGCATAAAGCCGGACTGGTCCGGGTGAATCAACTGACTTAAGCATGGCATTAGTCTGTTCGCTAGCACTTTCGCTATTATTTTGGCCTCCGGGTTCAGGAGGGAAATAGGTCTATATGATTTACAGTCGCTGGGCGGTTTACCCGGTTTCGGGATGGCGACTATAGTTGCCATCCGTTGATCTGGGGGCAATGTTCCCTTTATCCTACTCTCTTCATACATTTGAAGAAGGGGCTTACTCAGGGATTCAGACATGGTTTTAAACGACTCAATGGGCACCCCGTTGGGGCCCAGAGCCTTACCCGAGTGGAGGGAGTTAATGGCCAACTGAATTTCGTCAGTTGTTAAGGGGGCGTCGATTTCCTTCGCCGCCTCTTCCGTCAGTGTTGGCAGAGGCACACAGTCGAGGGCGTCCCGGGTTTCGTCTTCTGCCACCACTATCGTTGGAGTGTATACTTCATAGAAGTGATCAGCCAGGGCTTCTACTATGTCCTCCGGTTGGGTGTGTACAGTGCCACATGAGTCCGTAATTTGTAGTATGTTCCTACCCCCCCCCCTTGTTTCTTGTCCAGCCACTCTAGGAGTTTACTAGCTTTGTCCCCTATGTCGTAAACCCTGTGTTTAGTCGCGGCGATGTCCGCCATGGTCACACGCCTCAAATGATCGTTGAGGCGGCGCTGGTGTATCTGTAGGTCATGAAGTGTGTCGTCCGATGGGTCCGCCATATGGGCATTTTTGGCCCTCTCGAGGTCCAACTCCAGTTCCAATGCTTCCTTCCTGTGTGCTCTTTTGTGATTCGTTATCGCCGCAATAGCCTGACCCCTGAACACTGTTTTGTAGGCTTCCCACAGTATTGAGGGGGAGTCTACTGAGGACTGATTCTCCTCAAAATAGAGCCGGGTCACTTTCTTCAGGTCTTTACTGATCTGCGGGACTTTGAGATACCCTGGAAAGATCGGATAATCCTCCTACGTTTGGTGCCTGTGCTAGCTACGGTCAGAGTGACCGGCGAGTGATCCGAGATGCCCCTCGGCTGCATCCTTGCCTCGCCGATGTTGAGGAGACCGTTACCCAATGTGAAAAAGTAGTCTATCCTTGAAAGACTATTGTGGGTCGCTGAGTAATAGGTGTATTGTTGCTGATCCGGAAGTAGTGTACGCCACACATCCACTAAACCCTGCGCTTCTAGAAAGTTCTGGAGCTTGCTGGGGCCATCTGTTTGCGTTCGTGTGGGGAACCGATCAAGGGTGTTCGTGAGTGTCATGTTAAAGTCTCCACCTATAAGCAAATCCCCTTCAGGGAGTTCCAGCAGGAACTTGCCGAGATCCGGCAGTGCTACTGTTTGTAGCGCCGGCGGGATATAAACGGAGACCACGTTTAGCAGTCTACCCTCCCACTGGCCATGTACTGCTGCAAAGCGGCCTTGATCATCTATTTTTGTGGATTTCACTATGTACTGGGAAGACTTTCGTAGCAATATGCCTGTGCCACGTGACCCTGAGGTAAATTCAGCGTGTGCTATCATACGGTATCCCCTCCTGTCCAGAGCCCGTGTGGCCGCCCCCATCAAGTGTGTTTCCTGTAAAAGAACTAGGGTGGGTCCCTGTCTCTTAATACCTTGCAGTACCAGGCCCCTCTTGATCTTGTCGCCCAGGCCCCTAACATTCCACGACATGATTTGCAGCTGGGCTGGTGTAGTGTGGCTATCTATCCTGGCCATAAGAATTGTTGGTGGTCGGGCCCGGAGGAGCCCGCCGGATGCCGTCCCGCTCTAGTGTTACGGAGGGATCACTATAGGCCGCGAGGCCTTCTCGCCATGAGTGAGGTGTTGTGCGGAGACGAGCGTAAGGCAGGTGCGACTCTACCGTACCTCCCGCCATCTGGCTGTCCCAGTGACGTACGATGCTTTCCAAATGCTGAGTCATACCAATGAACATGTGTGTGTGCAAAACCAGAACTTGCAGGACCAAGTGGTCCCAAACTTCAACCATTCCTGTACCCCTACCCACCCCCCTCCCTGCCCCCCTGCTATACGGACTCAAAACTGCCCGCCCCCCCCAACTGAGCAGAGTGCATACCCCAACCCCAAAACAGTGTACTTGCGCGTCGGGGTGAGGGACTCTCCGCTGCCAGCGGTCTCTCATTCACACCCTCGGAGGTCCATCACCCAGTGTCCAATGGCGGGTAGCCTGTGCGCAGCATAATAAGTCAAATAAAGTATGGAATCCTGGAGATTACTGTTCCTCGTTGTCCTCCTGTCTGCCATCTTCTCCCAAGGGCGAGCTGCTCTCTGGGCCCCCTCCCGACGCCTGGGAGTCCGGATGTCTTCCTGCATTTCGGCCCTTTGGGGGCCGGTTGGTTCATCGAGGGTGGTGGCCCGGTCTCCATCCCTCCAGCCAGTCCTGCACCGCTTCCGGGGTGTCAAAGAACCAAGTTTTATTTTCTGCTACTACCCTAAGCCTCGCAGGGAAGAGCATGGAGTATGGGAGTTCTCGTGCCCTTAGTTCTTTTTTAACCTCAAAAAAGGTCCTTCGCCTGCTAGCGACGTCCGCCGTGTAGTCGGGGAAGAAGGCTATGGTGGAGTTCTGAAGTTTGATAGGAGGGGATGTCCTGGCCGCCTGCAAGATGGCGTCTCGGTCTCGGAAATTGAACAGGCGGGCAACTATAGGCCGCGGAGCCGCCCCCGGCTTCGGTTGACCGCCTGGCACGCGGTGGGCCCTTTCCACGGAGAAAAAAGTGGACAAGCCCTTTGGCTTAAGTTCGTCCGTAATTAAGCTCTCCACAAACAAGTCCATGGCTCTTGTGCCTTCCGACTCCGGCACTCCAATAATACGGATGTTGTTCCGCCTAGAAAGCCCTTCTTGCTCATCAAGCTTCTCACGCAGCAGTTTATTGCCCTGTGCCATCTTCCCCATTGCCTGTTGAAGTTCGGAGACATCCTCCACGAGGGATTTTGTGACCACCTCCATGTCTTTGATCTTCTCCGACATTTTGTGGAGGTCGGCTCTAAGCAAAGTGACATCCGTGGAGATCGAACCCACCGTCGTTTGTAGCGGAGCCAATGCTTGCATCACATCCTCTAACGTTGCCTTCTTTCCTCCCGGGGCATCTGCAGTCTTGCCCCCCGTGTCCCTCCCCGTCACTGGGGAGGTAGCTGGCTTGTCGGACGTGTATCGTTCAATGCGGGTCTGCGTGGCGCCGCCCTTCGGTCCTTTCCCTGCCATGCCTTTGGGTTTCGTGGTTTTCGGGCCTCTCCGCTCCAGTTTGTCCGGAGTAGGTTTACAATTTTTAAATATTTAGTAAGTTGTTTAAGAGTCCTTAATTAAGGATACATGTAATATATTCAACAATACAAAACAATTTCTACAGAAAAATAAAAAGAGAAAAAAGTGTCATTATATTTGATATACTTCATAACAGTTTCAAACTTAAAAAGTGGCAATAATACAGTTATATTCTTTCAACGCGCGTTTCGGCGTATTGACACGCCTTCTTCAGGAAAAAGCCACGATAAAATCTAATAAATAAGAATTACATAGAAAACAAATATTAACACACTATACAAGTTTATACATTCTCATAAAATCAGATTTAAACAAAGTCTATCCATTTTAATATTTAATGTTCTAGTTATTCAACAGAATTCTCATTTCATGTCTGTAAATTCATCATAAATACATTTTCTACACATATTTTCTAAAAAAGATAACATTTCTCTTCTAATGATTGGTGCTTATAACATCATTATTTTCCCAAAAACAGACTCCATAGTGTTCCATACTGTATATTCTAGTAATTGGGATTGCATGTACGTATATACCTAAAAAGCCATCAGTTTATCTCTTGATATCCAAATTTCTTTATGATAACAAGAGCTCTTATTTCATGTATTTAGTTATGATTTCTTATTTAATTTATAAAATGGCACTACATGCCCTTATTTTCTAAATCCTCGTAAATAGAGTCTAGAAATGGGATACCTTTTTATAGATTATAACGCCTGATCGACAAAGTACATGGATACACAGTGGATATTTGTCCTGGGCAGGTAGGAAAGGCGGGAACTTGGATTTCTGAACATAGATTCCTATTGATAAATAGAAGAAATTCGTTTAGAGTAAATGCTCGTCTGCCTGCTTTTATTCATAGGTACACTTCAATTTTGAAAAAGCACGATTGTCTATATCCTAAATTCTTTAGTATCTGCACTAATTAATTAATTTCTCTCTAAACATAAGGAGCAGATTTTCATTATCGTTTTAACTTATCTCTCTATAAAACTATCACTGTTCGGTAAAATACTTTGGACAAAGTCATAGAGCTTATAGAAAGAATGCTACATTAAAACTAACTGTCAGAGAACGATGTTACATTATTTCTGCATCACATAATATATACCTGATTTCAAGCTTATAGCCGCTGCAAAAGATAATTCACAACGATTTTAGATCCGCATGTAGTTTTTTAAAACGCGGGATTCCACCAACAATTCCTATTAAAAAACGGGTAAATTAATATGGTTTGACAAGGTCCAAACTTAAACCTAGTTTTAGTCAATCTGTGTATATTATTCATAAAGGAACCAATTGCCTAATTAGGTTGCTAAATCTTTTTTAATCACTGCGGCGTTTAGTTTTTTTATTCCCTTTGGTTTTTGGCTCCCGATATGCAGCGGGCTGTATTTGAATAAGGTAGACAAGCTCCATGTTTATTTATTCCATTGACCGGGTTCTATCTAAGCAATCAGAATTGTATATCTTAACCATCATTTGTTTTTTTACCTGATTTTTCGATTTATCGCCACTGAAGACGGTGCGAGGTAACAGTTTTGTACTCAGGTTCTCTGACTTTAAAATGCGGGAGTCAGCCAGCGATGCCTATCAATAAAAGTTTTAACTGGACTTAGTAAAAAAATGGGGGATTCTTTTTTCTTTTACTTAAACCTTTAATCTGTACATGAACAGTTACCTGATAGTGTCGCTATGTTTCTTCGTCCGCAACATGTCTGTTAAACAGGGAAACTGCAAACGGTACTTGATAACAGTATTGTGTTCCGTCCCTCTAGTTTATGAATGGTATGATTCCTGCTTTTAAATAAGCCAGCATGAATTTGCCATGTGCTTCCATCCTCTTTAGTTTTTTCTTCAATTCTATAAGTTTATTTACATCTTCATTACTATTAATATTGCCTTTTGAACTATTAGTAAAGGTATTACTTGTTCCTACTAATAAAGCGAAATCCTCATCGGAAAATCTGAAGGTTTTTATTTGTGCCATGATGAAGATAAAAACAAAACTCTTTTTTGAGAAATATGATAAAAGTTTCTGAAAAACTAATGGAACCTCACTAGGAAATTGTCTGTTTGAAATTAATTATTAACAAATGATGGAAAGTTTACAGAATGTATACGTACAGCCCTACACAGACATGCTGTGGGTAAGATTTTTGTAAATAACAAGGACCCCCTGAACCATGTATACAATGATTCCTAGGACAGGGATATATCAATTGCGCTTTATCATTCCTAGGCAATCTACAGATTAATTAAAATAATATAGCACCAATCTATATCAAAATTAGAATAACTATAAATTATCAATTACCATAGAAAAACTGTTATTAAAGAGAGATGATTGTCATAACAATAATAAAAACAAATTATCAGAGAAAGGAAAGGAACAGTTGTCATCAACACATCAGACTATGAACAGAAAATTAAGATTATGCTAAACGATAGAATGCAAAAGTCCTCATGAGCATAGTAGAGGCACATGTGTCCTCCATTTTCCCACTCTTCCAGGTTCCCTTAAACGTGCCATACAGCTTCATGCTTTAAATCTGG
This sequence comes from Lissotriton vulgaris, assembly GCF_964263255.1. Lineage (NCBI taxonomy): Eukaryota > Metazoa > Chordata > Amphibia > Caudata > Salamandridae > Lissotriton > Lissotriton vulgaris. The sequence continues at coordinate 1,247,635,393 of NC_141689.1, read as the reverse complement.
AGGTTTCTTAGGCAAATGCCACAAGGTTCTGATTCAAATGGCTAGAATTAGAGATCAGTAGGGCCAATTCCTGCGGCATGTGTCCCATAAAAACGGCTAAAAAAATAAGTCTGGTTCTCTGAAGGCCTGTATTAGTCCCCCCACCCACCTCAAGATCACCCAGACTTCGAATAATGAAACAAAATTTAGTTTCAACAGGCCTAGGTGAACAAAGTTAAAGCATTTTTTTGCAGCCTCAGCCAGCTGATATCATTGTGAGTTTCAGAGGCTGAGGGGTTGTACCCCCCCATGCAATATGTTCCTGGTTTAGGAGCAGGGAAAGCAGATTTTGGGCCAGGTTAGCATTCCTCAAAGGTGTATCTGTGGGTTTAAGGTATATGCAGCTCTCGTCTCATGGCTGTGTAGATCCATTCTCATTTGGACACTGCCTGTGTCTTGTGTTCTTCGGCCGCCTCACCTCTGAGACATTTAGAGGTATTTTCATGGTAAATTTTGCGAATATTAATGCTCTTGTGACCAAAGTGGTTCATGGTATCTTTTCAAGGGGAAGAGATACATGCTATCTGCCTAATTGCTTACAATGTAACACATTAAGGTGGATGGTATAAAAATGTCAAGTTGCAACCGGGAGATTGCCTCATTAATGTCAGCAACTACTCACATTGCCAGTAGTTAAGCAGCCTGGGGCGTCTGGGGAAAACACCACAGATTAAACTGAACAGGCAAAAAAATTCCTGTATGAAAAGAAGGATGCATGGCAAGTACATGAGGACACCTTGCTTAATGTCACATATTGTTAAGCTCATCAGATAGTTGAGCCTTTACACATCTTAGTAGGATAGTCACCAACGTGGAACAGGCTATTGGGTATGCCTTGCCAGGACTTTGACACACATTTAACACGAACTGCAGCCTCTATGAAGGATAAATGCTGAAAACACGGACTGGGGTACGTTTGGCTCAAAAAACCCTCTTCACCAAGCTGCGATGTGTCTTGTTGTTGCCAGGTGTAGTTGAATTCCAAGTGCATTAAGGGAGCTGTAGTAAGTAGCGAGGTTACTTGCAGCGAGGCAGAGGGGTCCCAGCAGACTCACAAAAGGTGGGTTGTAGCAAACATGAATCTGGGAATCTTGATTCCGAAGTTATCATGGTTTAATAATAAGCAAGACTCTGCCTATGCGGGGTAAAAAATGCTCCAACATGAATCTCAAGGTGACTTGAAGGTAAGCCAAATTCTGCTTTTGAGTCTGAGGAGGTCATGCAATTCCGGGGTTAATGAAGTGAAGTAGGTCTTTAGCTGGACTAAGCGCCAAGGGTCACAGATGGTTGGCAGGTAGTGTGTATCTGTGATCTGACTGCAGTTAAGAAAGCCTGGTGGGCTGAGTAAGTTGTCACTCCAAAATGGTGCAGTGATTGCAATAGGGTGCACAATACAAACATTCCCTCAAACCAGATTCAACACCAATATTGTGTTTGCTATAATTTAGCAATCAAAAAGGTCTGTGCAAATGTCTGGTCAAATTTGGCAAAGTATGTGCACTTTGGGACCAAGGGCATGTGACAGGTTGCTTTAGTCACAGCAATTAATTCCCCGCCCTGTCAGCAATTAATTCCCTGCCCTGTCAGCTTCCTCAACCAGCCTAGCCACTATGGCTGTCATCTATCAAGTGTGCAGCTGTCCCAAAAGTTGGGCAACAAAGTGTTAAAGCACAAAAGAGCTGCAATGCACTAAGAACTTTGGCATGTCCATTATTTAAGAAAAGGCAGGTATCAGTTCGTAGCACACAGCGTGCATTCAAATTTGGAGGGAGCAGGAACATTTTCACTGCTGGTGCGGCACACGGTTATCAGTCTGAACCCCCATTTTAGGAGTAAGCATGTATGCGGGTAAACAAGGGTTTAGTCAACCCTAAATGTAAGGCACATATTGCACATAGTGCACAATGGATTAAATCTGACACAACCATGGTTACGAAGAGCAGTAGTCTTGCATTTCTGTTTAGGTAAGAATTCTGGATGGTGTGGTACTCCTATACAGGAGGAGGCCAGCTGGCAGAGATAAGGGTATGGTGTTGGCCACAAACAATTACTTTTTAACAATTACACTGTTGACCTGGGAGGCGAACTCCAATACGTTTTCCAGCGTATCCTGAAATCAGTGACTGGGCGGTGATGGGTAATGCACAACCCGGCAACACCGAACAAGTAGGCCCGTATTGGTACAGTGCACCGTAGGGACTTCCCCTGAACTGCGGTTAAAGTGAGAGCAGTTGTTTCAATTCTGAGCAGGCCATAGATCATGCCTACGGATGGGTAAATAAAGCTGTGGTTAAAACTAAACAGCAGTCCCCTTTTTAAGTGGAGGCAAGCAACCTTGCCTACAATGGGGTAAATAAGCCATTCACAAGCCCACCAAGCTGGAGGGCTTGATTCAACTTTAATTCAAAATCAATGACAATAGAAGGGCTTGGTTTATAAGGTGTCGTCTCTTGAGTTGATACACCACTAAGTTTCCCCCAAAGGGACAGGGTACACCTGCAGAGGTGGATGGGGATTGTCCAGCTAGAAGGACTGGGAACCTTCAGAGGTAGAAGGAAGTGTACAACTGAAGAACGGATAATCGCACGTTGCAAGAGATTATGGAGCCTGCCATGGTCGGGTGGAGGCCCTGGATATGATGGCGGCCACATCCTCGGCTTTGGCAGAGTTACAGGGCAATCCTGAGGCTAATTGGTACAAGGGGTACCCTTTCAGGAGCACAATAAGGGTGCATTATGCCAAAATCCCAAGAGTCTTTATGGCAGGACCCTGGTTTAGAACAGCGGTGCCCCGCTAGTCCTACAGGCGGTTGTAAACCTGAGCAACTGGGGGCTTGCCTGGTTACGGTCCGCCCCTAAAAGGGAATGAGTAAAAGGTATGGACAGATGGTCCATGATATGTAAGGGGTATAATCCCCACAAAATGGTAGCACTGATTGGATTGGCCACAGTGCAGTTGCATCATCAGGTGGGCAGGGCAGCTTAGGTGAGTCATCGCTGCCTGCCCTTGGATCGCCTGTAAGATAACCCACCAAGCTGGCATACTCTTTGTATGTAAAAAACCTGCAGCAAACTTTTCCCAACTAAAACTTGTGTGGACTGTATTATATTGCGCAGCACGACTATTTACTTCTCAGTGGGGAGATGCCGATATCAGCATTATATGTCTGAATAGATAAACAGGAGTCAAAATATTGAAACAGAGGAAGAAAAATTAAAATGCATTGCTTACTGGTGAGTGTACGATTTGGGGGTGATACAGTAAAGGAGATGTGAGGAAGTAAACATAGGGGAGGGGTAAAAGAGAGTGCCGAAATGGAAAAGTTGAGATTGCAGATGCAGGATTTCAGTAAAATGTGAAGAGGAAAGGGGCGTGATGTAAAGGAAAGAACATGAGTGATTGAAACACTCATAAAACCACCACCACTTCCACATCACAATATGTAGAGCACAGATTTTAAGTTTACATGTTTGCGTCATGCGCTTAGTTACATAGGCCACACTTTGAAACCTCCCAGTTTTTCCATCCCACTTAAAGCCATACCGAAAAGTCTCATGCACACCCCCCCACCTCCAATTCGAAAATAACAGCCTTTACAAGTCTCCTAATTAATAACCTTCTGGAAAATGCAGTGTGTCGGCATTTGAGCTAAGGGCAGAAGAAGCAGTCGAATGCACGGTCGTATTGAAGCCCCACAACCGCACTTACACAGAACACACAACAAGCAAACTATTGAGAATACGATCATAACGCTTGCGAAGGGCAAGGGAGGTGTGTTACTCAGTGACTAATCTGCGTTTGCCCCAGTGATTAGTGTACCAGGTTATGCGCATGTGCAGTGAATGAGGTTCGGCATTCTGTCAGCTCTGTTCCTGTTTTGCTCGCCGGGAGGGGTGCAGTGTGCCCAGGTCTGATGCCCATCTCATCCCCTACTCAGTTACAGTTCAAACACTCATTGGTCTTTTACTTGGGAAATAAACTCGCAAACAGAGGATAAATGGCCCGGCGAGAGTCTGATAAGGTAGGTTATACACTGTATATACATTGTGGGATCCAGCCGTGCTGTTTAGACTTGAGACCTTCAAAGATTTGAGAGCCTGCAACCATTGTTTTGGGACTCGTGGGTGGGTTCTTGCCTCGCTGCTAAAATTGTCAGATTGCTTATTTGTCACATTTCCAAGGTGCAATTATGAGTTTTACATTTTAAAGCTAAAGAGCTTGAAGCACTTCGAGTGATACTTTTATTGTGTGTAATACAACTTACAAATAATGACTTGCTTCTTCACAGTGCTTAATCAGGCTGAGACCTCGTAACAATACAAATGCACAAGTCACTATTGCCCATTGTGCCAAACAGGATTCAATTATGTACACGCACACACACGCTGCAGGTTGCATTGGTCATTTGAGGTTTCCAACATAGAAGAGTGCATTTCCCACTGCTTACTTCAACTTGCATTTATTTTGCATTTAAGATGTGTGAGTTATTTCATATACAGTTGCCTGACGATGAAATACCCACAAAATAGTTACATAATATGTTGTCCTTTTTAGCCAGGTCTTTGATGCTGCCATACACTTTGACACTGCTCACATTGTACTCAGGAAGTGTTAAGTACTCTATTGGAATCACCTGTGCCAACCAGAAGGATGTGGTTTCACGGCTAACCTGCCGACTTTGGAGCTGGGAAACCAAGGTTCGAGCATCGGGATCGACTCCACACCCTGTGATTCTGGGCAAAACCCTTTAACCTCTCTCTGCCTACCAATAAAATGAATTTGTCCTTGTGTAACGTAACTGGTGGTCATGTAATACCTTCGGGTCGAGTTCGCGCTATATAAATCTGCAACAAAAATAGTGCTTCCTTCGGACAGTCAGGCTGAGCTAGAGAGAATCTTTGGGACAGGCCAGGTGCCACTCGGCTGCTGACTGTCGGCTGAGGCACCTAGGTAGACCTGAAGGTGATTGGCCTGATAATTGCTCGGGGAAGCAGCAGAGAGCAAACAGAAGATCGCTGGCTTATTTTGTTCAGTTGTATCCTCCAGCTCCTTGTCACACATAGGAATCAGAGGAGCAGTAATATGCGTAACCAATGCATTTTAGTACAGTAATGTGGACACCAGCACTAAAATGCGATAGTCTAACCCCTGATACGTGACACTCAGAAAGGATTGTTGTGGTGGAGGCAATTTAAAGGCAACAGGAAGAAGCCATCCAGTGTCACTTTCATCCACATTCTCTTTTAGAATTGAGACACAGGAAGTAAACACAGCTTCGGTAGGGAAGATGAGAGGAGGGAACACATAACAGGAGCAAACCAATAGAAATCCTCCCCGAAGGACAGACACAAGTTCATATAAGCTAAACCGCTTGCTTCGTCTTCATAAATGAGGAAGAATGGACACATGATAATGCTGGTAACGTTTTTTAATGGTAGTCTTTACTGTACGTCCACTTAAAGCAATATCTATTCCGCCTTATAGTCAGTTGGTAGCAACTGTTTATTTGAAGATTTCTTAACACATTATTGGGCTTTTACTATTTGACAGTATTAATATGAAAAGTGCTACAGCAATGATTGATACAATATTTGAGCCATAACAGAGTTCAGAAGCAACTGTTTACCATCATTTACCATAGTCAAATAACCAATAACTGAAGAATAAAGCTGGAAATCAGTCACTTGGTATTACATAGCCTAAGGCGGTTAGCCTATTGCCTAGATCCAGGTGTATGAGCTGCGTTCCATCCTTATTAAATGTAAGCTTTTGGGGATTTATTACGCATGTATATTGCATACACCTCACAGTGCCTCCATCCTGCTCACACAGCCGTGACAGCCACTTAGCTGAACACAATAACGGGTACCCCAATGTGATAGTCTTATGTGTTTAGTACTGCCTGCACACTGAAATAAATTGGAATTGCTACATGTGGCAATACAGATGAAGTTGAAGGCTATTCATGGGCAGACACGTCAATCAACACATCAAAAAGAACAATAGCAGAAAAACACCTGGATAGCGTGCACTATATTGTTACTCCCTTGTTTTTAACCCTCTTATCTTAAGTGCCTATTGAGCATTGCTCATCCCCTTGTTGGCATGTATGAACTCTATTTTTGTATAGCAATTCTTTCTAACATGTTTTACTCTTCTTTAATGTTTTACTCTTCTTTAAGAAGGGAGATGTGTTATAATCTTTCACTCATTGTTTCACCTTTTCACTCCTGCCCCCTCCCCTCTCCTTCCACCTCTCCTTGGTATGCCCCGTTAGAACCCTGAGAGGGAGCTTGAGTTAGAACATTGGTAAGGGGCTCTGTCAGAGGCGAGCCTCCAGACACTGATTTAACATCAATCAACTGGATCGGTTCACTCACAGTTTTGTCGTTGTCCATTACTACAGCTATCCAAATGGTTCTCTTGGAGCTGTTTTTTAAATTCAACTAACGAAACAAGAAGGTCTTCAGCTTTTGCCTGGTGATGGAACATGAGGGGGGAGCCTGATATTCAAGGGGAGGGTTCCTGATGCAAAAGAGCTTGTGTTGAGAAGGCACAACTGCCTCAGGAAGTAAGGTGGAGCTTAGGAGTAAGTACCATATTCTATGAGTAAATAGTAGAGCCTTATGATTGCAGGTTGCAACATTGAAGTTATGGTAGTACTTTGGAGGTGAGGTAACACTGGACTTGATGGCATTGAAAAGATTAATAGGCTGTTTAGAAGGATGCTTTCAGAAACTGGTAGCCAGTATAAGTTATTGCAGACAGCTGATACATTTTATCTTTATGATTACCAAAATTGTGTGGGTACATTGATCAGAATTAGATCAAAAAATGTGCAGCTGGGTGGTGAGGAAGCATGACAATAAACATATGGAGGCAGCAGGTGTCTCTCTGTGGAACCATCTGTGTACCTTCATACACTCCATTTACTGATTAAGTTGTTTAAATAACTTAGTTTAATGAGAGAGCTGGAATGCTGATGTCATTGTTGAATTTTGTATTTGTTTTAGTGTCCATTTTTATATTTTCTTTTTTAATTGCTGATATTTTACCGCCATGTCTGTTGGTATTCTGATGTGCTCTAAAGTTGTATTTTACATTGTACCTTAATACTCGATTAAGTATGGGCAACTGGTTGCTCCTTTTATATGGAAATATCAAAAAGAAAAGTGATGGGGCTCAAGAAACACCCACCACAGTTACCCTTCATTGGTCCGTAAGTTAATCAACAAATGTGTATGCTATTGTAGGAAACATCTGTAGTTAGTGTTGCGAGTATTAATCTAGTGAAACTGAAGCAAATTTTTAAGGTATTAGAAAACTAACCATCCTCCAATCACGTGCTGCTGCAATACAGTGACACATTTGCACTACGTGAGTTTCCTTTTCGTATGACATGAATACATAAGTATTATAAAAGTACATGTCGAGCCACAAACATGAGTTTAATATTTTATTGCTAGCTAGTCTGTTTCTTGGGTAGTTGATGTGCCTCCTAGGATCAGGACTGTTATCTTTCTTTTCTGTATGGACATGTACGTCTCTGCAGGTTTTTAATCTACTTCCTGCGCATCTTGGTAGGCCCAATCTATGTGTGCCTCTTTTTATTCAGGTTATGTTGTCAATGTTTTTATCATCTTGAAATGGGACCTCTTTCTCCTGCATGTTCTTTCTACAAGTTTGCCCATTATTCTTCTTCACCTCCAAAATTGCCCTGTTTGTACAGATACATCAAATAGGTGAGACCCTATTCACTTGCCTTACTGTCTGTTCCCCCTGAGCGTTATTACTTTACTCAATTTTCATTGATCATTGTATCTTTTGTGGCCTATCTCTTCCTCTGAGTTACATACGTCATTGGCATTTTACTAAAGAGTGGTTTGTTGTACATCTCTTTGTGATTCCTGGAGTGTTCTTGTAATCCCTTTAACAACTGGTAGAACTCTCAAGAGTGTGCTGGCCTTTCCCTGGTTACTGTGAAAGCAGTGACACCTTTTGACAAAGACAACCCAAATCTTTAGAGTTCTGATCAAATGAATGGGCCTAGGGTGTTATTTTGTACAACCTACCAGTTGCCATGTAAGCTTATCGTTGTCTGTAGCTGGCACAGCAGATTTTGCAATTGCGAATCATATGATTTTACTGGTACTTTGTGGTAATCAACATCAACAATTAAACTAAGGTGCCCAAATGTTGAAGTACAGCAGGGTAATAATCCTACACAGTCTCCAAACTCTGCTGAAGGAAATATTGAATCCCTAACAAAATATGAATGCTTTCCTCCAGCAGCCTTTTGGGAATACATAGCTTTATTTTCCCACCTCCCTTCAAGATTAGGGCAACTTATTTTGATTGCTGATTGTGTTTAGCTATTTTGAAAATAAGCCCCATCCAAAGATATTCTCCTTTTCCCTGTTTGTTGAAAATACATTGTTGTAATCATCCATCATCATAAGTGTTTTCCCATCGGGAGCCCAGATAAACAAATCTACTGCTTCCTCTCCCTCCCTCATTAGGGATTTCTGACAGCGTTAGTGGATCTATGTAGGTGGTGGTGCAGTGATATATCAGATAAGGCTCTCTTCTCTACTTTGTTCCTTAACATGGTGAGTCCTGCCTTTTTCTCCCAGTATAATTGTGCAAAGCAAGCAAAATTGACTTAAATTAGCTTCTAAGTGCATCAATAAGGTGCTATTCAAAGATCAAAAAGGTGATAAAATGAGTTACGGGAGAATTAATCGTTTTATTTGACTAGGACGCCTGTAGAAGAAAAGTTATGTTTATGTTTGTTGTTTTTATGTTTTTTATGTTTGTTTTTATTTAATGTTTAGCTATGTTTAATTATGTTTTGTTTTGTTTTGTTTTGTTAGGTTATGTAATGTTAGGAAAACGTATAGTTCACATGTACATCCAGTGGTTTCTTGGCTCTGTGACAACCAGGAGGAAGAGGAGAAAGTGTTCAGAGTAATCAAAAGCCTGCTTAAACAGCCAGGCCTTCAAAAGCTTCCTAAACGTCAAGAATGTAGGTTCTAGCCTGATCGAGGAAGGGAGAGAGTTCTATAACATGGAGACCAGGACAGAGACGCTTCTGCACCTGTTTTCTGTCACTAGAACTGAGGGATCCTCACCTGGCTAGCAAAAGAGGATCTGAGAGGTCAAGGAAGACATATCTCTTAATTCTGCTTGCAACAAAGACTGGAGCCTGACCGTGAATGGATTTGTAAATAATACGAGCCGTTTTAAAAAGAGCTGTGTTTGATGGGGAGCCAGTAAAGCTTCATTAAGGCAGGAGAGAAATGTGCATGTCTATGCAATTTACAGCTAATCCTCGTTGCTGTATTTTGAATGTTGTGTAATTTGTGTAAAGCAGTTGCAGGGAGACCCATATACAGGGAGTTTGCATAGTCCAAGTGGACAAAATTACCTCTGCAATAGCTGCTTTCAAAGCCTCAGGTGAAAGAAGAAGAACGACCTTCCTAATGGATTTTAATAGGCCAAAACACTTTGCTGTGACTACCTTAGTCTAGGGAGTCATGGGCAGTTGATTCTCCACCACGATGCCCAGGCTCATGGCAGAGGCCTCAAAAGCACAAGGGGCACCAAGCTCAGAGGACCAGTAGGTGTTGGCCCAAAGATCTGTCCTTTGATTGAGATTAACCAGCTCAGTCTTATAGGTGTTTAGCTTGAGGGAGTTACTGCCTATCCAGTTCTAAATGAACTTCAGGGTAGATTCAAATTCCTGGTTGGATTGGGCAGTATCCACAAGATGAGGTGAGAAAGATCAGCATTGTTGTAGAATCTACAACCACAAATGGTTCGCTTGTCACATGTCACAGCTTATCACACAACTTTGATATATGTTGTTTTCTCTTTTCTGCCTACTCATCTTCTTTCTCAACTCAGATTACAAAGACTGATTGAGTCGACGGATTAAAAGGGAAGAAGGAAGTAAACACCGTTGACATTTCTAGCACACATCAACAATAGATGCATGACGTTTCCCTGTATCTAGCTTTAATGCCCTACAATATAACTGAAGAACTTGTCTTTGAAGCACATCTCCCCAGAAGTACATAGGGACAGGAAATGTGCAATAATGAAACGATGTGACGTTGTGTCCAAATTGTCAATTTGGGAGCATGTGTTTAGATATGTTGCCAAGATCATAATGGAGAAATTAAAAATAAAATTGAGTGAGTCAGATTGAAGCCCAACCTATCCAGTCACCAATTAGTAAGTTTTAAGTGTATGCTCCATTTACAGTAAGAAAAGTGCCCAGACATATGCATAATTGTAAAATTGAGTTTAATACTATCCCAATCTATAAAACAGAACAACCTCTTGTATAAGTTGAGTAGTTGCTACACTCTCACAACATTTATTCATGAACTTTCAAGCCTAATTGTCATTGAAACAAAATAAAGTTGCTGGCTAACTGAATGAATTAAATTATATGTTCAAAAGAAAGTGTATTGATTGGATTGTTGAGCATATCCTTGTTGTATTTTGGTGAATGGTGTTTCCTAATGGTGTTTGACTTGTACACTTGTTCTTCCAGATTCCTTTAACATCATACGATGCTGCTTCCCTTTTCTCTGAAGAAGAGTGGAAGCTTTTACATGAGTGGCAGAAGGAACTTTACAAAAATGTAATGGCGGAAATTCACCAGGCCTTGACAGCACTGGGTAAGGTTACATAGCCTTACTTTCTGTAATGGGGGTGGGCAATCTAAGAAATGCCAAGAAAGTCTGTCGTTTTGGCGGTATCTTTTTAAATTAGGTTACATTATTCTGTGCTGAAATATAAGAGGAGTGAACCATACCACCACAAAAAAAATCTCATCTTCAAATGTTACTTAAAATATTGTACAAACCCCATTAAGAAATGTGTCTCATCATACATCAGCTATAGACAACAATCGGTTCTGTCGGGTGGACAACAATTTCTTTGTAGTTTTTATATTTAAAAAGGTGATTGAAATAACAATACAAGTGAAAAATGAACACATACAAAGAGAGAATGAGAGTGAATATTATTCTCAAACTGAGCCACATTTTTTACTATATGTTTTTCAATTATTCATACACGGGGTTAGAAATTACCACAACAAAACTGTATGAATAAAACAATATAATTCAATTATTAAGCTAAGGGTTATTGTATTAGAATTTGAAATTGGATCTTTTTTGCTATGCTTTCACTGTAAATATATGTACAGTATCTTGTCACCTTTGTGTTTAAATACACAAATCTTGTCACTTTGCCACTACACTCACTATGTCACTATAATCACTCCCACATGCGCCGTTTTATCTATTGAATTACAGGACAGCCTTTTATTCATACAGTTTTGTCATGGTAATTTCTAACCCCTTGTATGAATAATTGAAAAACATATAGTAAAAAGTATCGTTATTTCAATCACTTTTTAAATATATAAACTACAAAGAAATTGTCGTCCACCCGACAGAACCGATTGTTGTCCATAATTTGTATGCCCAGGTTCTGAGGGATACTGGGTCACCCCATTGCTTTGAACATCATCATACATCAGGGCAGGATTTCAAAGAACTTCTGTAATTAATCATTTATTGAATCACAAGCTTTGAGCATTCCTTGCCATAATTACATATAGTGGCTAGATTTAGAACACTCCTCAGATCCGGAAGACGTTGACAGAAACTCCAGAATCCATATTTGTTAACAGCATTTTAAAATACGATTGTCCATCACATTGCAGAATCAACTAGATCCGCCTTTTTTTATTCTGCATCTATGTCTTTTGATTTAATTAGTCTGAGAGTGACTGTGTTCAACAATCAGATGTAGATTCTTGTTTTTGATATATCATTTAACAGTAGTGTATTGTCTTGCGAGTTCGAGATGATGGGACCTTTTTGGTTCATGATGGACTCCGTAGCACAGTGACGTAAGTGCGTGGGTTATAGAATTCATTTTATAGAATGATCAGTTCACGGTTCCACGTTAATGAATACAGACATGTACTACCAAGCTCCGTGTGTGGCGTGATCATTTACCAGAGCCCGGGCTGGGGTATGACGCTTCCACTGGCTATGAGATAGGGATTACTTAAACCCTGTGACCTGAAGAACAGAGAGAGCTCTTCTGTAGAGTATTCTGTGGTCCAGCAAACTGCCTGTGTGTGCCACAGATGCCTCAGTCAGAGTGAAAATCGAATGTTCGATATTTGTTGAGAAAGCAACACTCCAGCCAGAGCAAGGCCTGTGAAGAAAGTGAAGGCCTTACGGAGAGTGTGTTTGTCGTTGGTTAGAAACTGGCAGATAAGGTCAAGACAAGAAGTACTGGACCACCACACGACACCAAATCAGCATTCATGCAGTATGATGACGCTAAAGGCAGCAACAGCCAAATACAGAGATGCACTAGAGGCTGTGCTAGCCGAGTGCAAGAAAGCGCTCAATGCAGAGACTTTTCTAACATCAAGAAATGAAAAAGGCAGTGATACCTAGGTACAGAAAGTGCAGCGAGCGGCGACAGCCAGGTGCAAGAGAACGCTGTGAATAGCAGTTGGTGAATGCAAAGAAACACTAAATGCAGTAGAAACCCAAAACAATGCAAAGGGGGAGAAGGGTGAAGAATCCATGCAAGAAAAAAAGCTGCTACTCACCGTCAAAGAAGAAGACAGTGCCTTACAGTCGGAGAGTTGTCACGGTGACTCAGATGTCAGCACACAGCTAATGCGTGACAAGGGTGCCAGTACAAGTGGGCAGCAGATGCCGCCAGAGAATGCACTACTCCCGGTAGCAGAAAGTTCTGCAGGCTATGATACAGCAGCATTCCTAAAACTACTGCTTCCCTTTTACACTGCTAACAGGCAAAATATTGGTGACAGATGGACTGCCTGGATAGAAACTTTTGATGATTTAGTTGATATGCTGGATAAAGCAAATTACAGAAAGATTATTAAATACCTGAAGAATTTGGCAGGTGACGGAATAAAAGAAGTGATGAAGAAAATACCACAAGGTGATGGAGTGAAGTACAGTCAAATCAGAGAAGTGATAGTCACCAAATTCAATTCAATGCCGCAAGTTAACAATGAAAGGTACATTTTCAGTCAGGAAAAGCAGAGAGCTGGTGAAACTATAGATGAATTTGTAGAAAGGCTTGTTTCGCTCATAAAGCATTGCAAGTTCAATGAGTCTCATGACGCAGAGACTATGCATCTCAGAGTACTAGATGGTTGCCTCTCCGATTCCTTCAGATGAGGAATGCTTAAAGAGACACTCAGCTTAAAGCGAGTACTCATGGCTGCCAGAGCGGAGGAGAGAGTTGATAGACAGTCAGCTAACATGGCGGCTGGAACAGCCCAAAATGAATCAGTGCTGAGTGTGAAAAGTAAGTCAAAAAGCAAGCCTGAAGGCCATAAAACAATGTTTCCAAAGAAAAAGAAGTTGTGTTCTGATGTGGATTTTTCTTTCCATAGGAGGGTAGATGCCCCACTATTGGACAGGTTTGCAAAGGTTGCGGAAAAGAGAAACATTTTGTAACTGTCTGCAAAGCGACTGAATGATCAAGTGCGTCACGCCGAGAAAACAAAATGGCGGCAAGATCAAGTGCGTTGCGTCGAGAAAACACAATGGATGCCAGAAAGTTCCAGACGCCAAGTATCAGCATCAGTTGAATTTAAATAGAAACTGAACGATGTCAATTATCGTCAAAGTCTTAGTCTAAATGTTTGTCATTGTTGAGTGCCAGTGAGGAGGATAGGTGTGCAATGTCAGTGTTGCCTGCCGGTCTATGTCCAGATGTAGGGTTAGTCTCTTGCAAAGAAGAATGCTAGTCAAAACCAGACTGACAAGTGAAAGTGCAAACTTCATTTGGACACTGTCCCAAGATCACACTGAAAGTGAATGGGTGCTCCATTCCTTTCATCTTAGACAGTGGAGCGTCGATAAACATAATGCTGGTGGAAAAGTACAATGAACTGTCTCTAGTGCCCAGTTTAACTCTCTCGAAAACCAAAGTGTATACTTAGGCTGCTTCAAAACCACTGCAAAGTCAATATTCATTTATAGACACTGTGAAGCATAAAACTACAAAAGCACAAGTGCCAATTCATTTCTTGCCAGGCACTTCATTGAGTGCATGTTTACTCAGTTTCAGTACTGTTGCTGCCATGGGGCTGATTCTGTGACCTACAGTGTCAATACCTATCCAGAGAAAATCGTTTTCTGTTTTTGTTTCTTGGATTAGGAAGGCTTAAGACCATGAAAGTGCAACTTCACAGAAATGAGGACATTCGTCCTGTTGCTCAATGACACTGTCGAATTGCATTCAATTTACAAGAGGCCTTTGAGAAAGAACTTGATACCTTATTAATGCTTGGCATCATTGAGCGATCCACTGACCCGACGCCATGGGCATCACTCATAGTGGTCGTGCTGAGAAAGAATAGTGGCAGAGCTGTGTGCATCTGCGTTGATATGTGCCAAGCAAACAAGGCAATTGAAAGAGAATGGCATCCAGGCCCGCACATTGCTGACATGATTACACAGCTTAATGGAGCTAAAGTCTTTTCCCACCTTGATTTGAACAAATGGAAGCTTAAATTCGAAGAGAATAGCAGGTACATTATTACTACCTTTTGTACTCATGTTGGTTTGTTTCAAGATAAAAGGCTACATTTTGGAGTGTCATTAGCTGCCGAACTGTTTCAGGATGTAATTCGTCCCATTATAAAGCCAGTCACAAATGCTTTCCATTACAGAGATGACATACTAGTTTTTGGGGCCACATGAAAGGAACTTGATAAAGCTCTGACACATTGAGACGTATCTTGAGGATTCAAGTCTCACTTTAAATGCAACAAAATATGAGTTTCATCAGACCAAACTCAAGTTCTTTGGCCATGTCTTTTCTGATGGGGGGATGACTCCAGACCCGAACGAAGTACAAGCCTTATCATCCACTCCTCCCCCAGAGGATGTAACTATACTGAGCACCAAAACAACTTATTTAAGAGTTGTAATGTATATATGTATTATTGGTACTTCTTATTTAACAGAGGGGGAGAAATAGTGTCTTGTGAATTAGAGATGAGAGGACACTTTTGATTCCTGATAGACACCGTAGAACAGTGACATAAGTGCTTTGTTGTGTGTCATAGAATTCATGATATAGAATATTCAATTCATAGCTAAATGCTGATGAATAAAGACGAGTAATACCAAATCTGTGTGTGGCGTGATCATTTACCAGTACTCGGGCTGGGGTAGGATGCTACAAGTAGGAGGTTGAATTTAAATTTAACTGTAAGGTTATCTGCAGTGTTGTGTCAACTTCTTCAGCTTTGTACCTTTAGTTTTATGAGGAGAGTAGGCTCTGTTATGCATACCAAGTGTCTTACTTGCCTTTTGTCAGACTTCATGCTTGTGAAGTTTGCTGTTTTATCAAGCCTAATACCCTCACATTGAGGAAAAGAGACAGAAAAGCTGAGAAGATGAAGATGCTTTATCGGATAATCTGTGAAAGGTGCTGCATTTGTCATCTTAACACTTGCCTTTGACTGGCATTTCTACATTATTCGTGCTCAGGCCTTTAACATCAATACATTGGCCTCATGCCTGCAGCAGATCCAATGCTCAAACACCTGTATATCTTTGAAATAAAAATCCAGGTTACCAAATGACAGCAACCAAGCCAAGCCAGATTTCATGCCAAGACATTCTGTTGTGATGACACCTTGATCATCGTTAGACCTTTTTTTTAAACTTCAATGCCTGTCTGAACTTTCTGCTTCTGGTTGAGGTAGTCCGATTTCATTGATCTAATGGTTTTTTAATTAATGTTTAAGATACCACAAGACTGGCATTGAATGTTTATAAACGTCAGCTATAAACACTCTATCCCCTCCTTGCTACCTTAAGAGAGTTTTTTCAGCTGTTCACATCCATATGAACAATCCATTACTGACCCATGGACCCCACTTCTCCTTGTGCTGTTGCACAGTGCTACTCTATCTCAGCCAACTGTGGTGCTTTGTTTGGGAATATCCTCAGCATGTTTAGATAACAGGCATATGAGCTCTGTGAATTCAGTGGAGAGATAACTCAGAAATACCCCTACAATGTTTCAAAAGCATCTTCTCTGTGTTCTAACAATAATGAGATGTTTTGTTTTCCCAAAAGGTCCTACATTCATTATGTCAACTCCTTAAAGTCTGGCTGCCTTTGTTTGCCCCAAAAGGTCATGAAAGTCTGTTCGGCTGCAAATAGTGCCAAATTACTCCTGTTTGCCCCAACATCTTGTTTTGATCATTGGGTAGGCCCAGGATCATGTATTCAGAAAGGCATGGAATATTGGTTTTAGCACAGAGTTGATCACATCTAGGATATGTGCCAGGTATAAGTGTA
This sequence comes from Lissotriton vulgaris, assembly GCF_964263255.1. NCBI lineage: Eukaryota > Metazoa > Chordata > Amphibia > Caudata > Salamandridae > Lissotriton > Lissotriton vulgaris. The sequence goes on along the minus strand of NC_141689.1, from coordinate 1,247,618,954 downwards.
GTTTGCGACAGTGCAATTGCAGATGTCACAAGGGGCTGGTGCTTCTGCAACATCACTAGCACCCAATAGATCTTCAAGAGCCCCCATTCATGTGTCTCAGTCTGTGTGTGAGACCAGCATTTCATTAGCTTCACCATTGCTTCTCTTCCTGTGGTACACATGGATGTTGTGTGTGTTCTATAGTGCTGCCGTCACTGAGAGTTTCTTACCTAGTTTAGTTTGGTTTGCTTCTTTCTGTCTGGATTGTTTTTCTGTTCTTGTTGTTTCGGTGAGGAGTTTAAATTCAAGATGAGTTTCTTATCTCTGTCCCATGTGATAAGCATTTTATCGCTCTGTGTAAAGGGTCTACTGGCATAAGGATTAGCAGAGTTGGTGCTTGTGCCAATGGCACATCAAGCACTATCTGTAGTGTTCTGTCTTTTGTGCCAATGGCACATCAAGCACTATCTGTAGTGTTCTGTCTCTGAAATCTCAAATTCTTTCTATAAGTATTTGCATGACTTGATCCCTTCCTCATTAACCTGTTCTGTGCTAGCGTCGGCCAACGGCCGATGCGAGCACTACCTTCTGGGTCCTGCGCATGACCGTTGGCCGCCGCAGCCCGCCCACTCCGTAGAACACCCGCATCGCGGTGGAATGTCCTCTGCGGTAAATGGGTTAAAGAAGTCTTGTACTTTTTGGCAACCTTTGACTCTCCAAATGTCAGATGAGCGTTTCCCTTTTGCTGGACTAAAGTCAGGAGTTTACAATATTGAGGCGAACGGAGATGGGCATGTAGGGAGGATGAATCTTTATTTGATCCCATATCAGACTCAACATGCGCGGTTTGCTTTCGCCATCCATAGTACCCTCCGTTTGTGTGTTCCTGCAGTGATCCAGCCAACAAAGCACTAGTGTTTCACTGACGCCGGTTTCTAGCATTCTAACAGGCATCTGAGTTCTGCTGCTTGATAATATTGCAGAGTAATAGACAAAGCCAATCCCCCCTTTTTTTAGGTATTCTGGAAATTAAGCATGTAGCCAATCTAGTTTGCTTCCCAGCCCACATAAAGTAACCAATAGCCTGTTACACTTTGCTCAGGGCCATCAAACGATAGAGTCTGAAAGTTAAAGACGATCTGTACGGGCCGTCATCTTGACAGTCGCTAGTCTACCACACCAAGAAAGGCTTCCAATGTGCCATATCTGAGGTCCTGTTTTACCCCCTGTACTAGAAGTGCACATTTGGCCTGCAATGTCTGATTGTTCAAAGGAAGGATTTGTATGTTCTGCTATGTAATGGTACTGGGTATCCATTGGAAAGGATACCTCACTTTGAGCGAGTTCTTCTGATCTTGCAGTACAGAGATATTTTGTATTTTGGCTGTTGACTTTAAACCCTGAGGCCTCATCATAATCCTCAGTTCCTCCATCAGGGCAGGAACAGATAAAGAAGGTCAGTCTGCATCACCAGTATATCATCTGTGTACATCGTAAGGGTGAGCTTGTGTGTCACTGCCTATTCTAACTGTATGTATGTCCTTATTTCTGAAGAATTACTCTGCCAATTGCTCCATAGAAATGACGAGAGGGCAAATCCCCACCATGTACCTCTTTGGGTCAGCTGCAGCAGTGAGGAACCTACGTTTATCTTGACCAAGTTAGGGGGTCGAATGTATTCACATAAGGCTCAATCCCAGAACCTGGGGCCAGATCTGTAAACCTTGAAAGTGTAGCATAGATGCTGCCAATTCATGTGGTCAAATGCCTTCTCTACACGGAGAGCTAGGAGTAAGGCTTTTTATGTGAGTCCTTCCAATGTTATCATTTACATGCAGGATCCTCTTCGTGTTGTCTCTGCATTTCTGGCTGAGGACAAAACCTGACTGTTTCAGGTTCACATTTCCCAGCAACCCCGCCCCCCCGGTCCCCCACAGCCAGATTGCACTTGGAATGACCCTTTCATAACTTAGGGATCTCTGTGGTCACTGCTTCGAGCATGGAGAATGTCGTGGACTAGTCTTGGAGAAGGAATTAAACAGTTTTGTTAGGAGGAACACAAGTCTGTGGATGAATATTTTGTACAAGAGGACCATAAAGTTGTCTGGGGCCAGTGGATATGCTGGAGATGACGCCCACAGCTTGTATAGGCCGCTCAAGTGTTTCCAGCTAGTGCTTCAGAAAGACCTTGCAGCTCTACACCCAGTAGGTACTTGTTCACTTGGGGTGTGGATACTATCTCCTTTTTAGGTCGAGCTGGTGAAAGCAGTGCGAAGCACTGCGTCCAGCGAAGTATCTATTGTGACTCACTTCTTGGGAATCTGAGACAGGGGATGGGCACGAGCAAGCCCTCAGCGATTTCAATTCGTGGGCGCGCACACACAGGCCGGCCCTGTGTATACATCTCCTGTCTCACATGCTGCTGGGAGGTCGCGCAGGGCCGTTTCAGATTTCAGCGAGTGTGCGCACTTTTGTCCTTCGCATCGCGTGTACAGGCGATCTGCCGCCTCCTTTTCAGGCACCCGACTCCCACTCACGTGCACATTAAGTGCTTCCCCCACCCTTGTCCACTGAACGCGAAAATACCCAGATTTTAAGCTGCTTTTGCCACCAGTTACAGCGAAAGATGCGATGGCAGATGAAACAGCACAGGAATAAAAGCATACATATGTAGTTACAGACCACAGCCACACATGCACACCCCCCCTCCACCCCACTCACACACGCGCACACACAGCCATGCGCACACACACACACGCAGGCACACAGGAAGTGTATAACTCATACACACAGACACACACACGCGCGCACACGCACACACACACACACACACAAACAGACATACACACAAACAGACACACGCACACACAGACACACGCACGCAAACATTTTCCCCACTCACCTTACTCTTCCGCGTGTCCCTCTCTCCCTCGGCAGGCAGCGGGTCAGTCTCGGCATGGTAGCCCCGCAGCGCTGGTCTTCACCCGGGCCCCCTCCTGGGACCCCCGACTTCAGCTGCCGGCAAGGGGCTCCCTCTTCATAAGAAATAGCGTGCATGCCGAGACACCACTTGTGGTATTTGTTCGCGCTTTATAAATTTAGAAATAAATAAATAAATACATGCGCGGGCAGCCCCCGCCCTCTCAGTCACAGCCCGGTTTCAGTTTCGCTGTCTAACGTGTTCGCCGTCCAAATTAAGCACCGGAAAGTGTGTCTGTCTGTATCTACCCACTGGATGAAAACCCTTGGAGTAAGTGTTTTTCATGGAGGGTGGGGGTGAAATCTCTCGCTCTCAAACTCCCTTTTGTGGGTCAGGGAGGGTTTCTGTGGATAGATCCTCTGAGGCTTCATGGATTTAATCCTGTGCCTATGTCGGCGACTTCATCTCCGCTCCCTTTGCCCCCCTCTCCGGGGCCCCACTTCAGCTGCTCTGATAGCGCTGTAGATTTGGCGCTTGTTGCTGAGAAGTGTAATTTGTTTCTCCCAGATTGCAATCCGCCTTAGCTTTCTGTCTAAGGTGTATGTACGACATTGTTGTAAATACTACTGCTGGTGACCATTCACATAGCTTCAAGCCTGGGGTGTCCCAAGGCGGCCTGTGGTGCTCCACGCGCCTCTCTACCGTGCATGATGATACCCTGGGTTACGAAAACGAAACTCTTAAAGTCCACAAGATAAACTGACTTCGATCTGTACATAACGGTGAATTACGATATATTCCTCGTATTTGAGGGCTGGTTTTGCCGGGGATGCCGTTGGTTTTAAAAACCTAACGTAATTGTGTGTGTTTTGTGGGTACCTGTTAACGAACTCCCCCCCCATCTCCAGTAAGGAGTACGCTGAGCCAGTCTGATCTTGGAATGTCCTAGCGATCGACCAACCACCTGTCATAAGGAATACATGCAGGCGTGTTTTTATGTAACACAAAGCATTCTGGTACTTGTAGTGCCCTAATAATGAGACTGCTCCCAATGTGCTTGATGGTAGAAACCCAGAACAGGCTCAGACAGCCTCAAACCAGGGAGCTGTTCAACTTGCCTTTGTGTGATTTTTTTTAATGATTAAATGTAAAGGCCCACCTACTTGAGACTTCAACAAGCGTTTACCTGGCTGTGCTAACCTGTTAGTTGTACTGTATCTACTGTTGCAAATGTGCAGAATAAAAGTAGGGAAAACGTTGCTTTAAAATAGTAGCCCTGTTGCTCGGAAACAAAAGGTCTGAAAGCAGGAAATTAAGAATGCTAAACAACACCCCCCCTCCTTTTAAGTAGACGTGATCCGCAAAATGCCAGGCCTGCAGGGCCAATGGTAATGCCCGCGATGTATGTTGTGAACAAATGCACAATGTAATTGAGACTCTTACCGACTGTGGGCTAGACCCAAAAACTACAGAATCCATGGCCTGTGGCAGTGCCGCTCCCAGGAGGGTGGGAGGGTTCCTGAGCCCCTGCAGTGGTGCACAGGTGACCTTTGTAATAATCGCACTGCTTGGGTGCCCACTAACCGGTGCTGTCCAATGCCAGGGTTGATCAATACCAGGGCTGCCCAGTCTAGATTCTGTCGGGTGATGCCAGCTGTAGACTACCTTCTATACGTCCAGACAGTCAGTTACTTTTTCAAAAGATCTTTTTAGGTCTTGCCTAGGCAGCGTATGCGCTGTCTATTCGAAACATTTTGTATTTAGAATATGGGCTATAAGCACCGCCCATCTTTCTAATTGGCTCCTTTTACTGTCCTTCGTAAATGTCTGTATTTCTTTGGTTAATATGTTCAGTAGTCCCTCCTTTACTACTTTGTAACCTCCCATGAAGACTGCCCCTGTTACATGTGCTCTTACTCTTCATGTTATTTATTACTTTGTAAGACCTCTTAATTTTTTATTTTTGCTTGGTTAGGTTCAAGAACTCGCTTGCACCCACGCTCTCTCCCGCTGCTCGGGCTGCTGCTGCCTCCTCCCTCCTGTTTGTTTATTATTTCTTTCCTGCCTCCAGCCATCCCTCCACCACCACCTCCTGCCCACCAAGGATTTAGACCGTTTTTATATTATACAAGACCATAAGGAGCTTACCTCACACATTTGTTCTGGTGTTTATTAAAACGAACATCCGGATAATGCCATCTTCTGTTAAATAATTCTTAGCTTCAGTGTGTTGTTTTTGTAGTCATTTGTGGTTGTTATGAGGTGGAAACTTGTTTTGGACTTTTCTGGCAGGTCAATAGTGTTTCGGTCTTTTTTCAAAGGGCATTATGTTTGTTTTACACTTCCTAGAGGCACATGACCTCTGCAGGGCAGTGACTATACCGAATGGAGGCAGGAGCAGTGATGTCCCGGCAGAAAGTTGGGGGAGCCTATCACCGTGGAGAAGCGTCACCATTTTTTTTTTATGGGAGGTTCACTGCAGCCAAATGGACTGCTCAGGCGTAATTACAAAGGCACTGCATCACTTTGCTGCCACAGCGCTGATAGTCCGCAGTGCACCGTGATTGTTCCTTGCACCTTTATTTTTTAGTTACATTTTTTGCAGTTTTGTATATTGTGAACCAACTCTGAGACTTGAACCTGATTCTCCAGTCCGGAGTTGGCAGCTCTGGTCGTAACGTAATATCCTCTCCTTTGCCTGACATTTTGAGAACATGGCAGGTCCACTGTCCCCATTTCAGTTAGTTCTACTCTCCGGAGTTCCTAGGCCTCCTTCCGCCAGTCACCTTAAGACACAGCGTGACAGTCAGTAGGCATAGGCGATGCACTTTATGCCCCATTCCATGGCAGCCAGTTTTGTTAAGACTGCTAGTGTATGTCTTGTTACTTTCCGTAGGACATTGGAAAGCCCGGTAAGTAGGGCTACAACTCCCTCACCTCATTTGCCATGCAGCTGGATGTCTCTTTCTAGCCGGAGGGCACAGTAGCTAGGTCACCAGAGGGAGGGTCAAATTGATGCTCTAAGTAGACTCAGAATAACCTCCAAAAAGTGTTTTTTGCTAAACATTGCTTAGTATCAGGTGGGCGATTTTTTTCAGAAATGTCAAAGGCTTTGGGATATTGGGTGCAGTTTCTCTTCACTAAGTTGGTTTATATAATTTCTGTTGAGATGATAAACATCTCTTCACCTGGAAAAGACAGGTTTCCCAAATTTACATTAAAATTCTGTGATCCTCAGAGTATTTGATATTTTACTGTTCAATAGTTTTGATATAAAGTTTGACACAAAGCAACTCAAGCAAATACGTGTTTTGCAAAATATGACTTAATTTGTTGTTTCGTTAGGGCTTTCACTTATTATATCAGGTAAGTTCCATTGCTATGTGCTCGTGATCCTGTCCTGTATGGCGTTTTAGGATCCAAGCGAAATTTCCTGATTCATGCCCTTATATAGGTACAATTCACATTGCCCTAATAAAGGCATTGAAATCATACCCATATTTAGACATCGCCCATGCAGTCCAAATACAGGCATGGCTACTTCCACCTGCACCAAAAAGTAACAACGATTTCTTGGAAAATCGGCTTAAAGCAGTCAGGGACATCCCATTGAAGATTGATTTGTCCAAGAACTCATGGAGTTTTCAAAGAACTACCATTCCCTTGGGGTTCTTTTCTGACGTTATTATGCCCGAATTTACGTCAAACAAGGCACCTTCAAGGTATAAATATGCCTTCACTTGCTCTAGCAAAGACACAGTGGTTCAGAGCAGCTCGACTATCTACTTGCCTGACGCAGCTCGCTACAGCAAGTGACGATGGAAGCCGACCCTCCAGCTGACGCACTGATAGAGAAGCTGCCCTTTCTCTCACCAGGAATCCAGCTCCAGTGTTTCCAAGCTCCCCTTGCGGGGTGTTGCGAAATCGAGTCAAGAGACAAGAGATACCAGACCTCCTTCATTCTAAACTAAGGTATGGAGCTCAATGAAAACAAAGACAGAGCACAACAGTCCATATGTTTCGTTTCATAAACTTTTATTCGATTGACATTTGTTTTTGCAACCATAAAAAGTACAAAAAGCAGTTAAAGAAGTTTTATACATTTTAAAAAGACGTTTACAGAGTAAGTCAGTCATGGTATAAGGAAGGTATAACAGAACAAAAAAGAACAAGTATTAACATTAACTAAAAAATGATAATTACTCATGATTGCGTCGATATATAATATAGGTTTTTAAAAAGTTAGCTATGAACTTTGCAATAAAGCTTGACTCCAGGGATTGCAAGGACAGGTATGCGGGTTTACATGATCTGAGACCTAGTAATTTAAGAAGAGGCAAAATCCAGACCTTTCTGGGAAAAGAATAGAATTTGTAGAAAAATAAAATATGCATTGTCGATTGGGATGAAGAGTCATCACAGGGGCAGGGAATGAGTGTATGAGACCAGTCTTGAGTGTTAGGGAAAGTGACTAGCCTGAAAAAGAAATTAAAACGAAACCTAGTGAGGAGGTACTTTTCATAATTGTTTAAATAAAAAGTCAAATATGGTTGTATTCCCAGATGGGTCTGGACAGCAATAATTTGAGAGTTTGTAGGTTTTGCCAGTTTTATTACGCTTCGAAGGGCTCTGAGGTGGCTCAGACACAGTTTTTTGAGCTCTTTCCCTGAAATGTCACCCATTGAAGGAGGGTCCAAAAAGAAATTGCTACGGTCCATATCCCGGCTAAAATTCCTTATGCAAACTAGCCAGGATATTTTTTCCCAGTTGTCAAGGGCAGTGCAATCCAGAATTAGAGATCGTGTTAGGTGGCACTCCTCTTTGGTCCATATGCGGTGCCACAAAAGCATGGGCTGGCAGCGAACAGTGTCCGTGATGTAATTCATACCTAGTTCGGCTAGTGAAGCATAGGTTGGGGCGCTAGATGGTAAGGACAACAGGTATTTGGCAAACCCATTTTCTACTATTTGTAGTGGGTTGATTGGGCCATAACCCCAAACACCTGCACCGTACGTGGCCACACTGTGGCATTTAGCATAATATATTTTGAGTAGTTCCGGAGGAGCTGGTTTTCCCAGTGTCCTAGAAAAAGAAACTAGGGCTGATGTAGTTCTCTGGAAGAGCAGTTTTTTGCTTGCCACCGTCTGCCGCCAACTCAAAGATTCGTCCACCAGAATTCCGAGATAGGGATAAGCATCAGTTCGTTCCAGCTTAGTTTTGTTAACAAAGATGGGTTTAGGGTTTTTTAGTCTTGGGCCAAAATGCATTACAAAAGTCTTTTTAATGTTAACTTTGAGGCCCAAAGAGTCCATATAGGAACAATATTTGTTAAGTTGTACTTGCAACTGGGTCAGGGTCCTGGCAAAAATAACAGAATCATCAGCATATAGAAGTGTTGGTATGGGACGATGATTGATTTGTGGGAGATCCTGGCTCCCTTCTAGCAACGCTGCCTCCAGCCCGTTGGTGTACAAGTTAAACAAGAAGGGAGCCAGGACACAGCCCTGTCTGACCCCCTGTCTGATTTGAAAGTGGGAGGTAAGTTCTCCATTGATCCCATACCTTACTCTCCCCGTTGCGTTTGAGTACAGTTTGCGCAGGAATACAATAAGGGCGGGATCGACTCCCATTTCCTCAAGCAAGGCCCAGAGTTTAGAATGCTGTACACAGTCAAACGCTGCACTTAAGTCAACGTAGACAACAAGTAGATGGCCCTTTTTGGCGTTCACATACTTTCCGGTCAGGGGAAGAAGATTTAAAGTCTGTTGCACGGTCCCAAGACCCGCCTGGAACCCAAATTGGAGGTCAGTCATGATTTTCTTGGATGTTGCCCACTCTTGAAGACGCACCAGTAGTATTCGACCTACTACCTTACCAATGGAGTCCAGGAGGGAGATGGGTCTGTAGCAGACCGGATCGTTCCGGTCGCCCTTTTTGAAAATAGGGAGGAGAATAGATGATGACCATGAGTCAATAAGGCCTACTGTTGTTACTGCTGCCAGGACTTGGGTGAGAAGTGGAGACCAGAGCTCGATGTTGTGAGTAAAAATGTCTACCGGCACCCCGTCCGGCCCAGGGGCCTTACCTGATTTGGAGGCCTTTAGAGCTCTGACTACTTCACCATGTTCAAAGCAAATATTTAATGGATATGTCTTTGAAACCAATGTTGTGGGTAAAGAAGGGTCCCCCTCTGTTGGATTAGGTTGGGAGCCACCAAAGATTCCCGAAAAGTGGGCAACCCACTCTTCAGCTGTCACTGCGACGTCAAGATGTTGAACAGACGGCGAGTCGGACAGAAAGGGGGATTTTACGACTCGCCAGAAGTGACCACTATCCCTTGCGCGGCAGCTGTCATTGGAGTTGTAGCCACAGATTCGCCTTAATTTCTTTAATGCGTTTTGCCCTTTCGTCCTTATAGAGTTTTCTTAACTTGGCAATCTCGGGGAGGTTCCTCTGAGTTATCCGCAGAGCTGCCTTAAGATTTGAAACTGCTTTGCGGCATCCAGGATTAAACCAACCCTCAGCCTCATATGAATACAGATTGTTACAGCTACAGCCTTGGCTGTAGCTGTAACAATCTGTATTCAAGAAATACTATGATGAAGATGGCTAGCTGAACAAGAATCGACTTTATGAACTTTACATTAAAACAATTTTGCTGATTAGGCTTAATCAGCTGTTTACATATGGACTGTTGTGCTCTGTCTTTGTTTTGATTGAGTGATATATTCGGGGTGGCCCGTTTTATATTAGATTATACTGTGGGTGGCACGGTATAAGACATTGAGCACGCTTAAAAGAGAAAGTTATGAAGAGACTTTGATGCAAACTTAACAGAGGTGCTGGCTACGTTGCTAATTTCCACAGCCACCTTTTCCTTCTATAATTAAGGTATGGAGCTGATTAGACCCTATGAGAAATCTTGGATAGATTCTTGGCAAAGAAACTAAACCTATGCTACACCACATTTACTTCTTCCCTTGTACTAGACTTAGGTTAGATACATTGGGGTAGGCGTATTTTAGAAGCACCAGTTGAGTACCTTTAGCCATTGTTATTTATGTATGTATTTTTATGGCTTAGAAAGCATACCATGCTTTTACAGTATTATTTCATAATACTATTCTCGCTGTACGCATTGTACATTGCAGCTTGCATTACGATTGTAGCAGTTCACTTTACTTGCATGAGAAAGAAGACTGTTCAATAAATCCTTTTATTGAAAACGCCTGTCTCTCTATTTCTCTGCACCTCTGATAAAACGAAGCATGCACGATTGACTGAGTAAAATATCTATCTATTGTTTCCACGACTCTGAAGATACGTTTATTCTTGGGGAAACAAAGTTGTCATGTTTATGCGGTTGTCAGAAACTTATCCCGTCTTGTTTATTCGAGAAAGTTTCTAGGTCCACGGGGAAGTGGTGCAACCTCACTCACAGGGTGCATCGGCGTTCCATGCAAGTGTCTGAGTTCCGACCTGTATTTCGAACGGGGCCATGTGAGGACGTAGCGGGTAAATAGTGGATTTTTCCCAATTGACTCTGAGGCCTGAGGCCTTCGCGAACTCTCTTAGCAACAACTAGATAGGTGTTAGGTCTTGGGTAGCATCACAAACATAAATTAAGAGGTTGTCTGCATATAACGATACACAATGTATTGTGTCTGCCAATGGAATACCTCATGCCTGACCCTCCTGCCGCAGACGCATCACCAGGGGCTCCACCGCCAGGGCGTTCAGGAGGGGAGATAATGGGCACCCCTGCATAATGGGCATCCCTGCCTGGCTGTCCATGCTGGTTATGATGCTGCAAAATGTCAAATTGGGTGTAAACCCTCAAAATTGAACTGCACATTATTGTATAACTGGGAGTCCAGATATATTTCAGCCTTCGACTTCATCCCATAAATATTGTCGTACATATTGGGAAATTCCTACTTGCAACAATAAATTAATTAATAGGCCAAGAAACACGTGTTGGTTTGAGTTGCTTATTGTCAAACTTCATACTAAAAACTATTTAACACCAAAATATCAAGAACTTTGATCATCACATCCGTTTAGTGTAAACCTTGGAAACCAGTCTATTCAACTATTTAACTATGCAGAAATTGGAAGGAGCTTTGTATTTTCTAAAGTAGCACAGTTGGTATATCAAGTGTGCCCGTCCTTATTTTGTGTCAATCTCTTAACTTGGATTCATTGTTCTCCCTTGTTCTTGCCTTCCTGTGACGTACCACAGTGACTCACACTCTTGTCAACCCGTTTTTAAAAACAATATTTTCCGTCAACCATTGTTATTAATACTTTATGTGGTTTTTTGAGATACAATTAGTTTTAGATAAGACTCCAGTTAAGGTCTCACTGTTTTTTTTTTGTTAGTGGGGAACATTTTGGAGTTTCAGTTCACTTGTTACTCGTGAAGGGGGGCGTGAAGTAATGCGTGAGTACATGATTGTGTGTATCTAGGTAGGGCAGCGTGTACTGGCATTGGAGACGTGGTGCATTTGTAGATGGATGTGGATTTGATGTTGATTGTATACATGGATTTGATTATAGAACATATATTTTAGCCTTCGACTTACCATGGGTTTAAACACCATTCTAAGATGGAAGTATACAGCTTTGTTCATATAATCCGCAGTCACAGCAGTTTGTTTTTCCAAGGCACAACCTGCAGTTTGTTCCTTTTTTAATTTGTTTAGATTTTTGGTTCGCACATCAGGTGATTATTTTTTTTTTTACCACATTCAGAATGTACTCTGGAACACTGAATCACTCCAACCAGTGTTCATCTCCTCAACTTGTGGTCCCATCATATTCACTTCGCTCACAATAGCGGACCACATGCCCCAAGCATGGTTTTCACAATAGGGAACTTGCATTTATCGTCCCACAATCCTTTCAAGTTTGGTGAATGAAACATACAACTGTGCCGTCACAGCAGTTCGTTTATAAAACTCGCCAGTTGTTCTTTTTGTTTACTCAGTATGGGTGATTCTTATCCGTTTTGGAGAGGGCACGGTACCACAGAATCTCTTTAACTAGTGTTTACATTATATTTACATAACGCACATAGCGGCTGACATGCCCCATACACCAGATCTGACCATCAATGGGCTTCCTTTTAGATTCATTGTAAAACATACAATTGCCATCACATACATCCACTCCACTCCAAAACACATAAGTAAAAAACATTTCCATTACAACACCAGTAGCTCTAACTCTAAAAAAAAAGTGAAATCTATTGCATTGCAAATGCTTGTTTGTAGTGTGACCACTGAAAGGTCTTGAAAGAATATCTTGATATGGCGTCCTTCAAAGTTAGTGTCATCCTGTTCTTTTTCCGGCGATTTAGACATGTCACTAAAAGGAATAGGTATGAACAATCCAGGCCTGAAAGAATGTTGACGTTTCGACCCGAATAACACATAATAATAATATCCAGATATGGCTTGCGGGTCTTCATCAGGACAGATATAAAAACAAAGATCAAAGAGGCAACCTGGGATAGTGTGAGTGTAAGGGCTTAGCACAATAATGTAGGCAACCAGGGCCAAGTTGCTCCTGGTGCGGGGGAAATGTAGAGATCAAGCCAAAGATTCTAATAGCGTCAGAAAAATAATTTTCTCCATGCAGCGCCACTCAGAGCCCAGACTGGTCAGGGTACTTAAAGCGTGTGTCTTAAAATAATATTTGCCGCCCGAGTATGATACATATTTTTAAACATCACACCAAGAAGTCATCAACTTCCCCACAGGTGGCCTTCTTTTTTTATCCATGGGAGGGTGGAACCTCTTACAGTTCAACAGTCTCCGACCAACATCTGAGCCCTGCATCTGCCCTGTGGTATTACTACAAACAACAGGATGGTCCTAGTGACTAAGTATACAATATTGAATTACTTATTAATGATCCTATCACTAGATCTTAGCGGAGGAGACTAAAGAGATACAACATTCGGTTTACTTTGAGAAATGAAATCAATTTTATATTTTACATTAGAATTTTTCAAAAACAAACATTAATTGCAGTACGTTTGCTCACTAGACGTGAACAAATTTGCAAAGTGGCATTGCTCATGTGCAGAGTGATTTCAGAAGAAGGAATCATAAAAGTGTATAAAAAAGTATTATTTTTTCTTTCAAGATTGAGAAATGGCTCAAGCAGTTAACAAAGAGGTAATAAAAACCTGTTTGTATGCTGTTTTATTTAATGATTTTTAGTCCATGGTAAAGGTGAACGTTCCAGGAATTTAGACGTGTCACCAAAAGGAATAGAGATAAACAATCCAGGCCAGAAAGAATGTCGACGTTCGACCTGACTAACACCTAATAATAATAATATCCAGATCTGGCATGCGGGTCTTCATCAGGACAGATATAAAAACAAAGATCAAAGAGGCAACCTGGGATAGCGTGATTGTAACTGCTTAAAACAATAATGTAGGCAACCAGGGTCAAGTTGCTCCTGGTGCTTGGGAAATGTAGAGATCAAGTCAAAGATTCTAATAGCGTGAAAAAAAGAATTTTCTCCATGCAGCGCCAGTCAGAGCCCAGATAGATCAGGGTACTTAAAGCGTGTGTCTTAAAATATTTTTTTCCAATCCGAGTAGGATACGTATTTTAAAACATCATACCAAGAAGTCACCAACTCCCCCACAGGTTGCCTTCTTTTTCAGGTTTCGCTGTGCCAGCGCATGCGCTGCAAGACATTTAGTAAACGGGCTTTAAAAAGTCCGACCATGGCCTCAAGATTGCGTGCGTGCACGCGCACAGCCGCCTTCCCTCCACGCGATCACTTTCACTTTTTTCTGCCACCACTCGCGTGCTTTTTTATAAATTTTATTTTAGCACGCACACGCACACAACTCCCTCGCCTCTCCCGCTGTACAATAATTTAAAAACCTGGCGTAGCCTGGCAATGTGGGGGATTGAACCTGCGTGCTTTTTTATAAATTTTACTTTAGCGTGTGTGCGCACACAACTCCCTCCGCCTCTCTCCCGCTGCCTCTCTCCCGCTGTACAATAATTTTAAAACTTGGCGTAGCCTGGCAATGCGGGGGATTGAACCCGGGGCCTCAGACCTCTGAATCATATGCTCTATCACTGAGCTACACCCCAGTAACCGTTTATGATTTTCCACACAGAGCAAGTCTCTCTGCACTTGCGAGAGTTCGCATTGGACCTGCTTTTGCCGTTTCAGTGCGACTATTCCCACACAGTGCCAACCGCCACTATGGTCGTTGCGGAACTACACAGAGGCTGTACTGGACCCCCACCCCTTGTCCGACAATTGTTTGGTTAACCTTGACCCGTGTTCACCTCCAGCTCTTGATGGCGCATCTTTGGAAAAATAACCACTTTGTCGTTTGTAAGACAAAAATAAGGATAACAGTTCAAGGTGGGTAAACATATATTAAAAGTTTTGCATCTATTTAGAAATCCCAAATGCACTGCAATCATTCCTCCAACATAAGTATTCGTAAAGGTCAAAAAGAAGCAGTTGTCATTCTGTTATCATCCATAACTACAGTATTCTTTTCCAGAGATATCTCTTCCATTGAAAGGTTGATTATGTATATATCCCCCAAAAAATCTCGATATAGTCCTCTGTATAAGACTCAGCTATCTACTATCAGAGTGTAGTGCTGTCAGCAACGTGCTATGTAACAGGCCGCCGCTCTCTGCAGGTAACAATCAGCTCACAGATACGGCAACTCGCACAAACAAAATGCCAAACTTTTCCATCCTCTGTAGAGCAATCAATGCCAGGCGCTCCTTCTGGTTATTATTCAAAAGCGGCGTGAGGTCAGTCTGTGTGATCCTTGAAGCAGCTGGCAGTTGTGAAACAGCGGCATGGGGCTGCATCAGCACAGCCTGCAGACAATGGCGCTGTTTCATCATGACATATTAAAGGCTGCAGCCAGCCAAGCTTGGTAGTAGTTTATCTGGGGGGATTTCTTCCCTTTATTCGAACCCCAGGGGTCACGGCGGCCAAGGGAGCTATTGTTAGTCAGATCCACTAGTAGAAGGAGAATACCTCCCTCTTCCATTATTCTCTTTTTATTTTGCAAACTGGCATATGGCTCTTGCAATAAGTCAACAGATGTGGAAGCTGCTAGAGATCATGGGGTCGAGGAGGGTGGACTGGCACCATACCAGCATACGTTTACATCAATTGCACTGCAACACCATTGGTGTGACTAAATATATTATAAAAGAGTGAGGCAATTTTGCACTGTCCTTTGTGACAACCGACAGTTGGAAACAAGTGAAAGCGCGCCTTCAATAGCACATAAAGTGAAAGCAATCCATTGCCTTTGCTTAGTTATGCATTAGCAACTGGCTATATCCGAGCAGTCCTGTTATCTATCACCTTCGGCACATCTCTGGTTATTTATGTGACATTATGAAAAATACCGGTCAAGACAAAGGACTTGCTGTACGGTCACAAACTTTCTTTGTTAGCATCCCTCACACACTTTTAACCTAAAACAGTTGTACAAGGAGACGTACATCTTAAACTTGAAGTCCAAGTGACAGCTGAACCAGACAGGTGAACAAAGGCAAGTGTTACCAAAAAATGACTACAAATCCTAGCGTCCTCTGCTCTGCGGGTCAAGGTGTCTTCGCCCAGAAAGCTCACAGCCGAATCCACCCATGCCAAGCAGTCATTGGTTGAAGTATACTGCATTCACCTCTCATCTAGCCCATGTGCCCGTCAATCAAATCAACTCGCTCCACCATCAATAAACAGCGGCCATTAGAGTTAGGTTGACATGGCAAAACAAGCATAGCCAATAGGTTTCGCCTTTGGGACCTTGTAAGTTTTTAGTTATCCAGCATAATATCCTTGGTGCTACAATATCAAGTGTTGCATAGACATTAGGTCTCGCCTTTGGGACCTTATAAGTGTTTAGCCATGCAACAGTTGGTGTTGTTGCACTAAGGATATTGAGCTGCATAACTAAATACTTATAAGGTCCCAAAAGCGAGACCAATTGGCTATGCCAATGCTTGTTTAGAACTTCTGTTGGTCATGGGAGGGTGGAACATCTTACAGTCCAACTGCCTCTGACCAACAGCAAATCCCTCCATCTGCCCTGTGTTATTAGTTACATCTGCCATGTGATATTACTTAACACCAGTGTTCTGGATAACCCATGCCTATCATAATATGCAATGGGGTGGATCCCAAATCAGGCCTGCAGGAATTGGAGGAGAAAAAGATCGATGAACATCATTGCCATCTTGAACACACCAAGGGAATCAGCTTTTAGAAGCTGAAGAAGCATTTTTGGAAAAATTTGCTGATGGATTTTGGAGTATAATATGCAGTAACAGTCTAAGCATTCAAGTAGGAAATCTCGTTTCCTCTCTTCTTATTACCTGATTAGCTAGAAGTTTGTAAATGCACTATCCATTGCAGCTGAGAACAATAATGTGAATTTCAACACCGAAAGGAAATTGAACACAAGAGTTTTCTTGCAAAGTACTTGGAGCCTCCAACTGTCGTGACAACCCTAAATATTTCTCAGATACAATTTGCGTTGAACAGCTAAGCATATGCTCTTTAATCAAACTAAAAGGCAGGTCCCCTGCTCCACACCTAGAGAAAAATTATTCTAAATGCACATAAATATATTTAAGAATCTTTTTTTAACTTTGGAACACAGGGTAAAAAGGCCGTGTAAGACAGACCTCCAAATCTTTGTTTTCGTATCTTCTCTTTATGTTTTGTTAATCAATTTTAGAGAAAGCTTCCTTACGTTTTATTAGGAGAGTCATCAGACGTTTCCATGGATTATTTTAAAGTTTACATTTCCAGGTCCCCTGCTCCACACCTAGAGAAAAATTATTCTAAATGCACATAAATATATTTAAGAATCTTTTTTTAACTTTGGAACACAGGGTAAAAAGGCCGTGCAAGACAGACCTCCAAATCTTTGTTTTCGTATCTTCTCTTTATGTTTTGTTAATCAATTTTAGAGAAAGCTTCCTTACGTTTTATTAGGAGAGTCATCAGACGTTTCCATGGATTATTTTAAAGTTTACATTTCCAGAGACCACACTAGCTCTTTGTGTCAGGCTTGTATCTGTCTCACAGTAAGTTGAAATTACAGAGGGAAAAAAAAGCACACCACTTTGTATATTACGGGGCAGCCCATTTGCGTGAAATGTACATCAAAATTCATCCACCATCTGTAAAGCAGATAAGCCGATGTTAAGGCAGCTGAGTTAGCAGAGGCTCCCAGCAGATATAAATATTGACACAGCTTGGAATAATGTCAGGGATCTACTACTCGAATTTCAAATAAAAGATTATACATGTTAGTTATACCATACTGAAAGTCTTGAAGCCAACACTGCATGCCAGAAAGCTACTGAGAATAGATACATCAAAGGGGGTAAGAGACCAGATGCTATATTAATGCCATTCGCTTTGAAACATAAGTAGCGAGATCCTTCTAAGCAGCCCCCTTTCTGGTTGAATAGTAACCTTGGGATTAGATGTACACTGGAATGATTCCTACTTCCATTGGCCGCATTCAGTGACAACATCAAAGGTTCTTAAGTTTTACAGGTGGTAGTATGCATAGTCTGTGCTCTTTGCCCTATTGCTGAACCAAAGGTTCAAAAGGTTCAAAATAAGCTTTATTCGATATTCAGCAAAGAAATATCATATAAGCGTAAATATTTCATAAAATATCATACAAACATACAATTACAGAAATAATTTAAAACAAACAATTTGATCAATTCATTAAAATAAGTAAATAAAAATGAAAAAGTGTATCGGAGAAATCATAACCATTTAAAAAGCAAGATCTGGAGAACCAACCTTAGCGTGAAGCAATCGATTAGGCCTTGATACATAAAGAAAAATGACATAGCATGTACGACAAGATACATATATACAATTATTAAGAACATATTGGGCTTTTTCCATTTTACATGCCTGTGCATAAGAGTAATAAACACGTGGTAGCCAGAGTCCCCTTTCACCAAGTGTTATTGTTCATTACTCTGGGGCCCGGGTAAAAATCAAACAAGTCCCAAGTAGAAATAGGGCCATCTCCGGGTTTTGGTTGAGAAAGTCTTAAATAGGGGACAATGTTCCTGTGTTTAAATCTGATTAATATCAGGTCTCCCGGAATGTCTTTAGGCAATCTGCCTAACCACCCCACCCTCCTGACGCTCAAAATTCCGCCATCTAAGGCGGGCGGCAGCGGTCTGTTGTTGTTAAGCCAAAAGATGGTCTTATTTAGCAGATCCTCGCTTGTTTCGTGATTGCCCTGACCAAGTTCAGGCACCCCGGAAAGAACGGACACGTAGGGGGCAGCTTCAGGGGGTAAATTAATTCTATGCCTTCTTACCTGAGGATATCTAGAGGCGTTATAAGGGGCACTAGTAGGCTTAAGAGTGTTATTACGTCCCCTTGGGAAGGGTATGCTCAGGGCAGGGTCAATTGTTCGTGCTTTCCTGTGTTGAATGGAAATAGGCTTGTCAGGGTTTGTACAGAGCGTGGAACGTGGGGAAACAGCAGAATTTGCAGTTGGTGGGTAAGTCCTTTTTACTATTTGTTCAACACTTGTCAACCTGTCTCCCAACTCCTTAATTTTAGTGACCAGGGGTAACAGAGCAGCATTCAACAATCGCTCAAATTGGGCCAATATGGTCGATTGAAGGGGGGGAACACGATTATTTAATGTAGTCCCTGCTTTATGTGGCGTTAATACAATTGGATTGGCGGGGAAGGATGAGGAGCTACAACACATTAGATCGACATTTAATGGAGTTTCCTCGTTGTTAAACAGGATTAAATCAGGGGATACAGGTACAGCCTGGGTGGTACAGTTTATGAGATCAGTGTCTTTACCCACTCTGGGGGGGCTTAATATATCAGGGACATAGTTAGTGCCGCACATGGCATTAAGCTCTTCCCAAATAGACATCATGGGAGGACTACGTAGGGCCCGATTGCGACACTGGACAATTGAACATAGATATGTATAAGGTATAATGTCTCTGTACCTCTAAAGTTAGGACCACGTGGGGTGGCCCGCCCCGTCCTCCTCAGGTCCTCTGAGGGCCACAGAGGGCCCACCCTTTGCCCGGGCTTAGCCCGGCGGTCTAGCGCGCGTCCCGCGGGGACAGGAGGTGTTCCGCTGTTTGTAGGCGCCTCCTGGCGCTGGCTGTCACATCCCAGGTGCGCCTCTGCCACCGGGGCACCTGGGAATTGTAGTCTGGGTCTTGGTCTTGGTTGCCGATCCCACACGGCGCTCGGTGGGGTGTGTGCTCCAGAGGGTGTGAGAGTGCCCCGGGAGTCTGCTGGTCCGCCTCCCGTTCAACCACAGGTCGGAAATATCCCCCACGGAGCTGTTGGTGCTCCGCTGTTTGTAGGCGCCTCCTGGCGCTGGCTGTCACGTCCCAGGTGTGTCCAAGAATAAAGTAAACTGTTCAGGAATGTATCTGTCCAGGGTTTTTTTTTTTTTAAAGGCTGCTCAACTCTTCCAGCTACCAGGATAACCAGGAAGAACTCAAGGTCGAGCACAGGTGAGTAGTACTGCCGCCTCAGACTCTTCACCAGGAAAACGGCCTCCCTGTTGCGGCTGCCACTGCTGTAAACACGCTGCAAATCGCGGCAAAAACACGTCCGAAAACGGCCGAAATTAACGCCTCCAAAAGCCACCAAAGTGCCTCAATTCAGCACTCGAACGCCAGCTAGCCTGCACGCCGTCCAGAACGCCGGCTGCAGCATCACCAGCAGACGGCCATCAGCGGGGGTGGAGCAAGGAGCTCAGGTGATCACCAGGTGCACCGGTTTAGTTGTGCATGAGAGCTGAACCTTTGAACCTATCCTATGTTTTATGCTTTGATCATAAAACAGTATATGCAGGTGTGTTCACTAGGAGAGTCCTGCCCGTCTGCGCCCGTCCGCGTCTCGGAGGCGGACGAGGCCGGACTCTGGCTTTCGGCTCATGCTGTCTGCCTGCCTAGAGGTTGACCTCCTGCAGCTCCAGGATGATTGCATATAGCGCTGCTACCTTGTATGCTTTGCGCCCCCCTCGCTCTGACTGTCTGTTTCTTTTCCCCGGCGGTCGCCGACTGGGCAAGGGTTGCCCCGTGTGCAACTGGCACCCCATATTATCATCTACTCGTGTTCCATCTACCCCTCCCCAGCATTGCCATTGCGCGTTGCTTAACACTAGGTCCCTTCCTCGCCATACCTCGGACATATGGGATCTTCTCGCGCATTCCAAGATCTCCTGCTTATTCTTAACTGAGACTTGGTTGGGAGTGGGTTCGGAACCCGACATTGCCTGTGCTGTTCCGCCTAACTATTCAATTTTAAGGAGGGATAGAACCGAGGGAAGAGGCGGCGGGGTGGCTCTGATAGTGGACAAGGCTTTTGATTGTTCCTCCTTTGCGGTGGACAACATTGCCGGATGTGAAGCCTTAGGTTTTACGCTCCACCTATCGGCGTCCCAGACCTGTTCCGGCATTCTCCTCTACAGACCCCTGGACCCATAGGGTCCTTTTTTGAGGGTCTACAGTCGGCCTTATCAGTACCATGCATGCGTTCTGCGCATTGCTTGCTATTAGGCGACTTAAATTTGCACATGGACTGTCTAACAGACGCTGAAGCTGCCAAACTCCGTGATATCACGGCGATGTTAGGGTTAGCCCCTTTTATCCACAGCCCCACCCACGTGAAAGGCCACACATTAGATGTGATCTTTTCCTCCATGCCTATTGAGGTGTCCCCTCCACTCCCGGTCCTTTGGTCAGATCATTATCTGATAAACGTTGCCTTAGTGCTTGACTCTAAGCCTAGCCAAAGGGCTATGAAGGAAGGGTCTTGGCAGTCTAGAGCCTTCCATCTAGTGACAGCAGATATGCTCTCCGATGCTCTCTGCCAATACCCGTGTCAATTGACCGGGGTTCTGGAAGCCGACTTAATCCTGGTCCAAAACTGGATGCAGGCAAGATTCGAGGAGCTGGCCCCATTGAGGGCTGCTAGAACAGCCCCTCATCTTAACTCTGCTCCTTGGTTCTCCTCCACTCTACGCATAATGCGACAAGACTGCAAGAAGTTGGAAAGGCGCTGGCGGCGCAAGTATGATCTTGTGGAGAAAACGAAATACCGCGACGCGATAAAGTCATACTACAAACAGATTGCCGCAGCTAAAAAGAGCTATCTCGAGCAGAGAATTGACAAAGCCGATAATACCAGCCGGGAACTCTTTAGAATTGTGAAGGAGTTTGTCAACCCGGTTGTAGGTACCCCTGTCCATTCACATACGGAAGAATGGATTAAACAGCTTGCCGACTTTTTTGTGGCCAAAATCTTAAAGATTCAGGACACTTTTCCATCTGTGGATCCCCGAACGGCTGACGCCGCTTTAGGGGGTAAGTCGACCTATTTAGATCCCTCACAGGCTGAATCTGGGCCCTTACTATCTGTTTTTCCCCAGCTGTCCTGCGAGACTTCGTTTGAGCTGTTATCTCGGCTGCAATCTGGTTCGCCTCTGGATGCCTGTCCGGCGAAATGCTTGGGCAGGGTGGCCTCAGCGTTGAACAGCTTGCTGAACCCCTGCTTAATCTATCATTGAGCTCAGGGGTGGTTCCACGACAGTGGAAACACGCACTCATTCTGCCGTTGATTAAGAAGCCTCTGCTCGACCCCCTGCAATGGGCTAACTACAGACCGATCTCCCTCCTCCCTGCTCTGGCGAAGGTGTTGGAGAAACATGTTCAGCATACTCTGTCCACCTTCATTGAGAGCAACAAACTGCTGCATGACTCCCAGTCCGGCTTTCGTGCGAACTACAGCACGGAGACCGCTCTGGTAGAGGTTACCGACGCCATCAGGGAGACGCTCGATCATGGGGGAAAGGCGATGTTAGTCATGTTGGACCTATCGGCGGCGTTCGACACCGTCCCACACGCAGGTCTCCTCTCAAGACTCAGGGAGATTGGTCTGCGAGGGACGGTGCTGGACTGGTTTTCAATCCTTTCTTGCCGACCGCCGACAGGTGATCTGGGCTCCGCCGTTCTCGGCCGAAATGCCTTCGCTGGAGGTGGGGGTGCCTCAAGGTTCTATCTTGAGCCCCACCATTTTCAACATATATATGGCCCCTCTAGCGGAGGTAGCGGAGGCGTTTGGGGCCCGGGTCATCTCATACGCTGATGACACCCAGCTCTTGTTCACCTGCAGGAAGGGAGAGGTCTTCAACGGCGGCAGAATTAAGGACTGTCTGAGTGCAGTCTTTACGTGGTTTCAGCGGCACAGCCTGAAATGCAACTCAGATAAGTCTGAGCTGCTCTTTTTCGGCTGTGCCCCAGACCCGGGCTGGAAGACATGGTGGCCCCAGGACATGTTCCCCCCAGAGAAACCATCTACTCAGGTAAAAAATCTCGGAGTGGTGTTTGACGATGATCTTTCCTTTCGTCCACACATCCAGGGATTAGCAGGGAAATGTTTCAGCATCCTCAAGATGCTTAGGAAATTTCTTCCTCTGCTTTCACTGCAGTACCGTAGGAAGGTAGTCCAGGCGCTTGTGGGATCCCGCCTGGACTATGCAAATGCGCTCTTTGCAGGCCTACCTAAGTATCTGTTATCCAGACTGCAGATTGTTCAGAATTCGGCGGCCAGAGCCATCTACGGCCTGCCCAGGAGAGCCAGCGCCTCAGCGCTCCTGGCTAGGCTGCACTGGCTGCCAATCTCTGGGAGAATCAGATTTAAACTCCTCACTCTGGCGTTTAAAGCTCTCCATGCGATTGGTCCTAACTATCTGAGGAAACGTATTGCTTTCTATGTGCCACGGAGGTCATTGCGGTCGGCGGACCTGGCCAAAATGGAGGTGCCTGTGGTCAAACGTGTTCGGATGGGAGGTCGCTCCTTCCAACACGTGACAGCCTGCTTGTGGAACGAGCTCCCACTTTCCCTTCGGAAAGCGAACAACCTCCTGGCTTTCAGGAAGGAGTTGAAGACTCTGCTCTTCACCAAGTAACCCGCGGTAACTGTATTGTGTATGCCTTTGGTTTTCCTGTTTCTCTGGGCCTCTTTGCTAAAGCGCCGGGACACCCTTTGGGGTAGCCGTGCGCTCAAAAAGTTCGGCTTACATTAACATTAACAATTAGAGCCACATCATAGCCTACATCTAATACAAAGAAGGGAAATGTACAAAGAAAGGTGGACTTGAAGCACAGGAAATGCTAAAAACCAATGCTAGTAGCAAGCCATGAGAATCACTTTGATTGAGATTACTGGAGTCTACTATTGCAGAATAGGATTGAAAAAAAGAGATAGCCTAACAAGCTGTAATGAAAATCGGGAAATTGATATAATCTGCCATTTAATGTTTTGGCCTTGAAAAGCGTCAGGAAGATGTGGCTTAAAATGTATGGTTTGCTGTCTTAAAAATCAATTGCATTTATTCTTTGGAAGCTGGACATTGCCTTACTGATCGGTTTAAAATCAAGTTTGAATGGAACGTAGAGTACAGCAGACCGAGGGTCACTAAAGGAAATGATTCCCTGAGGCATCCTCCATAAAACTCTACCATGGGAACGCTATTGAGGGATGCAATGGAATCCCTGGAGGTGCCGTCTATTCCACTCCCCAATCTGTCTTTGAAGCTTTCAGCAAAACTATTGCTAAAATCGGCAAGGATTCTATCAAGAACCTCAGATGTCCATGAACTGTCCCTGAAGGCTCACACAAATTTATGTGACTCCCTAAATAAAGAACCAGGGAGAGCCGCATACTTAGCCTTTGACATAAAATTTGAATCAAAAAATAGTTAATGGAACTGAGATGCGGGCTCATCCCTTTAAAAACCTACAAATTTGGAAGACTGTCTGGAACTTTCAGTCAATCAATCAATCATAGCATT
Source organism: Lissotriton vulgaris (assembly GCF_964263255.1). Classification (NCBI taxonomy): domain Eukaryota; kingdom Metazoa; phylum Chordata; class Amphibia; order Caudata; family Salamandridae; genus Lissotriton; species Lissotriton vulgaris. Next base: position 1,247,595,147 of record NC_141689.1, on the reverse strand, counting down.
TGTAAAGCGCACTTCTTACCTGTGAGGGTCTCAAGGCGCTAGGGGGTGGGGGATGCTGCTGCTGCTCGAAGAGCCAGGTCTTGAGGAGTCTTCTGAAGGACAGCAGGTCTTGTGTCTGCCGTAGGTGGATGGGTAGTTTGTTCCAGGTCTTGGTGGTGAGGTGGGAGAACGATCTGCCGCCGGAGGTCGCTCTTTGGGTGCAGGGGACAGTGGCCAGGGTGAGTTCGGCGGAGCGGAGCTGGCGGGTGGGGGTGTAGAATCTGAGTCTGCTGTTGAGGTACGCTGGTCCGGTGTTGTGGAGTGCCTTGGGTGAGGAGCTTGAAGGTTATCCTCTTGTTGATGGGGAGCCAGTGCAGGTCTCTCAGGTGGGGTGTGATGTGGCTGTGACGGGGGATGTCGAGGACCAGGCGTGCAGAGGCCTTCTGAATGTGTTGTAGTCGTTTCAGGAGTTTGGCCGAGGCTCCTGCGTAGAGGGCGTTTCCGTAGTCCAGCCTGCTGCTGACGAGGGCCTGGGCGACTGTTTTTCTTGTTTCGGTGGGGATCCACCTGTAGATCTTGCGGAGCATGCGTAGGGTGCAGAAGGAAGAGATGGCGTTGACCTGCTTGGTCATGGAGAGGGTGGAGTTGAGGATGACCTCTAGGTTGCGTGCGTTGTCGGTGGGTGTTGGGGCTGCTCCCAGTGCGGTCGGCCACCAGGAGTCGTTCCAGGCCGAGGGGGTGGAACTGAAGATGAGGACTTCCGTCTTGTCCTAGTTCAGCTTCAGTCGGCTGCTCCTCATCCATTCTGCGACGGCCTTCATTCCTTTGTGGAAGTTGGTTTTGGCGGTGTGGGGGTCCTTGGTGAGGGAGAGGATCAGCTGGGTGTCGTCGGTGTAGTCAGCAGTGTTGGCTATTTAACTTTCCGAAGGAAACCCTAGCACACCTAATATGTGTTTGCCCAGCTTTAAAAAACTTGAGAGGCTTTTTGCTGAAACCGCTGTTTTGTAATCTCGGTGTAAGGGACTGCAACAAAGCTATTTTTGCTTTCCTGAATGGTATGAGCCCATTTCTTAAAGAAACTCAAAAACTATTGGCCTTGGCACCATAAATCCCTAAATATTAATGTTTTTAATTGCGGGAGGGCCTAAGTATCTTATTTTTTAGAATCGGTTTTAGTTTATTCATAATTGACGCACTTGCACTTTATGGAAACTGGCCCTTCTATAATGTTTCACTATTCTATTGTGTTGGCTATATTGTGATGGTTTTTAATAACTTGAAACAATAAAATGTAGCTATCTAAGTTTGAACTCTTTGAGGATGTTCATTCACTTTAATTTAGATTAACAACGCTGTGGCTCTATAAATCTAGCCTCTCGTTCACAGTGAAAATTGGTGCTTATTTACACCAGAATATAAACATCATGCTAAGTATTAAACACAATAAGACACACACTCTTTTCTCTATATCTGCTAGCCTGGGATTCTGTAAGTGGATGTTCACGCATTCAAAATCTCCTGTTGTAATCTATTTTCCAGGATTTAAGAAGCACAAAAAAGTGCTGAAGTCAATCCAAGCTTATCCACTCCACTGGAAACTCAGCTAGAATTTCCCAAATGAATCGGAATCAAATGGATGTCACACCACTTCAGATCCACCACTTTGCAAAATGAACACGTTCCAAGTGCCTTCAGCATACATTTGTGTAAACTGCTTTGGTGGGATATGTTGGTTGTGAATGAATTGTGCTGCAGCAAGTCCAATTTTCTCTCAAATTTGATCATTAACAAAGTTATTGAGATTTCTAGAGCAGTGAAAGCAAATTATTATTATTATTATTGGGATACTTATATAGCGCACAGCTACCTCCAACGGAAGTGTCCCGGCGCGTTTTCTTGGAAGAAAAAAACAAACTGCAGAAAGCAAGACAGAGCAACAGAACCGTCACTACAATCGAAACAGCCAGGTTTTTAAAGCTTTCCTAAAGAGAGGTTCCTTTTCCATCCCTCTGAGTTCCACAGGCATAAAATTCCACACTACGGGAGCACGTACCCAAAAGGCCCGGCCACCCATGCGGCTTTTGAAGAATCTGGGAATCTTCAGAAGGTTTTGACTATTTGATCTCAAGGTTCTGGTCTGCAAGTATCTCTGGATCCTGACCCTGAGATACTTAGGGCCAGTGTAATGCAGGGCTCTGTGTACCAGTACCATAGATTTAAACAACACTCTTTTCTTCACCGGCAACCAGTGAAGACTCTCCAATGTTTCTGATAACTCTGGCTGCCGCGTTCTGGATAAGCTGAAGTCTAGCGATCAGGTACTCGGGAGCACCAATCAAGAGACTGTTGGCATAATCCAGACGCAAAGTAATGGTGGCATGTACCACCGCTTGACGGCAGTCCATAGGAAGATAGTGTAGAAATCTACGTAACGTTTTAAGTTTCCAGAAACCGCTTGATGATAACTGCGCCACATGGTCCTTTCCTGACATTTCTATGTCCATTTTGAAACCTAGATTTAACAGGTATAGGGGGAGGGTTGAGAGCGGTAAGCCCACCACTGAGCCGAGTACAATGGAAATTTGTTGTTAAATAAGAGGACCTCAGTTTTTTCAGTATTTAGCCTCAAGCAATTGTCTGACATCCAAGCCACAATGTTTGACAGACACTCGGACACAGACAGACACAAATCCCCACCGTCAATTTCCTTAAAAGAAAATAGCAGTTGGGTGTCGTCAGCATAGTTGACCAATCTCATCCCACACTTTTCAACTATTGAGGCTAACGGAGTAAGATAAACATTGAAAAGAGTCTGGCTCAGAGCGGAGCCCTGGGGGACTCCACACAATAGCCATTTTGTTGTTGAGGTAAAAGGGTGGAGAGTCACTTGCTGAGAGCGCCCCTCCAAAAAGGTCCGGAACCAGGAGAGAACCGAGCCAGAGGCCCCTAGACTTTCTAATCTGTGCAGAAGGATCTTGTGGGACACTGTGTCAAATGCTGCGGAGAGGTCTAACAACACAAGCATTGCACAGTGTCCCTGATCCACAGATTCCCGCAGTGTCTCTGCAACTTCGACCAGTGCAGTTTCAGTACTGAAACCCTTTCGGAAACCTGACTGCGAGTCATGTAACAGATTATTCAATTCAAAAAAGTCAGCAAGCTGCCGCTGCACTTCTTTTTCCAAGATTTTCGCAGGGGCCCAGAGGAGCGAGATGGGTCGATAATGTTTCAAAACCAAAGGGTCTGCGTTTTCTTTTTTTAGAATAGGTCTCACCAAGGCTTTTTTCCAGTCAACAGGGTAGATGCCGGACCCCAGTGACTGGTTCCAGATTAGATTAAGAGCTGGATTCAGTACTGAGGCCAGGGTCCTATAGAACCTTGCCGGTAAGGAGTCTTCAGGGGACCCAGATTTAACCTGTGTTAGGTCAGCCAATGAGCATTGTACATCAAATGGACCATCTTTGTGCACTGCCCACCGTGGGAGAAAGGAAGTCAGCATCTTTAGGTGGAGGAAAAGCAGCAGAAATATCTAAAAAAGTTTCGTGAAAGAAGGTCGCAAGACTATCACACAGGGTTTTTAAGGGAGGAATCATGCTCTTTGATGCCTGGGGATTAGTGAAACTTTCCACTATCCTAAAAATGTCTTTCACGGAATTGTTGGACGCCTTAATCTGATTGGAATAATACTCTTTCATACTGATAAGTTTTCTCTGGTGAAACATTCTGAGAGAGTTTCTATAGATGATCTTGGCTTCAGGCGTATAACCCCGTCGCCAGGCTCTCTCCAATTTTTTGCAGGCGCTCTTCAATTGTTGGAGCTCCTCCGTGAACCAAGGGGCAGAAGGGGTTTTTCTAACCAAGGTCCTTATTCCAGTAGGGGCCAGCTTATCCAAGATTGCCGCTATAGATGCTTCAAATTTATTAACATCAAGTAGGGATCTCTACAAATCCCAAATTCTTATAGCTCTTAATATTATTTTTCAGATCAGAACATAGTATCATACCTCTTCTCACTCCATTCTCGTTACAGGAGATTTACCATAATCCCAATTAGACCTCAAATATGGGTTTGTAACAAATCAGTGTTCTGAACTGTGCAGGAACACCACACTCCCAGAATGTTTCCTGTATTGCTTATGTTAGGTAAACCTAACAAAATTGCTTAGCGATTATGGTCCACGCTATAGGAAAAAAGAGGATGAGAATTGGTGCAGGAGCACCTGTAGTCATTCCTCATTCCCCAGGAAATAATTTGGAATACTGCTAAATTATTGTATCCTGTAGTATCAGTAGTTCTAGGGGTGGGAATCACAATATTGTGATCCCATGTATTCTTTAATGAGTACCTCAGAGCAATGGCTAGATTAGTCATTATACTTGCCACTCCTCAGAGCCATCTGAAGATTATTGGTTCACTTGCCACTACAGAGTCATCTTACATATCAACAGTGAAGGTAGGGAGGACTCCACTGAAACAGTTTAGAATCAAATGGCACAAATTGTGCTACGGTAACAAGTTGCCTCCGCTCCTTTACATCTTAATGTCTGCCTACCTTGATTTCTTTATCTGTTTATTCCTTTATGGATGGCTTTCTGGGGGGAGTGTGTGTGTGTGTGTGTGTGTAAATGCCATTGCAGCAGAAGATGGGCAATGGGCCTGGCCAAAGGCCACATGCAGGCATCCAACCCTGCACTGGCACCCAAGCACATAACCTTCAGTGGTGGGTTGGCCATGTGGCCAACCTCTCCTGCTCACATCCTATGGCTTGCACAGTGGAGGTTCACTGGATCCTTTTATATTTTTAATGTTTATAGTAATACTTTACCACAAGCCCGGGTGCGAGCGAACCAAAGTAGGTACAGAGACGGTAGAGACCCTTGAAGACAGCTTGACTACAGGGCCAACTTCCTTCCGTCCGAGGTGTCTGAAAATACCCACTGCCAGGGTACCACTGGACCAGCGAGTATTCACATAGCTTCCCCCAGACACACCAATATACAAAGAGCTCCCTGGAATACTGTTGAGCCGACCCTGACTTCTAGAGGTCAGGGTGAGCCAGATGATGAAGCATGCCACTACTAGAGTGGGTGAGGGTTGTATAACAAATAAGGATTAATTTTCCTTTTGCCATTTCTCGCAGAGGTGGTGTCTAGTAGAGAAGCGCACGCTTTCTCACATATTGCAGAGGGATACTCGTATGTTTATTGTATTTGAATCCAGGCTGAACATATCCCCCGCATCCCCGGTAAGTTGGTCCTTCGACCGCCCTGACCACATTGTAAAAATATAGTACGGCAATACCTGAAATGTTTTTTTTATATTTAACTAAAGGGGGTGGGAATCCCTTAGGATCCCCTTACATGGTCTTGGGTGTCAGGGTGTGACCACCAGGCCCCCACATGGACTTTTTCAGAACTTTTAGGACTCTGGGACCGTGGTGGCCACAATATTTTGTTCAGAGTTGCTATCAGCCACAATCAGATCACTTAGTAGTGTGCTACCGGTACCATGGGAGTGAATTAACCAACGGGAGAAAAAACTCTGTCGGCTGAACAGAAGCCCATATTTTAAATGTGTTTTGTATCATGGAACTGCTCGGAACAAACCATCAAGAAATAACAAAGAAATTGTTATCCCCTTCATGCCCAACCTGAGCACCTCTTTAAACACTAATTTCTCAAAAACGGCAGGACAGATCTACACCAATCACAAAAAGCATGATTTCTAAGTAAATTTGTAACTTTTTAGTGTTAAATGTGTTCTAATTTTGTTGAGCCCTTTTTAGGTCTCGCCTATGCAGGCCTTGCGCTCTCTGTGAGACATGCTGTATTCAGGATGTGGGGTTTAAAAGCTCTGCTCATTTTCAAGGACTGCCCCAGTTACATGTGATGTTACTCGGAGCTCGTGAGTACCATTTCTTTCTTTAAACTAGAGCACTGGAGACCAGTGCTTGCGGTTTACAGAGCTCTGTTGTGAACAGGGCTGTAAATCTTGCACTTATCTTGCCACATTTGCTGTGCATTCAAAGACCAAGGTCTGTTTTGGCTACAGCTGCCTCCTCCTCCCTCCTGATTTTGAAACTCATGGCCTGGTGTCACGGTCCCTGCCTTCCTATGGTGTCTGCCACCTCTGTCTCAGAGCTTCAGCAAGCATTTGCAATGCAGTAGGTCTTGCATGTTCGAGAGTTTGAGCTATTGGCAATGTAAATAAGTGGGATGGGTATGCTCAGACGTGAGTCCCATGCACTCCACACCACTGGATTCAAGCAAGCCGGGCTGAAGACGGCTGGAATGCCAGAAACCGGTCCTCCGAAGCTTGATTCCGGTCCAGGGAAGGCTTGGCTTGGCAGTTCGGGCTGGACTGTTCCCATGAGGCACAGGGTCAGACTGATTTGCATATGGCCATGTCTGAACTGAGGTGGTGTGGAGTGCAAAAAAACGATGGATTTAGGCCCAGATCTCTGTACTGGGGTGAATGTATGACATTGTTCTGCATTCTGTCCATCAACTGTGGTTTTTGCAATGTAAATGACAGTGCCTTTTATTTATTTGTTTTGAAAACCTGCAAGCCGTGCGTAAACACACACGTTGTACTTATAGTTTTTGCTTACGAAAAACAAGGCTGGCAGTTAAAGAGGCACAGTTACTGCCAGCCTTCCTTCTCGTACGCAAGGACTGTAAGTACAAAGTGCGTGTTTATGCACCGTTTGCAGGGTTTCAAAACTCATAAATAAAAGGAATGTCATTTACAACGCTATTTGCTCAAACTCTCACAAATGCGAGACCTATTGCATTGCAAATGCTTGTTTTCTATATCTGGGAGCAGATGTTCCAATTAACATGGGAAATCACACTTTTGGGACTCCCTCTTTTTTAGGTCTCGCCTAAGCAATCCCGTTAGGGATGGTGGCGAGATTATAGTAAGGCTTTCAAAAGTGTATCCAAACTGCGGATCGGGTCTGTCTGTCTGTCGCCCTCACTCTGTTGTCTGTCTGTCGCCCTCACCCTGTCTGTCTGTCTGTCGCCCTCACTCTGTCTGGATGTCGCCCTCACTCTGTCTGTCTGTCGCCCTCACTCTGTCTGTCGCCCTCACTCTGTCTGGATGTCGCCCTCACTCTGTCTGTCTGTCGCCCTCTGTCTGTCTGTCTGTCACCGTCTGTCTGTAGCCCCCACTCTGTCTGTCGCCCTCACTCTGTCTGTCTGTCACCCTCACTCTGTCTGTCTGTCGCCCTCTGTCTGTCGCCCTCACTCTGTCTGTCTGTCTGTCGCTCCCTCACTCTGTCTGTCGCCCCCACTCTGTCTGTCTGTCGCCCTCACTCTGTCTGTCGCCCTCACTCTGTCGGTCTGTCTGTCACCCTCTGTCAGTCTGTCTCTCGCTCTATGTCTGTCTGTCTGTCTCTCGCCCTCTGTCTGTTGCCCTCTGTCTGTCTGTCTGTCTGTCTGTATTTTTGTCACAATAAAATACACTGAACATAATCTTCACAAAAGTTATTTACAAAAGTTTAAGCTATTGCCATTATAAATTACAATAACTTTTATTTAAGTATTATATATTATCAAAATTAAAAGCCATTGGTATTTGTAATAGCAATACATCTACGTCATGTAAATACAACACATATTGCATTACAAATGCTATAGGTGTCACATTTGCGAAAGTTATAACTATTGGCATTGTAAATGACAAAGCTATTAATTTCACTATTTTCAAAACCATCACATAAATAAAAAATGTGTCATTTACAATGCCAATAGCTCAAACGTTCCTAATGCGAGACATATTGCATTGCAAATGCTTGTTTTTCTTGGCCCCCCCCCCACTAGATGGATCAGAGCAAAACTTTCTATTTAGGAGCCAAGGTGGATCATTATTTTTTTGGGAAAGTTTTGTGCAAATTTGTCAGCACAAAACAAAAATGCTCTTCCTATGGAAACTCTGACCTAATTATAACTATACAATAATGACTTAACTGTGTAATATAAACAAGCACTGGTGACAAAAGGTCAAGTGTAGTTATGTTAGGTCAGAGTTTCCATAGGAAACCCATTTTTTCTTTTCATAATAACTTTCCAATCTACATCCAGTTGTGGTTCTTCATGGCAAGTTTCATACAGATCTGTCAAGTAGGGGCCATGAAAAAGGAAGGGTCACAAAAATGCCATTTTAGTTACCCTAAGATTCTTTGCTTTTCGAGACAGTAAACACGTCCAGTTGATTAGCCGAATATCCAGGTGTTCAGTGGGTTTTGGAACTCCGGAAGAGATGGGGAGGTCCGTAGATAAAAGGGTAGCTCATTCCATGTCTTCACTGCTAGGTTGGAGAAGGAGCGCCCTCCCCATCTGCTACGTCAGATGTGTGTGTGAGGGTTATTGAAAGGGATATGGAGTGGGAGGGGTCTGATGAGCTGATGGAAGTTCAGGCAGTGTTTCAAGTTGGCGGGTTCTCAGTTGTGTAGTGCCTTGTATGCATGGGCAGGAGCTTGAACTGGCATCTTTTCTGTACAGGGATTCAGTGGAGATCCTTGAGGTAGTGGGTGATGTTGGTTCGTCTAGGAAGAACCAGGATGAGTCTATCTACGGCGTTCTGTATGGTTTGTAGTCATTAAAAGAGTCGAGCTGCGATTTCTGCCTAGAGAATGCTACCACAGTCCAGTCAGCTTCAGATGAGGGCGTGGGTGATCATGCGTTGTTAGAACTGGCATCATTGGCGTGAATCCGTCAAAATGGCCCTTCCATTTTGACGGCTTGCCTCCTCTGTTTTCATATTTGCTAGTTTTATGCTTTGGGCACTGTGCCACTGCTAATCAGTGCCGCAGTGAAAGTGCTCCCTATGTTAAATTGATGTATTAATTGGTTATTCCATGATTGGGTTATTTGATTTATCTGTCAGCCCCAAGTACAGTGCACCATGTGTGCCCAGCGCTTGCGGTACAAAAGGGGGTGGTGATGGACGGAGCATCTGAATCAATCAAACACTCACACCCAGTCAAAAGATCTGGGTTTAATCCATCACCGTTCTTTAGCCCACTCTGCCACCCCAGTTCAGATATGGCTATATGCAAATCAGTCTGACCCTGTGCCTCATGGGAACAGTCCAGCCCGAACTGCCAAGCCATGTCTTCCCTGGACCGGAAACAAGCTTCCGAGGACCGGTTTCTGGCATTCCAGCCGTCTTCAGCCCGGCTTGCTTGAATCCAGTGGCAAAGTGAGCAAGGGACTCACGTCTGAGCATACCTGGTGGGCTTGCAGCACTGGTTGTGCCACCCACAGAAGCAGCTTGTAAAGTGTGTCTCAGGCCTGCCATTGCAAAGCCTGTGTGCAGTCTAGCACTGCCATGTCGACTTGGCCAAGTGTACCCACTTGCCAGTCCCTAAACTTTACCTTTTCTTCATATTAGACACCCCTATGGTAGGCCCAAGGGCAGGGTGCATTGTAACTATAAGGTAGGACATGCTTTGATGTGTGTAGAATGTTCTAATAGTGAATTACAGCAATTTTCGTTTTTCACTATTGAAGGCTACCTGTTCTCATAGGCCAGAATGGGCAGTTAGATTATTACATTCTTATAATCCTAACTAACTCAGGGAACATGGTAGAAATTCAAATTTAATATGCCTGAACTCAGAATGATAAAATACATCTTTTAGTAAAGTTGGTTTTAATATTCTGTGTTTGAAAATACCACTTTTAGAAAGTAGGTATTTTCGTGCCTAACTGTCCAGGCCTGCCTCTGCTAGGTTGTGTATTCCTTGTCTGGGTTTGTGAGTGCCAGGGCTGGGAGATTCCAGGAGACAGGCTGGGGCAGCCCGGTGGTGAATAGAGAGATGTGCTTCTAGATGGGAGGGAGGACTTGCACCTGGGACCTGAACAGGGCTGGGCCTTCCCTCTTCAATGTAGGCTGCATCTCCTATGGCCTGTCTGATGTCTCTGCCCTGTACAGCGAAAGGAAGAAGAGAGTCATGTAAACAAAGTGCTCAGGAACTGGTTTGGACTAGGCAGAGGCCTCTCTGCCTTGAGATGTTGGGTCTGCCTGAGTGGGCTTGTGTGACCACTCAGTCTATGGCAGCTAAGGGTGTTCAAGAGACCCTGGAGCCTGAAAGTATGGCCCAGGGACCTTCCTTAAAGAGAAGAGGTAGGGGGCGCGGGAAACCAGCACCCATTGTTCCCATGATTCAGGAGGAGGCAGACATTGAGGGGGATGCCCTTGAACCTACAGGGGAGCAAGTTTTTGAACTGGGGAACCTACCTGAGCTGACCCATTGGCAGCAAGAAGGGGGTCCCTCCAGGGAGGAATGTTGTGAAGACCAGCAGAAGTGCCCTTCTCTTGTGGGTTTGAGGCAACAGGCCACAAACCAGGCAGCAGGTGATCAGTCTGGATCGCATTGGATCGACCTGGAAAATAGTCTCCTGTATAGCTAGCCGAAGGTTGCTGAGCCTGGGTCAGCCTGTGTGCTGGTGGTACCGCAGCGCTTCAGAGCCATCCTACTGGGTTTGGCTCATGATGTTCCTTTAGCTGGTCATCTGGGGCAGAACAAGACCTTTGAAAGGCTTATCTCCCACTTTTATTGGCCCCAGATGCGTAAGAGTTCAGATACTCATTGTAGGACCTGTCAAACTTGCAAGGTAAGTGGGAAAAGTGGAAGGAGGCACAAGGCCCCTCTCCAACCTTTCCCTGTAGTCAGTATCCAATTTGAACGGGTGGGCATTGACATTGTGGGGCCACTGGACCCCAAGGCAGCCATGGGCAACAGGTTTATCCTGGTCTTGGTGGACCATACTACCCAGTACCCGGACGCTGTTCCGCTCAGGACACTGACGGCCCTCGTGGTGGGACGTGCACTGATGAAGATCTTCTCCCGTGTGGGGTTCCCCAGAGAGGTGGTGTCTGACCGTGGTACAAACTTCATTTCTAATTATATGAAGTCTCTGTGGAAGGCGTGTGGTGTTACCTACAAGTTCACCACTCCTTACCAACCACAAGGTTATGGGCTGGATGAGAGATTCAACCGGACCCTTAAAGGCATGATCATGGGTCTTGAGGAACCAATGAGGCGTAAGTGGGACGCCTTCTTCCCATGCCTTCTGTTTGCCTACCGTGAGGTGCCGCAAAAGTCCCTAGGGTTCAGCCTTTTTTGAACTTTTGTATGGTCACCCGGTAAGAGGACCTTTGAATTTGGTCAAGGAAGGCTGGGAGCAATCTCCCAGCAAACCTCCCCAGGATGAATATAGTTACATGCTGATCTTCAGGAAACAGACTCTGCGTTTCAGAGATCTCGCTCAGGCGAATCTGGCAGCCAGCCAGGAGGAAATGAAGCGGTGGTACGATCAGAATGCCACTCTGATTGAGCTTCAGCCTGGACAGAAAGTTTGGGTCATGGCCCCTGTGGAGCCTTGTGCACTCCCAGGCAGGTGGAACGGTCTATATGAGCTGGTGGAGAGCAAGAGTGATGTCACTTATCTGGTGAACTTGCAGTCTCCCAGGAACCCCTTGAGGGTCCTGCATGTGAACCGCCCACTTAGAAAGGTCCGAAGTGGGCATGCTCCTAGAGACGGATGATGGAATGGAGGAGGAGACCGAGCCTCTTCCTGACCTCCTGTCTCCAACAGAGCAAGATGGGTCAGTGGATGGTTGCAGCCTCTCTGCCACACTGACCCCTGATCAGCAGCAAGATTGTCGCCAACTGTTGGGGCAATTCTCCGATCTATTTTCCTTGGTTTCTGGTGTCACAGAGTGGGGCGTCCATGATGTGGACACTGGAGACAGTCCTCCTGTGAAGCACAAGGCTTACAGAGTGACTGACAAGGTTAGGGCTTACATTAAGGATGAAATCTCAAAGAAGTTTGCTTTAGGGGTTATTGAGTCCTCAAACAGTCCTTGGGCCAGCCCAGTGGTCTTGGTCCCAAAGGCTGCCTCGCCGGGTGCCACACCCGAACTCCGGTTCTGTGTGGACTACAGAGGGCTCAATTCAGTCACCAGGACTGACGCCCACCCCATCCTCAGAGCTGATGAGCTCATTGATCGGTTAGGGGCTGCATGGTACCTCAGCATGTTTGATTTGACATCTGGGTACTGGCAGATCACCGTGACTGATGGGGCTAAGGAGAGGTCATCATTCTCCACATCGGATGGACACTACCAATTCCGGGTTATGACTTTTGAGATGAAGAATGCACCTGCCACCTTTCAGAGGTTGGTCAACCTGGTGTTGGCTGGGCTGGAGCATTTCAGTGCTGCCTACCTAGATGACATTGCAGTGTTCAGCGCCAGTTGGGAAGAACATCTGCAGCACCTCTGGGAAGTGTTGATGGCACTGCGAAAGGCAGGCCTCACGATCAAGGCGAGTAAGTGCCAGTTCGGGCAGGGTTCCGTGGTGTACTTGGGTCGCCAGGTAGGAAGCGGCCAGGTGGCGCCCCTACAACCCAAGATTGATACCATCCTAGCATGGGAACCCCCAAAGATTCAGACACAGGTGAGAGCCTTTTTAGGACTCACGGGGTACTACAGGTGGTTTGTCAAGGGGTATGGCAACATTGTTGCACCCTTGACTGAGCTGATTTCCAGGAAGCAGCTCAAGAAAGTGAACTGGACTGACACCTGTCAGAAAGCTTTTGACGCCCTGAAGACTGCCATGTGCACAGCACCCGTGCTTCAGACACCCAACTTCTCAAAATAATTCATTGTACAGACAGATGCTTCAGAGCATGGTGTGGGGGTTGTTCTATCACAGATTAATGAAGAGGGCATAGACCAACCTGTAGCCTTCATCAGTAGGAGGTTGCTTCCACTGGAACAGACGTGGAGTGCAATTGAGCGTGAGGCATTTGCTGTGGTCTGGGCGCTGAAGAAGTTGAGACCATACTTGTTTGGGACTCTTTTCCTGGTTCAGACCGACCACAGGCCTCTCAGATGGCTGATGCAGATGAGGGGTGAGAACCCAAAGTTGTTGAGGTGGTCCATTTCCCTACAGGGTATGGACTTTACGGTGGAACACCGCCCTGGTACAGAACATGCCAACGCTGATGGTCTGTCCAGATTTTTCCGCCTTAGTGAAGACAACTCCCAAGGGGAAGGCTAGTTCTCCCCACCTTTCAGCTGGAGGGGACACTTGTTAGACCTGGCATCATTGGCTTGAGTCTCCCTTCCATTTTGACGGATTGCCTCCTCTGTTTTGATATAGCTTGCTTAATCTCCACAACGGCCCTCACAACGCTAAGGATGCCTGGCCTCCACCTTGGGGTTGCCCAGGAGTGGACGCCTCACAGGGAAAGCCAAATGGGTTCCACAGCGGTATTCGTACATGCGCCTTGAGACCCTTGCGGGTGAGTAGTGCGCTATACAAGTATCAATTTACATATATGTTTTTGCTGGTTTTATGCTTTGGGCACTGTGCCACTGCTAATCAGTGCCACAGTGCAAGTGCTCCCTATGTTAAATTGATGTATTCATTGGTTATTCCATGATTTGGTTATTTGATTTATCTGTCAGCCCCTAGTACTGTGCACCATGTGTGCCCAGGGCTTGTAAATCAATGCTGCTGCTGGGCTTGCAGCACTGGTTGTGCCACCCACAGAAGCAGCTTGTAAAGTATGTTGCAGGCCTGCCATTGCAAGGCCTGTGTGCAGTCTAGCACTGTCATGTCGACTTGCCAGTCCCTAAACCTTCCCTTTGCTTCATATTAGACACCCCTATTGTAGGCCCAAGGGCAGGGTGCATTGTAACTATAAGCAGACCCTCCAGCTTTTCGCGATTTCGCGATTTGCAAAAAAATCGCGAAATCGGGTGAGTACCGCGATGTTTACAATTATTACCGCGATAACTATAAAGAAAGTGTCATCAAAACAAACATTGCCCTTTAAGTGGCTGTTTGAGCACATGTTACTACTGCTGCCGTCCAGCCGTCGAATACCTGCTGCCTCCCACTTGATAAGATCCAATCCTTTAGCCTATGTGGCTTTGATGTGCAAATGCAGCTGGCGCCTCGCTCCGGGAACAGGACTTTTACTCTCATCCTGACGCCTGAGGCTCAGAGAGAGTGTAGGTCGGCTCAGGCTGCGGAAGGATGTTATCCGTTTTCTGCTGCCCGTGCATTTCTTGGCACTAATGTCTAGGGAAAGATTGCTTAATAAATGTACAAGTGCCGGTGGACTGAGTGAGGAGTGCCTGGTGAGCACGCTCCATGCCGTACTGCCTTTTGTTGAATTTTATTGTTCGTGTACCACTGCTCTTATTGTGATGTCTCAGCAAACGCTTGCCTTCTCAGAAAGCAGGATTAGGAAATGGCTGTTTGACTTGAAAGGAGTGTTTTGTGTATGTGGGCTTCTGTCCATGTCTGTGGGTCAGAGAGTGGTCTGCGATCCGTCATATAATTTTTATTTAGTTAGTTGTTAGTGAAGCCCCTGGCGTTTTTTTTTCCTGGGAAAATGTCCTGCTACATGTCAGTGTTTGGGAAGGTGGGAGATTTGCAAAATTAGTCAAAACACTCGTAAGGAAATTATGTTTATTTTTCTAGTATGTGGGATCTGCAAATTGTGAATTTATTACTTTTTTCTGCCTTTTTTTTAGATTATTTCTCCAATGATTTCAAAAATACAACTTTGAACCTTAAATTACATTTCCTAAGTTTTTCCAATGCCTTTAGTGAAATATGCAAAGTTTTGCACAATATTTCAAGGACATTTGTGGAAAGCAAGTCCTGCAATTTTTTACACATTTAGTTTTCATTTTTTAATAAGATTATCTGTTCCAAACTGCCTAGGGAACCTGCCTGTCGATCATTAATTAAAAAAAGAAAAGTTCACAAAAACTGGCCGATATTAATATTTTCGAGAGCATTTACAGCTAAGAACTCATAAGTATTTTTACTTTCTTTGGTCCTCCACTCCTGACCAGGCTCCCCTCCACGCAACGCAAATAGCAGTGGGGCGCCCTAAGCAGACCCTCCAGGATTTCGCGATTTCAGATGAAGAATTGCAATTCCAAGGGATAACAGCCTTCACCTGTGGGCTGCTTCCTCTATTCCATATCCCAGGCTGCCTATTCAAAGTGGAATCCTCTGCTAAAACAGTTTCCATTGATTTAAGGCTGAAAATGAATGATTATGAGTAAAATAAAGTGCCGCAAAAATGCCGCTAAATTTCCATATTTGTACCGCTAAATTTCCATATTTGTGCCGCTAAATTTGCGAATCCATGCCGCTATATCTTGGGGGGTCTGTATAAGGTAGGACATGCTCTGATGTGTGTAGCATGTTTTAATAGTGAATTACAGCCATTTTCGTTTTTCACTATTGAAGGCTACCTGTTCTCATAGGTTAGAATGGGCAGTTAGATGATTGCATTCTTATAATCCTAACTGATTCAGGGAACATGGAAGAAATTCGAATTTAGTATGCCCGAACTCAGAATAATAAAATACATCTTTTAGTAAAGTTTTAATATTCTGTGTTTGAAAATACCACTTTTAGAAAGTAGGTATTTGCTTGCCTAACTGTCCAGGCCTGCCTCTGCTAGGTTGTGTATTCCTTGCCTGGGTTTGTGAGTAACAGGGCTGGGGGATTCCAGGAGATAGGCTGGGACAGCTCAGTGGTGAATAGAGAGATCTGCATCTAGATGGAAGGGAGGGGTTGCACCTGGGACCTGAACAGGGCTGGGCTTTCCCTCTACAATGCTGGCGCCACCTCCTGTGGCTTGTCTGATGTCTCTGCCCTGCAATGTGAAAGGAGAGGACGAATCATGTCCACAGAGTGCTTCAGAGCTGTATCTTCTCTCCCCTGTGCTGGCTCCACCTCCTGTGGGGCGGCTGATGTATCTGCCCTGTACAGTGAAAGGAAGAAGGTAGTCATATAAGCAAAGTGATCAGGAACTGGTTTGGACTAGACAGAGGCCTCTCTGCCTTCAGAGAACAAAGGATGTTGAGGTATAAATATTGGGACCCTGATCCCAAGAAATTAGATCACTTCTCGACAAGAAACCTTTCTGCCAAGGAGAAGAAACAAGGAAGCTGCAGGAGTTGTACTGCCCCTCTGCCAGTGTGCTGTTTGCTGGGTTGGCCTGCAGTGGTTGCTTCATTGTCAAGGGAAAGGAGAAGGAACTTATTAAGGAACTTTCTTCTACAGAATATTCTCCAAGGGCTTGAACTGTGCTTGCCTCCTGCGGAATTCTCAGGGACAAAGGACTTAATCTCCAGCTCCCCTCTGAATTTCCTTGCTGGGAATTCTCAACTCCAGACATTTGCGTGTCACTGGGAGCTGGAAGCGAGACGCATCGAGAGGAAGCGTGTTGCTGCGGCAGCTGAGATCGTCGCATCACTGGAAGAGCGAGCCTTCGGCGCATCTCCCTGGAAGCGTGTGTTCATCGAAGCTGCTTGCTGTCGCATCACCGGAGAAGCGTGACGCCATCGAGAGAGTCGCCATCGCATCACCGGAGAAGCCTGTTGCAGGGCCTGTCGCGGCTCCAAAGTACAGAGTCGTCGTAAGGCTGCCACGGTGTCATCGCATCGCCGCATCAAGGGCGACCATCTTCTCGCATCACAACCGGATCATCGCATCGCATCAAGGCGCCATCTTGGGCACTGCAACGGGCCCACAGGCCGAGAATCTACGCATCACCTCATGCAATGGTAAGGATCACGACGCATCCCCTACTCTGCGCAAGCATTGAGGCACGACGCATCATCTCCTCCGGATCACGGAACCGACGCATCTCCCCTTTTGCGAGCCTTTTGTTTACTTTGCATTACGCATCCAGGTACTTTATTGAGAACTGTGTCGCATTTATCATCAACTTAAACTAAGCAACTTGAATCATCTTTTAAGCAATCTTAAGTGTAGTATTGTGGATTTTTCTCGTCTGTGGTCTTGTGTTTAAGTCTATATAAAGAATACTTATTTTTATAAAACCTGTGTTGTGTCAATCTGTTGTGTTTTCACAGTATTACGTTGTATATTCACAAATGCTTAACACACTGCCTCTGAGATAAGCCTGTCTGCTCGTGCCAAGCTATCAAGGGGGTGAGCAGGGGTTATTAAGGAGTGTAATCCCCTTATCCTGACTTAGAAGTAAGGGTCCCAATTTGGACAAAGGTGAATATCATTGCCAAATAGAGACCCCCAGATCTAAGATGCATCTTGAGCTTTGGGGCAACCATTTGAAAATTTTACAAAGGATGCGGAGGAGACAAAGTTAACCTGAGTCGTCATGGCTAGCTTGTTGTCCAGAATGATGCCTCAGTTCCTAGTGTGGTCAGTGGACATAAGAGGAGATCAGAGTTCTGAAGGCCACCAGGATGTGTCCCAAGGGGAGTTTTTGTTTCTGAAAAGCTGTACCTCTGTCTTGTACGTGCTGAGCTTCTGGCAGTTGTCCTTCATGCAGCCAGTGACATCTGTCATGCAGTTGTGGAAGTTGGTCTTGGTGGTGTCTTCGGAGAGGTAGAGGATTTAGTGTGTTATCGGCGTAGGTTATGATGTTGAGTTCTTGGGTTTTGGAGATGCTGGACAGAGGTATGTAACTGTTGAAGAGGATGGGGCTGAGCGAGGATCCTTTGGGTACTCTACAGATAATTTCTTTAATTTCGGAGGTGAAGGCAGTGTTTTTGTATTTTTTTCCGGTGAGGAAAGAGGCGATCCATCTGAGAGCGGCTCCTTGGATGCTGTTGTGCAGCCTTGTGATGAGTGTGGGTTGTGGAAGACCGCAGTGAAAGGCTACCAAGAGGGTTAAGAAGATCAGAGCCACAGTCTCTTCTTTGTCGGGTAGGGCTCGGATGTCGTCAGTAGCCGCAATGAGGGCTTTGTCGGTGCTGTGGTTGCTTTGAAATCTGGATTGGGTGGAGTCGAGTAGGAGGTTCCGTTCCAGATGTGAGGAGAGTTGTTGGTTGATGGCTTTATCTAATACTTTGGCTGGGAGCAGGGAGACCAGTCAGTAGTTGTTGAGTTCTCTAGGGTCTGCCGATGGTTTCTTTAGTAGGACGTTGACTTCTGCTTGTTTTCAGTCCTCGAGGAAAGTGGCTATGGCAATTGAGGTGTTGTGATGAGTATGTGGCTGATTCTGGCTTCCGCTAGGATGAAGATGTGGTGAGGGCATGGATTGGTTGGGGCCCCTGAGTTGACAAAGTTCATGATGCAGGTGGTGTCCTGTGGGGCGAGTTGGCTCCATTAAGTTAGTCGGATGTCTGTGGTGGTAGCGGGGTCATTGTGTTGCTTGAAGAAGTCGGTGGCCTTTGGCTAGGGTTTGAAGTTTCTGTAGATCTTGTCATGGAAGATGTCTGTAAGGTTGTTGCAGAGATCCTGTGAGGGGTGAGGTCAAATCTGATAGAAAGATAGAACTTTACTCAATGATTATACTTTTGTTTGTTTGGTGTAAATCCATGGAGTAGTTTTAAAGAAATTAGTGTTTAAAAAGGTGGATGTGTGCAGCATAAATATTTTACATTTTAGAAATATCTGCACTATTATTTCACAAATCGTCTGCGGCTACACAATGGATTAGGAAGGGTGTCCTCCCTTTGTGCATTGCTATTTTGTGGATCTAGCTCTGGACTCATGAATCTACGGTATTCTGATTGCATGGCCTTCACAGAAACATTTCTGCTGTGGCTGCCATTGCACAACACTAAGCACCATGTTCGGAAAAAGAAAAAGGGCATATGAACCTTCCATGAATCACCAGGCCCATGTGGGGGGCCCATACCAATTGTTATTATGGGATTTGCAGATTCTGGACTTTCCTTTTTTCCAGCAAAGCCTCCTAGGCCTCATGATTTGTGGATCCAGCATAGGATCTCCAGAACTTTTGTATTGTTTTTATAAATAAATTATATATAGAGCACTATTGCTGTGCTTTACCAATGGCCCCACTTTGGGGATAGGCGCACATGGAGTGGTGGTTGCAGGGCCTAGCTGCCTCCAATAGTGCATGGACTCCTGCACAGGGTAGGGCCTGACTAAATGCTGTGAATAGCAGGAGTTGACTGCCCACAGAGTTCAGGGCAGGCCAGGCACTTCATCCAACCCTTGCTGCATATGGCAATTGTCCAGGCACATCGGATGTTGGCCAGTCTCAGAGTATGAACAGACTAGCAGAGTGGCAGGCTGTAGGCAGGGCCCTACACAACCCCGCTTCCTCCAGCTGAAGGCCATGCACAGCTGGGGTTGGCAGCCCACGATGTGATGGGTGCCAAGCATGGAAATTGGGACTCCACATATGGCCAGAAGTCAGGCCCTGCACCCAGTCCCCACTGCCTCATCGCACAATGCTGAAAGCCTTACGATGTGACTGTTCACCACCTATGATGCGCTGGGTGTAGAGGCTGGAAAAGGCTGCCTGCGCATGGTGGGGAGCCTTCAGCTGGGCGCAGCGTGTGTTGGCCACCCATGGAGTGTTGGGTGTAGAGCCTGGAAGAGGCCAGGACCTCTGGTCAACTCCAAACTCCATGCACAGCCGAATGGTTGTGAGTGTCTATTCCCAGGCCTGTGACCAGCTCCTGTGCGCACTGCTAAAGGCAGTCCCTAGGTGGGGATGGCCACTCACGGAAGGTTGGGCACAGGGAAGTCTTGAATGTTGTATACTATCCAAAAATCCCCATAACTCATAGAAAAAAGGAAAGTTTTTGTGAAGCTTTGTGCAACATTGGTCATAACACCTCAACATATGTTTAAAAAACAGTTAAAGTGCCATTATGGTTACAAATTGAAACTAAAAACCTTATGAACTTACGGTTAAGAGCACAATCTACAAATCTCACAACAGCTATGAAAACTATAACTTACACTCCGAAAGCAATGCTTATGGCCTCACAATAGTTATGACAATAAATATCAGCACCTGAAAGTGAAATTTAATTAAACAACAGCCCATAATCAAACTAATTAATTTCACCATTTTCATAGTCGCCTCTGTCAAGGGTAATGTGATGTCTAATAACATCTGTAGGATGATTTGAACATTTGTAATTGCATCTGTTTTATTAAGGGTGATGTCATGAGCATTACATTTAGTGTGCGAGTTATGATTTGCATTAATTTCTTAATGCCTTTGCGAAATAGCCTCAAAACATCCAACTCCATAGTTTAAAAGTGCGAAGTTGGCACATTCCGTTTTATTTGAATAAACTGCATATGCATTTTTGACATACTAGAGTACTACTTCTCATACCTTTGAAAATTGGCCCCTCTGTATTTTACTAGATTGTGGATGTGAAGCAACAACATGTGATAATCGGTAAGCCCACACTTTTCTCCATATTTCTACCACACACAAGCGATCTGATTATTTGTCCTTTTCTGTATTTTCTCCCAACAGGTCCTCTAATTGCAACCACAGTTTTTTCATTACGAGCTAAGGAAAAAAAAGATTTGTGTCACCTGGACCAGGAGAACTGTCATCAGAGGCAAAACATTTATTGCTCCCCAAGTAAGTGAGATGTTTGGAAAACCTTTAATGTGCATTGAGCACTGTTCAGGTTCTCTTCTCCACAGCTACCATACGTATCAACACATCTGTGCATGTTGTGAGCCATAAGCGCTAATATACCCTGATGTACCCTACAAACATAAATGTTTCATATCAGCCTTCTAAATATTAGACAGTTACCATAGATATGTCAGAATGGGCCAGCCATTTCAGAGCAACTCCATTTCAAATATGCATATATTCACATTTCATTCACGTTAAAAATAAGTAATGCAACAACAAAACCCTCCTTGGGCACAGAATGTCAAGTAAGAACAAAGTTTATAGCATTGCGCATTGCCAAGGAAGTGATGATTGGCAAAAGAATCTCAATCGACATCTTTACATTTCATATGGAGGTAACTACATGAGAATCACAACCCACTGTTACAAGATTACTATTACTTTGTGGACAATGGAGAACATTTTTGTCTAACTTCCGGTCGACACAATGCTCCTGCAGTTTTTTACTCTGTTACTCTGTTTCATACCTAATGCTGTGACTCCATTTGGCACATCTCTCAACAAGGTCTCCCCTTTTGGTGTTATGAGCACAACCAAGGCCATTACTATGCCCTTCTTGGACAAAACTAATAAAAACTATGTTTCCTCACTCTTTTTGGTCATGTCAATTCGTCTAACAGACATGCTTTCTGAGGTCGACATTTTAGTTCAGCCACTTGAGATAGCCCATCCGTTACTTCAAGCCATACTGTTAGG
Organism: Lissotriton vulgaris; assembly: GCF_964263255.1. Classification (NCBI taxonomy): domain Eukaryota; kingdom Metazoa; phylum Chordata; class Amphibia; order Caudata; family Salamandridae; genus Lissotriton; species Lissotriton vulgaris. The sequence continues at coordinate 1,247,574,003 of NC_141689.1, read as the reverse complement.
ATAAGATGGTGTTGTGTGGCGTTTTAGGCTCAGTGTAAATTTTCCCGATTTATGCCCTTATATAGGTACAATCCACATTCCCCTAATATAGGCATATAAATCATTCTCTTATTTAGACATAGCCCATGCAAACCAAATACAGGCATGGCTACTTCCACCCGTACCAAACGTCACAGCGATTTCTTGGAAAATCAGCTTAAGCAGTCAGGGACCTTCACTTGCTAGAATATTGATTTGTCCAAGAACTCATGTACTTTGCAAAGAACTAGTATTCCCTAGGGGTTCTTTCCTGACGTTATTATGCCCAACTTCAAGGTATAAATATGCCTTCACTTGCTCTAGCAAGACACAGTGGTTCGGAGCAGTTCGGCTATCTACTTGCCCGACGCAGCTCGCTACAGCAAGTGCCGAAGGAAGCCGACCCTCCAGCTGACGCACTGATCGAGAGGCTGCATTTCTCTCAGCGAGAATCCAGCTCCAGAGTTTCTAAGCTCCCCTTGCGGGGTGTTGGGAAACCGAGTCCCCAGACTGAGATAGCAGACCTCCTTCATTCTAAACTAAGGTATGGAGCTGATTAGAACCTAGAGAAATCTTGGATAGATTCTTTTTTTTTAATATTTCTTTTTATTGAAACAAACATCAGCATAAAGACATTACAGTGGGTCAAGTACAGTAGCTGAGCAAACGACCCGGGACAACAGAATATACAAGTATAAAGAAAATCATCGGAATTTCACAAGGAGGGGGAATCATCGGAGACAGCCTCGAAGGGCGGCATAAACATTTCTCCCCTGTAGCTATTCCAGGGTCCCCAGATGGTTGACCATTTACGGGGGCGCCCCCTTGCAACATACGTAGTTTTTTCCCTAAACATACTCTAATATAGATTATTCTCCCATCTTTGAAGCGAGGGGGCCCGTTCCGATCCCTATAACTGCGCGATATCACGTTTGGCAATCATATAGCCCAAGGTGACCCATTGTGTCCTTGGATAGATTCTTGGAAAAGAAAAACTAAACCTATGCTACACCACACTTACTTCTTCCCTCGTACTAGACTTAGGTTAGGGACATTGGGGTAGGCGTATTTTAGAAGCACCAGTTGGGTATTTTTAGGCATTTTTATTTTTGTATGTATTTATATATGGTTTAGAAACCATACAATGCTCTTACAGTATTATTTTATAATATTGTTCTCGCTGTACGCTTTATAATTTGCAGTCTGCATTACGATTGTAGCAGTTCACATTACTTGCATGAGAAAGAAGACTGTTCAATAAAACCTTTTATTGAAACACCCGTCTCTCTATTTCTCTGCACCTCTGTAGAAACTAAGCATGCACGAGTGACTGAGTGAAATACTTATCTATTGTTTCCGCGACTCTAGAGATACATTTCTTATTCTTGGGTAACAAAGTTGTCATGTTTATGCTTTTGTCAGAAACAAATCCCTTCTTGTGAATTCGAGAAAGTTTCTAGTGACCTCTGAGCTAGCTGGCACTCACTATTAAGTTTAATATATTCGATAGAGACCTAGTCGACCGCAGTCCTATGTCTAATCTATTAAATATATTATTCCAATGTGCAGAGCCTATTGGGAAAATAGGAACTACACCACAATGGAATAGCCACAACAAGTTGAAAAAAGTAACCCCTGTGGAAGTTCAGTTAGGGCATTGGAATCATCGTATGCCAAACGGTACAGTGAAGGACATTACATTGGAGTATCCTACGCCTCTTGGCATAAGATAACTGTCCTTTCTGTAAAGTTAATGTTTATATTGCTGCTCGTGCAACAGTGCTGGCAAGTAATTAATCTTCTTTAGCATCCTTGTCATTTACCCCCTCAGTCCCTAAGTGTCTCTGGTGGGCTTTGTTGGCCTCAAATTTTGTATAAATTGTCCTGTAATTTTATTTTGTCTTTTGTCTGCTGGATATCCAAAAAAGTCATAAGTCTGTTCCTACACCTATTTTCTAACCACCTTGAAAAATATATGTCGACTGATATCTTCACAAAGCATGGCAGTATTCAGAATAGAGCATGCTACTAAAATGGACTCATCCCGCAGTTGTTTTGCAATACCCACTTTTTAGGCCATGGGCCACCTGTCTATAATGTGGGACATGATGGAACCAGGTCGGCGACCAAATAAAATCTCCCCCAGAGTCGACTGCAACAATTTGCTAGTTATTTCTGTGTATTCTCCATCTACGTACAACCGATTCACTAAATGGAGTTGAGGGGCTAGATAGTAAGTAGCATTCAAAGTTGGGTTGTCCCAACCCTATGTAATCATGCAGAATTTTTAAAATAGTCCTGCATGATCTATTACAGAATTTGACCCCTCTCTTCAATGGTTAGAACACTGTCCAACACTCTAAAGGCCACCGTGGTCAAGATATACAGGCGCTCCCCAAAACACATGCAAGCATCTATGAAATATCCCTATTTTGGCTGCTCCTTTGAGCCCATAAAGCACAGAGGAATGTCTTCCTGAAGACTATTGACTTTGGTGGATCCTCAAAAATCCTATCCACATTGCCCCAAATGAAGTCTCTCTCCTTGTTACATGTCATATGCCAGCGGTATGTGCAGCACTTCAGATCCCAAAGGCATCCCCAGCTAGGCCCCCCATGGTGGCTGAGTGTTTTTGCCTTTCAGTATGAAGTTTTCAACTTTCTCCAGGAACCACAGCATTGATTGCGGTATTCTTTTTCCAACTACACTAGATCATTCCCCTATAATTTGACTGTGTACCTTATTATCCAGCCTCAACCTCAGCTTACAGATGCCCTTTTAAACATTATGCATAGAGGTTCTACCACTAACAAAAATATGACTGGGGAGAGATGGCAGTATTGATGTAAATAGGCAGTCCAGTCCCAGCTCTCCCATAGTTCTATGCACATCTTTGTCCAATCAAATGTATCCAGGCCGAATGTTCATGGGCTGGTGTGGACCTGAACATGGGAATAAACAGGCCGTTCATTATGGAGGTCTTAGAGCCTACATTGATAATTGTTAAAGGATAATATGACTTACAATATTTTTAAACTTTATTAGGTGTTGGGAGACGGACCACCACTGCCTTCCTTATTGAGTGTGCTAAATTACCCCCCTCACCAGCTTCTCAGCACACGAAAGCACTTCATAACCATTATTCCATTCAAGTACATTCCTTCCTGGATGTTGATGTAAATATATAATTTATACTATGACAAGGCCAAAGCCTAGGAAGGATAGGATCTTCCATCCCCAAGCAGTTAACGTTGTCCAGAACCAACCGGACCAAGTCCAGGTGCCTGGATTCTGGTGTATCTGATTTGCAATCTTATGCAGACGTGTAATAGCTTGATATACAGATGGCGCGTTTTGTGGAATGAAAACACAGCAACTTGACCCGATGACCTTACAGGCTCCACCTCTATCTGCCAAGATGACGTCAATAACAAGACGATTCTGAAGGACAACAACCCGCATGGCAGATTGCTCCTCTGTTAGGTTACCTAAGGCGGAGGCAGTTTCACGTACTACAGCTTCAAGGGTTCTAGTTAATCTACGTATTAGTTTACTGTTTTGGACGGGGCCTAAAAAGAAAAAGAATCCTTTATTAAAATCGGTGTATTGTTCCCATGCCGTTTCCGTATAGTCGACAAGCGGGAGATCTCTTCGGAGTCTATTCTTTACTAGATTTGTGTTTCTGTGGTAATCAGGAGGGGCTAGAAAGACAGGTGGCAGAAGGAATGCAATATAACAGGTACCATCCCAATCTGGAGGCAGACGTATGTATGCGGTATGACCACAAACAAAATAGGAATGACGGGTAACTTTAAAGGATGATCTACCATGATCACTGAATTCGACCACAGTAGTACATTTACTATGACCTAAGTGTACTGAACCTTTCTTTCTGACACATAATTCACCAGTGACGGGTAATACTGGCATAGCGGGCAGGACTGGTGCAGCTTCGGATTCAACAGTAAGAATCATAAGGTTAATTGTGTAATTACTCAATCCATATACTTCATTTTCTAGATCAGTTCCTTTTCTAATAGGGAGTCCCTCCTTATCAGGGTAACAGACGTTGAGCAGGACTAAGTTCAGGTTTCCCCAAACCCAGCTCCCGTCGAGGACAGCAATATCAGAATCTAAGGAATTAATTATTTTGAACCATGCACCACAGGAGCCGTTATGAGTGAACGGGTACGGAAAGAGGGGCAGAGCTCCCTTGTAATTCTGGTAGGGAGGGAGTCGGCCACATATCCAGCAGTTTGTAGCGTTATTAGTCTGATGGGAGTGGTGTAACATACTAATGAATGTGTTGTTGCGCAGCGCAAGTCTGTAAGAAAGTTCATGTGGAGGTAACTCGCTAAAAGAGTGTTCAGCAGAAACGTTGTAAGCAGATTGTTCACGCTTGAAAATAGGGCAATAGATTGGAAGAAGTACACTTGCAACGATGATCAGAATACTTAGAAAAAACATGATTAACAATGTCACTATACAGTGACTACGCAGTGATTTGCAGTATGTACGTTTCTTGAATTCTCTCTCTCTCTCTCTATCTCGATCTAGAGGATACATGTCAGAAACTATTTAACCGATTCACCTAGGGGAGGACTTAAACAATTAAACTGTCTGACTTGCTAGATCGAAGCTTGAGTCTGTACTCCTCTTGGGGAGTTTTCTCTCGTTTGGAAACTTCAAAGTCACTGGGCTCGATACAGTCTTTGGAAGGGGTGGACGAGCCTGGGTCGGATTTCAGTCCATTGCATAATTTAACATGGCTCATGTGGATCCACCCCTTTCGGCCCTCAACTTTCACCGCTGTCCTCGTAGTAAGTAGAACGGTCTTCGGCGATTTCCAGCGGGGCTCCAGCGGACTTTTCCTGTCAAAGTTCCTTATGAGGATCAGGTCACCTGGACGGACATCATGCGGCTTTACATCAGTGTTGTCAGGGAAGGCTGCGGCAACCTGTGAACGACATGATTGGAGTGCAGACATCAAGGAGGCAAGGTAATCTGTCAACATATTGCAATCAACATCAGTAATTTTCTTAGGAATGGGCGTCCCCCACATATTCGGTGGTCTACCAAAAACCACTTCGTACGGGGATAGTCCTGATCTTGAATGGGCAACCATTCTCATATAGAACAGTGCTACTGGCAGGGCGACTATCCAGTCGACCCCTTTCTCTTGACATATTTTAGCAAGACGTGTCTTTAGTGTCTGATTATGCCTTTCTACAAGGCCTGCGGCTTCGGGATGTCGGACACAATGGAATTTCCATTGATATCCTAGCAGCAAGGAAACCTGCTTCATTAATTCGGATGAGAATGGCTGACCGTTATCTGAGTACACGACACGAGGCATGCCGTACCGTGGGAAGAATTCCCGAACCAGCTGCTTGGCAGTGGTCGGAGCAGTGTAATCTGGGACTGGGTAGGCTTCGGTCCAACGGGACAGTGCACAAACAACTACGAGGACATATTTAAATCCTCGACAACGGTCCATCTGGATATAATCCATCTGGAGGACTTCAAAAGGATGATCGGGAGGATGAAATCCACCTTGCTCTACAGGGACGCTTTTACCTGGATTGAACTGACAACAGATCATGCAAGTACGCACTTTCTGTTTTGCTGCTGCTCGTAAGTGTTTATTGCTCCAGAGATTCTGTAAACTGTCTAACATCGCTTTTTCTCCTAGATGTGCTGGACTATGTGCTGTATTAATTATGACTTGAACCATAGAGTCAGGGAGAAACCATGTAGATTTTCCCTTCGTCATCCAACCTTGATCTGTCTGGATCCCTCCTAGTTCAATCCATTTCTTTATTTCATCTGGGGTAGCATGTGTCTGAATATCGATAACATCTAGTGCGGGATCCCTAACGGTCATACAATTTGTCGGTCCTATTGTCTTTGTCGTGTCAGTTGTCTGAGTGTGAGTCAATGCTGTATGTACCACGACATTAATCACATAAAAGGACATTTTGAAACATATATGGCTACCCCCTATATCAGATGTACTGCTAAACAGCACAGATACACTGCTAAAGCGGTGCAGAACGGATGTACTGCTAAACAGTACAGATACACTGTCTAAAAACAGTGCAGACCGGACTTGTGTACCCAAACCCGTCTAGATACGTCCCAGCAATGGTACTCACCGGGAAGCACGGAAACAGAAGGCCTCGGAAAACTCGACTGGACTCGACACTTCGGAAAACTTCGGAAAAACTTCGGAAAACCTCGGAAAACTTCGGAAAACTGGTGGGCCTCTTGACACCTCGGACCTTGCTTCTTTCGGCTAGGCTCTGGTCGGGATCCTCCGCACTCCTCACCGCCTCGTCTGGGTACTGATCGTAATCTTCGTCACCTCCGTGGGCAAGAGGGAGATACAGGAAATCCTGCCGGTACGCGTAGTTTCCTTCTAACTGATGGCAGGGGACAGAGCTTACAACGCACCAACCGGCGCGTGAGGTGGGGGAGGGGTCCCTATTCGGGCGCCAAAATGATGTAAATATATAATTTACCGTCGTAATTTCTATGCAGGTAAGTACTTAATCAATAATAACTCAATCGGAAAGAAAGAAGACAGAGTCCGTGGTGTTAGAGTTCTTAGGGGTTTTATTCCTTAAAAAGGAATGGTCAAGACCAGGATATCATGTTCTTCCCACCACAAGGGTGGAAGAAGGGATAGAGCAATGTTTTATTAACAATACATAGCTTATATACTTAATTTACATCATAGGAAGTAATAGAGTAGGCGTAACAGCTGAGAGTAGACAAGATAACAGCATCCACGTGTTACTAGTGCGTAATCAGAAGGCGTGGACTAGGCGTAACTGAAGGTGTGTGCTAGAAACGTCACAGATAGGTGTCACAAAGGGGTGGCACTAAGCAGAAAGTTGCAATGTCAGCAGAAATCAGAGGCTTGGATGCGCGCGCAGCTGCATGACGTGTGATTGACGTGAAACTGGAGGGTGCAGGGGGCTTGACATTTGCACTGACGGAAAGAGACAGAAGTCTGGCATGTCAGATCAACTTGTGCTTCTATCATATCTGATATCTGGTGTTTAGGAACTGAGCTATCTGGGCGGAAAGGTCTCTGGGGCAGAAGCTATTCTATACTGACTGTGAGTGCGTGTATAAGCGCCTGAGTGTCTGCATGAAAAGCGTGGGGGCATGGGCCTTCCATGGTAGCATGGTAACAGAGGCTATGAATTACTTGCACGGAGACAGGCCGGCCCTTTGGCTCTGCAGCTGGGGAATGTTTACTGAAGCTAGTAGGCAGGAATGTATTTTCGAGGAGCGAAACAGATAACTCGAAGGTTGTAGTCAGTCTTGGCAGGCAGCAGGCTGAGCCGCGCTAGAAGTAAGGCAGAGTTCACGGGTACGGGGGCAGCCTGGGCTGAGGCTTTCAGAGTCAGAAGGAAGGAAAAGGCTCGATGGCAGAAATTCTGGGCCTACTTTGCCAGAGCTGAAAAACATGTAGAGTACACTACAAAAAGACGTTGGCATAGTATACTTAGGAACGGACTATCCAACCCATTCAGGGTGGGTCTGAAAGAGGACATGTTAACGTTGGACGTAAATGTATTTGCGTCTTCATAGCTGGCACAGGAGGGAAGTTACATGCACTTTAACTCGTACATGGAGACGGTGGGGTACACGCTAGGGAACACAACTCGACCAAAATTTATATTTCCTCAATGTTTGCCTGTTCTTTGTGGCAGGCAAGTTCTCCTCAATCACCAGTGGCTTCTCCAATTAATTCTTCACTTTGCTATCAGGTCGGCCTTGCTTGAAGTGTGGACACTGTGGAAGTTATAACTCCCAGCTACGTAAGCGAGTCAAAAATGTGTTGGCTTTGTTTTATTTTTTATTTCTTGTATGCTGTAGCATTGTGGAAAAAATATTCCACTGTTCCTTGTGAAACTAATTTTATTAAAACTGCAAATGATGTAAATTAGGTGTGCCAAATTTTTAAGCAGATGTGTTAAATCCTTAATCATGCAGTAAAAGCTGCAGTCACTGAATTACTTACATTCACCAAACTTCACCATTCTCATTATTTTCTCAGAAATGTATTTAAGAAAGCAAAACCTAAACATGTTAATTCCAATCAGTGCACATTAGTAGCTTCACTTTGAAGAAAACAGCTTTTTCAAGTTATCTACCCTAACATAAACATGCGATGTAAAAATCCATTATGTATACAGTGTAACATGGTCCCATATTGCCATCTCTGAGTTCTGGTGACATTTACAAACCACTTGATCTTATAGTTTAGATGGCACCAGAACACCTTGATGGCAATATCGAAACATATTTTACAGTTACCCATATCTATATTTATATGTGCATGGCATTCAAATCCATAGCTTAGTGAAAAAGACAGTGAGGTCGTAACGCTTTGCGAATAAACAATTTTTAACGCGACCCTGCAGTGTGATTCGTGTGTATCAACATCAAGGGCATACTATCTGAATATTTATATATATATATATATATATATATATATATATATATATATATATATATATATATATATATATATATATATATTCCAAAACGATCCACTCCAATTCGGCTAGAAGGATGACCAGCACACGATACCATGGGTTGTAATTTTCTTTAATTCAAGCCCCTACCCCCACAACAGACGCGTTTTGCCAAAAGGCTTCGTCAGTGTTCACCTGTGCAAAGTTACACGGCGCCATTTAAAGCCACATTTCTTATTTACATCAACAACATAAATGACGGTTCAATTGTAATAAGACAACTTTTACAGCGGCCATCTTTTAGTGTGCAAATACGCAGACCAGTTCATTTTCTCAAAACAGTGTTATGTATAATAAAGTGCTCTAGTGCATGTTAAAAACAATTTATATATATTCCCACAAGACAGCTCAGTTGTCCAGACCCATGGCGCCTCTGTTTCTGGTGCGGATTTCGTCGGCAGAGCCTCGCCGAAAAATATCATCAACAACTTCCTCAAGGAGAAGAAAAAATGAAAAACGCACTCGCAGGATTAGCGTGTTCCCAAAATTGTCCTTTTTATTCCATCAAAAAACAACAGCACCCAGGTCACAAAACCGACGCGTTTCGTTATCCCCCGATAACTTGCTCACGGTTACAACATACAGGTTTGAATGCACCCATAACAATGTTTACAATGACCCATGTGACTCGTGATATCAGTCCTACGTTCAATACAGCAAGGTATTCTGGTATATGTAGGCAAAGGCAGTGTGTGTGTAATTTTATTAGAAAACTGATGTTAAATTTCATTGGTCTCATTTGCTTTTAAATTTGATTTTCCTTTCTGTGTTTGTTTATTCATTTCTAAAAGCGTTTGGCTTTTTATTGGGACTAAGGTTACTTTACATCTTCGCCCTGCGTTATTGTCAAGTAATTCCCTTACTCCATTATGTGAGGGAATAGCTTATCATTGGATCCAATGTTTTATTTTGTGTTATTTATACCGTACATATCGATTGATTATCTGTACTGCGGCAGTTCATGCAATATAGCACCCTCCAGTGGGCTGAGGTATAACAGTGGGATTTGGTGAAAGCAGTCTTGCCGACTTCTATTAACTAATTTGATTGATTTTGGTCCTCCAGTGGGCAACTGTCTTGTCATTCACACACCCTATTTTGTATTATTCATCCACTGCGTGTTGATTGCTTCTCTGCAATTCAGCAGTTCATACAATACAACACCCTCAATAGGCTGAGGTATATCAATGGGATTTGGTGAAAGAAGTCTACCGACTATTTTTGACTGAGCCCTCCAGTGGGCAACTATATTGTCACTCTCACACCCTATTGTATTTGACCTTTTGATGTAGATTTATTTACATTACACAATCTTTCGTACCCAATGTCTGCTCATGTATATTCCTACTATGTCAGTTAACAGAAAAAACACAGAAAAATATATAAGGAGAAACCGTCCCGTTTTCACACACATAACAGCTGTGCATTTCCATGCCAACTATCTCTCTTTAAAACCCAGGATGAGACAAACTATTCCCTAAAGATGTACATAAAGTTCCTCACTTTGGTTAAGACCCCAAGAGGTCAAAGTTCTGAAATTCAATATTTGTCGAGATTCCCTTTGCCTCAATTTCTTTTCTCGGTCCCCACCTCTCTCACTGATGGGTACCATTTCCAGCGCATAGAAGCGCAGTGCTTTCCAATCGCCTCCATGGTTTGTCTCCATGTGTTTTGCAACTGCGTTGCTTCTGTCCCGATTTGCAGTAGCACGTACATGTTCGAGAATTCTCTTTTTTAACTCACATTTTGTGCTTCCGATGTATTTTAATGCACATGGGCATTCAATCACATAAACAACATATTGACTTTTACATGTAATGAGTTCTTTTATTTGCCATATTTTGTTGTTTGGTAAGGTTGCTGTAGTTGTATTTTTCGCAAATTGGCAAAGCTTGCAAGTTTGGCATTTTATAAAGCCTTATGTCTTTAGCCACTGCGTTCCTTTCTTCTTTCCCAAGCTTTGGTGATGACTATGCACCAGTTTGTCTCTTAAATTTTGTGCACGGCGGAAAGTAACATTGGGATGTTTGCCCATGATTTTTCCCACCGTTGGATCTTATGGTAAGAGCTTCCAATTCTTCCTTAAGATTTTTACAATTTGTTTGGATTCTCTGGTGTAGTCCATGATGAGTCTCACTGGCTCCCCAGTTTTGTGTTCCTCATTATGTGGTTTGTGTTTGACTTTCAAAGTTTCTTCTTGTTTCTTCTCATTGGCCCTTTGCCAACCTCGTCTGATAACACTGCTTTTGTAACCACGTTGTTTGAATCTGCCAACTGCTTTTTGGCTGTGTTCTACCCATTCTTTTTCTTCAGAACAAATGCGACGTACGCGGAAACGTTCTCCGTATGGGATGTTTTCAATCACCGACGCCTTGTGGAAACTATTTGTGTGTAGTGTGGCATTGGTTGAGGTCTTTTTCCTATGTAGGGTGGTTTCTATTTTATTGTTGGCAATGTAAATTTCGGTATCCAGAAAAATAGCTCTATCGCTACTGATGAAATATGTAAATTTGATGTTAGCCTCTGTCGAGTTAAGAATTTTAAAATATTCCTCAAATTATTTTTCTGTACCGTCCCACACAATTAGAAGGTCATCAATATATCTTTACCTTTTGATGATTTTGTTTACAAATCTATCATTGTTGGGGTGCCATGCAATTTTTTGTTCCCAACCACCCCATAGTGAGACCCACATATCCTGGACTGAAGGAAAACCCCATAGCACATCCTTTAATCTGTTGATAGTGGTTCTTAGCGCCAGGACGCCTCTTTGCTGGGGCAGCTGTTTGCGCTTTATCAAATTATAACATAACATAACATAGATTTCTTCTCCAAAATAAAACACATTCTGTGTAAGGCACATCTCTATCATGTCCATCAACATTTGGTTGTGTTGTTTGAATTGTATATTACGTTCTTTAAGAAAGAAACTGCATGCTAATAGTCCGATATGATTGTCAATATTTGTGTATAGTGAGATTACATCCATCGTTATGAGACAATATGAGGCTTTATATGTCCATCAGTTGCACTCTTTTTGTTCCACTTTTGACAAATGCTTGAAAATTTTCTTAATGTTGTGCGACTCCCTCTAGAAGTGTTTTGTCTCGGAACACTGTCCAATAATTCAACATAGATGAGGGCAGGAGTACTACTCTCGGTTTTGAGGTGTGCACACTTTTACTTGGACCAAAGACGGTCCTATTCTTCAATTCATCATTACTCAATGAAAAAATCCATGAAAAACATTTTTCTGAAGCATCTTTCAATGCTATGTTTTTTATTTAATGATCTTTTCTCATTAAACTTATTTTTCAAATATTTGCAGATTCCATTATTTAACGCATTTCACATCAACCCAATGCATTTCGGGTACAGATGGACCCTTCGTCGGGGGTCACTATGGAAAGAACAAAAAAACAGTTTGAGCCCAAAGCTATGTTCACAAATGTATATAAACCAATTACATGATCCAATTCACTACACAGGTTATTGCAAAAGATTACATAAAACAAACGTGATTACCCGTCAATAATTCAAAAAATCTTGGTTATGCATAACTACATATTTCGTACGTTCAATGCATGATGTAACAATAGTACTCAAAGGTCACACTCCCAGCCTGACTCGAAAATCCTTGCCAACAAAATCCCTTTAAAAAAACTAAAAAACTATCTATCATGCCTTTACAAGTTTATCGAACATTTTTAAGTCGGAACGACTCGCGTTCCATGTCAGTTACTTACGGAAATGCTCACTCGCGTACCGCTTCTCTTTTCCACCAATGTTTGTCTAGCTAAGATAGCGTACAAGATTCTAGCTTTTATTTACATACTCATTGGCTGGCTCTGCGGTCACATGACCGCCGAAGTTCAAAATATAAGAAACTATTGCGAGCAGAATATTAACATTTTCGTATCATGTAAACAAACAAATGTTGACCCAATGTAAAAGATAGCTTAAGTATCTTTAAAGAAAACTAGAGTATATCAACATAATATGACAAGTAACTCAAATCACGGTAATAATGTGTCGGCCATGTTGGAATGGGATGTAACCAAGGTACATAATGCATATTCTTATGATCGGTGACATGTTGATCATATCGTAATTTAAATGTAGCCTCTGGTCAACACTATTAACCGAGGTTAATACAGGACAAACAAAATGACTTTCTGATGGTTTATAAAAAACATGCTAATTCCAGTCTGTCATTGAGCCCGTACGGCTGAAGGCTCCCCATCTTTTTTTATCCAAAAATATTCTGCTCTAAGTCTCATTCTGTGTGTGTCCATATCTGGGCGTGCTTCCACCACTTCCAGTATGGTGAAGCGTAACTGAGAAATGTTATGTCCCGTTTCTGCCCAGTGTGCTGCCACTGTGGATTTCAAATTTTTTTGCCGAATGTTACTCTTATGTTCTGTTATTCTTACCTTGATCTTTCGTTCTGTTTGCCCAACGTATAGTTTGCCACAAGGGCATTTAATGCCATAAATCACACCTTTAGTGTCGCAAGTGCTCAAATGTTTTAATGAAATTGTTTGCCCAGTTCTAGGATGTGTGAAGGACGACCCTGGTATTACATTATTGCAATGCGTACAGTTCTCACATTTACGCATTCCTTTGTGAATTGTCTTGCTTTGATTCTTTTCTTTTTTCTTTAGCAGTTCTTTTAAATTCTTAGATCTGTTGTAGGCAAATGTTATCCGTTCTGCGAACAAAGGTTGAAGATCAGGTTCTTGAGTAATGATAGGCCAATGTTTTCTCATGATATTAGTGATTTGAGGTGTCTGTATAGAATGTTTTAGAACAAACACTGTGAGTTTTTGGTTCGATTTGTCTTTTTTTGTTAGTAGAGACTCTCTCGTCATGGCCATGACTTTGGTTTTTGACTCTTGTAATAATTTATTTGGATATCCTTGTTTTTCAAATTTTTTGATCTGTCTGTCGATAATGTCTGAAACATCATTGGAGTCCGATGTGATCCTTTTATAGCGGATAAATTGGGATATTGGTAGATGTCACTTCAGAGCATGATGATGAAAGCTCGAATAGTGTAATCCGCTGTTGCGGTCCGTTTCTTTCATATGTACATTCGTGCATATTTGACCTTGTTTTATGGACACTTTTACATCCAAAAAAGATAATTGATGCTGATCAATCTCATGTGTAAACTTGATTCTTTCATGTTTCAAGTTCAATCTCTCAATGTTTAGTTCCAGTTCTTCCTTCTTGCCTCTCCACATGATGAAAATATCATCTATATAGCGTTTATAGACCAACAATCCTGTCTTCCAGTCTGGGTTGTCAAGTATATGATCGCTCTCAAATTTGGACATAAAAATGTTCGCGTATGATGGTGCTCCAGCAAAGCCCATGCTGGTCCCACTACATTGTGCATAATATTCTTGTTCCCATTCTAGGTAGCTGTGAAAAAGCGCAAAATGTAAGATTTCCATCAAAAAAAAATTTTCTGGTCCCTCAATCTCATTCTGTAGTAGACACCACTCCATTGTTCAAGTCCTTCATTATGAGGGATCGAGGTGTACAATGCAGTTACATCAATTGAACTGAGCCATATTTCTTCATTTCCTGGAATCTCAACATTCTGTAAAATGTTTAAGAACGCAGTAGTATCTTTTATGTGGGTGCACCAATTCTGGACTAGTGGTTGTAGAAACCAATCCAAATATTGTCCGATTGGTTCAGAGAGGGATCCGCAGGCTGATACAATGGGCCTAAACGGTGGTCGTGTTGGATGCTTGTGCACCTTAGGCAACATGTAGAACTGTGGCCTCCTCGGAGGTTTTATATTCAAAAATTGATACGTTTTATTGGTAATCCATTTCATCTCTAGAGCTTTGTCTAGTATCTCCTTGAGTGTGGCTGCAAAAATTTCTGTTGGGTCTTGTTCAAGTTTGTGATAGATGTTCGTATCCTGTAAATGCTGATTGACACTTTCCTTGTAAAAAGTCGAATTCATTACCACTAGGGCTCCCCCTTTATCTGCTTTCTGGATAGTTATTTCAGTCATGTCTTTCAGAGATTTAAGTGTGTTCCATTCTTTCTTTGAAAAATTACTTTTGGTGCCGCTTTTGTAATTGATATTCTTGATTTCTGTGGTGATCACTCGTTCATAAGCGTCAATCGTTTTATGTGATATAGGGGCACAAAATGTGCTCTTCACTCTGAATTCTTTACTTGTACTTTCCACTTTATCTGTAGGCGGAAGAGTGCTGAAGAAGTTTTTCAGCCTCAATGTGCGTAGGAATTTAAATATGGCTATTTCAGTCTCTTCAGGATTAGATTTGTATACAGGGACAAATGTAATGCCTTTGTTCAATAGGTTCATCTGGGCTTTAGACAATGCTGTATCTGAGATGTTAATTACAAGTTCATTTTCTTCTTCTTGGATCTCAGTTCTCGTTCCGCTTCTGACTCTTTTACTTTTTCTTTTTCCCCTCCTGGTTTTGAAGGTTCTGCAATTGCGGATGTTGTTGGAACATTGTTGGCCGCAGGGCTTATCTCTAAAAAAGCCTTGTCTGATTGAGCTTTCTGTCCTGCTCGTGCATTCTTCTCTATTGGTCTTCTGTTTTGTGTTGTGTCTGACTCAGATACAACGCTCTCCTGAGAGTAACTGATGTTTGTGGATGGTTTTTGCCATTTTCTTTGATTGTAAACCTCCGTCCAACTGTACACCTCCTCCAACTTATAATCCACTGTGTCTCTTCTGTATTTCTTTATTTTTCTGTCTTCAATTTCTTTTGCATATTTATCCAATTTTTTGTTAATGTCTTCCAGTAATAATGTTAAGTCATCATGTTTGTTAAGCTCCCTTTTAATGCCTTCTAATTCTTCCTCCACTTCTTTGAGTTCCTTTGATAGTTCCTCCACTATCAGCAAGATCAGATCTAAGCTGCATTTATTGAGTATTTGATACCATTTGTTGAGAAAGGATTTGTTGTTCCTGCATAACATCGGTTTAAGTGCAATCCTTAAACCTCTTGGTATACGTTTGTTGCGATGATAATGTATTAGTGTTGTAGCATGTAACCGTTTACTGATGTCACGTTTGCTCATATACTCTAGTTGTTTTAGTAATTGATTCGCCGTATTTAATTGTGGGCTGAAGGCTCTGGTTTCTTTTATCAGTCCATAGATTTGTTCTGCCTCTTCAGACTAGTATGCTAAGGTCTCCGCCTTATTTGTTGTAATCTGAGCAATATCTTCCAAATTCATCTTAATTAGGGGTTGGTGCTAACTGTGGGGGGTAGACACGCACTGAATAAATCTTTATATGTCCATCAGTTGCACTCTTTTTGTTCCACTTTTGACAAATGCTTGAAAATTTTCTTAATGTTGTGCGACTCCCTCTAGAAGTGTTTTGTCTCGGAACACTGTCCAATAATTCAACATAGATGAGGGCAGGAGTACTACTCTCGGTTTTGAGGTGTGCACACTTTTACTTGGACCAAAGACGGTCCTATTCTTCAATTCATCATTACTCAATGAAAAAATCCATGAAAAACTTTTTTCTGAAGCATCTTTCAATGCTATGTTTTTTATTTTAATGATCTTTTCTCATTAAACTTATTTTTCAAATATTTGCAGATTCCATTATTTAACGCATTTCACATCAACCCAATGCAATTCGGGTACAGATGGACCCTTCGTCGGGGGTCACTATGGAAAGAACAAAAAAACAGTTTGAGCCCAAAGCTATGTTCACAAATGTATATAAACCAATTACATGATCCAATTCACTACACAGGTTATTGCAAAAGATTACATAAAACAAACGTGATTACCCGTCAATAATTCAAAAAATCTTGGTTATGCATAACTACATATTTCGTACGTTCAATGCATGATGTAACAATAGTACTCAAAGGTCACACTCCCAGCCTGACTCGAAAATCCTTGCCAACAAAATCCCTTTAAAAAAACTAAAAAACTATCTATCATGCCTTTACAAGTTTATCGAAAATGTTTACGTCGGAACGACTCGCGTTCCGTGTCAGTTACTTACGGAAATGCTCACTCGCGTACCGCTTCTCTTTTCCACCAATGTTTGTCTAGCTAAGATAACGTACAAGATTCTAGCTTTTATTTACATACTCATTGGCTGGCTCTGCGGTCACATGACCGCCGAAGTTCAAAATATAAGAAACTATTGCGAGCAGAATATTAACATTTTCGGATCATGTAAACAAACAAATGTTGACCCAATGTAAAAGATAGCTTAAGTATCTTTAAAGAAAACTAGAGTATATCAACATAATATGACAAGTAACTCAAATCACGGTAATAATGTGCCGGCCATGTTGGAATGGGATGTAACCAAGGTACATAATGCATATTCTTATGATCGGTTACATGTTGATCATATCGTAATTTAAATGTAGCCTCGGGTCATCACTATTAACCGAGGTGAATACAGGACAAACAAAATGACTTTCTGATGGTTTATAAAAAAACATGCTAATTCCAGTCTGTCATTGAGCACGTACGGCTGAAGGCTCCCCATCTTTTTTATCCAAAAATATTCTGCTCTAAGTCTCATTTTGTGTGTGTCCATATCTGGGCGTGCTTCCACCACTTCCAGTATGGTGAAGCGTAACTGAGAAATGTTATGTCCCGTTTCTGCCCAGTGTGCTGCCACTGTGGATTTCAAATTTTTTTGCCGAAGGTTACTCTTATGTTCTGTTATTCTTACCTTGATCTTTCGTGCTGTTTGCCCAACGTATAGTTTGCCACAAGGGCATTTAATGCCATAAATCACACCTTTGGTGTCGCAAGTGCTCGAATGTTTTAATGAAATTGTTTGCCCAGTTCTAGGATGTGTGAAGGACGACCCTGTTATTACATTATTGCAATGCGTACAGTTCTCACATTTACGCATTCCTTTGTGAATTGTCTTGCTTTGATTCTTTTCTTTTTTCTTTAGCAGTTCTTTTAAATTCTTAGATCTGTTGTAGGCAAATGTTACCCGTTCTGCGAACAAAGGTTGAAGATCAGGTTCTTGAGTAATGACAGGCCAATGTTTTCTCTTGATATTAGTGATTTGAGGTGACTGTATAGAATGTTTTAGAACACACACTGTGAGTTTTTGGTTCGCTTTGTCTTTTTTTGTTAGTAGAGACTCTCTCGTCATGGCCATGACTTTGGTTTTTGACTCTTGTAATAATTTATTTGGATATCCTCGTTTTTCAAAATTTTTGATCTGTCTGTCGATAATGTCTGAAACATCATTGGAGTCCGATGTGATCCTTTTATAGCGGATAAATTGGGATATTGGTAGATGTCGCTTCAGAGCATGATGATGAAAGCTCGAATAGTGTAATCCGCTGTTGCGGTCCGTTTCTTTCATATGTACATTCGTGCATATTTGACCTTGTTTTATGGACACTTTTACATCCAAAAAAGATAATTGATGCTGATCAATCTCATGTGTAAACTTGATTCTTTCATGTTTCAAGTTCAATCTCTCAATGTTTAGTTCCAGTTCTTCCTTCTTGCCTCTCCACATGATGAAAATATCATCTATATAGCGTTTATAGACCAACAATCCTGTCTTCCAGTCTGGGTTGTCAAGTATATGATCGCTCTCAAATTTGGACATAAAAATGTTCGCGTATGATGGTGCTCCAGCAAAGCCCATGCTGGTCCCACTACATTGTGCATAATATTCTTGTTCCCATTCTAGGTAGCTGTGAAAAAGCGCAAAATGTAAGATTTCCATCAAAAAAAAATTTCTGGTCCCTCAATCTCATTCTGTAGTAGACACCACTCCATTGCTTCAAGTCCTTCATTATGAGGGATCGAGGTGTACAATGCAGTTACATCAATTGAACTGAGCCATATTTCTTCATTTCCTGGAATCTCACCATTCTGTAAAATGTTTAAGAACGCAGTAGTATCTTTTATGTGGGTGCACCAATTCTGGACTAGTGGTTGTAGAAACCAATCCAAATATTGTCCGATTGGTTCAGAGAGGGATCCGCAGGCTGATACAATGGGCCTAAACGGTGGTCGTGTTGGATGCTTGTGCACCTTAGGCAACATGTAGAACTGTGGCCTCCTCGGATGTTTTATATTCAAAAATTGATAAGTTTTATTGGTAATCCATCTCTAGAGCTTTGTCTAGTATCTCCTTGAGTGTGGCTGCAAAAATTTCTGAAGGAAGAACTGGAACTAAACATTGAGAGATTGAACTTGAAACATGAAAGAATCAAGTTTACACATGAGATTGATCAGCATCAATTATCTTTTTTGGATGTAAAAGTGTCCATAAAACAAGGTCAAATATGCACGAATGTACATATGAAAGAAACGGACCGCAACAGCGGATTACACTATTCGAGCTTTCATCATCATGCTCTGAAGCGACATCTACCAATATCCCAATTTATCCGCTATAAAAGGATCACATCGGACTCCAATGATGTTTCAGACATTATCGACAGACAGATCAAAAATTTTGAAAAACGAGGATATCCAAATAAATTATTACAAGAGTCAAAAACCAAAGTCATGGCCATGACGAGAGAGTCTCTACTAACAAAAAAAGACAAAGCGAACCAAAAACTCACAGTGTGTGTTCTAAAACATTCTATACAGTCACCTCAAATCACTAATATCATGAGAAAACATTGGCCTATCATTACTCAAGAACCGGATCTTCAACCGTTGTTCGCAGAACGGATAACATTTGCCTACAACAGATCTAAGAATTTAAAAGAACTGCTAAAGAAAAAAGAAAAGAATCAAAGCAAGACAATTCACAAAGGAATGTGTAAATGTGAGAACTGTACGCATTGCAATAATGTAATAACAGGGTCGTCCTTCACACATCCTAGAACTGGGCAAACAATTTCATTAAAACATTCGAGCACTTGCGACACCAAAGGTGTGATTTATGGCATTAAATGCCCTTGTGGCAAACTATACGTTGGGCAAACAGAACGAAAGATCAAGGTAAGAATAACAGAACATAAGAGTAACATTCGGCAAAAAAAATTGAAATCCACAGTGGCAGCACACTGGGCAGAAACGGGACATAACATTTCTCAGTTACGCTTCACCATACTGGAAGTGGTGGAAGCACGCCCAGATATGGACACACACAAAATGAGACTTAGAGCAGAATATTTTTGGATAAAAAAGATGGGGAGCCTTCAGCCGTACGGGCTCAATGACAGACTGGAATTAGCATGTTTTTTATAAACCATCAGAAAGTCATTTTGTTTGTCCTGTATTAACCTCGGTTAATAGTGTTGACCCGAGGCTACATTTAAATTACGATATGATCAACATGTCACCGATCATAAGAATATGCATTATGTACCTTGGTTACATCCCATTCCAACATGGCCGACACATTATTACCGCGATTTGAGTTACTTGTCATATTATGTTGATATACTCTAGTTTTCTTTAAAGATACTTAAGCTATCTTTTACATTGGGTCAACATTTGTTTGTTTACATGATACGAAAATGTTAATATTCTGCTCGCAATAGTTTCTTATATTTTGAACTTCGGCGGTCATGTGACCGCAGAGCCAGCCAATGAGTATGTAAATAAAAGCTAGAATCTTGTGCGTTATCTTAGCTAGACAAACATTGGTGGAAAAGAGAAGCGGTACGCGAGTGAGCATTTCCGTAAGTAACTGACACGGAACGCGAGTCGTTCCGACGTAAACATTTTCGATAAACTTGTAAAGGCATGATAGATAGTTTTTTAGTTTTTTTAAAGGGATTTTGTTGGCAAGGATTTTCGAGTCAGGCTGGGAGTGTGACCTTTGAGTACTATTGTTACATCATGCATTGAACGTACAAAATATGTAGTTATGCATAACCAAGATTTTTTGAATTATTGACGGGTAATCACGTTTGTTTTATGTAATCTTTTGCAATAACCTGTGTAGTGAATTGGATCATGTAATTGGTTTATATACATTTGTGAACATAGCTTTGGGCTCAAACTGTTTTTTTGTTCTTTCCATAGTGACCCCCGACAAAGGGTCCATCTGTACCCGAAATGCATTGGGTTGATGTGAAATGCGTTAAATAATGGAATCTGCAAATATTTGAAAAATAAGTTTAATGAGAAAAGATCTTGAAAATAAAAAACATAGCATTGAAAGATGCTTCAGAAAAAAGTTTTCATGGATTTTTTCATTGAGTAATGATGAATTGAAGAATAGGACCGTCTTTGGTCCAAGTAAAAGTGTGCACACCTCAAAACCGAGAGTAGTACTCCTGCCCTCATCTATGTTGAACGATATGAGGCTTGCCATGGGAGATCTTCCAGATGTCTTAAGAGATCAGTGGTATCTCTTAAATATGAATTTAAATTGAGAACAAAAGGCATTAAAAAGAAATCAATGTAATTAGCAACAGGCTCTAAAAGTGACCTTTTGGCGGAAACTATCGGTCGTCTTGGTGGTTTACACAGACTTTTGTGTACCTTTGGCAGAAAATACACTGTTGCTGTGATTGGGTGATCCGTGGTTAGAAATTTCCTTTCATTGTTATCATTGAGATTTTGTGCTTCCCACTGTGATGTCATCTTGTCCAATTTTTCTTTGTATAGTTGTGTTGAATTTCTATCCAATTTTCTATAATATTCCTTGTTCCTGAGTTGTTGGTGGGCTTCTAATTCATAATGGTATTTTGTATAACAATGTTTCCACCTTTGTCCCTCATTTTGATTGTTATTAGTTTGTCGTCCATTAGATTTTTCAGGGCCAAACGTTCTTCCTTTCTGAGGTTGTCCTTATACTTAGCTCCTTTCAGTTTGTAGATGTCCTGAACCACCGCTTCTTGAAAAAGATCAATTTTATTACCGTGTGGTAATTGGGGATAGAAATGTGATGAAGGTTTCTTACCACTTAAACCAGATCCCTTCTGTGGGCATGCTGTTGTTTCTGGAATGATATCTTCGTCATCTACTACATCCATATTGACTAGATTCAGGAGAGCGGTCATATCCACAGTTGTCAATGTAGGTTCTCCTAATTCCATCATACTCTTTTTCTTTCTCATTTTTGAAAATGTCGCCATCGCTTCATTCTCCTGAAAGATTTTCGCAAGTTTGATCTTTCTGGATAAATAGTCTATATTCCTGCATTTCTGGCGGCACTTCAGTGAGTTGCCGTATGTATAACTGCCATTAAAACAACGTACCCTCCAAGTGGAGTGTGGTTACAAGTTCTTGGGCACCACGCTGCTTTTTTGTTCCTCGAATTACTGCACCTGTTTCCTTTCACATTCCCCCCAGTGTCGGGGCTGCAGGGGTGTCGGCTGACATCGGGGCTTACTTCCACGGCTCAGGCAAGCCGTACCATATTCCAACAAAAATAGCCTGTCGACGGGAGAGCCCACTACAGGTAGGCATATGCCACTTCTTTAATTCAAGGAAGAAGTTGTAGAACCAACAGCGACTGTTTACAAAGTCCTTAAACCAAGCCCAACGCGTTTCGTAAAACCACTTCATCAGGGGCTCTAGATAAACAGTGTATATTCCGGCATTTCTGGCGGCACTTTAGATGAATAGATTACTCCGCCTCCAGGGGCATGACCAACACCATGGCCTCCTGGTAATCGTAGTGCGGCCCTACCACTTCAGTGAGTTGCCGTATGTATGACTGCCATTAAAACAACGTACACTCCAAGTGGAGTGTGGTTACAAGTTCTGGGGCACCACACTGCTTTTTGTTCATCGAATTACGGCACCTGTTTCCTTTCACATTCCCGCCAGTGTCGGGGCTGCAGGGGTGTCGGCTGACACCGGGGCTTACTTCCACGGCTCATGCAAGCCGTACCATATTCCAACAAAAGTCGCCTGTCGACAGGAGAGCCCACTTCAGGTAGGTATATGCCACTTCTTTAATTCAAGGAAGCAGCTGTAGAACCAAACAGCGACTGTCCACAAAGTCCTTACACCAAGCCCAACGCGTTTCGTAAAACCACTTCATCAGGGGCTCCGGATAAACAGTCTATATTCCGGCCTTTCTGGCGGCACTTTAGATGATTAGATTACTCCGCCTCCAGGGGCGTGACCAACACCATGGCCACCTGGTAATCGTAGTGCGGCCATACCACTTCTGTGAGTTGCCGTATGTATGACTGCCATTAAAACAACGTACCCTCCAAGTGGAGTGTGGTTACAAGTTCTTGGGCACCACGCTGCTTTTTTGTTCCTCGAATTACGGCACCTGTTTCCTTTCACATTCCCCCCAGTGTCGGGGCTGCAGGGGTGTCGGCTGACATCGGGGCTTACTTCCACGGCTCAGGCAAGCCGTACCATATTCCAACAAAAATAGCCTGTCGACAGGAGAGCCCACTACAGGTAGGCATATGCCACTTCTTTAATTCAAGGAAGACGTTGTAGAACCAACAGCGACTGTTCACAAAGTCCTTAAACCAAGCCCAACGCGTTTCGTAAAACCACTTCATCAGGGGCTCTAGATAAACAGTGTATATTCCGGCATTTCTGGCGGCACTTTAGATGAATAGATTACTCCGCCTCCAGGGGCATGACCAACACCATGGCCTCCTGGTAATCGTAATGCGGCCCTACCACTTTAGTGAGTTGCCGTATGTATGACTCCCATTAAAACAACGTACACTCTAAGTGGAGTGTGGTTACAAGTTCAGGGGCACCACACTGCTTTTTGTTCATCGAATTACGGCACCTGTTTCCTTTCACATTCCCGCCAGTGTCGGGGCTGCAGGGGTGTCGGCTGACACCGGAGCTTACTTCCACGGCTCAGGCAAGCCGTACCATATTCCAACAAAAGTCGCCTGTCGACAGGAGAGCCCACTACAGGTAGGTATATGCCACTTCTTTATTTCAAGGAAGCAGCTGTAGAACCAACAGCGACTGTCCACAAAGTCCTTACACCAAGCCCAACGCTTTTCGTAAAACCACTTCACCAGGGGCTCTGGATAAACAGTCTATATTCCGGCCTTTCTGGCGGCACTTTAGATGATTAGATTACTCCGCCTCCAGGGGCGTGACCAACACCATGGCCACCTGGTAATCGTAGTGCGGCCATACCACTTCTGCGAGTTGCCGTATGCATGGATGGAATTCATTATTTCCACGTGGAGATTTAGACTTACGAGGCTCCACTCCTTATAATGACACCGTTGATACTCCTACAACCAAATTTATGACAGTTGAGTTCTGAAGATCTACGCTGTCTGGGTGGAGATCTCCCTGTAGAAAATAAGAGGTAATTTTAAGACAATTAGGCCCTCCCGAAAAAATATTTCTCTTAAGAAATAATAAATTGCGACATTTAACAATCCCCAGTTCGTGATTTCTTATCAGGAATGCCAAAAAACGGATTTGGTAAAATCACACCGACTCTTACTAAATGCATTGGTATTTTCAGAACTGAGCTGTGTTCACAAAATACAGAATTGTAGCGGGTCGCAAATTGACATACCTCATTAATATGCATGAAGTAGGTCTTATATTGCAATTTACAACAATTGGATACATTCACAGGCATAGTGACCTGCTGGGGTCTGAACACCACCATGTGTAGGTCTCCTTCAACCCTGAAAAAATTGTCAAGCAATTTAACACCTTCATGAGAAATATTGGTGGATGGTTGCAGAAAAACTGCATTGAACTTAATTCGGAGAAAACCGAGGTGATGCTTTTTAACAATAACACCTCCTTTTGAAAGACTTCATGGTGGCCCTCCAATTTAAGCTCTCTTCCGTCTCCGGTCCAAAAAGCGAGGAATTTAGGAGTCATTTTTGACACCAAGTTGGTGTTTGCTGATCATGTAAATCAAGTAACCTCTGCCTGTTTCTTTATACTGAAAGTTCTAAAGAAAATTCTTCCCTTTCTTCCTCTTGAGTAGAAAAAAGCTGTAGTGTATGCCTTAGTAATTTCGGGCTTGATTATTGTAATGCTCTTTATGTAGACTTCCAGCAGCGTATTCTTAGTAAATTGCAAATGCTCTAAAAGGCGGAGGCACGAGTGCTGCTGAAGCTTTCAAAATTCAACCGTTTCACTGAGCCTCCTAGATCTGCATTGGCTGCCAATTAGGGAACAGATTAAATTCAAGGCCCTGTGCTGGGCCCATAAAGCACTTCACAAAGTAGGCCCTCCTTCCCTCCAAAAGACTTTCACGTGGTACACCCCCACTCACTTTCTTCGATATACCACTGCTAACAAGGTAGCAGTCGCTAGAATCATGAAGTCCTACTGCGGAGGAAGAATTTTCATCCCACACCACCTGCAAATGGTGGAATGCACTGCCTGATCATCTCAGAACCCAATCCAGTTTTCTAAATTGTAGGAAAGAATTAAAAACTTGGCTTTGCCCTTTGATTGTCTCTCAGTTAGCGTACAGACACCATGCCAAGACGCCAATGTTAGATATTCTAACACTCTATAATCCTATGAACATAACATAACATAACCATGTCTATGATTGCTTCTAAATAAAGCAAATTTTTTTTTTAATCCAGCTAATTTTCCTTAAAGGAAAACAGGATGCATTTAAAAAAGAAGAACAATTACAGAAACCTTTTTTAGAAGTAGGACTATGTCCCATGGAAAAAATGTTTTTGTGAACATTCACAAAGGGGAAGGGGTCCTTTGGTGACTCCTTCCCATTTGCAAATGGCTTACCACCTCCTCTGAGGAGGTGATAAAATATTAATGTTTTTCGGCTGGATTTCAGTTGCAAAATATTAATACATCGCTGAAGGAATCAGTATTTAGAAGGAATGCCTTTAAACCACCCCTTCCAAATATTGATTCAGTATCTATTCCCAAACCCAAATTTCGATTCGGTAAGATTCATTAACATCTTACAAAATCTCTGTTTGGGTTTGGAGAATAGGAAAATGCAATTTTGTGTTAGGAAGGGCTCCGGTTTTACGAATCAGAGCCTTACTAATCATAAAATAGCTTAATACTTGAGGGCCTACATTTTTTATTAAAAATAATATATTTATTTTCAGATAAAAAATATGAATATGCATTTCCCTAAATCCTGTTTACCTAGGGCTTCCACAGTAATAAGGAACTGCACGTTTGCAATAAAACATAACATAGTATTACATTTTAACTTAATTAGATTGTTAAATATTTATTTAAATTATTTTTAATAAATTAAAATACAGTTTACCAGCATATGAGCGCTTTCTTTTAATAAGGTTTAGGTTTAACCTGTTTCACTTTTTACTGGCAGTCCCTAGGGGGTGTCATAAGGGGATGGTGTTAGCACCCTGTGGCTGCGACAACCTGTCTCCACAGGACTTGCTTCACTTCATGTTCTTTTGTAAATACTATGAATTCCCCAGGGCTTTTTATCTTAAACCTATTTTAAAAAGGATGAATTTTGCACAAGCTTGTCCTGCGTTATTTTATTTACAAATTTGGAACTCAGAAAGCATACCTCATGTGGCTGGTTTTTTAAAATGTAGTATGAAGTATAGGAAATGTTTGTATATGTAAGACTGTTAAGAGTAAAACCCTGTGTCTTTTGCCCCCGCCGATTGTGCAACAGCCGAATATTTAACAATATGAATAGTAGGATTTTATAAACTGTAACTTGTTGTGTGTATTTTTATCTGCAAGCTTGGATTGCTAGTTTTAATGTTATGTGAACTTTTATGGTTTTGTACAAAAAAAAACTGAATAAAGTACCTTTTGAATTTGAATTTGAATACAGTTTTGTTAATCCTCTACATCCCTTATGGGATCATTGGTGTTCCAATTTTAGAATGCAAGTTACATAATTGTATTTGTGATTTAAAATAAAGTTATAATTTACAATGTATTTTATTAGAATGTCATGTATATGAACACATTAATGTTTATTTTAAATAATTATATATTAATAAAAGTAAAATTAATAAAATAAAGTTTAATTTGAAATGTTATTTTATTTAATTTATTTTATGTTTCCCAGTGTGGTAATGTTATTTACTGCTTCCTGTGATTTTTATCTGAATGTGTAGTAATACCAGTGGTTTGCCCTTTGTGATGCTTGATTCATTCCAAGGCTGGCCTGGACAAAATTAAAGCCTGTACTGTCAGTAGCACTGAAGAAGTAAATGTAGGCGTATAGTTTGTGAATGGGAATAGTCTTACTCGTCTGTGGGTGTTTTTGTCATGTCCTTACCTAAAACCATTCTTTAATGTTCCTAAACTCCACCCCATTTTGATAGTAATTTCGCATTTTATGACTGTTGGCTTTCAGTTTATACATGCCTGAGGTAGACCCAGCAGTAAAAATATGTCTTTAATGTCAATTTATTCTGCCTTTCCTGCGTTTGTTTTAATTTATTATCCATGTTCATCGCCCATATGTTGTTAAACCCACTATGTGCACGATATAAATAAATATTAATACCAGTTCAAAGCTTTTTAAACAAATATTAATTCAGATATTTTAACTATGGACGCTCAAGAAAGTAATTCTTGGACCATTGGAAGAGAGTAGAGGAGAACACAGGAGGGTATTTGAAGGGTCAGGTTATTCCCTCCCCCATTGCTTTCAGCTACGCTTGTCTTTAGCATTATAAATATTGGCATAATCATACACACACGCTACATTAAAATCCTTCAAATGTTAGTAATTAAGCACTGTGGAAGCTTCTTATGTCAAAATATTTTTTTCAATTTCTGCCGTTAAAAAGAATGTAGAGTTTCACTTACAAACTATTAACTTAATAATTGTGATCATTTTTGTTTCTTCTAAAGGGATTGTGACCCTCCCCTCTGATGACGTATTGAACAGGTGGCAGGTGTCAGAGGTGTGCTTGGTGGATCATTGTGATGGGTCAGATGGCATAGAACGGAGCCCAGATCTAGTATCAGGTATTATACACATAAAGTTCTGGGGTTGTTATGTTGCCTAGATTGAACAGAGAGGGATTCCCGAGTGTCGCGAAGAAAGATGTTACCCCGAGTTGGCGCCTTGCTTCATAACACTGAAGTGGGCGAGTCTGAAAGAGTAGCAGTTGAAGCATTGAGGAGGATCCCTGCTGTACGTCTCTGTGCCTAGAAGTGCATGCTTACTACACAGATAGAACATGCCCAGCATAAGTAAGAGACGTGCAAGCTTCCCTCACCACAGATCACATACAGAACATACAGCAGCAGTGCAGGATTCTCATACACAGAGAACAAGTATGGAACAGACAGCAGCAGTGTAAGCTTCCCTCACTTAAACAAATTCTCACGTGCAACCAATCCCCATAGTGTGGGTTGTACTGTGTCTCTGTCTTTTTAAAGGAGTGGTGGTCTTTATGTTAATAGTTATTGCAGGGCATTGGCAATATTGCAGTTGTTCAGCTCTCTGCAGACCTCAAGCATCTAAAAAGTTTAAAGTGCAATACAAAACGTATAGTATGTAAAATAAATAGTTTAAAGATGTGCCAACATCGTTATAGTGAAAAAAGAAAAATGGGCAAGGCTCTATTGTAATTTTTAAAAATAGGCCTAAATACATGTTCCCAGTTATCTTGAACGTACATGTTGCGTCTGTTGGGAATGAGATTCCATATCGGATTGGAATATAGGGGTATGTGTCCCGGAGAGTTCAAACCTCTGCTCTTGGGTGGTAAGGTCACAGGAGCCCATATCTGGAAAGTGGTGGTCCAATGTTAGAAGGATGGTCTGTCTGTTGGTTTAGGGAACCTTTTTACAACTGTACAGCTGATGGAAACTATTGTAATCAAAGATGATGCGTGGTCAGGGTCTCGTAGGTACACAAGTATGTTTATTCATAAGTACAGGAAGATGGTAATTGCTTAAGAGATAGCCTAATATTCGCCCCACCAGGAGCAGCCTCCTGGCTGCTCACCCCATCCAGACCAACTGACTCTCACCACCTCAAACACACACCAACATTCCGCATGACCTCATCAGACGCTGAGCAGCAAAGCAGAGGGACACCATAGGGAGAGTGCAACTAGTAGAGCAAGACTACAACACATCTCCCCCATTATAATAATGAAAAACAAAGAGAAAGTGTGAAACAGTCAAACGTAAGGAAATAGTGTAGAGGAACAAAAAAGGTGTAGCGGAACAACAAGGAGGAAAGAAAAATGCATGAAACAAAATATGCCCATAAAACAAAATATGCCATACAACTCATCCTACCCCCTAGATAACGCACATACCACACATCCTACCCCCTTACTAAAAATTGCAAAGAGATGGTACAACGCACAAAGAAGAAAAGAGGATGCACTACAAAAACATATAAAACTATGGGTAGCAGTAAAACAAAAACTTTTAAACTATGAGTACCTAAAACTCAAGGCAAACGTGACATAGGTCACCCTAAAACGAAGCAAAAATGCCACGCCAAACTGCAAAAGAAAAAAACAACTGAGCTACAACAACCCAAAGGCAACCCAACCTGGGCACTCCTTCACCCGAAGGACAACAAAATAATGGAAAACGCCATTCCCATGGCAACATCAGAAAGGTAGACCTAGAGCAAACAGACAATATAATGGAAAACGCCATTCCCATGGCAACATCAAATAGGAAGACCTAGAGCAAACAGACAAAATAATGGAAAACGCCATTCCCATGGCAACATCAGATAGGTAGACCTAAAGCAAACAGATTCCTAAAAAAAAAACTAAATCCAAGGAAAACAGAAATGTGGATTACAAGAAACCCACGACAAACTAACCTTAAAACCCATGACACACACATACAACTGGATGGGGCACACTCCACCAGAGTCAAAAGAGACAGCACACATACTTAACATCCACAACTCCAGAAAACAAAAGACAAACTATAAATGACCAGCAAAACAAGAATGTCTCATGCTCAAATGAGCTGTCAAAAAAAACAGGGAATGTTGTGAATACAGGAAGATTCGCGACGTCTTCCACGAAAACACAACATTTCTGCCAACGTCACAACAAACATAGAACTGTAACATGACCCCATCCAGATGTTAAAATCACAAGTAAATAGAACATAACAAACTAAAACAATAAACGTGGTCACCGTAGTCTAAGATGAGCGATACCTCACCCGAAAGTCCAGTCCAATGAAGATGAGCGATACCTCACCCGAAAGTCCAGTCAGCAAAACAGAAAGTCAAATCCATGGAAGACTATGTCAAATATTCATTCATCCAAAATCCAAATGTAGCAGGTAAAATCCAGCGTAGGTAGAGAATTGCGCCACAAGCAGCATCATCAACACGAGAACTCCCCTCATGGTTGAGCGTAGAATCACAAAGAAATCCTCATTAGCGCATGTAAAACCAGATTTGCGCATGTAAAACAGGTTTGCCACAACTATAATAGAGTTAGCCTTCATGTAAATGAGATGTTGGCAAAAGTAAACATCACACGCTTGCGATGTATCTGCAAGACAAACTTGGATGTGAAACGTCGTGAAACTGAGGATAACAAAGGGATTCATCCCAATGTCCCAAAATGGCCGCCACAGCGTCGTCCAGCGTCTATTTCTAATGGAAATAGGCCACAGCCACACCACGTCATAGGAAACCTTCACCAATACCACACAGGATTCCAAAGACGTCATCAAACAAGATATGCAGGCGAAGTGGAAGGAGCTCCTGAGACCAACCGTCACCGCTTTGACAAACGGTGAGTTGGCAGACATTAAATGAAGCGCAGGCTCAATTTTAAAATAAAAGGTATCTTCCACTGTCAAGCACGCTGTGAGCGCAGAGTCCAATCTGTCCACCGGCAATAGATTTTAATGAGGTAAAGTAACGTTTCTTTTACTGCCAGGACGCGCTGCACAACAGAAGTCTAAAGTCTTTTGTAAATTAGGCAAACTTCACGATCACGCAGATGCATAGCTCGAGCACCGAACACGTAAATTAATTCCCTGTCCATATATTTTTGGCCATTAGATGGCAGCAACAACACAGAAATCAGTCCAAAACGTAAGGAAATTTGGTGTAATCTTAATCAGCGCTCAATGCCTTCAAACATCAGCACAGCATGCTGTACACTTCGAGAATAATTCAACACCATTGCGCTGCTTTAACACGAACGCTGCGTGTTATTTCCAAAGCGGTAAACATTAGCTGCAGTTTAACCCTTTTTAAAAAAAACGGTGTAGCGCTTTATCAGTCAGCTTTGAGGATCAGCTTTCTTCACATTAAAGTAGCTGGTTGAAGCCTGATGACATTGGGAAACAGTAAACCCAGTCCAGCAAAGTCAATAAGTAAACAAATAGCACTCACCCAAGTGCAACAAGCACTGGCACATCCACATTGGGGCCGACCGGTCTTTGGTCACTGGTGGGGCATGTGGACAGCCAGTTTGCTTTTACTTCATGCGCTACTTCTTTTCAAATGCTTCTTCAGTTTCAGGAGTTTCAGCTTTCCTTGTGTTTCTTTAGATCCATATGTACAAGCCCAGTCAATGTAGATATCTTAAGTTCTCCACGTAGGTTCTCCAGTCCTTTTTTACCTCGTCGCCAGTATTGTAATGAAAGAAGATGCGTGGTCAGGGTCTCGTAGGTACACAAGTATGTTTATTCATAAGTACAGGAAGATGGTAATTGCTTAAGAGATAGCCTAATATTCGCCCCACCAGGAGCAGCCTCCTGGCTGCTCACCCCATCCAGACCAACTGACTCTCACCACCTCAAACACACACCAACATTCCGCATGACCTCATCAGACGCTGAGCAGCAAAGCAGAGGGACACCATAGGGAGAGTGCAACTAGTAGAGCAAGACTACAACAGAAACATTCATGTCAGTGGAGTACAGTAAGACCAAGGGTGCTGTTTACACTTTGGAGGAAGCAGATCTTAGGGTACAAAGAGCTTTAGCGTTTGCAAACCCTCCGATTAGGTAAATCATAGGGTCTGCAAATGCTAAAAAGCTTTTTCAAATGCTCTAAACCCATTTAGTGATTTAGAAAAGGTTTTCCGAACTGCTAAATGGGTTTAGAAATTGTTCCAGAATCGCTATTTGGAAAGCACGTGTTTTGGACGTCCCTTCCAAATTTCGAATTTGAGATGGCATCAGTGATGTTATAAATGATGTCATAGAACATGTCATGTGTGATGTAATATGTGAGGTCATAATAAGCGCATGGCAGGGGCGCAAGTTATAGTTAGCTCTGCTAACTAAAACTGGTGTATTTCTGTGGATTTTTGAGTCCAAAACGTTAATATTGTCCCTGAGTCACCTAATTATAACATCACTTTAACCTTTGTTTTTTCCAGTGAATTTCTAAGGCATTTTTTTTAACAAAAACAGATATTTTCATCACACCTAACTATAATGTTACTTTAAGCTTTGGTTTTTTTCCGTGAATTTCTACAGATTTTTTTACAGAAAGTAATAGTTGATTACCATACATAAAGTCAACCTCCGCTTGCAACCAGGCCCTGCAGCAGACCTTCCACAGGCAGCCAACCACACACTGCTCATGGCTCTTGCCATGTTCAGCAGTGGGTTGTCACAGGACTTGGAGCGCCGCCAGACCCTGTGGCCAAACCCCAAGCAAACTGCCATCCCTACGCTGCACACAACCTTATGCTGCACAGCGGGGAATTGACCACAGGGCTTAGACTGCCACCATGCCCTGTATCCAAAGCCCCAGCAGGCTGCCAACCCGATGCTGTGCACAGCCTTTGTTGTGCATGGCATAGGGTTGGCCTTTGGGCATTGGGGAACCCATCCCCTGAGGCCAAAACAAATATATTAAGCAGAGGGGGCATGCAGCTCCAACCCCTGAGTCTTCTTTGGCTCTGGGACCACACCCTCTGGGCCAAATACAATAAAAAAAAGGGCAGAGGGCCCTATGGCCCTCTCCCCAAGCCTTCTTAGGCCCAAGGGCTCCATTCCCGAGCACAAATCTAAGGGGATTGGGGCATGCAGTCCCCTGCCTGAGCTCTAATAGGTCTTAGGGACCCCATCCCCTGGTGCAAAGTAAAATAAACCAGCATTGGCATAGCCAATAGGTCTCGGCTTTGGGTCCTTATAAGTGTTTAGCCAGAGCTATTGGCTTTGCCAATGTCTTTAAGCTATTATGTAGAGCATTGTGACTGCCGTGCATCATGTTGTAATAAAAAAGTGCTATAAGCTTTTTTGTTACCTTATTTATAACCAAGACATTATGTACAACTGAACGACCCTTTTAAAACAAGCCCAAATTGTATCCACCCATAAAAAAAATATTTAAACTGCACACACAATAATAAGTGTATGCCAACTTGCACTACTTTTTGTAGCCCCTGGGCCAGCAGACCTATACCTAGTTTACGTACATATTAGTAGTACAAGAGTCAGCAGTGCTACCCCACAGGTGTCACAGTTCTCTTTAATGTCCGAGTCAACACAGATCTTCGTCAGGTTATACTGCTGTCATCAAGGCCTTTGGTCGTACATCTCCCAGTAACTTTTCAGATGGTAGAGCTATCAATTGTGTTACATCCATCTCATTAATACCTGAGCCAGCAGATTATTGTAAGACCTTCCAGTGCTCTCACGAACATTTGGGACAGCAGAACTTCCTCTTAGGTTACAAAGATGTCGGCGGAGCCATGGGCAGCACAGCCTTTTCTTAGCATACACACATATATCGGTTAAAATTATGATAACAGAGATGTCCCTCAGGTGACCCACCTCTGAAAGGCCTGTGACAAAAGAGCTACCCCTGGGGTTACAATGCACTCGGTGACTGCCAAGACTGAAGAACTACCCCTCAGTTTCCATTGCCATTGCCAACAACTGACACAGCAGAGCAATATTTAATTTACACACATGTAGGTAGTACGAGAGTCAGCAGAACTACCCCGAATGCATCACAGCTCTCATTAATGTCTGCGTCAGCACAAGCACAATCTACCTCAGGCTACACTTCTCTCATCAAGCTCTTCGACAAATTAGACAGATACAGGAGAGTTCTATCAGAGGCCTGAATGCTGTCGTCAACATTTAGAAGAGCAAATCAACCACAGGTTACATGGATTTTGTGATTCCAGCAACAGTTGTCCCTCGCAGGTAAGCATAATTATCTGGAGTTAAGCGTCAGGGTACACAGCTCTCACTAGGCCATGAAACAGCAGTGCTATACCGCTGGTTTCTCTCGGGCTTCACACCTCTGAGGAAGGGTTGAGATAGCAGAGCTGTTCCTCAAAAGAAACAGTCCTCAATATGTCATGTCCTCATTTGTAAAGTGCTTAGAACCACCTAAAGCAGAGCTTTCTTTCAGGTGACACACCTCGCACTCAATGGTTAGATTCTAGAAACATCCTCAAGGGGACCCTGTAACGCTTGAGACAGCAGGGCTGCCTGTTAACCTATGCCTGGGCCATTGGAAGTAATCGATTTTGCGGCTACAAAGTTTTCCACATAATTATGAAATTGTCCCATTCCCACATGATCCATCAACTGCTGCATAGTCTGCAAATTTTAACAAACCATGTTTCTAGCTCAAAAGGATGAAAAGTATCTAAAATGCGAAGACACCAGATGCGAAGCTATCACACCATTCTTCAACAACTTATCTATTTCTTCTTTCACCTTCTCTTGTTCCATCAGGGGTATTCTTCTTACTTTCGCTACTACCGGAACAGCATTCTCTCTCAATCTAATTTGTTTATAACCTTTCAAACAACCTAAACCTTCCCTGAACACTTTTGGGAATTTTCCTGCTAAATCTCCTCCCAGATCTACTTCACCCTCTTTCATTTCATTTACGTTTACCTGTTGAATCTGTACCTGAGGATTAGCATTCGGATTCAAAGTCACACCAAGTTGACCCTGATGTACCCAGCCCAGTAATGTATCACCCTTCTTTGCAACATAAATCTTACCCACTATTATCCTACTCCCAAGTTCTATCTCAGCCATAAAACATCCAATCATCTTAATTGGTTTATCTCCATACCCAAGTGGTCTCAAATCAGATCTCATCAGTTTTACTTTTCCCACAAAATGTGTATTAAACAACTTTTCATCAATCAATGTTATGCGTGAACAGGAATAAAATTTAAATTGTATCATTACATTTTCCACTTTTACTAAATGTGTTGGATGATCA
The DNA here is from genome assembly GCF_964263255.1 of Lissotriton vulgaris. Classification (NCBI taxonomy): domain Eukaryota; kingdom Metazoa; phylum Chordata; class Amphibia; order Caudata; family Salamandridae; genus Lissotriton; species Lissotriton vulgaris. Next base: position 1,247,539,377 of record NC_141689.1, on the reverse strand, counting down.
GCCACTTCACATTTTATTTCAAAAGAAATAGTTCTAACTTGTGGCTGTGGCTGACTCCATCTTTTCTTTGTTATTTCAGGCCTAAACATTTTTGTTCTACAAAATTTGGCATAGTGACCTTTCTTCCCACACGAGTTACACACAATTCTCAATGCAGGACAAATTGATGAATTCGCTAAATGACCTATTTGTCCACATCTAAAACAGGCAAATTTGTTACTTTCTCCTGTATACAAATTCTGACTTGTAAGAGTAGATCCTGTATTTTCCTTCTCAAAACTACTTGACGTCTCATTTTTCTTCACTTGACTAACAACTTCTTCTATTTTTGTTTCTTCTTTTTTTTCATTTAAAGATCCTTTTTCCTTCTCCTTCTTCAACTCACCAACACACTTAGTCATATGTTCTACTTGTTTCGCTATTACTAATACTTCCTCAAGGGGTGGTTCATCCTTCAACCATAGTTCTTTTCTGATGTCATCATGTGCACACCTCAGTACAAATTGATCTCTAATCCGTTCATCTAGAGTCTGACCAAAATTACATGAAGAGGCTAGTTTTCTCAATGAAGAAACATATTCTTCCACAGTCTCATCCTTTTTCTGCTCTCTCAATCCAAAGTGATAGCGTTCCATAATGGTACTGCCCCTCGGGAGATAATGTTTATCAAGTTGTGCAATCGCAATTTCATACTCATTCAAGTTTCGTTGTTCTCCAGCAGATAAGTCAGGAAGATGTTCCAAAACGTCTTGACCTTCCCCCCCAAACAATGGAGAAGAAGAGCAAGTTTCCTTTCCGCACTCAAATTAGTTCCGCACACCCTCGCATAGTTAGCAAATATTTTCTTCCATTTTTTCCATTTTATATTCGGTTCTCCTGGAGTCGTCAAAAAGAAAGCAGGCTGAGTTACATTCTGCATTTTTATATATAAATGTTTGTCTTCCTTTTAAATAACTAATTTAAAGATTTCCTCCTTCTCCTCATAAAATACTTTTTTTTTTAGACGCAGAAAATTCTTATTGTTTCACAATGTCTCTTGTCTTCCTATTTTCCACTCTTTTAGTCTGACATCACAATCCTGTTCTTTTACTTCCTAAAGCTTGCCTTCTTACTTTAAAATTCCTGTGTTTAACAATTAGCTTTGTGATGAAATCTGGAGCGCAGCGTACAACTCTGCATTCTAATCTTGAAGCGCACAATTACACGCTTGGAACGCAGCGTACATCTCTGCATTCCATTCTTGAAGCGCAGCGCATTCGAGCTTTGAAACGCAGACGTTCGTCTGGAACGCAGCACTTCCAGCGCGCAACACAGCGTCAGGAGCTCTACGTCAGCTGTTCACGAGTCTCCTTCCTTCACAAGAGCAAGCGCGAGAGACAACCGTTCTCGAAATTTTATCTCCCTTTTATTTATATTATGTCCTAATCGGCACACTTCCTAATTTGTACCGCCCACCAAACTCCTCACCGCATGTTTTCTTTTTCGTGTTACTGCCGCTGGGAAGACTCCGCTTCCTTTTAAATAAATACAGCCGCTGGAGGAGCAGGAAAGACGTTCTTCTTCTCCGCCTGTGTTGAGGTAGGGTTCACCCGATCGTCGCCAAAATGTAGTGTTCCAAACCAGAAATAAGTAAACAGGAACAATTGTAGATTGAAGAGTAGGTTTTAATAACAACCTCAGCCACAGGTCAAAATCCTCAACTGACAGCAGGAACTTCCATGTATTCCAGAATCTCACACGAGATCAGAATACAAGGAGAAGGAAGTTCCAGCACATTAAAGGTGTAGTAAAAGAAACAGATATACACCATCACACCTTCACATAGGTTGAATGGTCACATTTCAATTTCTTATTGTTGTATTGAAGTGTAAAACTGGTACAAATGAGGTGAAACCTGTGTTCAGACAGTGATGTTAGTGCGCACAAATGACAAAATAATTAAGTAAAGCTATCAAACAATTGCTGCACAAATGACACAAGATCTGACCTAAAATGTCAGAGCTAGCCGGTGTTAGATTAACAATCTCTCAGTATGGAGTGAACAGCAAACCTATACACAACACTAACCTTAGACAGCAGAGCTATCTTTAATGTTCGCCTCTCACCGACATCATCTTCGCCTCAAAATCAAAACCATTCCATTCAAGTCATTCAGTCCTGCTTTGTCAACACTTAATTCTTTTTCTAACCTCTCACCAGGGAGAGGGAATGTGGTTCTGAGCATTTCACACCATGTGAAAAAGAACAGTCCTATGCTGAAACCCCTCTAATGCTCCCGCCGCTGGAGTATCAGCATCTCTGACGCATACTAATGCCACATCAGGAGTTCACCCCTCTCTGAAGTATGTTAATCTAGCTGTTACATATACCAGTGTAGTGATGTTCGAGTCTGGAAACAGTAAGCACACACACACACACACACACAACATTAAACAATCAGACACACACGTAAGGGCGCACACAAAACCCACACAGGCACACGCAAACATAAAAGACCCCCAACACAATACAACTCTTCCTAAAATATACATAATTTATTTCGATTTTACCCTTTGGGATTTTAACCTTTAAGAGCACATCTGAAAAGAAAGTCAACAGACTAAACTATTTAGAAACAAGAGTGGGAAGTGCTAACTCTTTTTTCTCTTGAACGGTCTAAAATGCATAGTGTTTTAATGCCATTCTTACATCAAAATTACCTGCTATCAAAGACAAGTCTGCATTTTATCACTGCAGACTTGACGCAATTCACTGAAAAACAACACTTAGTTAGGGTGACCAGAATCTCAAAACAACAAGTACCGGCATGACAACATACCTGCCTGGAAACTTTTTACTCTGTGTCTAATGTGTTCCATCGACTGCTACGTAACAGTGCAATGGAGCAGTTTCACAAAGGAGTATGGTAAAAAAAAGGCTTCATCCACCTCACTTGCGAAAGTTAGGTACTACAAAAGAGCTTATTGAAATAGTAACATTACACAATACCGTGAAGCCCCTTTTTAGTAATCACCTGTGCTGATTCAACAAAAACCGCCGCAGGATATACGCCACCATGTTAGCATCAGCGAAGAAACCATGCTAAGTTGTGGATGTGTATTTACGCATGCCCATGTGATTTGTTTTTGACAAACATAGACCCCAAACTCTAGCCTCAGAAGAACAACAAGCAGATTAGAAGTCAAAGTGAAATGTTAAACTCGCTCATAAGTCAGTAGATGCAAATCGAACAAACAAAATTAAACACAGCCCAAGTATTTAAAAATACCCATTGTCTTGGCAGGAAGTTTGGCGTAACATCCTGAGCTGCCGACTTTGTAACTGGGAAACCGGGTTCCAGTCTCAGTGTCAGCTCTCTCATGGTTAGACATGAAAGCCGGAATGCCCATTCCAAAAGCACACATGCTACTTCCTCAGAAGTATGAAACATGAAGCACTGCGCTGTGAAACGGGCACCATGCTAATAAAGCAAAAGAAAGTTTGTTTACACATGCCACTGGTTGCATATGCTGCCTCCTCAGAAGTTAAAAATAAAATGAATTGGGGCGCCCGTCCATAAAGCGGGCACCGTGTTGATGAAGCAAAGAACGTTTGTTTACACACGCTACTGGTTGTACATGCTACCTCTTCAGAAGTAAAAAATAAAAGGAAACATGAAGCCTGGCGCCTCTCCATGAAGCGGACGCTGTGCTGATAAAGCAAAAGAAAGTTTGTTTACATACACTACTGATTGGAAAATGCATGCGCCGTGCTGATACATAAGCTGAGGCAAAGCCCCCCAAAAAATAAAGGAACATAAATAAAAACAAATGGAAGAGTACAAGTCTTGGGGCGATCTATGTGATTGAACCTTTGAGAAAAAAGGTCGCACAAGCAGGATCCGATTAGAAGTAAAAAAAATTGAAGGACACTGACAAAAGCGAATCAGAACCTGGGAGCGGGCTGTAAGCCCCCTGACTAAATACAGCACGATATTGGAGACTGCAGGGGTCCACAGGCCCAGCTGTATCCCCACATGGTGCTGGCGCCGGCATCGCGCCTGCCCTCAGGGAGCCGGCCCTGTGGGATGGGGTCCCCAGGGCTGAACATGGCCCTAAATGGGTAATGGAGGAGACCCTACTGTTGTACTGTTCTGCATATATGTTATAAAATGGCAGCCACCATTATTTTGGCTATGATCTTGCAGGATTGTAAGCAACATTTGCCAAAGAGTTTTTTCCATTTTGGTCCCGGGGGGACACCCCAATGGGGCCCAAGGGGGGATATGAAGGGGGGGGGGGTCAGGGTATCCCTTCTCTGTCCCGCATATAATGTTTTCTTTTTTTAACTCTTGAACTGGGGATTAAGTCCTAAAGTCCTGTAATGGCTGCCAGCAACATTTTTCACATTTTCTTTTCAGCCAATCAGAGCTCTTGTCTGACTCCGATGGGAGTGAGATGGCCCAAGAGAAAAAAAAGCTCCCTGGGCCAATCCTCCATTTTTAAACTGGGACTCCCACAAACCATTTGAGAGACTCTCACGGACCCAACCGTTCAGATATACAAATATTTTTTAACCTTCATTTCTCAAAACCTATTCAATGGATTTACACCAAATCACAAAAAGCACAATCTGTGGACCAAGACCTAGCTTCCTGCCAAATTTGGTGTAATTCAGTTCACTAGTTTTTGCTGTAGCACTTCCTAAAGAAGTCTATGGAAAATGCATGGGGATTTTGCGTTTTGAGACCCCCTTTTTTTCATTGCCACCGCTTGACGAATCACAGTGAAAATTTCCAGGAAAAAGCTGAAGTGAATTTGCTGTTTATGTGGAAAGTTTTCTGAAGATTTGTCACACCCTACCAAGGTTACTAGCAAACCACAAAAAACACCTTTTCTATGGAAAAGCAATCCTAACTATATCCACACGGACACCTACACAGGGGCTTTGATTGTTCTTCGTTTATTATTCAAGCTGTTGCCAGTGGGTATGTCCATGTTTCCATGGCTGTAAGCATTTTTGACTAGGCTATATCTTTAGCGCCGTTTGACAAATCTTCACAAACTTTTCCAGAAAAATGTTTCCCAGTGATTTTAGTTCTGTGTGGAAAGTTTCGGGGAGATCCGTCAAACGGGTGCTGAGAAAAAGTAGAGGGGGTTAAAAAAAGTGTGTTTCTCATGTTAATTCCCATAGGGATGTGGAACACAACTAGAGCCCAAACCGCTGGACAGAATTACACCAAATGGGCCAGAAAGCTATCTCTTGGTCCAGAAAGCACGCTTTTTCCTATTTGGTTTAAATCCGATCAGTAGTTTTGGAGATATTAAAGACAATCCAAATTTGTATACCTAGTTGCGTGAATAATTCACAAATGCTCCTATCTCGTGCAGGGATCTGATTGACTGCCAACACATCAACCAGGAAGTGTAAGTAGCCATCTTGGGACTCGGCCTCAGCCAAGTCCCAAAATATATGTTAAAATACAGAAAAGAGGGCAGAGTAGAAATACCCTGACTCCCTAGCCCTGGGGCTGGGGTCCCTCAGGAACCCTGCAAGGGCAAAAAAAAAAACATTAAAAATATATATATATTAGTGCAGAATTGCAAACATTTGCGGTAAAATGTTTTAAACAAATAAGTGTGGTCTCCTGTTTTTTTAAACATGGGCCCTTGTACAATTAGTGCACTGTGGTGTGGAGCACAGCCTCGCTATCCATAGGGTACTCCCCACCCCCCCTTCCGATCACCCACCAGACTGTGTGGACTGACTTTCATAGATATGCCAACTTTAATTCACTAACAAAGGTTTGTCAGAACACTCCTTATACCTGCAAAGTATGGATATCGTGTTAACAGCATCTCAGTACCCGGCTATGTGATCTACATAACCTAGTGTATATAGAACACGTCTGACGCACCCTCCTTTCTGCATCAACAGAAAGGCGTGAAACACTCCGTTGTGTACCAACAGAATCTGTTCCCCAATCTGGACTGCAAGAGATGAGATTCACACCCTGCCTCTGCATAACCTGAAATGCCTGTGGAGCCTGTGAGACACCCCATCTTCACAGGCATAACAAGTGCCACGCTATGAGTGATAGGGCTATGCTACAATGTACCTTTGCCCATACATATGCCATACTTTCGGCAAACCTGTATGATCTGCCATTTTTATGGAAATGTAGGCTTTACTTTCAGCATTCTTGTGGAATTTGCCTCAATTTACTTCCGACACACCAATATAATCATCAGTCACGTACAGAAATGTTGCCCTTAGTTCTGGCACACCTCTATAATCTGGCATAATATCTCCGGAAGTCTACCTTACCACACTCCTATCCCCTTTCTACCCCCCCCCCCCCCCCCCCACACACAAACACATGGAGATTTGGTCTGCATCTCTCTGAAACATTTCAGAATTGTTGAACTGTCCGCTTCCGAGCACCATCTTCACTGCCTTGCAGCTGCCACACCCAGAGACGTTTTAAGGGTGGGACAAAGTGGACCTCTTGGGGGGTGCCTGATGGAGCCTGCTCTGTTCTGCAGAGTCTTTTCCTGATGACCTTGAATAGTTATTAAACAGATTGCTAAAATACAATTTTCCTTTAATTTATTTTTAATGTGGGTGATGTGTGAGAGTCTATTACAGGCATATTGCATAGAAATGTTTGCTTAGGTTTCATGCAACATGCATTAAAAACGTTTTTTTTTAGCTTAAAACAGAACCTCATATATGAGAAATGGGAGAGTGTCACAGAGATCACTTGCAGTAATATTAGTGATCATGTGTTATAATATTGAAAACTCACATCATTATCCTTGAATATTAGATGTACACACATTTAGAATTTGGATGAGTGTGTCTGTGACCTGGCCAAAGAAGGCATGAAAAAGTTGAAATTGGATCACAGATGCAAAATTGTGTCAAACAGGGGCCCCCAAAATACACTTGGCCACTTGCCCCTAAGATCCTTAATATGTCTTTGCCACACCCCGTACCCTACGAAAAGTATTTTCTAGTTTGGCGTGACAAAGTCGTGGTTTGGCGTGAAAACTGTTGTTGCCTTTGCAGTAAGCCCCTTTGAATACACCTGCATCTCACTCAAACACAGTTGTCTCTCAGCGCAAACTATTGCTAAAGAATTAGAGTGTGCAGTTCCAGGTACCTTAGTGGATGCAGAGCGAACAACTACATTCGAAATGGGTTGCAAGATTTCAAAACTGCAGCCAATAACTCCTTAGATGTCTAAAAATGATGTTCCTGCTCGTCATGGAATGAAAAGAGTTACAACTAAAGGGGACACTGGCCAGTGTGGACCATTTACTGAACTAATTACAGTTGTGACCCGGAAATGACAATGCGAGTGCAGTTTAAACTGTGATCGACGTTGTGGGATTTGATCGGCAAAGGTTTACCTAAGGTATACCAGACCAAACCCATAGAGGGCAGCATGTGTCATAGTTAGGGCTTTGAATTTAACTCGTGCTTTCATAGGTAGCCAGTGCAAGTTTCGCAAGTGCTCCCTGACGCTGGTTCTTTTGGGGAGGTTGAAAAGTATTCCAGTAGCGGCGTTTTGGGCCCCCTGCAATTTATCTAGTAGGTAAGTGGGGAGGCTGGCGTACAGTGCATTGGCTTAATCAATACGAGAGGAGATGAGTGCTCTGGTGACCGTTTCTTTTGCCACTAAGGGGAGATGAGGCGGAACTTTTTAAAGTAATTTCAGTATGCCAAAGCACATTCCTGTCAGTTTATTGATCTGACTGCTAAAACGTAGCTTTTCGTCGAACCAGATCCTGAGGTTCTTGACTGGATGGCCCGAGGGGGAGGCATGAGCGGCTCATCAGGCCAGAAGGAGTGCCAATACAGAGGAGGAAAATGATAGAGAATAAAGGACCAGATGTAGGTAAAGTACATTTACCGATTCTAGAATACAGAATTTTACCGATTCGGTATTCTAGAATCGGTAAATGCTATGTAGCTAAATATTCGGTAAGTATTACTGAATCGGTAAAATTCGGTATTTACCCATATACAGGCCCATAGGATTGAATGGCAATTATCGAATCGGTAAATACCGATTCGGTAAAATGGGGAACACCTTCAAGGGTGCCAGGGTGTCACTTTGACACCGTATTGGACCCCTGAATGGTGCTTGTGTGCACATGTGGCACACATACATGCCCTAAGGGCAAGTATGGCTGCCACATGGCATAGTTGAAGATGCACAGATTTGCATTTTCAAAGGTATTCGTTATTTACCACCAACTTATAGTTGGTGGTAAATAACGAATCCTTAAAGCACATGAGCACTCACAAATGTGCTTCCTACATGCCATTTACCGATTCGGTAAATACAGAATCGGTAAATACCGATTCAGTATTTACCGAATCAACACCTACATGGCAAATGGCTCAATACCGGTCAGTAAGCCTGAAATTTACCGAATTTCGGGTTTACCGACCGGTAATGAGCCACCTACATCGGGCCCTAAATCTCGGTTTTATCCTCGCTCCATTTAAGCTGGGCGGTGGTGAGCCAATTAAACACTGCTGTGAGACAGATTTTGACATGGGAAGACGACGACTCGTATTTTTTCCAGGTGAAAAGAAGCTGAGTGTCATTGGCATATGCGATGACTTTAGCACCTAAGTCTTCTGCCATCCGGATGAGGGGTGACATGTAGACGTTGAACAGCAGAGGGCTCAAGATTGACCCAGGAAATAATTGGTCATTGTCCTACCTGAGGTGGTGGTCAAAATTCTTTGGACATCTGAACATAAGGGTTACATAGATAAATTATCTGACAGATATCTTTTTAAGCCCCGTTTGCTGTTGCCTTACTTTCTCCTGATACAATAGGTAAGGATCCTAAAGAAAATAACATTCCTGAGATGCAGACCTTTCATAACACACAATTGGAAATATAGGAAAAGTAGGTATACTGGGACTTCTGGATCTTCACAGCAAGCCCTGTGAATAGTTCTTAAAGTGCAAGTCAACCCTTTCAGTTTCTGAGTCATCACATGAAGATGCAGCAGAGCTAGGGTCAAGAAGGAAGATTAGAAAAGAGGTGGAAGGAAACTGTAAGGACTTGTTTTGGTTCTGAAAGCAACTGCTTCAAAAATGTAGATGAAAACCCTGTCCTTCATGATATTTGCAGTTATATTGCACAGCAAGCATATTGGGAGGAAGTTGTAGAAGAGCCCTTTCTGACAAGGCAAGAGGTTGAGTTCACCATCCTCCCTCTGGTCCTTGAAGGCAGGACCCTGAGCAAAATTCAGGAAAGTGCAACCTCACCTTGGGTAAATGCATAGAGCAAGGCATTGCCCTGCAGCAGGATTACCTTGATGAATATCCTGGGGTGCAGACCTAAATGGCAGATGAGGACAATATGTTTAAAAAAAATATTTGTTTATTGATTTCCCCAACAAGAAAATAACATATGGCAACACATTACATCCTTTTCAATATGATTAGACAAAAATATCATATGAATGCGCAAACTCAAAAAAGAAAACATAACAAAACAGTCAGGAAGCAATACATTCTAGTACAACGTTGAATGAAGTCAGTTTCACAGTTTTAATGTGTCATTTCATCACGTGACATTCTCATGTAGGAACAACTGGAGTGTGGCGCTGTAGTGTCTAGTGATCATGTTTCGCCGATGCGGCAATCTGATATCCTCACCTACTCCTGCCCAGGTTCTGTTAGCAGAATCTTTAAGCATCAGCCGTACTTGAGGAGGAGCCAGTGTCATCTTGCAATATCCTCAGCCAGTCTATTATGGGACTTCATATATTTGTGTGTCTCGAGGCCGTTGGCATTAGTTCCCAAAAGGTGGTTAGTTGGGTCTGACTAAAAGTAATGTCTTGTATCCACGCCTTGCTCATAGGGTCACATTTGTCTCCCCAATGTATAGATACTCTTCGTTTAGCGAGCAAGAGTAGCATGGCATGTTATTTATGGTGTTCAGCCTTGGTGCCTTTAACATATTCTAACAGGCCGAGGAGCAGACGCGGCTTGCCCGAAGTCCCCAGTATCTCCTGTATTTTACTAAATACTTCTGTCCAAAAGGCTGCAATGGGTGGACAAAACCAGGACATGTGCATGAAGGTAGCAGGGGCATGGCCATATCTCCAGCAGTTCTCATCAGATTGGACACCTATGAGAAGGGGTTCTGTAGTACCTGTGTAGGTACTTAAAATTAATTAGCCTCAGTATATAGTTTGAAGTTGGCTATAACAAAAAGTCCAGACCTCATCCGTTACTTGGCCATCTAAATCTAAATTCCAACTGTGCCTAGCCTTAGGCTCCGTTAGCAGTGCTGTAATTTGCTTGGAGTTATATTATTGTGTGATTAACCTGCAGAGGGATGGGTTTGGAATCATCTGCTCCAGCGCAGGCAGTGGAGTGGGAGGGCTCGGAAAGGTGCTGTGTAGCTGTCTATACGTTGCTCTGATTTTATAGTATAAAAACAACTCAGAGAAGTTCCTTGTGCTCTCCTCCATAGCACCTGGTGGTTCGTAGAAGGTATCACCAGGATAAAGATCTGCCAAGGTCTCCAGGCCCATGGACTTCGGGATCATCGGGTTACACGCTAGTGGGATAGAAGGGGCATACAATATCTGCATGCGGGCTCTTGCGTGTTATTTATCCTAGGCCCAGCGTAGTGTCACAACTGTGTCGATGCCATCTCGCGATCTGCGATATGTCTGGCAGATAGCTACACTGAGAGGAGTCGGTGCAGCCACGTCCATCTCCACAGCCACATGGGGTTGGAATGGGGTAGGGTGCAGCCAAAAATGTAAAAATTGAGCTTGCGCTCAGACCGCATGAAGCGGGATGTCCGGGGCTCCCAGTCCCAGTGTGAGCAGCTCCCAGGAAACGCACCCTTTTTTTCCGGCCCAGACCATAGAGATCAACAGTGACCGAATGGAATGGAAAAAAGCCCGGATCAGCTGAATTGGAATGTTAACAAGTAAATATAAAAATTTGGGCAAGACGACCATTTTAGATAACAGCAATCGGGCCCACGCTTTCGCTTTGTCTTCCAGCCATGAGATCGCACGTCTGAAATTTCAGTTCCAAATTTCTTGTTCCTCCTGGCTCAACCAAATGCTGAAATATTTTACCTGCCTTCCGCCCATTGCAGCGGATGATCCAGGTCAAAAGGCTTGGTTTCTTCTTTAAGGGGAAATAAGGTGGATTGGCCCAGTTGATAAATTCGCCAGAGAGTCTACTGAATTTAATGAGTACCCAGAGCAGCGGGTTAACATTTATCACAGGGTTACCAATGTATAGTGTCATGTCATCCGCATATAGTGAAATAAGGAGCCCCCTAGTGCTAAATCCCAAGCCCGTCGCTGCGTGATGTTGCAGAAGTCTGGCTGCTATTGGTTCCATTGCAGTGGGAAAAAGGAGCGGGGATAGGGGACATCCCTGTCAAGTTCCTCGTGTGATAGGGAAAGGGTCGGACAAGAGACCGTTATACGTAGCCGGCGGAGCCGTGTAGAGGAGTCTTATTAGTGCTATAAAGGTCGGGCTTAGAATAGCGAACAGATATGGCCACTCCAATGCGTCAAAAGCTTTAGTAGCGTCAAGGAATGCCACCACAAGTGCCTTGACTTTAGGGTTTAAGTAATGCAACACCGTAAAAAAGGTACAAAGGTTGTGGAAGTTGGACCTACCAGGGATAAAGCCAGATTGGTCGGGTCTCGCGACAAGAGGAAGCAGTGTACAATTTGAAGTAAAAGTCGGTGAATCGGCCCATGACCCCCTGGGGCCCCCTTATTACAGTTGAATCCTCTCCCCTATTTCAGATATGTAAGTGGTTGTGTGCGGTCTCTTAAGCATGTTCGCAAGGGATTTACCAGGTCTGTCGCCCTCACCGTAACGTCTAGCCTGGGTGTATTTGCCTAGGAATTGTACCTCTCTGCGGGCTTCTGCTTCAAATTCAATGAGAAGCGACTTAATGGACAGCAAAGGTGCAGGGTCCGCCGATCATAATTCGAGGTCTCTAATTCCCTGATGCGGGTTTCTAGAGAGGCCAACGTGCCCCTAATAGCCTTAAGCACCCCGGCCTGTTATGAAATGCATTTCCCCCGAATTACCACTTTGAATGCTTCCCAAAGTGTTGCCTGCACAGTAACAGACCCAGTATTTGTATCAATATATTCCGCGATGTCTCTCTATATTTCTTCCTCAAAGGTGGAGTCTAGCAGATCGTATGGGGCCTGCCGTCAACTGAACATTTTAATTGGTGTGTTAGGGATGATTAGCTGTAATGACCAGGGGGTTTGATCAGACAGTGTTCTGGGGAGGTGCGTAGTATCTATAGTCCATGCCGCAGTGTCATGAGAAACCAGCCAGTAGTCTAGCCTAGACCAGGCTCCATGATGAGCAGATATACACGTGCCCTCTGCCACCCCCGGGTTTCTCTGTCTCCTAATGTCCATCAAGCCGCCCTCCTCTGCTGTGGTGTTAAGGACTTCCCTAGAATTGGGGCGTGGTGTGCAAGAGCTACCTTTTCTGTCCAAAGTATCATTCCATACAACATTGAAATCAACCCCCCCCATAATATGGTGTCACAGCTAGTGATTTGCATTTTGGCCACATACAGTGCAAAAGAAATCAGGGCAGTCAATATTTGGTCCATAGACCGCGGCAATTACCAGCCACACTCCCACCAAGGATCATAAAACAGCTTTCAGAGTTTACTTGCGAATCAATAGTTGTCCAGTCTACCCCTTGCCGAATCCCTATCGAAACTCCTCTCACATAATTGGAATAGATAGAGGAGAAGGTATGGCCCAAGTGTTTGTTTTGCAGTTTAAAGTGAGAAGTGTTTTTTAAATGGGTCAATTGTATGCAGACATATATCAATATGGTGTCTGCTTAAGTAAGAGTGGGCTAGCCTGGCCTTCCTTAAATCGCTTAGTCCCCGGATATTCCAAGTTAAAAACTTGTATTCAGTCATTCCCGTCTATAGGATGTGTAGGTAATTGCTAGTGTCAGCGAAGTCAGTGTCTTTGTCGCCCAGTGTTCTGCATGTGTCACTATCTTTAAACCAGCGAAAGCTGGTGTTGTTAGTTTGAATCTGCTCTGGAAACTGTAGGTAATTAAATCGTTTAGCTTTGCATGTAGTGCTCTCCTGACAAACTTACCCAACTTGTCAACTTCAACCCACCCCCACCCACACCAGCCCCCAAATTAGGTTGTGTATTACATCCTCCTTTTGAGAAACAACGCAACAATGTGCTCCAGACTAACGCCTGGTAGCACAACTTGGAGCTCTCCCCGGAGGCGTGGGCTAACCGGCAAACAGCCCTGCCATAAGGCGGGGTGGCAGAGAATAAGAAGGTAACCAAAGGTATGTGAATTAGATGTTCGAGCTCTGAATGAATCTGCGCCTGTGTAGTGAGAATAAGAAAGTGCAATGCTTCCCGCTGGACCCCGAGATATAATATGTTCAATTATTCAACAAAATATAACAGGCATTTGACAGCTACCAAAAACAGTGATCAGTCTTATCGCTGAGGTTTTCGCCAGAGTTCAGAGTCTTTGTAGGTGTCAGCGCTTCTCGCTGCCCGCATATGTGTTTAGCAAACTTCATGGCAGATTTTGTGTCTGTGAAGAAGTGGGCAGTGCCATCATGAGAGACTTTGAAAAAAAAAATATTTTTATTATAATAATACAAAAAAAAACATTAGCATTGGGTGAGCATTAATTGACATCATTGTGAGGTATAAGTTGTCATTCGTTTAACTTCAGCAATTACCAATCATATGGAATTTGGGATCACGGGGATTCTGGTGGTTCTGCTTCCCTTTGCCGCCTCAGGGGTGTACATAAATCACCACAATAACTATTCCATGCTCCCCCCCACTTCTCCGGACAACCCCTGGCTACATACACCGCCCTTTCCCTGAACATGCACCAATCTAGGTCCTCAGCCCACTTAGTAATCCGGGGCGGCTGATTGGCTCCCTACAGCTGAGCAATGTTTTGCTTCGCCACCATGTACGTCAACGTCACCCACTGTTTCAAATATTCATTCAAGTCTGTGGGTTCCCATACATTGACCAGACACCTCCTGGCCTCCGGTCATATCGACTCCCCCAACACCTCTTTAAGTTTATCATGTATTGCCGCCCAATAGGTCTGTACCTCCTCACAGTGCCACACGATTTGTATAAAAGTGCAGAGCTCTCCACATCCTCTCCTGCATTCACCACTTATCGCCCGTCCCATGTGTACAAGCCTAGGTCCTGTCATATATGACTGATGTAAAATCTTAAGCTGCACCAGCCTAAGTCTCATCTGAATTGCGACCACTTTAGGGGAGGAGACCGTCTCTACCCATTCCTGATCGTCTAACTCCAGTCCGTCTGCTCCCCATGCTGTCCTAATACTTCCCAAAGGGTCCTCCATTTTATTTATAAGCTTCCTATAGATCAGGAAGATAGTCCTCTCTGGCATGTGACCATCTAGCACACGGTCTTCAAGAGGAGAAGCCTCCGGAAGTTATGATCCTCCGGGCACGTGAGCAAGGAGTGCGTGTCTAACCTACCTGTACCGAAAGTGTTCAGTAGCATTCAAACTGTATTGCTTCTGTAAAGATTCAAACGCCAACACACCGTCTTTCCTCCATATATCCTTAACACCATCGATGCTAGTGTTATTTTCCTCCTGTGCTGATTTATCTTGAATCCCATTGTTCATGACGAGCTGAGCTCGTCATGAGTGTATGGAGGTGTACATCATGACGAGCTGAGCTCGTCATGAGCGCGAAGGAGTTAATCTGTCTGGTTCCAATGAGGTCCCTCTTATCAAACGCTTTAGTCTTCCACAAGCTCCCAAGCTTCTCCGAACAGAATAGTGGGGTGGCCAACGTCAATTTTCCCTCCCATCCCAGACTTCTGGTAGCCGCGTGTCAAACATGTACAGCGTGTGCTGTCGGGCCTGCCAATGTGAATCTCCCGGGTCTAGCTTACAAGGCTTTAAGAATATCGCCACCTGGTGCCTGCCAACGATCCATAGCATAGCCTGGATCTCCGGGGGAACCATAGACCATGTGGTTCACCGCCGCAAGGTGTGAGGCCCAGTAATATTTCCTCAAGTCTGGGAGACCGATGCCCCCATCATACCACGGGAGGGTTAACTTATTAAAGGCTATACGTGGCCTGCCGCCCCAGAGGAGCTGTCGCTGAAGTGCCTCAATCTCCTTAAAATAGGACAGTGGCACCGGATCCATTGTGTTTTGGAGCATATATAGGAACTGGGGTAATGCCATCATCTTAAATAATACCGCTCTCCCAAGTATCAAGAGAGGGAGAGCTTTCCATCGTTCCACCTCCTTCCGAAATCGGTTCAAGGGGGGCCTCAGATTATTAGTGTACCTCATCTTTGGGTCTAAGGACACATATATACCAAGATAGGTAAATCCCACCAGTCCAACCCTTATCGTGCACGATTGCGGAATCACAGGCGGAGACCCTGACAAAACGAACAATACCGACTTTGACCAGTTAGTGACAAACCCGGAATACCTGCCAAATATAGCGAGGACATCTAAAAAATTACTTAATGACACTCTGGGGTTGGTGAGGTACAACAGAATATCGTCCGCATAAAGCAAAATGTTATCCTCCCATTCAGGCGTCCACCGCAAGCCACGTATTGACCGGTCCCACCTGACCCAGGCCGCCAGAGGCTCCAGCGCCAGTGCGAAGAGGAGCGGGGACAGCGGACACCCCTGTCTTGTTCCTCTTCTGAGGGAAAAAGCAGCAGACTTACAATTATTGACTATCACCCTGGCGAGGGGAGCGGCATAGAGCAGTCTAACCCATCCGATAAATCCCGAACCAAAGCCTAATTTGGCCAATACTGCAAACAAGTAGGCCCATTCGACCCTATTGAATGCCATAGTGGCATCTAAGGACACCAAGACAGCTGGCTCCAGTATCTTTAGGGAGGGAGCCACCCAGGATCTCATGTAGTCTTCGCAGGTTCAGGGCCGAGTTTCGACGTGGCATAAAGCCGGATTGGTCGGGATGCACCAGGGTTGTTATGACCTTGACCAACCTGGTTTGTAGAGCTCTATCGGAACTCCATTTGGACCCGTTGCTTTCCCAGATTTTTTGCCTCTAATCGCCTGTGCAACTTCATCATCTGTGAAAGAGGAGTCTAGATAGTTCCTATTGTCTTCTGAAAGACTCGGCATGCCGATATCTTTGAGCAGTTCACCATTGTCAGCCTCCGTGAATCCTCCCACTGAGGCATACACTTCCTTAAAATAGTCAGAAAAGACATCCGCCACTGCCTGCGGGTCTGTGACTCTATCGGATCCTGACCCCTCTATCTCCTGCACTAACCTAGAGGCCCACTCCCCACGTTCCAACCAAGCAATCAGCTTGCCGGGCTTGACCCCATGTTCATAAACCCGACTTTGCAGGGCACGGTCATGGGAAATTGCTCGCTCCCTGGAAAGGTTTTGATATTCCTCTTGTTTTAACTTCAGCGAGTGTTGAGCACCCGGATCAGCAGATCCAGCTACTCGCTTCTCTAACGTTATCACTTCCGCCTTCACCCTAGTCAATTCTGCCTGGCGTTCCTTTTTCTTACCTGTAACTAAGGAAAGTACCTCACCCCTCCGCACCACTTTATAAGCCTCCCAAACTGACTGTGCCGAGTCGACCGTGCCCACGTTCTCTTGGAAATAACGCTCCGAAACCTGGAATATCTCCTTTCTAGTGGCCGGGTCTTTCAGGTGCCACGCCGCAATAGGAGCTGCTCTTCCCACCGCTGGTTGCCCCACCTCAACCTTAAACCACACCGGAGAATGGTCTGAAATGCCTCTGCCAAGGTATTGCGCTTCTCTAAGTGTACCCGCCAGAGCAGCTGGTATCAATATGTAGTCCAACCTTGACATACTATTATGTGCGGCAGATACATGAGTAAAATATTTCTGGTGCGGATTGCGTATCCTCCAACTATCGGCCAACCCCAGTGTTTCAAGGAAATCAGCAAGCCATCTCTGCCATGTGGGGAGAGCCCGTGGCGGGCAGTGTCAGAAAAACGGCACTTAAATCTCTAAAAGTATCGGACTGGAGGCCGGGTGGTACATAGATTGACAGAAAGTAACCGTTCTACCCCCCAGTCACCCCGAGACACCCACATATCTACCTCTCTGGTCTGACCAAGTAGCTTGAATGTCCAACGGAAAGGAATTCTTCGTTAGGATACCAACCCCTCTAGATCCCGACGTAAACCCAGCATGTACCACAAGTTTATATCCCCCTCTATGGAGGGCCATGCAACGATTTCCAACAAGATGTGTCTCTTGCAGCAGTAAGACTTCTGAGGAGTGTCTTCTGATTAGTTGATTCACCATACCTCTCTTTATCTTGTCACCCAGACCATCAACATTCCAGCTTAACACCCGTATCCCTGATCCCTGACTAGTACATGACATTTACCCCACACTGCTAGCGTCTAGTTGCAATACTGTCACCGGATGCAAAAAACAACAAAACTCAACCAATCCCCCAAACCATGCAAACTTCCCGAACCCTGGATCCCTCCCTGCACCCCTGCTTGTGGCTTACGCCCATCCTCAACTGGCAGTGTGCCTGTCGCCCCTCACTCGAAATCAACTCTCTAACTAAATATAGTAACGGGGAGGAGAATCGTGTAATACCCCCCCCCCCCCCAGCTCCAAGTCAAACATTAATCCAGTTTTCCCAAGTTACCCCCCCCCCCCCCGATCTCCACCGCCCCACATTAATATTGCTATAGCTCAATGGGGAAAGTCTCCCGAACAATCATTGTCTCAGTGTCTCATTTCCACCCTCCATTCTCACTTGCCCACCTACTGATCTTCCCCTACTCTCTGATCATGTTCTTCTGGCTCAGTGGGGTGAAAACAATCGATCCAGTCTGCCGCAACCTCAGGATTATCGAAGAACCAGGTCTTCCCCTTCGTCTCCACTCTCAATCTCGCCGGGAACATCATTCCATATCGCAAGCTCTTGGCCCTCAGTTTCTTCTTCACTGGCAGGAAACTTTGACATTGCTTCTGCACAAGTTGTGTGTCAGGAGAGCGAGGCATTTTCATATTGGAGGGGTCCCTTTGCGCGGGCCGCCTGCAGTATCGCATCCGGGTCTTGAAAGTTCAGGACCCTCGCAAACATCGGGCGGGGAGGGGCACCGGGCTTGGGTCTACTCCCAGGGACTCTTTGAGCTCGCTCGACAGTAAAGAAATTCCCCAGCCCCTTGGGTTTAAGATGATTGAGTATAACGTCCTCTACAAATAGGTCCGGGGCCGGATCTTCCGCCTTTTTAGGGACCCCAAGGATACGTATATTATTCCGTCTGGCCCTCCCTTCAAAATCGTCTAGCTTCCTATTCATCAAAACCCGGGAGGACTTAAGATCACGTACCTCCTGCTGCAGTTGCGTCATATCGTCTACCAGGCTAGTGGTCTTTATGTCCAAGGATTTGACTTTCTCATTCGCTTTTGCGAGGTCTGCCCGAATAAGATTGACCTCTATCGTGACTGTATCCAGTTTAGCATCAAGAGACCCCTTCATATGCCCCAACGAAGCCTGCACTCCCTCGATGGCCGCCATCACATCCGACAGTGTAAGTTCTGCTGGCACGTCCGAAGAATCCCCTGTCAACGGTTGAGCCCTTTTTATTTCCACCGGAGAACCCTTACGCATGGTATACCTGTCCAGTTTGTTGGATTGGACCGGTTTAGCCCCTCTCGAGAACTTGGGCTGTGACCCACCCGGATCTCCCCTGGCCGCCATGTTAAGGACTCCTTGGTGAGACTCGTCGCTCCAGTACCCCCGCAAATTCCAGCAATTCAAGGTGTTGATAAGGCCCGGGGCTGCAGCGAACACCTGGCGCCCTGTCCAACGTTATTAAGGAGGCCGGCCTCGCACCTGATCAAGTCAACAACAAGATTCAGTTCCCGCATCTGCCCCGGTGTCCACCGCTGTCTTGCCTCTGCACCGGCAGGGGCAATAATGTGGCCACAAGTACCGCCGTCCGCTCCACCAAGGCAGGGTCGTGCAGGGCCTCTACCCACACGACTTCAGAGCCCTGACAGGCCAGCTCCCAGGCGGCCCTCACACAGGGTAGCTGATGTAGCCCAGGGGGCAGTCGCCGAGGTCCCCATAGGAGCCAGACTCTCCAGCCGTTTGATATCTACTGGTCATCCAGAATCATGGGGCCGCGGGGACTCTCCGACCCCGTTCCACGGTCCAACGTCTCAGTTGAGGCAATCAAGCCCCCCTGAGCCCCAACGGCACCGATGAAAAGTCCTGCCGTCAAAACCACTCCCAACCCGCGCTTCAAAACAAACCGGCACATGCCAAACCCTGCCGGTATCTGCGCTGCTCCAGACGTGTTTTATTGAGCACCGGCGGGGTGGGGGTGGAGGGGAACATGTAGCACCAGCATCCACGACCCAGCCGATCACAGGCAGTCCCCCACTGCTTCCGATGCGGAGATTCTCGGCCGCTTGCCCCACGGTGCGTCCACTGTCACTTCAATGCCGGCTTCAATTCGCAGCTCATCCCCTCCGCTCCCGGGCACCGCTATGCAATTGTTTTGCTCCGGTCCCCATTTTCACAGCGGGACTGGAGTCACAAGTCAGGGCCGATGCAGCGTCCCTCAGCGGGCGGCCGCTCCTGTCAGCAGTAAATCCCAGTGCAGCCTCTCCAAGCGGGCTGGTCCAGGCACTTCCGGTCGCCAGCGCCGCTGTTGTTGAATCGGTTCCCGGCCACCAGTGTCACTCGGGTCCCCGGGCTCGTCCGGTCCTCAGGCCACAACTTTCCCTCCTCACAGCTCCGGTCCCCGTCACCGCAGCCGGACCGGAGTAACAGCCAGGGCGTCAGCAGGGGCTCGGAAATCAGGAAGCACACTCCATTCACAGGAGAAATAACAGGATCATTGAGCCGGGGGGACTAGCTACGGGGAGCTGAGGTCCTATGCGGCCATCTTGCTCGACGCGAAGCTCCTCCTTCGCATGAAAGACTTTTAATTTAGCCGGGTAGAGTAGTGCATAGGGTATCTCTGCTTGCAGGAGCAGTTCCTTGACAGGCACAAACTCTCAACGTGCTGCTTGTGCTGTGGGTGTGATATCAGGGAAAAAGGAGACATTATTACCTTTATGTTGGATAGTCCCATGTTCTCTGGCCAGGCGCAGTACTACATCCCGATAATTCAACAACCGGGCCAGGATCGGACTGGGTGGATCAGCGTAATGACTCTGTCCATCTGTAGTAGTTGTTCTTTCGCCTCGACTTGGAAATCATGTGCGTCGGAAGTGCTGGTTGTGACAGGGTTATCTCCCTCACTTTCTGTTTCAGAGTCCATTTGCCTTGTTAGCCTCTTGTTCTCAAAGTACAGTTTTGCTTGCTTGCCATTGTGTTGCCCATGCTCATGCCCTGACGCAGGCCGTAAGTACAGTATGGAATTTAGGTAATCTGCTCCACTTTGACGGAGCGCAGAGTGCTCCCGGCAGTCCAGTTGCCAGTCACACGTGTCCGAGTCCCAGGGGTCAGCAGTACTCGTGTTAACGGCTGCACTGTGGGGCCTCTATATGCTCAGGAGCCTCAGTAGGCATTAGAAGGTCTGAATTTGTTCGCTCCGCACCGAGAGCGTCCACTGTAATCTCAGCAATGCACCACGGGCGCCTCTATTTCTCCCTGTAACAATGGGTTGTTGCGCACAGTCCTATGGGCTCGACAAAGCCTCTCGACGCCCCCATGGGCCATCAATTCATGGGTCCCTCTGCTCCCCCATTGCAGGGCATTTCCCAGGCCAGTTTCGGACGTGTAAAGTCGCGGACCCCCAGGTGATCGTCTCAGCGAGACCGTGATATCTAAAAGCTGTGAGCCCAAGAGGGGTGCCCTCCGCGGCATGCCCTCGTTCAGAATAGGCCCTAGCAGGGCAGCGTGAAGTCTAGAACACCACACCGACAGGGCTGCAGGCCGCAGGAGAGTAAGTCCTAAATCATGTGCTCCGTCGCGCGTCCAAGCACATCTCGCTTCAGCCTTTGACAGGAGCCCAGGTGCGGCTGTATCCTCTATGGCCTGGCGCACCGCTAGTGATGTTCCGCACTCTCCCACACACTGGGGGCCAGGCGATGCAATAATGAGAGCCCCCAGTAGTACGTTTCTCCCACCCGACACCTCACCTCTCCTTGTGTTCCGGGCACCGTTATCAGGGTATCTCCAGCTACAGATGCTATGCCTGTTGGCCCGAAGCTTCTCTAGATCTCCCCGGCGCCGGCACTGGAGCCGCCACACAGGCGACACCGTATACCTGTTTCTCCAAGCTCCGTCTCCAAAATGGTGGGTCTGGGCCTTTCGGGCATCTGTCCCAGGGGCGTTCACAGCTACCGGCGCTCCGCACCAAGCCAGATTTACTCAGGGTGCCAGCAGACCCCCGCGTCGCCTCCACCTGATTCGCGGGCTCCCAGCGTCCCAGATCAGCATGAGCGCCCAGCAGGCCACGCTGTCCGGCGAGCACCGGCAGGTCTGCCCCCGGTTGCCAGCCCAGGGATCATACAGAGCTTCCACACTCTCTCAAACAGCGCTGATGTGTGCTCTGTGTCGTCAGGAACACCAGGTTTATATTTCCTGGCGTCGTTGGTCCCACTAATTTGCAGATTACTGACAGATTTAGTCTCGGCTGGCAGAGCACACTCACAAGGCGGCCATATTGCTGCTCAGCGACACCACGCCCCCAGATGAGGACAATATTTAGTTGAAATGGTCCATGCTCACTTTCGACATGGAAAGTTGCATTAAAAATTGGAGATGTACCTCTACCCTGCAGCAAATGTCCTGCACCACTATTACTGAGAAATGGATCCTCAGCTTTCCTCCATTCACTCTGTAATTCATTTGGGTTTTGGCCATCTGATTTTTTACATAGACTAAAACCTAAGAAGAGAGTAAAACCAGTAGTAGCAAGTGAATGGTTATCAACTCTCTCATTTCGAGTATGTGTCTGCTTAAACCTGGTGTGATTGATCCTCTGAGCATCAGTCCAAATCTTCCGCCTATCCTTGGTTAGCAGAACCAGCAAAGTTGGGAGAGACAGAAAAACTATATGAAGTTTTGCATGTTCTACTATACACCCTAATTGTAGACCACAATGAGAAGAAGCAGTGACTTTAATTCACCTCATAGCACTATGTTAGACTACTTAATACTACATAGTATATCCATGATACTCTCCAATATTTTGAACCATGTAAGTGACAAACAATGGGAATGCTGTTATTACCAGAGCTCAAATAAATGTTCTGATCTGCATGTGGCATAAAAGTCAGAGACAAACAGAAAAGGAAATATGAAGAGGTAAAAGAGGCCCCCCAGTACTATGGTGCATGCATCAGTGACTTGTAGTATCCATTCAAATTAAATACTCAAATTCACAATGTTTGCAATCAAAAGACTCGCTTTCAGTGGTTATCTTTATCTGCAGATTTTCATGCTTTACAGATGTTCTTGACTTATATTTGTATGCTTTTGTTAATACAGGGCATGATGAAGGGATAAATACCCTGAACATAAAAGAAGAGCATGAATTGTATCCTGTGTTCCATCAGGAGTATGAGGGAAGAGAAAACATTAATTGTTCTACAGGTGAGTAAAGTTACACTTTCTGAATACTATCTTACTCCAACGTAATAACCCTTAGACAGGGCTGGACTGGCGCAAGCGGGCACTGGGCATTTCCCCGGTGGTCAGCCTGGGTGGGGGCCGGTTATGGGCCCCGGGGGGCCGTTTTTGTTACCTGGAGCCAGCAAAATCTGCCCGCTGTAACACAATTGACCGAAACCGGCCCTAGCAAGAAGCTCGGGCGTTTCAATTTTGAAGTTTCAAAACAAGTACCACATTGTTAGCATTTAGAAATTGTTCATTTCTGTCTTGTCCAGAAGGGTCACCCTCACACATATCTGAGTCAGTGTTGATGATAATGGATGACTGTGATGAAGAAGGTGAAGAAAATAGAAATACTCTTGGGCATGGTAAGTCACAAATTCCTCTTTGATGTTCGGAGAGACTAACTAAATATGTATCAAGTTAGAAATGCCCCAAAGATGTTCGTCATTTGAAATTGTGTTGCGCTTCCAACCTTTGTTAGTTTGTGAAACAATGCCAAAATTTGTGTGTAAAATGCAGTATTAGGGTCGAAGTTCAACAGGGCATATACATCAGAAAATATCAATTTTCTGTGTTTTCATTGGATACCTGTAAGTTTAACCATTCTTACCTTTGCCATTTCATATTTGCAAATAAAATGTTGTCTTCATTCACTTTGAAAATCTTTGCTGAAATTGGGGAAGACTGATAAATGAGTTGCTGGGATTGTTTTGATTGTTATTACGATAGCAGTCAGGGAAGACCACCTCCTTCACCAGGATCAGTGACCCCGACGGGGCGGCGGTTAGAATCGTATTCCCGAATGGCGGCAGTGCTGGGGCAGGCACTGTCGTCGGGATTATAGTATCCCTTTCCGACAACCTGTTCATGTTAGGAAGACACCATAAAAAGGCTGTCCGAAATAGAATTAGTAGGCCCCCCATTCATCGTGGCCCTGGGGGCACATGCAGTGCTCCCACTCACCTCCATGCACGGTGTGCCATGCACAACATTGTGCATGGCATACGGTCCATGAACATGTAGGAGGTGCTCCTTATCACAGAGGCTTGTGCTGCAGCCCTTTTCCTTGGCCACAGCCTTGCCGCCGTGATAAGGAGCACTTTCCGACCCCCAGCATGATTGTCGGGCGGTCTCCTGACCTCCGCAGTGGCGGGTGGTGGTCCGATCACCCGGCATCGTAATGATGCCCATAGTCTTTTCCATCAAACATTCCACTCCATAAGAAGTAATAGAAAAGTCGTTTACTTGCTGAAAAATCTGTACCAAATTTTTGCTAATTCTGAATGAATGTGGTTTTAGTTAAAAATTACACTTATTGATATACTGATAGTTGGGTTAACACATTTATCTCAAGAACTTAGTCTATTTACATTTGAACATCTACTCCAAATTTGCTGATACATAGGATCTTTAGTACAAGACGTAAATTGATCCAGGTCTCCGGAGTAAGCTAGCATTGCAAGAAGTATTCAGACATCTGGGGAAGTTTGCCAACTGGGCTTTTCCAAAACAGGAAGAAGTGGTAATTAAGGCAAGTAGATTAAATAGGACCTCTGGACCGGTTGGCCTAATGACTGCCTTATCCAAGGACAGTGCCAAATTCTGGGCTAATCAGCTTGCCCAGTTTTCAGGAATAGCTTTCAATTTAATGACACTTCTTAGTTTTGGAGAAGGGGTGTATTTATATCCCTTGCACATGAAAGGCGTACTAAAAGATTTGGCACACTGTCACTGGATACCACTAAATGATGTTGAAGTTAAACTCTACACTCAAACCCTTAATCAGGAGCTAGAAAACACGGCAAAAGGAAACACTCAACCCCTTTTTTTCAAACTGTTGTCCAGTAAATCAGCTCCACCCTTGCCCTTTAATAATATAAAATGTGAGCAGGTTGCAATTTACGAATACTCTGTGGTCTATTTTAATGAGACTGGTAGTCACCGACAATAATTATCCTTTTTGAAACCAGAGCAAACTCATTGCACTTCGCACTGTGCCGTTTGTTTCGCACTGCTATATCAATCTTGCAAATACGCGTTCTCAACATCATCAAGGCTAAATTCATTCTCACCCTTCTAGAGATATTTGATGGTTGATTAGTTCAGCATCTCTTTAGAGTCCACTTATGTCTCCCTGCACTGACGGGCCATGCTCCATTGAAGGTAGAATTCGTTTCCCTGAACAACACAAGCCAGATGCACATTTTCCACTAAGATATGTTTTTTTAAATTAGGAATTATACCATATAAAAACAGTGTTATATTCTATTTGAAGGAGTCATCCAGCTTTATTTATTGATTCCACATTTTATAAAGACCGTGGTTACCCCAGAAAATGTTGTCTTGTACTGAGTAAGCCAGAAAGAACAGAACAGTCTCTAACACCAGATGGAAAAAAGGTGTGTTTTTAGTAGTTTGCAGAACTTTAGTAGACATTTTTCAGATCAAAGTTTCGGGGTTAGAGTATTCTAGACCTTCTTGGCTTTTGTAAGTACTGTTTCATTAGTGACATTTTTCCACAAGCCGGGATGCAGAGTATGTAGGAATGATTGGTCTTCTAAGTAAGAGGACAATTGTGAATTGACCATGTGTTTAGTAACTTTAGCAGTCAGATGGAGTAGGGAAATTGGTTGATAATTCGACAAAAAAAGGTGTCCACCTTAGGTTCTTTTTTTAAATTTATTTATTTTTTTTAAACCACCACAGCTAAGGAACAGAGAAAGTTTTGGGGACTGGAGCGCAGGTGGCTTAAAGGTGTTTTTAAAAAGAAAATAATGATGATATGTAGTTGCCTGCAGAAAGGCAATGCATTGTGACATTGGCAATCATCTTCTTTTTTTTAAACAGATTTTATTGATAGATCACATAGAAGTCGCAGAGCTCTGTTCCCCAGAGACCACTGCCAATCATTTAAATGTACATACCGCATTGCAATCCATCATGTCTTTTATATAAAAAAAAATATATAAAATGAATGCAATTAACCACCCTCCCTCCGGCCCCCCCCCCAAACAACCCCCCAGACCCCAACCCTCCCGGATCCCTCCCCCCGCACGGTTCCATACAATGTCAGCAATTTGTGTACACATAGCCACTGGCACAGCTCGCTCAAACATCCAGTACCGGGTCCTGTTCTGGCGGATGGCTCGAGCCAAATGCCCCTAAAATCAGCCCAACGTTTCCAGATTTTATAATGTTTCAGAGGGCAGCCCCGGGCAAGAAATATGGGCTTCTCCATCCCCATACAAAAATCCAGCCCCCTCTTCCATGCCACCAACGTCGGAGCCCTCGGGTCCTTCCATGCCTGCGCTATATCTCTTTTGGCAACTGTGAGTAGTAGAGGTTTCCCCCCACTCCATCCAACACATGCAACAGTCCCAGGCGCGGCGTGCGGGGGAGCACCCATCCAAGGACCTCATCTAAGCCATTCCAAACCCCATTTCAGAACCTGTCCAAGTGGCCACAACTCCACACTGTGTGAAAGAAAGTACCCTCCTCACATCCACACCTAGTACAGATCGGGGATACAATGAGGCCCGCCTGCCACAGCCTCCGCCAAGTGAAATATACCCTGTGCAAGTATTTGAATTGGATCAGCCTAAGGCGGACAGAAATGGCCGCTCCTCTGGGGCCTGCCAGCGCCTCATTCCAGTCCTCCTCTTCTAATGCTCCTACATCAGCCTCCCAGGTCCCCTTCAGTTTCTGCAAGTCGGAAGAGTAATGTATAATCAGGGATTGATATAATCGTGATATTTTTTTGGTCTCAATTCCCCCCATAAAAACCAGAGCCTCCAGCGGACTAAACTCAGGAAGAGATGTCAATCCCTCTATATATGGGGCAATGGCATGTCAGAATTGTAAATAGCGGAAGAACTGAGTGCGGGGCATATGGTATTCTGCAACCAAGTCCTGGAATGACTTAAGCGACGTCCCCGCCATGACATCTCTTAGTCTAGAGATTCCGATATCGTCCCACCCCGCAAAGCCCCGAAGGGCTGCCAGATCGGGGAAACGGCCATTTCGCCAGAGAGGAGTTTCTTCAGTCAAGGTCTGCCACCACCCCATTCGCTGCAGGGCTTGCCTCCAAACAGCGAATACTACCTGCGTCGCTGACGGCAGTGCCCTGCACCTTTGCGTCGCATATAGCAACGTATGGAGCGTGTGGGGCTCCATAAGGAACCGCTCCAGTGCATAGGCCGGGTCTCCCCTGTCCCCGTACCACCACTCATTTAATACGAGGAGATGCGAGGCTTGGTAATATGAGCGAACATCGGAGGCCGCCAAACCCCCACCATACGTCGATCGAAAGCATGTGCGTAGCGGCACCCGGATCGCATCATCCATCCATAGGAATTGTCCCAGAATCGAGTCCACTTGCTTAAACCATGAGGGTGAGATAGGATAAGGATGGTTTTGCAACTGATAAAGTAGTCTAGGCAGGGCCACCATTTTAAAGATGGCCGATCTACCATAGATTGTCAGTGGCATGCAGGACCATACTTTAATATCCGCCCGGGTGCGCTCCCAAACTGGCGCCACATTGCACTCCCAGGATACAGCAGGGATCTCAGACAGGAACACCCCAAGGTATTTAATGCCTCCCACCGCGGTTTGAAGGGCCGATGCCCAGTCTCCGACCGCCGGGCCATCCCCCAGCACCCAAAGGGTAGATTTGCGCGGATTAACATATAGGCCCGATGTCTCGCTTAAAATTTGTAAGAAGCACGTAAGCAGGGCCCCGACCTATTAAGGTCCCTTAAGAAGAACAGGACATCGTCCGCATAGAGCGCGATTCTGTCCGACAGACCGCGCTACCACTCAAACCCCCGCATCTGCGCATCCACTCGGACCCATGCATCTAACGGCTCCATGGCCAAGGTGAATAAGTAGGGCGAGAGGGGGCAGCCCTGCCTGGTTCCCCTCCCTATGGCAAAGCTCGGGGACGACACCCCCGCTACGCGAACGGAGGCCGTCAGATCTGTATACAGCAAAAGCACATAGGACACGAAAACTGGTCCTAGATTTAGTCGGGGCAGGAGCGAGAACAAATATATCCAGCTAAGCGAATCAAACGCCCTGTCCATGGTGGCAATCATCTTTGAAATTGCTCTGTTTGGATATTGACAAACAGTGAAGCTGGGTAAAATGGACAGAGTGTTGGTGGCTTGCCAAGACCTAATTTCAGGCAGGCAGAGGAGTTCTTCGCTAACTGCAGTGTATGAGGCAGGTTAAAGAGAAGATCCACAAACAAAGAATTGTACAGTCAAGCCTAGGCTCTCAAGTTCTGCACCAACTTTTACCTAGAGAAACTGGGCAAAGAAAGCAGGATTTTTCTGATGATGCTCAAAACACAAAGAAGGTGTAAATCAGATTTCTAATGTAAGGCTAAAAAGACAGCTGATTATCAAAGATGATATGTAGGTTGCGAGCCTGGTGAGCCTCGGCGGGAAGCGGTCTGAGAGAATCCAACCACCTCTCTGGGGTCCAAAAGGACGGATTTCTAAAGAAAAGGACCTCCATCTTGTCTGCATTGAGGATCAAGGAATTGTCTTTCGTGCAACCGGACACTTCCCCAATGCAGGTTTTAAATGAGGTCGACTTAAAGGAGAGCCTTGTGGCACTCCTGTAGTAATGGATTTAAATGAAGACTGGAAATTGGCCAGGAACATTGCCTTCGTGTGATTGGGTCAAAAAAGAGGGAAACCAACTATGCCTCTGACACCAATGTCTTCAAGCCACTAGCAAGATGTCATTAAACACTGTAAAAGGCAGCAGGCAAATCATGCTGAATCAAAGAAACAGCGTCGCCTGCTTCCAAAATCATTTTAATATCGTTTGTGGCTTTCACAAGAACCGTTTCAGTGCTGACGTTTTTCTAGAAGCTGGTTCGCCGATGATTTAGGAAAGAGTGGCCTACTAAGTAAGAGGAAAATGTAACTTTTGCAGTCAGAGGGAGCAGGGAAAAACAGTCAATATTTTGACAAAATGGAGAGGTGCGCCTTAGGTTTTTTTTTTTTTTTTTTTTTTAGAATCGGGATGATGAAGGCCAATAAGCAGGAGCTGTAAGTTTTAGGACAATCATTGCGCTTACTTTTTGACAAGGATCTTGTGGCGAGCCCAAAGAAGATGTAACATTACCTACACCACCTGATTAGAAGGGGCTAGGCTCAAAGAACGCCAGCGGGGTAGAGCAGTTCATAAAAGAGCAGGTGGACATAGGCAGGGAGGACACAGTATATAGAAATCACATCAGTTTATTAAGTATTAACAGGCACATGCATCAAAGCCTTTTGCGATCGCAAACAGTGCAATTCGCAAAAAATCGGCTGTTTGCATCAAGGGTCAAGGCCCTCGCAATTTGAGAATTCCCAATTAATTGCGGGTTCTCAAATTGCGATTGCATTTAAGGAATCGCATTTTGCAATTCCTTAAATGCAATGCATGAAAGTAAAAAAAACTGCGATTTCGCTATTTGGGGGAGCAAATTACCATGAAGTTGAACTTCATGGTAATTTGCAAAAACTTTGATAAATGTACTTTTGTGCATTTTTCAAAGTTTCATGTTGCGCACACACATGCCCTTAGGGCATGCGTGTGGGCAACATATGTACACGGATCAATTCCAGGGGTGCAACAGGGTGTACTTTTGACACCCTGGCAGCCTTGAAATTGCATTCTCAATTTGCGATTCTCTAATTGAGATTTGCAAATTGAGAATGTCTTCCCAATTCCTATGGGCCTCTAGCCCGATAGGAATAAATGGGGAGGTATTCCTTAATTGTGACTCGCAACTTGCGAGTCGCAATTAAGGAATGTTTAGAAATCGCTATTTTTTAAGCGATTTCTACATGCATAGGAAGAGGTGTGGCGCCGCGGCTAGGGCGACTGACTCCGGAATCTTGCTATCACGGTTCGATCCCCGGCACCGGCTGCAGATTAGCCCAGCACCATGTGACAATGGGCAATAGCTTGCTTAATCTTCCCGACGGCCCCCAGTGCCTAGAGACCCTTACGGGTGATTCTGCACTTTACAAATGTGGATTCATATTATTATTATAGGCTTTTGCTATTCTTTAATTGCAATTCCTTAAAGATCGCAATTAAGGGATCGCAAAAGCCAACAATGATGCATGTGCCTGTAAGAGCTTATCTTGAAACAATTCCTGTCTTGGTGAATACGGGAAGCAGCTGTGGTCAGGAAGGCCAAACTATGAAATAGTTCCCTCCCACTTCTTGGGATTTTTGGAATGGCGGATATGGCTAGGAAAAAAATTAGCTTCAGCCTTCCAGACTAAGTTTTTATACAAATGCTTTCTGACATATAAATAGAGAAATCTTCTACATTATAATTTGCGTCCACTTTCTCTCCATATGTGTACAACACTGTTTAGCAGAGACTAAGGGCTTGATTACGATGACGGAGGTCATGGGACCGCTGTCGCGTTTCCGGTAGTCCAACCACTCAATTTTGATATGTGCAGTGAGACCGACGCCACCGCCATCATTTCAGCTAATGCTGAGGGAGAGGCGGTCCATGGAGGCGGTGCAGACATTTTTCCCACCATGCAAATTACGACCTAGCTTTCCACCATCCTTTCCCTGGCAGGGTCACCGCCATGCGAGAGTCTGCGAAAAGGCAGGTCATGAGAGGAAAACTGCCCCTATTGCAAATGTGCCCTTTTGAAAGGTAAATCGTACTCCTGTTTTTATCTCTAATACCTTTGGCTTGGGTGCCCACACTGTTTTGATTGCACAACGTAATGCAAGGAAGCAGTGCGCCTGACTGGCTGGATGCAGTGTAGCATGGCCAGCAATGGCTTCAGACTCCTTATCAGAGCAGAAGCGTACCGCCACCATGACTCCACCGCCCACACACCACCTTCTCCATGGTAAAGTCATAATATGGTGGGCAGAATGTCGCTGGCTTGGCAGCATTTTCCGAACTGCCGCCTGGGTGGGCTGTCGGTAAAACCGCCAAAGTCGTAATCGGACCTTAAATCCTCAGTAAACTATTGGGCTAGAATGTTTAGAAGACAGTGCTTTCCTGGTTTAGTAGCATCAAGAATTAACATAGGACTAGATATTTCTGAAATATTGGCCCAGTCATTATGGTTCAGGTTTGACCAATGATGTTGAAAAGTGTCTGGATGATCACCAACGAATTTTATATATGAGGGCTGAATTAAGAAGCATATGATCTTATGGTCGGAACAGGCCAGCTGTTCTCAACTTATGGGAAAGAGTAAAATACCAAAACAATAGTATGGCACACAAGGTGTGTAGATCCAGCCAGTAATCCTCCCAAATTCAGCAGTTGGCAGATATTTAGCAATTCTTGGGCCCCAGAATCTTGGAGTCGTCAGTAGGAAGGTTAAATTCGCCCAGCAGAATTAAGTAGTTGGTGTTAAGCATACAGGCAGAAAGCATTTTCAGAGAATGGGACAAAATTATGGCATGGCCAGAGGGAGGGTCTGTAGATCAGAATACTTTTAAAAGTGGTTGACAGATCGAAATTTATTTCCAGGGGTAAACACTTAGCGTCCTGAATCATGACCGCAGAATAGGTGGGCACAATCTAATGTGATCTATAAATATAAACAACTTTTCCCCCATTTGATTAAAAAATCAATCTGTTTAATTACAAAGTCAGTGTAATTTCAGGGACAGAATCTGGTTTGAGCCAGGTTTCAGTAGTGAAAAGTAATTCTTTGTCATGATCGATGTTTAGGTCACGTACCTCTACTACCTCTACATAATGTTTCTCTAAAAAGAGCCAATTTAAACGCAGCCTTTAGTGGCTTGGGACTTGGGGGGAGGGGTGAAATTATTGAGCTGTGTGTCACTTTTAGGTCAATATGTTTCAAATTAAGGCAGGGCATAGAAGAATGTATTACAGCCATATCTGAAGGTTCCATTAATCTAAGAAGGGCAGATTGGAAGCCAAGAGAGTCTCACTATGTTTTGCTCCTAGATGGAGGAACTGGCAGCTTATCTAGCCTTAAGTTCGGTCGGGTGCAGACAGTCTTAACTTTGGCACTCCATGAACTTATTTAAAGGTTTTTAAAATTAATCAACTACATAGAGTAGTATAGAAAGGGATTTTATAATTGAGATTGACTACTCTGTTATGTTGTTGTGTCAGCCCACAACTTACTATAGTGTTATTTTTTGTACCAAGGTCCAGGCTTTTAAGATGTGCATGTTTGTTATGTTATGTTATATGGTTTCTTGTAACGCGCACTGCTAGTCAAGACTGTCCTGGCGCGAGAGAGGATTCAGATGTCAGCTAGAATAAAAGCAGATGGTCTACACGGGTTGCCTAAATAGGTAGGTTTTTAGGTGTTTTTTGAAGTATGTGAGGTTTGTCGTGTGTCTGAGGAGGTCGTGGAGATTGTTCCACATCTGAGCAGCTCTGACCACCAAGGATTTTCCCCCTAGTCGAACTCTCTTGAATCTGGGGGTAACCAAATGTCTCAGGCTGGCAGATCGCAGTTGACGCGGAGGATGGTAGAAAGCAAATCTGTCCCTTAAATAGGACGGACATGGGCCATGTAAGGCTTTAAAAGCCAGTGTCAGGATCTTAAAGCGTACTCTCAGAGTTACTGGAAGCCAATGTAACTCTGAGAGCTGCTTGCGAACACTGAGACTCCTGGGAATGTTGAACAGGAGCCGTACTGTCGCGTTCTGGACCACTTGCAATTTGTGAAGCAAAAAGTCAGGTGCGCCTATATAGAGGGCGTTGGCGTAATCCAGACGCGAGAGGATAAGTGCTCTGGCTACTGTTTCTTTTGCCTCTTGGGGGAGAAGGGGAAAGAACTTCCGGAGAGTGGTTAGGGTCCCATAGCAGGTTCCCGCCAGTCGCGTGATTTGATCTCGGAAGCATAAGTCAGCTCCGAACCAGATCCCTAAGTTCTTTGCGACCTCACTGTTCCCAGTAGGGCAAGGCAGTCCCCTGGGCCAAATGGATTCTTTAAAGGCCGCTGGAAAGTGGCCGTACAGAAGAATCTCTGACTTGTCCTCGTTACATTTGAGACAAGCCCGGGCAAGCCAGGCAAACACTGAGGACAAGCACTGCTGGACTCTTTCTGTATCGAGTTTGTTCTTGTCCCAAGTGAAGAGAAGTTGGGTGTCGTCGGCGTAAGCCATTATTTTCGCACCCAAGCTCTCTGCAAGATAGACAAGGGGGGTCAGATACACATTAAAAAGTAGGAGACTCAAAGTCGACCCTTGTGGAACTCCTGTATCTACCCTGCTGTTTGAAGAATGGTAGGGGGGGAGCCAGATTTGTTGGAACCGGTCTGTGAGAAAGGATTCGACCCATCTGAGAGCCGCGCCCGTGATGCCAATGTCCTCCAACCTAGAGAGAAGCTGGACGTGGGGAACCGTGTCATACGCGGCAGAGAGGTCCAACAAGATTAGAACCGCTCTGCCGCTCCCGTCCAGACATTCCCTAATGGCCTCGGTGACTTCCACGAGCGCGGTCTCAGTGCTGAATGAGGAGCGGAACCCGGATTAGGCAGGATGTAAGGATGTAAGGCCCCCGTAGATTCCACAAACTTTGTGATTTTAATTGAGATGTTTATTTAATTAAATAAGCAATAAAACATAGGTTCGGGTTAATTATTCAGGGTTCTGTTTCCGTGGTGCTGATATGGTTTCTTGAACAGTTTTTGCACTAACTGCACTAAATAGTCTTAATACTGCAAATTATGAATCACCTAGCATTCTGCCTGTAGTCATATCTGACCAACATACCTAAGTCCCTATACAGTGCAACAGATACAGGTATATAGGCCCAACTGTGCAACTCTGTGGGGATCTGGGTTAACCAAACAAAGTAATGGTCCAGCAAGTGTTCGCACATATAGGTCTACCCCTACACATAGGTGAACTCTCCACTTTTTTACTGTTCTCAATTTCTGAGTAGAGATTTGCAAGTAGGTGTAGAGTTAGAAGTCTCCAAGTCATCAAATGAGTAGGTGGAAACTCCTAAGACTGAATTTACAAGTGTAAAGGTACTATAAGTATCTCTCCTTCTGTTGGTGGAGATCTCCGCCACTGGAGTGAAGATCTCACTGTAGAAAAATATAGGCAAATTTCACAAAAGTTTTATTTATGGTTAAAAAAAATAGAAATATTTCAAAGGTAAACGTATAAATGTGTTTTAAATAATTACTATATATATATATATATATATATATATATATATATAAATTAATATATGTACAGACGCCATTATTTTTTTCAATTTTTCATACGAGAAGAAATGCTGCATACAGCTACATGTGCTGATGAAGTGCTTTTATAGTGCAGTTTAGCCTTGTTCACAGGAACACATGATGTAGTGTATTATAGTCACTAATTAATGTGAATATTCTATATAAATTAAAATGTAAATGTTTGTTTGTTCAAAATTGTAAATCTCCTAAAGTTCTTCACCGATTGCTTTGAAATTTTGGCACAACGTTGGATTCGAATATGCGTGTGTTTTTATATACACAACGTTGGATTCGAATACGCGCATGTCGAATACGTGAGTGTTTTTAATCGAAAGCCCGAGCGGACACATACAAATGTCAATGTTAGTTTGCTCAAAATCTTAAATCTCCGAAAGTTCCTCACCGATTGCTTTGAAATTTTGTCACAACGTTCGATTCGATTAAGCGCGTGTTTATATATACACAACATTGGATGCGAATACGCACATGTCCAGTACGTGGGTGTTTTTAATCGAAAGGCTGAACAGACCCTATCGATTTGGTTGCTGGGCAACAACTACAAGGGACGCATAGAGACAATAGTCTACATATATTAGGATGGACAGTTGGTGTCAGGATGGCAGACCGGGAAGCGGGGGTATGCAACGTTTAAAACGAAGTTTTTACAACGCACTACCATTACAACGCAGGCATTACCACGCATACCATTACAACGCATTGCGCTGGGGGGCGCTCTAGGATAGGGAATAAGTTTAATTTTCTATCCAACACCTTCCCTAGTGTCCATGGGGACTGGAGTTGGAATAGAAAATGATACTTACCACTATCCAGCACCTCTAAGCGCTATGCGTTGCGACGGTATTCGTTGTAAATACCGCGTTGTAAAGGTATGCGTGGTAAAAGTATGCGTTGTAACGTCATACATCCGGAAGTGGGTGGAGGGAGGGTGGAGGAGTTGGTTTACTTTGCAACATTAAGAACGGATGCATAGAGACAATAGTCTACATATATTAGGATGGACAGTTGGTGTCAGGAAGGCAGACCGGGAAGTGGGTGGAGGGAGGGGGGAGGAGTTGGTTCGCTTTGCAACATTAGCGCGTGTTAATACATACACAACGTAGGATTCGAATACGCGCGTGTACAATACGTGCATGTTTTTATTGGAAAGGCCTCACAGACCCTATCGATTTGCTTGCTGTGCAACAACTACAAGGGACGCATTCAGACAATAGTCACAAAAACATATTGTATACCCACAAGCATTGTGAAATTAAACATATTAGAAAAGTGCGCTTACTCTTTTCTTTCTCTTCCATTTAACCAGACTGAGCCACAGCAAAGCGTGGCCAGGTACAACTAGTTATATATATTGGTTTTAAATGTAGAACAAAGTAAAACATGTTACAACATTATTAACTTAATTGTGAATTAAATATTTAATTAGTTTAATTGTATTACATTTAAAATCATTAAGATTTATTTTTAAAAATCCCAATTACAGTAAAATGTTTATATGTATTTATTTTATAGTAAAAATTACCACAATTTATTCACGGAATTTATTTAAATACATTTAGATATACAAAAAAAAGAAAGGTACATCTATTTTTAATTTAACAAAGTGATAAAAGTATTTTGTAATAAAATAATTGTAATTTTTATATATACATAACATTTTTAAACATAAAATTAAATGTATATACATTTTGAAAAAGT
Organism: Lissotriton vulgaris; assembly: GCF_964263255.1. NCBI lineage: Eukaryota > Metazoa > Chordata > Amphibia > Caudata > Salamandridae > Lissotriton > Lissotriton vulgaris. The sequence goes on along the minus strand of NC_141689.1, from coordinate 1,247,503,771 downwards.
TGAAATAGACTGATTTATTTTAACAGAATTTCCTATGGGTTTTATTTTAAGTCTATTATTTTCTATTGGAGGGTTTTGCAGTACCAGCGGTTGCGCTGTGTGGTGCTTTACATATTCCAAGTGTGAGCTGGAGTACATGTACAGATGTTTTGGGGCCTTTTAGAATTGCAGTTTCTTAATAGGAATAAGCTTACTCTTTTTTATGTGGGTGTCTGTCCCTATTTCCCTCCTTAGCCCTTCCTAATTTCCACCTACTTAGTTGTAAGTATTTCCCATTTTACAGCTACTCACCCGTCTCTCCCACATTTACTACAAAAACATATACATACGTCTGCGGATATCTCTGCAGTCGGGTAGAGATCTCAGCACATAAAGATAGGTAGTACTACTAAACTTACTGCAAAATGTAGTTTGAGAATAGGGCCTTCAAGTGTTGTAGCTCTTGAATACATGTTAAATTCAAGGTGGTGGTGAACATCTATTATAGCCTTAGAGCCCACCATAGCGGGCTCTCCGGGCATTAAAACCCCGCTCTAGCATTAAAGGCCAAGCTGAAGGCTCTAAGGCTATTGAAACATTCTACCCCTTGAAGGCAGAATGCTCTAATCTGTAACACAAAGGTCTCATGGAGCCCAAGGGCATATCAACATCTGTAAACACACATTGGAATGTTGGAGCTCCAGGCTTCTACCAGCCATTAGAAACCCAGAGCACAACATTGCAAAGTTCTAATATGCTCAGTTTGCTGAATGTTTAAACGATTATTCCACTCTCTAATGCCTTCTCCATAGTTTTCACTGGCAAACAACGAAGAGATCACAGGGGTTCCTGTAATAACGGAGCCTCAAAAACCACTTCCATTATTCTTCTATTAGCAATGCTTAATTTGTCAAATAAAACAAACCTGCATAGGCTCAACATTTTTATAGAAGTCTACTGCCAGTGCTGCTTAACTCTGACGTTGCAAAGTCTTAATTCCACTTCATACCTCTTTTTTCCACCACACTACACTTCCTGGCTCTTTATCTCAATGTTGAAGGTTCTTTTTCATCCCTGCTGTCTCCATTTGCCTCTATTTTCCGACTTCCTTTCCTCCTTTTTCTGCCTTTCTCTCTCTTGCTCCGGATCAAAGTCTGAGGATGAAAAATAAGTTCTCTTTTAGGAGATTTCCATGTATAGTCATAAGCACTTGAATAGTCCACCCCATGTGCCGGGACCCCGGAGCACCTCTTTAGATATATCTTCTTAAGTGGATATTTTCGTCTTTCTTCAGGAAGGCCTGCAAAGACACTTAAGAGCTGGAAAAGATAATAATGCAGCCTAACTAAATAGGCTACAATGGCCACAACTTCATTTTGAAGTAAAAAAGATAGCCAGTATACTATGTTTTGTGCAATTCTTTATGGTGTTTAACACACAGAAACGTCCCTTCACAAAACTCCTTTTTTTATGATAGAGATGAAAGGATGGGAGAGAGTAGCCCCATAGGCTGCCATTATATGTCTTAAACTAGACGTTGTGCCTTTAAGAAAACTCCAGAGACCACCAGTATCACATGATGCACAGCCAGTGGCAGTTACTTCAGTTCTTTTTGAAGGCGATGAGAAGTGAATGCCTATTCTGTATAATGGATATGTCTGTCTTTTCCACCGGGGAGGAGGGGGGGTTGTTTATGACTTATCATGGAAATACCCCTACTAGAGAACTGGAGTTACAATTAAGAAACTATTCTTACTCTTGTAGGAATTTTCATGTATAGTCTTAAGCACTTGAATAGAATAGCAAGAATAAAAATACAAGGAAGTGATAGCCACAAGAAAGCTGTCTTCCAAGACAGATGCTGATGAGTAGCCTTATGAATGGGTTCAAAGAGCTAATGCAAGAGCCCTCACTTCCGCCCGCAGGGTTAGCGAAATCCAGACACTTTGCTGTCAAGAACCATGCACAGTTTTCAATACATCTAAAGTGGTTATGAGGACTCATCCGAAATTCCTCCCTAAGGTAATTTCGGATGTCCATGTGAACCAAAATATTTTCTTGCCTACTTTTTTCCAGCATTCTTCTTCTCCAGCAGAGCGATCGCTTCATGCCCTGGATGTAAGAAGGGTTTTAAAATTCTATCTGGACAAAACTAAGGATATAAGGAGAGCGGATCAGTTATTTGTAAACTATGGCTCTCTCTGTACATGTCTAGTGACTTCTAAACAATCCATTTCCAGATGGATTGTCTATTGTATTTTACTCTGTTACCAAAAAGCTAACAAATCCACTACTGGTAAGCCTAGGGCTCACTCTACCAGAGGAAAGGCAGCTACTGCAGCCTTGCTTTGTTATATTCCTTTTTCGGAGACTTGTAAGGCTGGTACCTGGAAGTCAGTCCATACATTCACAAGACACTACTGCCTGGACTCTGATGCCAAGGCAGATGCTCAAATAGGACAGGCCTCCCTTCGGAACCTCTTTGCTTAAACTTGCAGTTCAATTCTCTTTCTCTTCCACTGTGTCTGTTTATAGGGGTAGGCTTACTAGTCCATTCAAGTACTTTAGACTATATATGGAAATCCCCTACAAGAGAAGGAATAGTTTGTTACCTGTAACTCCAGTTCTCTAGTAGGGGTATTCCCATGATAAGTCATAAGCAACCCTCCCTCCTCCCCGGTGGAATAGACAGATGTATCGATTAAGCAGGATAGGCATTCACGTCTCATCGCCTTCCAAAAGAACTGAAGTAACTGCCACTGGCTGTGCATTATGCGATACCAGTGGTCTCTGGAGTTTTCTTAAAGGCACAGCGTCTAGTTTAAGTCCTATAATGGCAGCCTATGGGGTACTCTGTCCGATCCTTTCATCTCTATCATGAAAAAAGGAGCTTTGTGAAGGGGAGTTTTCTTTGTGTTAAACACCATAAAAAATTGCACAAAACATAATATACTGGCTATCTTTTTCACTTCAAGATGAAGTTTTTGTCATTGTAGCCTATTTAGTTAGGCTGCATTATTGTCTTTTCCATCTCTTAAGTGTCTTGGCAGGGCTTCCTGAAGAAAGGCGAAAAATATCAAGTTAAGAAGATATATCTAAAGAGGTGAGCCGGGGTCCCGGCACGAGAGTGGGACTATTCAAGTGCTTATGAGTTATCATGGAAATATCCCTACAAGAGAACTGGAGTTACAGGTAAGAAATTATTCCTTCTGGTCCATAGAAGCGCGGGGGACGTGCTTGCACCGACCAGCGACTGCCGTGAGGGGAACTGCTCCTCAGTCCTTCATCCTGCCGTGAGGGGAACGGATTGTCGCCTGGAATCTCGTCGTGAGGGGAACGGCTTGCACTACAGCACGATCGCCGTGAGGGGAATGGCCTACATTTCCCAGCAGCCTTCTTGTGGCGCAGGACCTTGGCGTCACTGCAGCACCTCAACAAGCCCTCAAAGCGCTCCTACTACCACGCAACGTGGGACGCTCGCGGGCGGCGCCGGGCTAAGCCCGGGCAAAGGGCGGGCCGTCTGTGGCCGTCAGGGGCCAGAAGAGGCTGGGCGGGCCTCCCCCTTTGGAGAACAGCTTTGGGAATATTGAGGGCGCAATAGGTCCCATCTTTACTGACTCGGAGTCGATGAGAGAAGAGGTGGCGCTTTTGACTGTGAGTGACTGGGCTGGGCCACTACCCCAAAAACGTTTGTCTTTGGTATAAACAGGGGTGTGGAGTTGGGTTGTTTGACAAATTGGTCAGTAGGGGTGGTCTTGATTTGTTACACAGATTGTCACTGGGGCTTGGAGTTGCATTTTGGTTGTGTTTTTACACTAGTCATCTTATTCCATAGACCCTTAACAGACTTTTAACATAATGGCTCGTACTGTGCAAACAAGGTCATCTAAATTGGGTCATAATACCCCACCTAACCCCTGTTCGACGACCAAACAAAAGGGAACTCTCCCCCCTACAATTGTACAGCCCACTGCAATTGACAGAATGCTGCGAAAAGCCATTGGTGTGGTATCTAGCGAAATAGAGCGCACCGAAAGGCGCTTATCACTAACCCCGCAAATAGACCTCACCTCCATGTCTCAAGAGCCTGAGACCGACGTTATGGTTAACTCCCCACAGAATTTACTAGCGTCACCAGTCGTGGAGATCCCTTGTGCCCAGATGGTGAATAAAGACGATCTTGAGAAAACCAAAGCCAGGAGAAAGGCACCTATCACCAAGAAAAAGGGGGCGAGCCTCAGGAAACTCAGGCATAAGAAAGATAAAACTATTCCTGTCCCGACCGAAGCAATTAGTGTGGAAGCAGGGGAGAATGAGGGGCACGTACCGCAATCGCAAGTACCCCCTATCTGGGTGTCCCAATTAATAACTGATCTGCAAAGTCACTTTGAGCAACTTGTTAACACGCAGATGAAATTAATTGTGAGTCGGTTAGATAAAGTAGTAACTCTACTGAAAACGAGGCGGGCCAGGGTAGTACTATGCCCTCTACCACAGTAGTTAACCCTAATGCTCCCGAGACTATTCCCGGGAACTTGCCCACAGTACAATCTAGCAGACTCCCAGTTGTGCAAACAACCTCTATTATGGGCCCAACACTACCTTTTATTCCCCAAAAGCCAAGTAATAGTAGTGTCCCTAATAGAAGTACCCTGAGTATAGGTGAGGGAATCACCGCCCCGTCTACAACTATCGCACAAGTCCTAACGCACAAGCGGACTACCCCAGAACCCCCATCGCTGTGCCAACCAAATAGTGCCTCCCTCCAAGGCGATCACTAACCAACTACCATGCATACATTTACCCCCAGAGGCATCCCCATATGTAGTTGTACCAGAGCTGAAACCAGACCATACAGAATCTTACGTTGAACTAAAGATTAAGACCATGTTCTGGCTGAATAGGAATATGCCGCTTTCTGGGAATGAACAGGGGGAAATTTTGTTCGCCCAGAGGGTGAGCTGGTTGGGGAATAGGCACTAGGATATCACTGGCAATTGTGTGGTAGTAAATTTTAGGGACCGTAGTCTACCACATATTAAGAGGGAGCCCTGTGAACCAATTAAGCAATATAAGACCTTTGCCCGTGGGTTACTTCTATCTGATGGAAACTTTGAGTGACAGCCAAGGTCCCGCACAACTAGGAAGAATGGATAGTTTTAACGAAGGGACGTGCCCTTTCCATCAAATGTTAGGTGTTTTTCCGGGTAACCAGGGTGTATTGAGCCTGAGGAATAGATTTAACCCCTTGATGTCACTAGAGGAGCATGATTGACTAAAGAGCAATAGAGCCCTTTCCAAGAAGTTCTTACAGGAAGAGGGAAGCTTCTCTAATACCCCCCAGGTTGCATCCTTATCCCCCCATCCCGCACTGAAGGTGTCCACTAGCCATGAGGGTGCCTAAGATGGGGCTTTCAGTTGAAGCATAAGTATGTGTAGCCGGCGGGGTAGGAAAAGGCAGGAGACGGGTCTTAGTGATGTTCAAACCAGGTTTTATTTGGTGGAACAAATGGTCTGTACAGGTCTTCCTGGCCGCGACTCTTCTCGGGGATCGGCTTCTTTTACGCCGGCACTTTCTGAGCACACCTTCTTCCCGTCGTCGAGTCGGGCTCCTCCTCCTTCTTCCTTCCTCGGGCTCCGTGATGACCCAGGCTCCGCCGAAGGAGAAGACACAAGGGAGGGAGTATCAGGTACAAGCTTGTTCAATCAACAGTCTTAGGGAAAGGGGGTGAGGACAACCTTGGTGCTCGGGGAAGTGTAGGGGAGTGAATGACGTGAGTACCGGGGTTTTAATTAGGGCTACGGGGTACCTTTACCCTTATTACCAACCCAACCCGCTATCCAGTCACGCACCTCGGTTAGCCACGCCCCTCCAGGGGAGCGGCTGGGCGATGCGTGAAATCGGTGGCCTCCTGGCTCCGTTGACCCCGCTGCTCTCCTTCGGACTCCTGCCTCCCGACACTCTGAATTCTCCACCTCTGCCTGGGCGTCCTCCGTCCCGTCCTTCGTGACTGTTCTCACCTTCTCCTCTGATGCCGCTCTCGTCTCCTCCGATCTCGCTCTTGCCTCCTCCTCCGATCTCGCTCTTGCCTCCTCCTCCGATGCCGCTCTCGCCTCCTCGTCCACGCTCTTGCTCCACGCCGCTCCTCTCCACTCACTGACCGCTCCTCCGGTGTAAAGCCACACCTGAGTTTGCGGGCGGTCGTCCTTTAAGGCGTGTCCTGACTCCTACTCTGCGATACTCCCACCTGGCCACTTAAAGGGCCTGAGGCCCATCTCCTCGTCATCACAACTATACCGCTCCTCATGCCAGTTCCATGCCGGGCCGTTGATGTCTGTGGAAACAAGAGGGAGGGGTCACAGGTTACGGGCTCACTCCGGGGCACAGGGGGTGGGGGCCACCCGTCCTGGTTACAGTATGTCATTCCGAATTTACCAACATTGGAGGAGGTCGCCCTAACAACGGAGTACCCTGCTAGGAGCCCTCCTGATCCTATTATTGCTTCCCCTGTCTTAGGATACTCCTCTAGGCATTTGGACAGGATAACAGGGAGCGAGGATGAACTGGGGCTAGATCAAACCTTTAGGCCTCCTCAGTGGCTACTGAGCCAACTCAACCTCTCAAGGCTCAATGATGGCTTAAATGGCGATAGACCAATTGATAAAACCCCTGTGACACCTCAGCTTAAAAAGAGACACATTCAGGGGGGCTCAAACTAGTATTGTGGAATATAGCTGGTTTGTCAGCTAAATTTGATAACCAAGAATGGAGGCAGTACATCACCGGGTTCCAGGTAATTTGTTTGCAAGAAACCTGGGTGGTAGATTGCAGCCCCTTTCACTTAGCGGGGTACAAGTGTTTCTCTGTGCCTGCCCAGAAATCAGTGTAAATTCGGGGAGAGCTATGGGAGGACTATTTATATTTGTGGACTTGCAGACGGAGGCAGTGTGGACTAACTTAAATTGTCTCTCAAATAACATGCAGGCTCTTGGGTTCCTCATAAATGGGTTAAGTGTGATATTGATTAATTTGTATAATGCCGTTGCAACTAAGGGGAATGAAACTATAATACATGAATTGGATGACAGACTAAGTGCAGAGACAGCTATGACATTTGTAGCATTGTGTTTCTGCCTTACTTTTCTAGTCAACCTAGCGATCTACCAAAGTGTGCAGGTGTAGGGGGCAGTGAAGCAGTCTAATCAGGATTTGTCAAACAAAGCAGATCAATGCCACTAAAAGGTGCTAGGTAACCAAATCAAATAAGCCAAGGACAAATTCTCATATATCTGCAAAGACTTATTGAAGTGCATGTCCTGGATGAGTCCAATTCTCCTATAAGCTACTCCTTTATTTCTGATAGCATTGTAGGCCAAGAATAGATGGACACATGCTGGTATTTTTGGTTACCTTTATTTTTTATATTTTTTATTATGTCTTCCTCATTTGATTTTACTCTTCTTTCTTGTTTTTCCTCTTTTAATATCATTGATTATTCTCTTTCAATTGTACTGCTCTCTTTACTTTTTTCAACTAACAGTTTCCATGAAAATACAGAATCAGTGGTCTAAGATAAGCATTCGGCTAACTCATTAATATAAATATGCATTAAATACCTCCGCTTGCATGCAAAGTAGGTGTTTGCAAAGGTAAAGGAAAAGGAAAAAAAGAATAAACCATGCTCGAAAATGAAGACAGTCAAAATGGATAAGAGTGTATTGTGGAAGGAACTCCACAACATAGGTATGCTAGATTCACAGACTGTGGGAAACATTTATTAATTATCTGTTTCGTCTCATACAGAACACATTTTTAAAACACCAGTCATGTCATTCTTTATCAAAGAAGAGGAACAAGAATATTCTATGGGGAATAGCAGCATTGAAAGAAGAGAATTCATCAGTAGTCGCACAGGTGAGCTGAGAGTGCTTGGTTACGTAAACATCTATAAATATAAGTATTTGTTAGTCATGTGGGTACTAGTTCTAAAAAATATTTGTGGACTAATTAGCATGCCCTATTTAGCTCAGACGTATTTCATATGCATGTTTTGTCCAGTAGCCTGTGTCCTTTGTGTGCAAACCTGGTTGCATATTGTGGTTATTACAAAAAAAATAGTAATATGGGCACAGGTAACCCCTACATTTTTACACCCCAACAAGACTCCTGAACCATATGCCCACAGTGATGGATCGAAAACGGTGTTAAACCTCAATTTAATGAGGCAATGTGTCCCAAGGCAAGGCACAACACAATAAATCAATAATACAGTTAATTAAGTACAGACAGACTTAATAAGTGAATTCTCAGGCAGAATTAAAAAAAATTGAGATATTTATTACAAAAATTCAAGGGTTACAATACAGAAATATAAAGGTACAGATGCAAACATATTGCCATGAAGGTTCTCAGTAATAGCGCAATACAGAATATAATGTAAAGTCATAGTATTCTACGTCTCAAATGAGTAGCAAAATCAATAAGAAATCAGACAGCATCTGTAGTAGCATCGAAAGTAATCTGACTCACTGCCAAATTTGAAGATTTATAAAGGAAATCTTCTCATTGGAACACATTTAAAGTGCAAACTCATCATGGTGTAAACAAACACAATTTCAGCAAATCCTGGCACAAAACATTAGAGTCATACTGTGGTAAGACTCTAAGCTACTACTTGAATACTCATTCAGCTAGAGGGGCTGAAATCATGGAGAGATGGCAAAACAAACTAGTTACAAAACAACAGTGAACTATTGTGAATGAAAGCAATACAACGAGCTAGCAAAAGAGACCTTGAGCAATCTGGAAAGCCAGATGGTTTTATGTATGGCTTGTAAACAGGTCCCTTAACAGTGTTACTTAGGGCAAGTAACTGATGTCATCTCTGATTGTGTTGTCTGCTTCTTTGCTGTATTCTAAATCGCCAATATCATTCTGAAGGAGCATTTTTCATGGGGCTTAGACTTTATTCCAAGAGATGTGTCAAGGATTGTGTTATCTAGAACTTGTATATAGTGCAACTGCCACTAGTGTGGGAAATTTTCCGGAGCAATTACAGATGGCTTTACCTCAGACAGTATGCAAAGGATGAGGTCTCACCTGAAAAACAACAGAATTGAACCTATGCCGTGACTGCTGGAAATAGATGTTAGTCATAGACCCACATTGCGATGTGTGTTTTTGTTACTTAAGTTCCGGATATGACGTAAAGTTGTGCGATAAATGTGCCCTCATGCACCCAAAGATGGTACAAGCAAAAGAGGCAAAACTCTATGCTGCCAAACAGAAGAAGAGGTTCAAAATATAAGTTCTGCTAACACTCGAAGTCATTCAAGAATCCAGTCCTGCATGAAGTCCCATTATTGCTTGAAATCTTAGTAAGCAGGAGTCAAAAACGTGCTATAAGTGCGAGAAAGCTTAGCAGGACTTGATGCCATCCCACCATTCAAAATGAGGTGAGAAGACTTGAGTGCATCAGTGGAAAGATCATACGAAAAAGTGTCTTTGGATTCTGGTCCAGTCTTGCACCTTGTCCCGGTGCATCACCCCTCCTCTCAACTTACCCAGTTGTTATCAACCCTGCAGCTAAAAGTGGCCTTCAAAGAGACCACACTGCAACTCTATCAGACACTTTTGGCTTCCTCAGGGTCGCTTTTGGGTCCCTGGGGGTTCCATTTGCACTTCCTCAGGCAGGTCCTTCTTTTGCCAACTACCTCCTCGAATCCCATTCCCAGACCTTTTACTGATGTCAGTTCAGATTTCCACCGTGGATCCTGCATTTTTTACAGCTGCTATCATGCCGGCTTCATTGCAGATTCAATCAGCACTAGATCCTACTCTGATATTGATCTCTGACCTGAACCATTGTTGGCCTGCTCCAGGTCTATCTTCAGCCTACAAGACTAATGAAGAGCAACTGCTCAATATGTAATCAGACTTTATGCCTGAGTGCCAGAGTATGCCAGATGTTCCTCACAACATCAATGACGAGGAAGCAGACAACCTCTATTCCCTCACTATACCAATGACGTGTTCTGTCTGGATTTACTGAATGCTAGTGAACTAGATACATCTCCAAACAATAAGCTGGACTTGCCAGCTGGGCCATCAGTGAAAGAAAACACTTCTTTAGCTCTAGTTGTGCAAGAGGCAGCAGTTATACTAAAGGCATACTATTAATTGAGATCCCTTAACCAGGCCCTGCCTCTACTGACACACTAATCCCATTCATCGAGACTGCTATGGACTCTTATTGCCACATGGTCTAAGCCGTGCTAGAGCCCGAAGGTCAGTCAACATGTGGCCAGGCAACATAAACTGCCGTGATAATTCCAATTCTGATAACCTGTCCTACACCGAAGAGACTGGTGTTACAAGCATACATCACTCCTAATGCCTTACCTACCAATCTAATGGATAGGGTGTCAAAACGTATTGATGCCTTTGGAAGAATAATGCTCACTTTAGCCAGTTTAGCCCTATGTTCCTTGAATAGTGTGTGCCTTTGGGCAGGTGTACTAATGCTATATTAGCCACAGCAAGCAAGATATTGCTGGCTGTCCAGGAATACTTCAGAGCCTCGTTGGCTGAAATGATATATGGTGGTCAGGACATGGTCAAAGACTTTGTTAGCAGAACTGTTGGCACCAAAGTAGTGCTAAGGTAGGCACACTTCAATGACATCGACTGGGTTTTCACAAGATGCCAAAGTGTCCTTAATGGACAAGCCCTTTGTTTGCTTCAGATTGTTTGGAGAGAAGGCTGATCAGCACTCAAATGATTTAAGAATAATCCAGCCGAAGAAGCCAAAGCAGGGGTTTTCACAAGTTGTCAACGTGTTCTTAATGGACATGCCCTTTGTTGGCTCCAGATTGTTTGGAGAGAAGGCTGATTGACACTCAAAGGATTTAAGAATATTCCAGCCGAAGAAGCCAGAGCAGCCCCAAGGAAATATCCTTGGGAATCCTGACTCCCACGAAGCAGTTCCACCAACAGTACAGAACAGTTAGTGGTTATTTCAAAGAAGCTAGCTTCCAGACAATGCCCGCCCTCCTAACATATGCACCGACAGCAGACGCAATCCTTTCAGGGTGGCACCAAGGCTGTTTGCACCAGCAGCAACAGCTGTCCTCCAATAATTCTTCTCCTGCTGCACAGTCTGCCAAGCCACTTTATCTTGTCCTCACTCACCTAAACCCATCTCTTAACCTGCTGCACAGTCTGCCAAGCCACTTTATCTTGTCCTCACTCACCTAAACCCATCTGTTAAGAGACAGGATATGTAATTTCCTGACCAGTTGGAGATACAGCACGTCAGACAAATGAGATTTGCAAATCATTCAAAGGGGCTACAATATTCCTTTTAACTTCACCCTACCCCACTTTCCCCTCCCACCATCAGGACAACTATGAGCAGGCTAATCTGAGATGTAGCTACAAGAATTCAGCCTTCTTCTGGCCAAGGGTGCCCTCAAGCTGATTTTGGATACTGATGGACAGAGCCCTCAGTCTTATACAGGACCCCCATCCACTGAATGCTTTTCTGAGGAAAGATAAATTCAAAATGCCACCCTGTCCCCGATTATTTCTTCTCGGAACCCAGTTGATTGGATAGTGTCCTTGGATTTATAGGATGCTTATTTTCATATGCCCATACTGTAGTCCCACTGATGTTATATGCAGTTCATGGTGGGGTAGCAGCACTTCCAATTTGCAGTGTACCCTTCAACACTACCTTGTCCTCTCAAAAGCGATGGTGATCAGTGCGTGGAACATTGCAGTCAAATTTTGTATATCCAGTCTGGCGCTTGGGTATATTCGAAAGGAGAGGAATCTTTGGTTAGTTAGACTAGCCACAAGAGAGAGCATTCTCAAAGGTAAGTAATTTATTCTTCTATGTCACTTCACTCATCTTGTTTTGTGAATAGTTCTCATATAGTACTTTTCAAAGTATTCTGCGAGTATCAAGAATATCTATTTGCCAATGCAGTTTACAGTCGAACAGTCTGTCTTTAAACATTTGGTGGAAAGCGATTGACATGACTGCATTTTAAATCAACAGGTGATGGAGGCATGAAAAGAAAAAGCAATAAAGAAGATTCTCCAAAACATGCTGAAAAAATACCAACATGCAAAGTTTCACTTTGGAAATCTAAAGCAAGTTTGCGTCAGAGCTCTGAAAAAGGAACACTTTCACTGAGTGAGCTGTGGACAGAGACTAATCAAGAAATGAGAGGACATGATACGGATCTATGTGGAAGTGATTTTAGTAATGAAATACATTCCCAGGGCACTCAAAAAGCAGCCAGCTCTTACTTGTATAATGAGCCAGATGGTATTCTGAGGAACACTACGCTTGTTACTTATCCACAGAAAACATCACGTAACTGGAGGCAATACATTAGTACTGAATTTGTGCAAAACACTAGTAAGAATGGTCCTCGTAATGTTCAAAGAGCAGATACAAGAAAGAGGCCATTTCAGTGTCCTAAGTGTAAAAAAAGCTTCATCCAGATGCGTCATCTTAATAGACATTTAAACATACATACGGGCGAGAGACCATATCAGTGCACTGAATGTGGTAAAAGCTTTATACAGAAACAGCATTTTATTGGACACCAGAGAATACACACAGGAGAAAGACCTTATCAGTGTAGTGAATGTGATAAAAGTTACACTTTAAAACAGTGCTTAATTATTCACCAAAGAAAGCATACACAAGAGAAAGCCTTCCAATACACTGAACATGAGAAAAAATTTAGCCAAAAGCAAAATCTTATTATGCACTAACAAATGTGCATGGATGTGAGAAAGCAGAGTCAGAAACAAAATCCATCACTCCCTCCAAAATGTTTTAATATACTTCAAGCTTGCATACCTACAAAAGGTGCATTGCATAGGCAAATTGTCCACAAGTACAGATTCAAGCCAGATTTCTAGAATCTAGCATCCTTTCACAATCACAGCAATACATCTAGAGTAAATTAAACAAGGTTCTTTGAAAGCAAAAATCAACCAGCTTTATGTACAAACAAAAGTGACAGCTCCTGTACAAGAAAGGCATGAGATTACATATATATAAATGCCTAACAGAAAGGGTACAAAAAAACGTGGTATTCGGTGCAAACCAACATGGGGTTCTTCGTTGAATCCTCCATTCCCCTCACACATCAGAACATTGTGGTTGTATGCAGTTTTCCAGAGGAAGCACACAGAGACATATCCTAATACTGCGGTCTATTTCCATCAGGGCTTGTGTTCTGCCAGTAACTGTGAACCCTAATATGTATTATTGCAATACTCAGCCCCACCATTGTCAGAAGATCCAGTTTAAGCTGATTTGTTTAGTTCTTAAGTGTCTGCTTAATCTGTCTCCATATATCTCCCCACTCCCATCATTGCCCAGATAGAAGAAGTACACACCTCTACCCTGTACCCAGGCACCAGATGAAGCAATTCCCCAAAGGAATACATCCTTTTCCAATGTGGCCTTGCATTTTGGAATTCGCTTCCTTTATGGTTGCAGTAGCTAGATTCCCTAGGGGCTTTCAGAAAGACACTAAAAGCCTACTTGTTTTAGTAGTATTTACTGCAAGGTAGGTAGCAAGATCCACACTAAGAGACATAATTGAGGTACGCGAAGAGCTTGTAAGAAGTGTTCTCAGTTGGGGAATCAATAAAACCAAACTCTTGAATTTTTAAATGTATAAAATTATATAAAACTCAATCCTTACTTTATAAGGTGGATGGAAGTTATCATGAACAAATGTTCGAATCCCCCGGACATATATGTTCTCAGATGAAACGAATTTAATTTATTTTAGGGATAATATTTAGTCACTTCCGTTATACCGAGGACGAACATACTGAAAAAATTCAGCACTAGAAACATCTGCCCTTATCTTCCCAGTGAAGTTCTCCAGGACCTGTTCAGTGGCGTAACACAGGCCCCTGCAGCCCCCGTGGTGTGGGGGGCCCCAAGCTGCAGGGTGCCCCCTCAGCACAGTACTCTCGCTAGAAAGCCCTGATTGAGTCCGGAGAGGGTCCCACTACGTACCTTGCAGGAGAGGCCCCTCAAATATCATTACGCCAGTGGACCTGTTCTGGCCTGGCTTTCAAAAAACAAATATGTAGATTCTCATCACCAACTCGTAAGAGCCTCTGCTAACCTTAACGAAAAGTGCAGTCTAATGGTGAAAAGGTAGCTACTTCTGCTGTAAGTATGTCATAGTATCCTGTGTTTACTGTAATGAAGGAGAAAAGTAGAATTTGGGATTCGGGAGGAAAGTATAAATAACTTCTTCTTTCAGTGCTGAATAAATTTAACCACATGCTCCATGTGCTCCTGCATTTTTAGTTAGGAAGCTCCTAGCAAGATGATCCTTATTTCATATGAGGGACAATTGTTAACCTATCTTGTCTCATGATTCTAGGACATAAATGAAGCTTCTTTAATTTTATACTGCAGACACATTCAAGACTCTTTGCTGGCTGAGCTAAAGTATGAATATTTGGGCCATTTCCTCACTTAAGAGATGTGTCAAGACGTAGAACTAGGCCATATAAAAGAAAGGGCCTCATTTACTTTTGGCTTCCTGTTGACCACCCCCGCCCCCCACACAACTTCAACAGGAGAATCTATCCAGTTATATGAATAAAGTGCAATGCAACAGTTTCTAAAAATGCTGCATCTCTCAAGGTCGTTCAGAAGTTAAAGCAAAAGGTAGTTCCATCAGTGTAAAAGCACAGTACTTATTTATGTCGGCCATACTCCCCCTCATGAATGTTGACCGTAACACCAGGTGTAAATTTTGTCAGCACTCATACTCCCATGTGTATATCTCAGAAGCACTTTCAATAAGTAATATTGGTAGCTTTTACAAGCATGAATATTGGATGCTTGGTTAGGTATACAATTTGGCAGTACACCATGGCACACCAATGGCTGCTACCCACATATAACTTGTGGCCCCATTCACAAAAGAAATTGTTACAGCAGAAACATTTCCAGCACTTGTGAGCCTAAATACTGGCACCACTTTTCCCTAGCATCAATAATTGCAGCACAACATACATATATATATATATATATAAACATTTTTGCTCAATTTTGACAGTACTTTTGACATAAATATTGACAGTACTTCCTGGAAAATATGTTAGCAGCATCCTTAGATATACTGTTGGCATCAGTCCTTCACATAAATGTTGACAGCATTTCCCGACATGTATATTTGTTGGACTCACAGGCATCAATATTGTTAGTATGCAGAGCCATATGTTTTAGTATCACTTTCATCCCAACTTTGAAAATTATCAGGAGTCTCAATGACAAGTTATGACAGCATCCCTTGATATAGACCCCTCGTGTTTACAACCATTATGGTATATTCTCTGTTGCAGGAACTTCAGTGGTATTTTTCTGTACCGAGAATTGTAAGTAATGTTTGATTGCAGAGGAAGTTTGCAATGTTGTGAACTTATAAATATAATCGTTTTACAAAGAGAATTCTCTCTTTCTTTTAAGGAGCATCTTCTATTTTTCTGGCAATTAAAAAAAAAAAAGATTCCTAATAATGTATCACTTATTTAACTAAACAATTACTAAAAGTATATTTGTTTCTTACCCTCTGCCACAAATATTTTTGTGACCCAGCTCTCTGGTGGTTATTTAAAAGAAAATTCCGATTTTGTGGGAGTACTAAATTTACAAATTTGCCTTAAACTTCATCAAATCTGTGAAAGCGACACCAGCATTATTGCAGATTTCTGTTGACACTTTGCGTCTTTTCTTAATGTTCAGAATTTCAAAATTGGCTGGGGGTGTTTAGCTTTACAGAATGTATCAGATGTACAGACATGCTGTTTCTGGTAGAAGCAAGAAGTTTCTTATTGGCACATACATGTGTTTGGTGCTGCATGGGAATGTAGCATTATAGCTCACTGTCTAATACAGTATAGTTTTTAAAGACCTTCTACGCAAGTTACAGTCCCACTGCGGGTGAGGCCCTATAATGTGGGAGGGGACCTTAAAAGAGCTGGTATAGTCTGAGGCAGAAAGGCTATCATGTTGTTCATAACATACTACCCACTAAGTGTATAATGTTGTACATTAAACAACGAGAAAAACACACAAAGAATTGCATGTGGAATCTGAAGACTTTTAAAAGCCATTATTGGTGCTCTTCCCCTCCTTTGTCTGTAGTGGAGCTTCCAACAATTCAGTGTTGTAATACCACTAAAACCTACTAGAATTAGAACATTTCTGGATATTATAATGAAATTGTAAGAAAGTAAATGATTAATTGGGGTAGATTGTAGTCCACCACATGTAATAAAGTCACTAACCTGTTGGCCTCAGTCAAAGGTTTCAGTAATTTAACCCTGAGCTCAACCTCTGTTAGCTATGGCACTGAGTAGAGAGGATTAACTTAAAGAAAATATGTAAAGCATTTGGAAGTATCAAAATAATTGTAAAGTCAAAAACACAACACAGTAAAAATCCCACTCCAATTTACAAAAATATGGAAATATTTAATAAGCAAAATGATACCAAAACACCAATAATAAAATAAGGGGAACAAGAATGGTTATATTTTTTGTGTGAAAATAGTGCCAAAATGCAGAAGGTGCCAATTATAATCCATGGAAGTGGTAGATCAGGATCTAGGCGTGAATTGAGTCTGACCACAATGGAGCCCTGTTTGGATAGAACAAGTTTATGGTCTCAGTGAAAAGCCGGGAAGTCAGAAAGTTCCAAAGAAGTTTCTAAATCCTACTTCATAAAGGGTCTTTGTCACTTTTTTGAAGAAAAGCATTGACATTTCTCCTGAGTCCCAGCACAGCTTTTTCAGAGATACTGGGAGCCCTGAATGGGAAGAAACTGAAATTCAATCTGATGCTGTGGTAGGGTACTTTTTCCAGCAGCTCCCCCTGGGGCCCAAATAATGACAGGAATACACTTTTAAGTCCCCCAGGACCTCTGGGGGAGCACATACAGACACGGAGAGTGTCCAGCAGAGGCCAACAGTAAAGTCCTTCCAGTTGCTACTAGTTAACTAGGCATTTCCAGAAAAAGGCCTCTTGCAGCTTGTTATATCCCTGTAGCCACACTGCTCGTCAGCCAACTGACCTTTGAAGTTCATGTCTTTGTCCTGTGTACAAGAGGGTGCAGGTCCAGTCCTTCCGGGCTCATTTCAGGTCACATATAGCAGGTCCAGTCCTATTCTGATCTGCAGATCCAGAAAGTGGGGTGACTATTGGGCTTTCATTAACTGTTGACATAAATGTTCCCAGGAGAAACCATACCCACTTTTCCAATAGTTTCTGTTTGCCTTACTGCAAACAGGGCCAAAATTCCACATGCCAGGGCACTTTTAACCCCTTCGCTGCTCATGACGAGCTCAGCTCGTCATGCAGTACACTGGTCGTGTGCTCATGACGAGCTGAGCTCGTCATGATCCATGGGATATAGGAACTTCCAGCACAGGAGGGGAATTGCCTTAGCAGTCATGTGGCTAATATGGCGAAAGTCTCCAGCTACACTAAACTTGGACTCTGAGGGCTGGGGTCAACCCACAAATAACACAAAAACTCGGTTTGGAGCAGGCTCTACCCACAACAAGCCAGGAGAGTGAGGTCTGGTAAGACAAAAGCAGGGTCCCTCAGCATCCTGTTTGCTCACTTTCAAGGGCGTCATACATTTGTGTGCTTAATGGGGTTGAGTCCTTGTAACACAGGAAAGGGTGGACCTCAAAACGATTACACAAGAGTACAGATTACTCCACTGCAATGGGTTTAGATAACTAACGAGCTGACTTAGATTCGGGTGGGCAGGATACTCCGTCACGACTGTGAGGGATATCTGGTCTGCTGTATTCAAGTGCATTATGTCCTGTGGCACTTATAATACAACAGGCAGGATATCTGTTAAATTTGTGATGGAGTAAATCGTCCACCGAACTCTAAATCCCTCCCTAATTGTACAATGTAAACAGATCAATTGTATCAAGTGGAGAAATCACATAATTGTGAATTACTTTTTCAAACTGTATTTAAAAGTGTACATTCTGGAACATACTTTATATATCTTTTGCAAATTTAGAAATGTTCAATAAAATGGATCTGGTTACATTGAACTTTTTGTTATATTAGTGGAGGCATCTGTATTTTTGTATAAAGTGTTATTTGTGGCTCCTGTAAGGCAGGATTTAACACTGAGCTCAGCAGAAAGGTGGGGCACTGCCATTCTGTTGGCACCACAAAGGAGTTTCCCAGTTCATTCTAGTTTTCCTGTTGGATATAGGGACCTATTGTATAGCTACTGGGAGGAATTTCACAGTTCATTCAGGCCAAGTATAGGCTGAGAGGTGCTGAGGAGTTAATGCAAGTTATCAAGCCGGGAGAAGGTACATTTTCCTTAATATTTATTAAAAATCCAATGTAACAATTGACATGGAGTTTTGGTAACTATTAACATAGTTGTTTAATTATTTTTCCATCTGGTCCCATTCCTGATATACAATAATGGTAGTTTATTAAGTGCTCTGTTTTGTCTCATAGGACATCCATGGCCTTCAACTGTGAAAGTTGCTTTTTGCGGCTTGTTACTGCAAGGACATTTTAATATTACATTTCTGTCTGTCCCATTTTTAAATACAATGCCCCCATCTTGTGTGCTTCTTGGTCGATGTAGGGCTGGCTTATTAATATTTAAAAGGAAGGATTTCCAGACGGTTATTTTGACAATCGGACTACGGGTTGAAACTGCTGCAGTCAGGACACTATGGTAGGCCTGAAGCCATGTTTTCCTTGCCACACTAGTGGACGGCATAATAACAGCTGCAGGTGGCATTTAACTTTCTATGTTATAGGTGTATTTTATGCACCATATATTATGGACTTATTAGAAAGTCAAATACGTCAGTGGCGATTACCCAGCTTTTACATGTTTTGCTTGTCTGAGCTAATTTATTGGCCATGGAATAGCAATGCCCCATTGTGCAGAGTCTTAAAAACAGAAATCAGCAAAAATTGGGGTGACGATGCAAAAAAGGGCATTTTCATACAGAAATTGTTACAATTAGGGCAAACATAGCAAAGAGCATCACAGGTAATGAAGCATTTCATGTCAGTAGATCAAATAAATGTACAGTATTTCCTGAGATAATTCAGGTGTACATAACAAATGTCTCTGGTTCAGGATTTCTATTCTTCACAGCCTAACATTCACATTCTTGCCCTTGACTGACATGTGGAGTAAAACATTTCAAGTGCAAAGCAAACAATTATGTAATTTGGAACAACTGTGTGAAAATAATAACTTATGTTTGAATCAAATTTCCTACTGCTGAGGAATCAGTAACTCAGCAAATGACAAAGTCACTGCCCTGAAAGAATACATACCTACATACATTTGCATTTCTTCCGTAGGTCTTCCCTTATGTTTGCAGTCAAATTTGAATTCAGATCTCTTTGATTCTGCTATTAATATACACTGCTTGTTCAAATAATTATTGCCCTTCAAGATATAATAAATTGACTCCTGGATAGTTGCAAGAGAAGGGAGGGCTCAACATTGCCATAAGTTGTCTGTCCCTACATTAAAGATAGCTTTAAATGTACCACCCGTTAAAGGTTTACATATGACACGCCCAAACTGCAAGATAAAAGGGTCAAATCAGGAATAACATCTCAACTGCAAATCCCGCTCTTTGCAGCATTTACAAGCTAAGAGTTATGGAAAAAGTTGAGAGAAAAGTACTACATGTAGTATACTTTGGTAAAAATGCAATGTTCCCCCAAAAAAACAGAGAAAATATCAGCAAGCCATATTAGGGAGAAATGAAAGGCAGTATTTTAGAACACTGTAGGGCAAAAACAACAAGGTGATGGATGGAATACTTAAATCAGCCTGAGCCACTGACAATCGCTCTGGTCGCATCACAATCCATAGTTTTTAGCCGACCATTCCACCACATTTTGGACAGGCCATATGCATATAAGTCTTGACCCTGCTCCTCATGGAAACAGTCAAGCCCGAACTGCCGAGCCAGGTCCTCCCTGAACCGTAAAGCAAGCAACCTAGAACCAGTTTCACCCTAGTTAGGGCTCTTCAGCCAGGAATAGCTTGGTTCCAGTGGCATAGTGAGCCCGGGACTCACGTCTGGGCATATCTGGCACTCTTAGGGTGTCAAATGCAAAACCAACAAGGTTATGGCTGGAAGGAATCTCAGCCACTAGCAGTCACTCGAGGCGCTTCCCAATCCATTGTTTTTTGCCCACTATGCCACCTCAGCTTGGACCCAGCCATATGCAAATCAGTCTTGACTCTGCTCCTCATCAGAACAGTCCAGCCAGATCTGCCATGCCAGGTCATCCTTAAACGGAACACAAGCAACCTAGGACCGGTTTTGCCCTAGTTATTGCTCTTCAGACAGGTATAGCTTGGTTGGAGTGGCACAGTGAGCCCGGGACCCACAAACATTTTCACTCCCATAAACACACTGAAATTGAATTGTTTTTATATGGTTTATCATTTATTTTATATTTAGGTTATTGCAATGCATTTCTCAAAGTAATACAGAGAAGCAGTAAAGTAATTCTTTAGCAACACTTGTTCATCTGGTTTCAATGTTTGTGTTTTGAGTATCCAGGCCTCCATGTTAAAGTGATATTTATATAGTTTGTGTTCTGTGTTAAATTATTACTGATTTGTTTTTCAACACTACTACGGTATAGAATGGGCCACACAAAATAATGATCCCATGTGAGGTACATTTGATCACAGTGTGCAAACAGCTGTATTTCTTTAGGACATCCCTTGCACACTATACCTCCCTTAATGCACTTTACCCTTCTTTACTGGAATCCCAGCAGCACAAAAAATACATCTATATATTTAACCCTTTGACTGCTGAGGTTTGTTTCTCTGAGAAATTGGTGTTTGGTTGTTCTAACACACATACATACCTCTATTATTTTTTTCAACCCATACAAAGTAGTTTTTTTACTCAGTTCATGAGTGTTGATTGGTGCAAGCTCTGAATCAATATCACTTTGTACCCTAAAGATATAATAAAAAATGTTGTGCTTTTTTCATTTAACAAGTGTGTTTACTATTTTGCTGCATTTCTCAAATGGAGAAACATAAATCCTGGAAAGACAAACAAGAATATGTTGAGCTGTACATCTGGAGTCTGGAAACACCAAACATAAGTGGGTTTTTCTAGAGGATGTGGTCTGTACTATGAATTATGAGTTAGTGCAGATTACCGGATTGAGGTAAAATCGCAGTTTATGGTGCACTGTGAATTTGATGCCAATTATTAAACCTAGAACTAAACCCCCACCCGGTGCGCCGCACGGGTGGGGGCCGGTTTTGGGCCCCTGGGGGCCGTTTTTGTGACAGGGCCGTTTTTGCAGCATAGAGCTTGAGCTCTATGCTGAGCTCATGATCTAGCTCAGCTCTAGCCTGAGCTAGATCATGAAATATATAACTGTAGCGATATAAATGAGAGAAAACAACAGCATGTCTGGTTGGCTGGCTGCCCATCACCGACCAGCCAGACATGCGCACTAGAGGCCTTTCGCACTCTGTGCATAGTGATAGGGTTGGGGCAGGCAGCCGCAGTCCTCTGCACTCAGAATGAGCGCTGGGTCCACCTGCCCGATCCAATCCTGATGCTGTTCTCAGCAAGTGAGCAGCGTCTGGATTGGAAAGGAGTTGTGGCACTAACCTCAACTGCACGAGTCTGGGCAGCAGCTCCGACCCTCGTCAGGAGACAGGGTAGCAATGAACATAGGAGGCACTTGGAAGCAGCTGAGCAGCGCTAGAATCAGCACCAGAGCCAGAGTGACCCACAGGGAGATGGCTGTAAAGGTAAGGATCGGCCACAGGCCTTCCTTTGCTTGGGGTCATCAACCCCTCCCCCCACACTGCTCTTTGAACAACTGTTTGGCATTCAATTCTCCCCGCTCACCCACCAATCCATCTTAGCTCACCCAGCAGCTTCGTTCTTTGCCAGGCGGAAAATATTTACGGCCTCTCATCTGTGTCTAGCAGTTGGCCTTGTGTAATCACCCATGAAACTCAGGTTTCACACAAGGGCAATAAGAGCTTAAAGGAGGAAAGCCATTTGGGGCAGGTTTAGTGTAAAGAGAGAAGAACTAGTACCATAACTATAGCCTATGCAATGCTAGTATAACCGGCACTGCCCCAGCCTTAACGGCCTTCCAGAAGCAGTATCCTACCTACTCATTTTTTAGGTCTCGCTTAGGCAGTGCTTACGCTATCTCTTTGAGACATGCTGTATTGAGGTATGGAATAGAAGCTGTGTCCATTTCCAGCCCATCATTTTAATTAGCTCCTGTTACTGTCCTTTCTAAACGGTTGCTTTTGATTTGCAAATATGCTTAGTAGTCCCTCCTTAGTACCGCCTTGTCTACATTTGTAACCTCCCACGAGGACTGGACCTTTTACTGTGTTGTTACTCGGTGTGCTTTATTTACAGTCTGTTAGCACTATTTTTTTTAATGACTTGCTCTTATTGCATACAGTAGGTTTTCAACTCTCTGCTCCTCATCGCCAGAGACAGCTTTTCAAACTCCTCATCACTGGGGGACCACTTTTAAACTATATGCTGTCTGCTCCTCATCACCCAGGCGCCGCTTAATGTTTTAGCAAAGTACAGTGCAATACAAAGAATAGCGGCCACCGCATATTTTTTTTCACAGCAGGCACCGGCTGCACGCCACTCCTAACACAGGTATAAACAAACTACGACGGTTCCAGCTTTTTTTCTTTACAGCAGGCTCCCTTGTATTTTAATAAATCATGTTTGTTTTTTCACCAGCTCCGCACTCACACTTCAGCAGTAGCACCACTGCTTGAGCAATGGCAGGGGCTTCTTTTGTTTATTTTCAGCATGCTTTCAATTTCACAAAGGCGGCACATGCCTTTCTTTCTGCACGGCTCACCTTTTTTTAACCCCTCCCATGCTGATGACGAACTACGGTGCTCGTGTGCTGATGACGAGCTGAGCTGAGCTCGTCATGGCCGTTGGAACGCTCACACGTGGGGATAATTCCCCTGCTGTGCTGAGCGTTCTAAGGAACGGGTGTGGCCGTGACGAGCTCAGCTCGTCATCAGCACCGGGGCGCTGTGCGCTCCCCCCCAACACAACGGGGGAATTACCCCCACTGTGAAGGGGTTAAGATCCCGGACAAGGAGCAGAGACTGCGTTGGCTCCTTCATATTTGAGGAGGTAAGCGGGGCATATTGCAGCTCTCTTCGCTCCCACACTGCTCCCAGGACCCCAACACTGCTGGTTTGCTTGTTTTTTGTTGTTTCCATGTGCCCCATGCCACACTTGCACATTAATAGAGGCCACGCCTCATTCTGTAGACGAGCCACGTCTAATGAAAGGGCGTGGCCGCCGTTAAATTGAAAGCGTTGTATGGGGAGCTTTTACCAAAAAAGCCTGTTTGAAATGCCCTACATAATAAAAAACTTTGTGTATCAAAGCTTGCGATTTTTACACAATATGGGAAATGCAGGAGAGGAACAACCCTTAAAGTATGCTCTGCAGCCGCATCTCATCAAAAATATCCCTCTTGTTGCGCTTTTACAGATAAGTTGGGAGGTGTGGGGAGAAACACAGCACAAGGGTTATGTGATGGGTGAAGCAGCACAAGAGGAAGAGAGAGCTATGAAACAAATGCACTCTCCTGGCGTGCTGAATGAAAATGAAAAAAGTTGTTCTGTAAATGTGAGCAGGAGAGGGATAGAAGTCAGCCAATCAAAAGGATTGTAAAGAGGATAAGCTCCTGGGAGGGAAAACACAAATAGGAAGGCAAGCTACTGAATTAGAAGCAATCAAATGAGAGTGACAATGAAGCCAAACAATGGTAATCAATGGGCGGTTTCAAAGCCCATTGTAAACCTACAATAGATCTTTTGCATCCAGACACCTTGGTAGACTCAATCTAAAAAGTGGTTATCCATAAGTCAACAGCTTGTGGGGAATAGCAGCTTCACGATCAAAATGAATACATTATTCAACACAGGCACTTTGTGTCCTCATACCTTGTAGGGGCCAGTTCCTGTTTCCACATTCACCGCACAATTCCCGCTTTTTGGGAAGCTACTCCACCTAACAAGCTGGTGGGGTAGCTCAGGAGGTTAATGTATCCTCTGCCAAAATACACATATGCAAACTGTGCATCACAGGTACGTTTCTCAGCGTCAAACAACAATTCATACTTCCTAGGATGATAACGTGAGTGCCATCAAGTATTACTACAACTGTTATAAGATACAAGAGGACGATTCCTCTCAGTGTAAGCCATTAGTTTGGTGAAAAGAATGTTGTGTCCTCTGTGTCATACCTCAAAGCGCTGCAATAAAATGTGCAGCCAGTCACATGTGCACTTCACTCACTGTTCACTTCAGGACAGGGAGGTAAAACAGAGCCTCTGATTAAACTGGGACATTCTGGGCTCCACTACAATCTTCTGGGCATCTTGGATGTATTGTGCCACAAAACACTGGGATCGAGTGCTCAAATATCCCTCTGCACAGTTCTAGAGGGTTTAATACACTACATAGTTCTAAAAGGATTGGCTTAATAGGCCAGTACACAGCATTATGTCCAAGAGCTCAAATATTCAACATTAAACTGCACGGTTCTGGAAGGGTTGACTAACTGGGCTAGGACACATGAGGGGTTTGTATAGCTTGAACATGTGAAGCTTCAGTGTAAGGTTCTCAGACCAATCAACTTACTACTCAGAGTACACTTAGGAGTCTAGAACATTACACTGCTGAAGTACCTCGACTAGGTTCTAGCTGCCTTCAGCCTAAAGGACTCATAGCCCAGGAGTTCAGGGGGCGCCCCCACGAGCCCATTTAATCCTTCCAGACTCTTCTTCTGCACATTAAACAACTAGAACCCTCTGGAGCAGGCAGCACCTTAATCCTGGCTGCACTTACAGCAGAACATACCACTACCTAGAACACTACCTGACCCCACATACAGCTCATAACACAATCTGGAACTAGCAGCAGGATGTATACGGACCACAGCATAATAAAGTACATATCCGAGGTATTTTATATAGCACGAATCTGCTACGAAGAGCAGCCAGGCGCTTTACAGGGAACATTTTTATTGCAGTAGCTTATCTCAAACTTGAGGGACTTACATTAGAACGGGTTTGTGCATGTGTGTGTGTGTGTGATGAAGTGTTTGTACATGTGTAGTTGTATGTGTCAACAATAATGAGGATGCGGGAACGTGCATTCAAAAACTGCCAGACACCACACTACGCATTTACACAATTTACATTACACATATTTATGTCACAGTATAATTATAATTCAGCCCTGGTGGGGGTATTTTCCACCGAATCACACTGTCCTATCACACAATGCACCTAACTTAGAACAACACATAAAACAGCAAGCTGACTTGGAAAGCAACACCGTGCCCAAAACTCTAACTTCATGTAGTGATAAATTCAACTGCTGATAAAAGTGATGGACTGAAGCAAAGGCCATTTTTACACAGCACTCAATAAAGGTAAAGTGTGTAGATTTATAAAGTGTGGCTTATCATCCATGAGGGTATCCAGGCACTGAGATTAAGTGATTTGGCCAGCTCTTCCCACTGCGCCACATCCTCTCCTCTAAGGTGAATAACTGCAAATAGCAGAAAAGAGCCAAAAGCAAGTAGGGTAGGGGGCGGAGCTTGCCTGACTCAAAGATGGCTGCGAGTTAGTGCAGCTCCCCCGAACCCCACCAACAATCCGACAATAATGCATGCAAACTCAGTAGGTGCCCTGCATGTGAGGTAAATATAGAAGGGTAAAGGTGCCTTCAAGGGACTTTGTTCAATCTACGTTTGTTGGTTGAAATTAATATGAGAAGGACCAATTTATCGTCCTTACAGTGAATTAATCAAAATTAATCAAATCGTGTTATCAACATAAAACATATAAACAAAGACACAGGGTGTATACGAAAGAAGTATTCTTATCAAATAATTCATTAAGAAAAATCAGCTTGGAGGAGCTTCGCGGTCGACCAAGATGGCCGCGTGAGCCCGGAGCTCCGAAGACCTCCCGATCCTCCGCAATGATCCTGCCACCTATCCTGTCCCATGACAGTGGGAATTACCAGCTGAGCTGGTGCTGAAGCGGCGCCCGTTCCCGGATCGAAAATCCGAGCCTCCGGGACCGAGATATGCCGTTGTGAAGTTGGCGGTCTCCGGTTGCGTCACTGGCTGGCACCGTTGGGTCTGGGTGATGGCCTGCCACGGGACGCCCTGATCGGGCCTATCTGACTGTCCGGACCTGCTGGCCTGTGAAATCCTTGCTTCACTCTCCCTTTGGTGGCTCTTTGGAACCTTATTGTCGCAAATATCGTGCCGGCGTTGGGCGCGCATGGTGACCTGCCCCTCCCCCTGGGTTATCCTGCCATAGCGTTTCAATATGGCGGGTAAAGGGGACTCGGACAAAGGGAAGCCTCCAAGGGTCAGTAGGAAGCCGACCCAGTCCCAATCTACTATTCCAGAACGCTTCTCCCACTCTAAGGGGTCACCGGTCATGACGGGTTGAACTAAAGACTCGCTGCGGGACGTGTCCCCTGAGGATCCTGAGATCACACTTCGGGACGTGATGGGTGCTATTGCTGGCTTAAAGGCGGAGATGCATAGCCTACATGAAGCGCTGTCCACCAAAGTGGATACTCTGAAGATCGAACTTAATCTCACTAGGGCCGATCTTGGCAAGACGAATGACAAGGTGAAGTCGCTGGACCTCAAGACATCGAGCCTGACCAACGACATGTCGGACGTACAGACTGAGATCCGCGACCTGAAACAGGCTAACGGGATGCTTGCACGCCGGCTCGACGATTTCGAGGGACGGGCACGGCGCCAGAATGTACGCATCACGGGAGTGCCGGAGAAGGCCGAGGAAGATTCGGTTGAACTCTTTGTGGAGGACTTGGTGGTTAAGAACTTGGCGCCGGGAGGACTGAGCAAGTTTTTCTCGGCTGAGAGGGCTCACAGGATCCCGGGTGGCCCGCCAAAGTCGGGCGTTGCCCCTCGCCCCATCATTGCGAGACTCTTTAATTATAGGGACCGGGACGCCATTTTGCAGGCATCGAGGAGCGCTGGTCCGCTGCGATTCCAGAACGCAGATATCAATTTTTTCCCTGACTTTACTCAAGCTGTCCAGAAACGCCGGCAAAGTTTTACTGGTGTGAAGCGACGGCTTAGGGAGATGGGGATGCGCTACTCCATGCTTTATCCTGCGAAACTCCGCATCGAGCATGGCAACCGGGCAATGTTTTTCGACCTTCCGGATGCGGCGGGGGACTGGTTGGACACTTTGCCGCAGCGGCGGACGGAGCCGGAGGACCAGACGGAGGGTGCTGCAGGAGGCTCAGGTTCCCGGGAATGAACAATTTGCCTGTGACTTTTTTCTGGGAGGGTTGCTGCGGATGGCACCGACTTTGACTATTGTTTTTCTTGTTGCCATTGCTCCTGCACTTTCGATATGGGGGGTGACGGGGGGGGATAGGATGTCTCTTTCTCCTCTAGGGGCTTCTTGTAGGTTAGTTTAAGGGGCGACAGGCACACTGCTAGTTGGGGTGGCTTTTAGTCTAATGCAGGGGTGCAGGGTGGGGGGTTGTTGGGGTTTGCTTTTGTTGTTTGTATTATTCTTTCTACACTCGTCATGGTTGAGGTCCTATTGTTCTGCTGTTCTTGTCTCGTGGGCTGAGTTCCGGGGGGGGGGGGTGATGGGGTGGGTACTCCTTGATGATGGGGGGTAAATCATTAAATCTGTTGAGCTGGAACGTTAATGGGCTGGGGGATAGAATCAAATGTGGTGTTGTTTTGCAACTGCTCAAACGTTGTGCCCCAGATGTTGTTCTCTTGCAGGAAACCCATCTTGTCGGCAACACCTGTAGGGCCCTGAACAGGAGAGGGTTTAAAATGGTGGCCCATTCGGGGTTCTCTACCGGGTCCCGGGGGGTGGGCATCATGGTTCGCATGTCCCTTCCCCTGGAGGTGGAGTCTACCTTGATTGATGATAGGGGCCGGTATGTCGCAGTGGCGTGCAGGTGGGAGGGGCGCACTTTGGTTTTGGTTTCGATTTACGTCCCCCCGGGGCTGCAAACATCCACTTTTCAAGATCTTGCCGGCGCCATTTTGGGACTCCCGGAGGGCTTGTTGATTCTGGGGGGGATTTCAACTCTGTAGTTTCGGGCGACCTCGACCGCTTCCCATCGAGAGACCTACGCAGTGCACAATCCTGGCTCCCGGACTTTATTGCCGCCATGGGCCTGGTCGATTGCTGGCGGCTCCTGCACCATACCCAGAGACAGTACACCTTCCACTCCGGGGCCCATGGTAGTCTTTCCCGCATTGATTACGTTCTGACGCCTGCTGCTCAGGCACAGTCGGTTTCTACCGCCCGTCTCATGGCTAGGGGTATTTCTGACCACTCCCCGGTCTGGGTGTCCTTCGACTTCCACATCGTGGCGACGTCGAGAGTTGCACCTATTAACCCCTGGTATTTTCGCAACCCTAAGACCCGCGATCTCCTGGCGAAATCTATTGATCTCTATTTTGCCGAAAACTCTGGCTCTGTTGATTTGGCCATTTCCCTTTGGGAGGCCTTCAAAACAGTTCTTAGAGGAGAGGCTTTCTCCTTGATAGCCGAGGCGCGCAGGAGACGGGATGTGGACC
Source organism: Lissotriton vulgaris (assembly GCF_964263255.1). NCBI lineage: Eukaryota > Metazoa > Chordata > Amphibia > Caudata > Salamandridae > Lissotriton > Lissotriton vulgaris. The sequence continues at coordinate 1,247,475,034 of NC_141689.1, read as the reverse complement.
TGGTTCGGCTGGAGTTGGACATTGCTGATCCTAATTCTCAGCTGGCCCTGGGACCGACTCCGGAATTGCTCCATGCTCTTGCCCTGAAACAGTCGGAACTTAGGGCCACTGCTACTGACGCGGCCATGGCGATGAGCAGGGAACAGCAGGGCAGGTTATACGACGCTGGGGATAAAGCGGGCAAGCTTCTTGCATGGCTAGATAGGAGGGAACTTGCGTCCCGTGTGGTACCGGAGATCCTGGGCGATGACGGCCTGGTCGTGACTGACCCTGCCGCTATCGCCGAAACGTTTGCGGACTACTTCGAGGCGGTTTACACGTCCGCTTCTGCCCGGTCCGAATCTGACTCGGCCTCCTTTTTGGAGGAGATCGAGCTTCCCTGTTTGCCTGCCACTGAGCGGGAGGACATGGACCGGGAATTGACGGTGGATGAGGTAGCACTGGCGATCAGGTCACTACGCTCCGGCAAAGCACCGGGTCCCAACGGTATTCCGGTGGAACTGTATAAGCTCAGGGCTGACACCGTAGCTGCGCCTCTGAGGAATATGTTCCTGGCGGCCCGTGATACTGGAGAGCTCCCGCTTGACCAACGACTGGCCACCATTGTGGTCATACACAAGGAGGGGAAGCCTCGTGATCTCTGTCGCTCCTACCTTCCTATTTCCCTGTTAAATGCAGAGCCAAAAATTTTGGCAAAGCTATTGGCTAATCGGCTGGTGGGAGTGATCTCGGACCTGGTTCACCCGGACCAGTCCGGATTCATACCGCATCGCAACACGGCTCTAAACCTCAGGAGGCTTCACGCGGTTATGGCGCGGGCACAGTTGCTCACGGCACCAACGGTTCTTGCCTCGCTTGATGCAACCATGGCGTTCGACTCCCTTGAGTGGAACTACCTGTGGGCCGTGCTTGCTAAATTTGGGGTTGGGCCCGAATATATTGGCTGGGTCCGGCTTCTTTACTCTTCCCCGCTTGCAAATGTGACGGTGAATGGTCGACTGTCTGCCTCCTTTGCCTTGCGCAGGGGTACCAGACAGGGATGCCCGCTGTCGCCACTCCTGTTTGCTCTGGCGCTCGAGCCGTTGGCCGCGTGGATCCGGGTGCATCCTGATGTTGCGGGTATCACATGGTCGCCGGGCTTTGAGGATCGAATATCGCTCTATGCTGACGACATCCTCTTGTATCTTACCTCTCCATGTCGGTCCCTGATTGTGGTGTTTGACTTACTGGGCACCTTTGGTGCTTACTCGGGCTTGGTCATTAATTGGTCTAAGTCCTCCCTCTACGCGCTGTGTGGTGCTACCCCGCGCCTCCCTCGCGGCTGCACTATCCAGATTGCACAACAGGGCTTCAAGTACCTGGGCATCTATGTTTCAAAGGATGCCCGCGCCCGGTACGCCCATAATTTGCTCCCTCCTCTGGTGAGACTACGGCGAGACGTGGAGAGTTGGAAAAAGTTGCCGATATCGTTGCTGGGCCGGGCTGCGCTGTTCAAAATGATGTCCTTGCCGCGGTTCCTCTACGCACTTCAGAACACGCAAGACCCGGTACCGGCCAAATACTTTGGAGAGGTTGAAAGCCTGCAGCGTAGCCTGCTGTGGGATGGCAGACCACGGATATCTATAACCAAGCTCACTATACCGTGGTATGATGGCGGTATCGCCTTACCCGACATCCGTCGCTATTACTGGGCGTCACAGTTTGCGGCAGTCAATCACGGTCTTTATGGTCCGCCAGTCAATCCTGGCTATGCCATGGACCGTTGGCTCATGAACGATGGGAATTACTACAGGGCGTTGTACTCTAGGTCTCTGGATCGGAAGCTAACGGGACCCACTAAAACAGTGGTGCATCTGTGGAGGGCGGTGACCAAGGCATTGGGCTGGCAGGGCAAACTCACTATGGCTACCCCCCTATTCGATTCTGACCTGCTTGGGAAACTGTGGCACTCCAAGGGATTTGACAGATGGGACCTTATTGGTATCTCGAAGGTTGCCGACATGATGACCAGAGGGGAGGTAAAAACTTTCGAGGCACTACAGACCGAGTTCCAACTGGGTAATACAGAATACTTCCGTTATGCACAGCTTCGGCACGCTCTCACATCTTCTTTACCTGTGGGGGAGAAAGTACCTGAATCATCCCCGCTAGAGGACAGAATACTGGACGGCCATATGCCGGATAGCGCCATCTCCTTGGCTTATAAAAAGCTTATCAATGTTAGGTCTGACCTACTGGTGAAACTGAGGGACCTCTGGGTGGCCGATGGGATTGAAATGGACGATGAGGAGTGGCAGTCAGCGGTTTCCTCGCCTAAGGAGGTGGCGATCTCGGCTAGGCTGAGACTTGTCCAGCTGAAGGTCCTTCACAGGATCTACATTACGGGCCCCAGGTTGATACACATGGGTCTCTCCCAGGAAGGTTTATGCAGGAGGGGATGTGGGGCTGTGGCTACCTTTATGCACATCATTTGGGAGTGCCCGGAGGTTGCCCGGTTCTGGGGACGGGTGCATGAGGTGATGAGAGCTGTGACCGGTGTTGCCCTGCCTGCGGAGGCCCGACGCTGCCTTCTGAACGTCTGGGGCCCGAATGATTACAACGTGGCCCAGACCCGATGGGTCACCCTGGGCAATATGATAGCCAAAAGAGACATAGCCCAGAAATGGGGCGCCCCCACGTCCCCCACGATCGGCCTGTGGAAGTCCAACATGGACTGGTGCATGCTCCGTGAGAAGACAGTCTACGTAGCTCGGGCCAAGCCCAGGATGTGGGGATCGGTTTGGGGAGCGTGGAACTCGTACAGAGGAGATATTTGTGCACCCCCCGAGACGGCACCGCCTGAGGTCCGTTTGTCTCCGTAGCTCCCCCTTTCCAAAGTTCCAGACTTGGTATCCTGAATTACACTCCCCGTCTCTACGCTTGCTACACATCCTGTTGTTGAGATAGAGGTGCTACCTCGCCCCCACCCCGCGACATGTGCCTACAATATTACGCTTGTCCTCAGCCTTGTTTCTTTTTCTTTTTCTTTTCCTTTTTTCCTTCTCTCTCTCTCTGCTTCTTCTTTCTCTCCTTCATTCAGTTTCTCTTTTCGACTCTGGTTGTCGTTATTGTTAATTTAAAGTTTCTATCGCAAAATTAAACCTGATCACTCCTGTGCCTTATTTTTGTACATGGTTCCGATATGCAAAACGATGCTGCCTGGCCTCCGGGATGTATGGCTGAATAGCGGTGTACTTATTTTGGTAAATAAAGGTTTTCCAAAAAAAAAAAAAAAAAAAGAAAAATCAGCTTCATATACAGACAATTAAACAAATAAGATTTTAGGACTGTGGGTACACGCGTATACGCGTTATTGACTCCACCTCGCCGCATTACTAGGCGCTGCAGGATCTCTGACTGCTCACAGGCTCGTTTAAACGCAAATTGATCGCATCGACTCCTGATTTTTTCAGATAATTGATTAGACTCCACTTAACATACACTGGATGAATTCTGCTGTGTATAAATACGTGAACCTTATGTGAGTGAAGTTCAGACGTTACATCCAACCTGGATGAGCGGTCTCCGCATTCGATAGTCAGGTCCCTAGGATACTGTGATCTCCACACGATTCCCTTGCGGATGACGATAATCCGCAAACAGACTACAATATTTCTATACAGATCTGAACTGATAACAGTCCTGAGGATGGTTTCATCAAATAACTGCTAAGAAACCGAAACGTCGACATTACGCTTCATCCCTTGCTTTGTTTTACTCAATGTGTTTTGGGATAGGTGTTTTTTAGGCTCTGTTGAGTCACTTAGTAATTTATTTTTATGTGTACCCACAGTCCTAAAATCTTATTTGTTTAATTGTCTGTATATGAAGCTGATTTTTCTTAATGAATTATTTGATAAAAATACTTCTTTCGTATACACCCTGTGTCTTTGTTTATATGTTTTATGTTGATAACACGATTTGATTAATTTTGATTAATTCACTGTAAGGACGATAAATTGGTCCTTCTCATATTAATTTCAACCAACAAACGTAGATTGAACAAAGTCCCTTGAAGGCACCTTTACCCTTCTATATTTACTTACCCAAGCCCTCAAGGGTATTCCGGGTTACTCACTTCCTTAATAACTGCATGTGAGGTGCCATCGTATCTCCGCTGCCAAGAGCTTTCCTACTCACCCAGCGGATTGAAAATTGGTGCGATATATCGGAAGCTGTGGATGGTGATGCACTTTGACGCATGAGGCCTATCTGCAGCCCTGAACAACATCGTGGCCCACTTCGAAGAGGCGAACGTGACGAACGACCTCCCCGTGACGCGCTCAGTGCCTTGTGAACTACGTAAGCGGTGTGCCCGGCTGGACTCCCGAGACACTGAGGTAATCGTCACATTAGGCTGCTGCGACTGTGGGGTGCCGGGGGGAATCACGAACACGGACGCAGCTTCCTCCTGAGGGTGTCTGCTGAGCATTTGTTTGTGGCTGCCTATTCCCATCGAGGACTGCCGCATGAATAACACGCACTTTTCCTGTGAGGAGACTCCAATAGCCATAATTTATCAGACCGGAGCCCCGAACACAGGCTGGCGATGACACGTGGGGGCCCTGTGACGAGCATCCCTTGGTGACATCCACTGCTTGCAGCGCCCGAGGCCGCCAACGTCCCATGAGATACTGCTGCGGGGGACCTTGATAACATGTGCGTCCTCCCGGAGAGTGGCCATATCCCTTGGAGGCCAGGTTAATGCACTCGGGTGGATACCTTTGCATGAGGCCCGTCCTGTTCCCCGCACGCAATATAAAATTGGCATTTTTGGATGAGAAGTGTCACTACATTAAAGCTGTTACAAGGTGATCAGCTATCACTGGTTCCACGAGTGGACACGAGACGAGAACTACGCGCACTCTGGTGCAAGAGCTGAAGCTGATCCACGGCCTTACACAACTCAGACTCTCCAACAAGAATGTGTTCCTGTATAGCGGTGCCTAGCAACAAACGTGAAAACCCTGCGCTACTCGCTTAACCTGTGCTTATCCTCACATCATGAGCAAAACAGATAAGCTCCAATCCAAGCTACCTTTTGACTTGCTGAAAACCCCAAGGTTGAGGGACCCCGCTCCCTCGGAACAAGAACAAGACAATGTCTCAGAGGACCCGGAAGCAGGAGCAAAAATAGACGTGAAACATGCCTTCCACACTATACAATAAAGCCTCTCCAAAATAGACAGTAAAATCAATGCATTGTTTTTTCGCATGGATTGCATGTCGGAAAGGCTGGACAAGCATGGAGAATGAGTTGATACCGCGGAACGGGCCACCGACATGGAAGATGTAATACTTCCGGATGCAGAGACCGACAAAGAAAGGGATACAATTCTATGTGCGCTACAAGCGAAGGTCGAAGACTTGGAAGCAAGATCGAGGTGGAACAACGTCCGCATTGTAGGTGTGGCCGAATCATCCAATATTGGCAATATGGAGCAGTTTGTAGAGCAACTTCTTGTCACACTTTTGGGCCGAAACACCTTCTCTGAAATTTTATCATAGAATGTGCGCATCGTTCATCGGCACCTAGGCCTATTTCCGTGGTGCCCCATCGGCCAATAATTGTGCGATTCCTGAATTACAGGGACTGTGATTCCGCCCAGTGAACTGGGATCGCTACATCACGAGGGATCAGACATCTCCCTATTTCCTGACTTTACATTGCAAGTTCAGGAGTCCCGTAGTCTCTTTATCCCAGCAAAAAAGAAGTTCCGGGACCTGAATCTGAAATATAGCATGCTCTATCCTGTGAAGTTGAGAATCAAACGGGACGGTAAGGTCCACTTTTTCACTGACCCCAAAGCTGTCCTGCGCGTCATCAAGGATAGAGAACAGAGATTGAAGCGACATGGCTCACCAACAGCATTGCAGGTACATGCAGAGGATTCATCAAGTCTCCACGAGAAGCAACCACAAGAAGAGTGACTGTAAAAAGTGTCCTGTCGTAGAAATCTCATGGACCATCACAAGACAATATAGATAACTAGAGCGACTTGATGCATAGGGGTAGTAGGCATAGATAGAACATGGCACGTCTCATATGTAATGTTGAGATTTAGCTTGATCAATGATGCCAAGAAAAATTACTGACCGTCAGATGTAGGCATATCTCGCTGGGTGCATAGACAATGGTATTCAGCACCTCACAGGGACTCAAGTCTAAACTGTTAATGACTTAGATTGTAGATATGGTAGCAAGGGGAACCAGAACTGATGGCAACATCTGCCTCCAAGTGTACCCCACTACACGTATTTTCTGTACTGGGGTTATTGTTTGCTCTTAGGGGTTGGGGTGGGCCGGGGGAATGCAAATAGAAGGGACTATTGTGGGTTTTCATGGTGTGGAAGGGAATGTGCTCTATATTTACATATATGTTTGCATTGACATCATTTAGTTATGTTATTTTCGCACAGTGTACACCGTAGGCAAGGGGTTCCGTCCACCACAATGGTCACTTCCATCACATGGCCCCCGACGAAGTAAGACCACAGGGTGTTCAACTCATAACTTGGAATGTTCGTGGCCTAAATGATGCCAGAAAGATCAGGAAAATAGGTGCTTATTTAAAAAGACGCTATGTGTCAGTTGCAATCCTACAGGAGACTCATCTCACCCCAGAACGTAGCAAAGATATGCAATGTAAATTGCAAGGAACTTGCTTTTCCTCTGATTTCACTTCCCGTGCCAGAGGGGTTATATTATGGATCAATAGAAAGGCTGGGGTGGAGATGACAGGCTTGTTGAGTGACCCACAGGGCAGGTTCGCAGTGGCTCTTTGCAAGAAGAGTGATCTGAAATTCATCCTAGTGGGAGTGTATGGCCCGAATTATGACGATCCCCAATTTTAAAATTCACTGGCAGCCAAACTGGTACAATGAAGGGGGATCCCACAGATTTTGGGGGGGACTTTAATTGTATTTTGGACCTTCAGGTGGACAGGTCACAGGGCCCAACAAGATGCCCTGCAGCTGCCGCAGTAGCCTTGCAGGATATCATGCATGCAGACGGCCTCCTAGATATCTGGAGGAATAGATCTCCCGCAGTGGGGGGTTACACTCACTACTCCTCCGTTTATGATACTTATACCCGTATAGACTTTTGCCTAATATATGGGGGGTTAGAGAAGAGGGTACTCCCCTGCGAGCATCTCCTGCGCACATATTCCGACTACTCCCCCGGTTCGACTAGGGCTGAGCTATAATGCACCTTGGGTCCTGGCGCTTCCCTCCTTTCCCATTACTTGACACAGTGTTTAAAGACGAGCTGGCGACGGCAATAGAAGAGTTCTTTACTAACAACATCTACTCCGTACAATCTTTCGCCACAGTCTGGGAAACATTCAAAGTCTATATTAAGGGGGTAGTGATCTCAAAGCATGCAGGAGTGCTGAACTCTATTCGGGGCAGGTTGGATCGTTTATAAAAAAGACATTTGACAACTAGAACGGGACCTGGCCGTGGCCCGGATTGTACAGGGCGCCGCACACCTTAAACTAAAATTAGTGGCGTTTCAGGATACCGCTAACTATGAAATTAAATACATGGGGAAGTATGCAATGGCACGTATTTACGGGGAGCGAGATAGACCATGGGCTACGTTAGCAGGATTGTAAGGCCCAAGAGGGAATTAGATAAGACGGTGTAGTATGGCCTTAGGCCTGCTTTTGCGAGCAGGTTATTTTAGCATGGCTTATTAGATGTTTAAACGCCATTTTACCGTTTGCTGCTTTTGGACACGACACTGCATAGCTGTTTTGTACGTTAGCCTTCTCGAAGGTCTACACATGAGAAAAGGTTTGTTTTCGATATCTCTAGACTTACATCGTGCCCCTAGTCTGAACAGTCAGTCTTGAAGCCGTCAAGGTTATCAAAACATTTTAGCTGTTTTTCGGCATGTCCGTGTAACGCTCTCTAGACACAACATTTTGGCAGCTGTGAGCCAAGTAAGATTCTGGCGCTTTTATTAGGCCACACTTGCCATGATTTCACACACTTGGAGGATTTTCGGTTCCAGGGATGCAGAGAGCCTATGCTGATCCAGATGTAATTCGCTCTGACTGAGCGGAAAGGTAATTGGGTCCCCCAAAACAAGACTAAGAGACCTTCTTTAGTTTATAATACATGGCTCCTATATAGGGAGGGTATCATACTAATTGTTTTTCACCAGCATTATAATATGTTTTCTCCTTTTGTGTTTTATGGAATTGTAACCATGCTGACCATAATATTTTTAATCATATGTCTGCTTATGTTGGCTAGGATACTGCACCTGAGATCATGTCGTTAAAATAAATATAAATATATATATATATATATATATAATTTTTTTTAAATATCTTTATTCACTTTTTTCAATTTTACACAACCCTCCTCCCTTAAGACAAAGAAACATACCCGAGATGAGAAAGAATCAAATTATTACATACATAGTTCGCTGTGATATTCCATTGTGTACGAAAGGTGTGAGATGAAATGGTCAAATATACATATTATCGTTACAATTTGTCACAGAATGCACAGTTCTTCAAAGGATACTCAAATCGTCATAATATACCCAAAGATCTATGTGGAACAATAGTCAGCCTTAAGTGTGGCTTTGAATCCAATGTAGCAAAGGTTCCCAGATCATCATGCCTCTTTTTTCGTTTGTTACACCATTGATCTTAAATCTGTTTGGTGTTCTAAAAGTTGGCAAGTACAAGGCACAGAGGCTTTGCATTTTGCATGTCTCATCCTGAACCATATGTTGTTTCTGAACGCTACTATTTCACAAACCACCTGCTTTGGATTGGCTACTTCTAAAAAATTAAATGTTCCTTCATTTCCTGATTTGAGTGAATACCCAGATTGGAACAATTACACCAGTAATTCCCTTAGTGATTTACAGGTCCTGTTGAGAAATTGCTCTTTTAATGTTTCCAGAATGAATCCAGAGGGCTGGTTGCTATGGCAAAAGAGTGCAGATTCCTGCCAACAACATTTTCTGGGTCTGAACCCCGGCTACACAGAGGTTAGAGTAGATCCCCGGTTCGAGAGTCAACATTCAGTCACCACCTATTCTGTCGGCAAGTTGTGTCAGAGTTGGCACAAACACTCTACCTTAGCGTCAGTTAAATCACATTTGGCTACACTGACTGACGCTGTTGATCTAAATGATTTTGTGAAAGGTCCTGCAGCAGGCAGATCAAAAAGATGCATATATATGCTGCATACAACGAGGTTTGGAAACTTTCCCAAATTGAAGCTGCTTCTCGGCTCAGAGCTATTGATCAGGCAAATTTAGAGAAAGTGTTTGCCGTTGTAGATAATAGAATTAACACCCTTTCTTCACGTATTTACACATTAGATAATATTGTTTTGTCTTTTGTTGATATTGTACAAGAAGATGTTTCAGTTCTGTATCATGGACAAAATCAGTTGCGTTCTGTTATGCAGTTTGCATGGACTCTTCAAACGTTAAAATCTGGTAGAGTGCTTTGGGATTACATGAACACTTCCTCATTATTTTTGCCTTTTAATTTAAGTGTTAAGCAACAATTCATGTCAATGAAAGATGCCTCGTTTTCACTGCTGCATATTGAGAAACTGGAGCCGTTACCATATTCAGTGGCCGAGTCCAATTCAGCAGTTTGGCTCATCCATGGGTTAATAACTTTACCTTTTCCCCTGTTCAAATTTGAATCCTGTATGAAACATTATGCCATAGGTAGATTCGAACCTTTGGGTGGTGCGTATCTTCATGAAGTTTGGAATCTCCCACTTACATATAGGTGCTTGAGAGAAGAAAAGGAAGTTTATTTAAAAGGTGAAGATTAATAGCTCTCATTGTTAGCCTAAACTTCTATTGGTGCTGATGGCCTCATTTGCCCTTGATTCTTGAATTCGCGCAATATCAACGTCTGTGATGGTTACATCGGTACCTGTATGTTTATTTGTGTGGCAATCCTTCAATGAAAATTATTTAATAGTATAAGGTGAAGATTGCACATCCACACCAGATCATTCCTCAGTACGTAGAAATGTACAATTGCACAGCTCTTGTAATGTACTGGCACCGAATCTTGTGTGTTTCTTAAAAGGCACCCCAGTCCCGGCTATTACACTGACTTTCACGTTGCTTGCAAACGGTAGTTATTTGTTATTAAATAATGAAGATTGCTGTGGTATGCTAGCAGGAATTCCTTATATTGTTAGGGTTTCTCAACGTGTAGTTTGCTGTAAAAACGTCCTGTTTCCTCCTCCACACGGGAGGCCTGATGTTTCCATCTGGCCTTCTATTCTGACCTTGAAAGCAGAGTTCAACAAGATGAGTCGAATAAGAGCTCTTTTGTCCCAGAAAGAAGCTGCCCTTACATCTGCGCGTGAAATATTCGTCCTTCACGTTGCAAACACTCGTACTGAGGTACATGCCTTATTAAATACTGACCTGCCCCTGCATTTCGGGGCTTTGATTTACACAATCTTTAATGCCTCGTCAACCACAGGCCTGGCCCACTTTTTTTAAAGTAGTAAGTTCTGGCCTTGTGACCTCATTCCAAACTATGGGGTCGATTAGGATCGCGGACGGAAACGTGTTCCGTCCGCCAAGGAAGGTGGCAAGATACTCCGGACCGGTCCGCTGATAAACCGCCATAGCGATTAGGATAATATATGAACGAAACACCGATCGCGGCGGACGGAGCACACCAAACTCCGTCCGCGGCGGTCGGAGTACACCTGAGACCGCCGCAAGCGGACGGAACCGAAGAAACACCGGCCGCCGAGTACGCACATGACCGCGTGAACATCCACATCTCCCGCTATACCTGCGTAGGCTCCGTGTCCGCGATTAGGATAACTCCGCAAGTACCCCGGTAGGCACCGCAATCCACGTCCGCTGCGGTAACAATGCAACGAGAAACCGTGCTTCACAGCGGAAGGCCAACACGAACAACTTCCCTACCGTCAAACCAATGACAAACAGTGTGACTGAAGTAAATACCAAACACAGGAAACTGAACTACCACCCACCTGAAACATCAAAACCAATCACAAGACACAATGAACCACCCCCAAGTACCACATAATGCACACCAGTCAACACACCCACCTAGCACCTGACTGCCAATAACCATTGAGACAGGACCAAGACACAGACTATAAAACAACTCCCACCCACTCCCGAAATCCTCTGCATCACAGCATAGCTGCTAGCAAGAGACACAAGAGTACATACAGCATATACCGATCGAATACACACAACCACCACCCAAACACACCCACAACACAAACACCCACCACACCATTCCTACACACCACACACCTGCACCTCCCAACTCACTCAAACCCACACCCCGAGCACCACACACCATGGCACCAAAAAAGAACCCCAAATTCACGGACACAGAGTTAAAGGTAATGGTGGATGAAATCATCCGTGTAGAACCCCACTTATTCAGGGCCCTAGTCCAGCAGACCACCGTAGCCAGGAAAAATCACATGTGGGACAGGATAGTTACTAGGGTGAATGCGTCCGGGACCGTGCCGAGGACCAAGCAGGAGATACAGAGGCGGTGGCATGACCTCAAAACCTGTGTTGAACCAATCCGTGCCAAAAACCATCTCCGGGCACATCACACTGGCGGTGGAACCCCCCCGGAGCCCTTACCCTACACCGACTGGGAGGACAAGGTGCTGAGCATACTGCACCCAGAGACCCTTGAAGGAATTGAGGAAGGAGAAGAGGCTGGTAAGTACAAACCAAGCACCACGAGCACAACGACATGGTGTGCCTCACACAACTCACAAGACACATCTCCCAGGCCCCAACCCATGCATGCAGTCCACATACTCACCATCTTCTAAACCACTCCAACTGGCCCCCATGGGCGGTGGTGGTGGGTGGGGTGTGTGAGAGGTCACTAGTACAACTCCCAACAGGCCCCCATGTCCATAGGGAGGGCGGTGGTGGTGGGTGGGGTGTGTGAGAGGTCACTAGTACAACTCCCAACTCGCCCCCATGTCCATAGAGAGTGCGGTGGTGGTGGGTGGGGTGTGTGAGAGGATGGCACTACAACTCCCAACAGGCCCCCATTTCCATAGGGATGGCGGTGGTGGTGGGTGGGGTATGTGAGAGGTCACTAGTACAACTCCCAACAGGCCCCCATGTCCATAGGGAGGACAGTGGTGGTGGGTGGGGTGTGTGAGAGGTCACTAGTACAACTCCCAACAGGCCCCCATGTCCATAGGGAGGGCGGTGGTGGTGGGTGGGGTGTGTGAGAGGTCACTCGTACAACTCCCAACAGGCCCCCATGTCCATAGGGAGGGCGGTGGTGGTGGGTGGAGTGTGTGAGAGGTCACTAGTACAACTCCCAACACGACCCCATGTCCATAGGGAGTGCGGTGGTGGTGTGTGGGGTGTGTGAGAGGATGGCACTACAACTCCCAACAGGCCCCCAAGTCCATAGGGATGGCGGTGGTGGTGGGTGGGGTGTGTGAGAGGTCACTAGTACAACTCCCAACAGGCCCCCATGTCCATAGGGATGGCGCTGGTGGTGGGTGGGGTGTGTGAGAGGTCACTAGTACAGCTCCCAACAGGCCCCCATGTCCATAGGGAGGGCGGTGGTGGTGGGTGGGGTGTGTGAGAGGTCACTAGTACAACTCCCAACAGGCCCCCATGTCCATAGGGAGGGCGGTGGTGGTGGGTGGGGTGTGTGAGAGGTCACTAGTACAACTCCCAACAGGCTCCCATGTCCATAGGGATGGCGGTGGGGGTGGGTGGGGTGTGTGAGAGGTCACTAGTACAACTCCCAACAGGCCCCCATGTCCATAGGGAGTGCGGTGGTGGTGGATGGGGTGTGTGAGAGGATGGCACTACAACTCCCAACAGGCCCCCATGTCCATAGGGAGGGTGGTGGTGGTGGGTGGGGTGTGTGAGAGGTCACTAGTACAGCTCCCAACAGGCCCCCATGTCCATAGGGAGGGCGGTGGTGGTGGGTGGGGTGTGTGAGAGGTCACTAGTACAACTCCCAACAGGCCCCCATGTCCATAGGGAGGGCGGTGGTGGTGGGTGGGGTGTGTGAGAGGTCACTAGTACAACTCCCAACAGGCTCCCATGTCCATAGGGATGGCGGTGGGGTGTGTGAGAGGTCACTAGTACAACTCCCAACAGGCCCCCATGTCCATAGGGAGTGCGGTGGTGGTGGGTGGGGTGTGTGAGAGGATGGCACTACAACTCCCAACAGGCCCCCATGTCCATAGGGAGGGTGGTGGTGGTGGGTGGGGTGTGTGAGAGGATGGCACTACAACTCCCAACAGGCCCCCATGTCCATAGGGAGGGCGGTGGTGGTGGGTGGAGTGTGTGAGAGGTCACTAGTACAACTCCCAACGGGCCCCCATGTCCATAGGATGGCGGTGGTGGTGGGTGGGGTGTGTGAGAGGTCACTAGTACAACCCCCAACAGGCCCCCATGTCCATAGGGAGGGCGGTGGTGGTGGGTGGGGTGAGTTTGACTGGACACTGAAATGTCATCAATTTGAAAATAACACGTAATGTCCACAGTACATATCTGCACAATTTTATTTTCCAGGTGATCGTAATCTCACTGGTGGAACCACCATCCGGCCTCAAGACTCGCCTCACTCAGGACTCTCTGGGGACGATTCCACAGCCAGCTCCGGTGTGGAGGATGGTGCGGGCCCAAGCAGGCTGCCAGGGCCATCTGGCTCCCAGGTGATTCCAGCACCGACTACTACGGCCTGTGCAATTCCCGCTACACCGGCCACAGTGACCTGCACAGCCACCACCACCACCTCCACCACCACCAGTACCACCACTCCTGCCTCTGCCACCCTGCCTAACCCAACGCACGACACCGGGCCTGCGCCATCCCAGCCACGCAGGGAGAGTGTGCGGCAAACCAGAGAGCCCAGGCCACATCAGGCAGGCAGGAGCACAACGCAACAACGTGCAGAGGAAGGACACCCACCCAATCCCGTGGCACAGTAATTGGAAGCCCTAGCCGGGGTCCAGGCAAACTACGAGCGTGGGCAGGCACAGGCATATCGTGCCCACCAGGACTCAGTGGAGAACACCGACATGTTGCGGGCCATTGAGAGCCGGCTTGGCCAAATTGTAGACATCATGTCCCAGAACACAACCATGTGGAGGGGATGGATAGCCCGCAACACCCCCACCCCCACCCCCACTCAACCAACGCCACGGGCAGCAACACACCGCCACCGCCACCTGCGCCCCTGGCGACGGATGTGGAACCAGAGCAGCCTGCGCCCCCAGCTGACTCCGTCCCGCCTCCAAAACGGAGGGGCCGTCCGAGGCTGGAAGTGGGCGAGAGCAGTGTGGAAGCTCCTTCCACACGCTCCAAGAGGGGCCGTCAATGACTGAGACACTGCCTGAGCCAGCCATTCACCCAGCAAACTATCCTGTCCCACCTAGCCAATCATTGGCACAGGTCTGCTGGACTAGGCAGACACCACCCAATGTGGTGTCAGCACGGACATTTCATCTGCCATTACCTTTAACTCACACTCCCCCACCCCACACTTATTTGTAAATATGCATCAGCACCAATGCACAATCTGTAAATAAATACCACTTACTCATTCAATGATGTGTTGCCTCCATGTTTATTCACATGATTGAATCAGAAACAGACGTTACCAGGTTCAGGGATCCAAGTCGTACATAATCATGCTGCAGCGGGAGTGACCTAGGGAAAAACAGAAACAGCAAAGACACGTCAGGAAACAGAATCACACTCATCACAACCCACTGCAGTGCAACATTCCACAAACCACACTCATCAAAAAATGATTGGATGAGAGGACACACATCATGGAGACTTGCATGTCCAAATCAATAAACACACACACATGCATACATCACATAGCAGAACACACAGATGATGCACACCACAATGACTCAACACCAGCAAACATACACAGGGCATACACAACCAGCACAATAGGTGCACACTCACATTCAAGGGAAGTAGCGATCAATGAGCTGGCGCCTCTGGTCCACACCTTCCTCCTCACCACTATCCTCATCAGTCGACATGGGTGGGTTGGGAGGGCGAGGAACTTGCTGTTCATCAGGGTCCAAGAGCAGTTCAATGTTATTGCGCACAGCCAGGTTGTGGAGCATGCAGCAGGCAATCACGATCCTGCATACTTTGCCTGGTGAGTAAGGCAGGGCCCCCCGGTCTTATCCAGGCACCGAAACCTAGACTTCAGCAGGCCAAAAGTACGTTCTACCACTCGACGTGTCCTTCCATGGGCATCATTGTATCGCATTTCACCCGCTGTAGTTGGATTACGTATGGGACTCAGCAGCCAAGGCCTGTTTGGGTAAGCCGAGTCGCCTTTGTTGTGGGAAGAGAGAGACAGAAACATCACTACCAGAATTGGTGGGCACACCATGCCACACAGATATCACTCCTGTCACCACAGCATACTCACCAACAAGCCACGCTTGTGCCGGACGCAGATTTGCCATCAGTTGTGGGACAATGCTGCTCCGCATGATGTGGGCGTCATGTGCAGAGCCAGGAAATCTTGCACACACATGGGATATGATGTTATAGGCCTGGCACACCACCTGCACGTTGAGGGAATGGAAGTGCTCCCGATTTCTATACACCGGCTCACGTGCCCGTGGTGGAATGATAGCGATATGTGTGCCATCAATGGAACCCACTACGTGTGGTATCTGACCCAGTGCATAGAAGTCTGCTTTGACCGCTGCCAACTCTGCCAGCTGTGGGAAATGTATGTAGTCATCCTTGTACAGCATCATGGCTTTCAGAACATCCCGAAGTACCATGCTGAACATGGACTGTGACATCCCCCCGGCATGTCCAACTGTGTACTGAAAGGTGCCTGTAGCAAAAAATTGTAGTGCCGCCATCACCTTTGCTGTGGGTGTAATGGAACCTGGATAGGTTCTTCGTGGCTGCAGGTGAGGAGACAATTGGTCTACAAACTCCATCAATCAACGTCGATCCAGACGGAATTTCCTGATCACCTCCTCGTCAACCATATCCTCCAGCACAGTGTATGGGCGATGGACATTTGGAGCCCTCCTGTGTGGGAGTAGATGGAATGGAAGTCAATTCACAAACAACGCATGGCTGTGCAACTCAATCACATGTCAACGAACTGTCCCAACAAGTAAAATGTAGTGTATAATTGTCATATGTGTGTTATCTCTGATTGTCACTACAACATGGATTGCCGTAGCAACAATGTGCAGCCACTAGCAACATGATGTGTCTCAACATGTGCAATGCTACTTAGTCTTAGGTCAACATTACTGCCAACAAGACATGTGACATGACCCAAATGTGTAGGAGCCACATCACATACACACATTCAAGTGCATGCACACAAACGATAAAGATACACACACACCATCTCATCATGCACCAATGGCAACACCAATAATGGTGGGCATACGTACATTACATGCATGGTGACACAATAGGCAACACACATGCACTGAACACATGTGTACCCCCACCATAGTCATTAGCTCACATATACCACACACTGACAACTGAATCAGAATGTGCCGATACATCCGGGATGTACTGTGCGGATGTGAAGAACTAGAAACGTGTGTAGGGAAATACCCGACGTCTACATGCACATGTGATACACATTGTTTGCACACCGATGGGCATAGTATGGACACACATGGAATAGAGCATGACATATGAAGTCACGCAATCACGCACACAACCGTCATAACGCAACTGCAGACAATACAACACGGTGCATCGTCAGAAAAGATACAATCATTGGCGCCGCCATGGCGGTGCACTGCTTCCGCTGTTTACGAATGGGCATACGCGGCCTGCGTTCCCTCTTCCCATTGGCTGCATGTGCACGGACCGTCACGGTCACACACCGGCAACCGCATGTGCTAGCCTTCGGGACGGATGCTTCACTTGCAACAATGTTCAATCACTGGCGCCAACATGGCGGGGCACGTATTCGGCGGGGGAGGTGCAGGCCAACACATCCTTTAGCTGATGTCAATGGACATGGCAGGTCATGACCCCCCTTACAGTCACATTGCATCATCCACCGTACACCGGCCGGCCCAGCCCGGCCCAGGACCGGCGTGCCGGCCATGTCAACCACCGCCGTGCCAGGCCCCGTCCACTACCGCCGTGCCAGGCCCCGTCCACTACCGCCGTGCCAGGCCCCGTCCAGGACCGCCGTGCCAGGCCCCGTCCAGGACCGCCGTGCCAGGCCCCGTCCAGGACCGCCGTGCCAGGGCCGGCCCAGGACCGCCGTGCCAGGCCCCGTCCACTACCGCCGTGCCAGGCCCCGTCTACTACCGCCATGCCAGGCCCCATCCACTACCGCCATGCCAGGGCCGGCCCAGGACCGCCGTGCCAGGCCCTGTCCACTACCGCCGTGCCAGGGCCTGCCCAGGACCGCCGTGCCAGGCCCCGTCCACTACCGCCTTGCCAGGCCCCGTCCACTACCGCTGTGCCAGGCCCCGTCCACTACCGCTGTGCCAGGCCCCGTCCACTACCGCCGTGCCAGGCCTGTCAACTACCGCCGTGCCAGGCCCCGTCCACTACCGCCGTGCCAGGCCCGTCAACTACCGCCGTGCCAGCCCTGGCACGGCGGTAGTGGACGGGGCCTGGCACGGCGGTCCTGGGCCAGCCCTGGCATGGCGGTAGTGGACGGGGCCTGGCACGGCGGTAGTGGACGGGGCCTGGCATGGCGGTCCTGGGCCGGCCCTGGCACGGCGGTAGTGGACGGGGCCTGGCACGGCGGTGGTTGACATGGCCGGCACGCCGGTCCTGGGCCGGGCTGGGCCGGCCGTTGTACGGTGGATGATGCAATGTGACTGTAAGGGGGGTCATGACCTGCCATGTCCATTGACATGCGGGTGCCCATGTGTGACCGTGACGGTCTGTGCACGTGCAGCCAATGGGAAGTGTGAACAAGGCCCGCGTATGGCCAATCGAATGTAGCGTATGCTGTGCACCGCAACACCAGGGCCAGTCATTGGCCCTTTTCCAAACACGCATCCAGGGCTGACCAATGGCTGGCGACGTATGCCACTGACATGGCCTCAGGACCCTATATATGTGTGATTTGCAAAAGCACACATTCAACGATGACCACTGACTGCTGCCTGTGACCATCACCTCGACCTGCTGCTGCGGAGCTGACCACCGACTGCTGCTTGTGACCATCACCTCGACCTGCTACTGCGGAGCTGACCACCGACTGCTGCCTGTGACCATCACCTCGACCTGCTGCTGCGGAGCTGACCACCGACTGCTGCCTGTGACCATCACCTTGACCTGCTACTGTGGAGCTGACCACCGACTGCTGCCTGTGACCATCACCTCGACCTGCTGCTGCGGAGCTGACCACTGACTGCTGCCTGTGACCATCACCTCGACCTGCTACTGCGGAGCTGACCACCGACTGCTGCCTGTGACCATCACCTCGACCTGCTGCTGCGGAGCTGACCACCGACTGCTGCCTGTGACCATCACCTCGACCTGCTACTGCGGAGCTGACCACCGACTGCTGCCTGTGACCATCACCTCGACCTGCTGCTGCGAAGCTGACCACCGACTGCTGCCTGTGACCATCACCTCGACCTGCTACTGCGGAGCTGACCACCGCAGCTGCCTGTGACCATCACCTCGACCTGCTGCTGCGGAGCTGACCACCGACTGCTGCTCTAGTGCCATACTCCGTGAACTTGCCATGTCGAGAGTCAAAGAGATCCGGTCTCGTCCCTTCACCGCCGCGGAGCTGGATGTCCTCGTGGACGGTGTGCTCCGCAACTTCGGACGGCTGTACGGCGCACCCGGACAGGTGGTAAGTGCAGTGGGGGACATGTTGGTGTGCATGAGGAGGTCCATTACACCTGGCCTCTGCAATCTTGGCGGTGTGCTGTGGGCCCAACACAATTGTCGGAATGTGCATGGCTGCTGAGAGATACGTGTTGGCCCTATCTGTGTGACTGGCCAACTGTCCACTGACTTGCACCCTTTTGTCTCCCATCATGGTAGGTGAAGCTGCACCTTCGCAAGGACGTGTGGAGGAGCATTGCACGTGATGTACGGGCAGTGGGGGTGTCCAATAGACGACATACACACTGCCACAAACGCTGGGACGACATTTCCAGGCTGAGCAAGAATGTAGCGGAAGTGACACTAGGGATGATTCCAAGAACGCCACGTCTGGCCCGACGCTCAATGACCCCTCTCATGCACCGTATCATTGCTGTGACGCATCCTGACCTGTCCGACCGGCTGCGTGTGGATCAACAGCAAAGTAGCAGTAAGCATACTGTCTGTGTATGTTGCATGGGAGTGCAATGCATGTATTGTTGCCCAGACACATTAGTGACTCCAGTGTAGCGTATGTATCGTTGCAATGGCATGTGGGTGCCATTGGCGGAGTCAAATGTCACTTCCAGGTCCGGCATGTTGATACGCCACTCGCTAAGCAGTTGAGTGTTGATGCACATGCTTTAGTGGTCCATCGCCCCAAGGCAAGACTTGTGTGCAGATGTACGTGCTCCTGCCCTGTCCGCATGCTGTACAGGTTTCAAGGCCAACAGCGCTTATTTCATGTGAGGATGACTGGTAGGGGTGGGCCGTGTGCAGGTTGGGGGCTAGATGTACTTTGTCAGCTATTGCATTAGGGATTCCTTGGCCTACTGTACGTGAGTGTGCCCATGACTTACACCTCTTTTCTGTGCTTTTCAGCTTTGGCAGAGGCCACTCAGCCACAGACGGCGGAGATGATTGGAGGCAATGCATCCGGATCAGACTTCGCGCACATGCAGACTGACACAGAAGAGGGCAGCGCCGGAGAGGGGGACAGGACCGTCCCTGAGGACTCGCATGTGGAGACAACATCGTCCTCATCTTCCGACAGTGTTGGTGAGTCAGCACTGTTGTCACAGACTGGGAGTGGCCAATCAACACCTTCGGTCGGGACACAGCACACAGGGCCCACACTGCCGCCAACTGCACCATGTACTGATCGTGCACGCAGGAGTAGGGGGAGCAGAGTGGCGTTCGGTGTCGGCACCACTGCCCCAGCCTCGGTGAGCCAAAATGCACTTTGTGCTGAGGCTGTTGATCTGCTGCGACAGCTGTGTGTGGGGCAGACCAATATGATAAATGCATTCCAAGACCACGATAGGAAGTTGGGGCAGGTGGTGGCATTCATGGAAGGGATGCATGGAGATCTTGCTGGTCTACACAGGTCAGTTCAGTCATTGGCTAGCAGTGTGTCGTCTTCCATTGTACAGTCGCATGGACTGGGTGCTGCTTCTGTTTCCCCATCTACCACACTGGATGTGTCAGGGGGGAGTGTACATTCTGACCAGGACTCCAATACAGGTTATTGCACTAGAAGCAGCGTCAGCCAGCACGTCAGGGCACGGAGGGCTCAGACACCATCCCCTAGGTCAGCAAAATCTGTTCACAAAGACAACGTCAGATACACTGGAGTACACACACGGGATCCACAAGTGGTGTTGGGGGAAATGCCTCCACATGCTACACAGGCATCCCACACAAAAGGTACTCCCAAGACAAGGGTTACTCCCAGTTCCATGGACACTACCTTGGACAAGGACAGTCAGAAGACAAAGGCACCTCTGGAGAGCAGGGACACTCCCAAGGACAGGGACACTAGTAAGGAAGGGGCCACTCCCAAGGGCAGGGACAAGGACAGTCAGAAGACAAAGGCACCTCTGGAGAGCAGGGACACTCCCAAGGACAGAGACACTAGTAAGGAAGGGGCCACTCCCAAGGGCAGGGACAAGGACAGTCAGAAGACAAAGGCACCTCATAAGAGCAGGGACACTCCCAAGGACACGGACACTAGTAAGGAAGGGGCCACTCCCAAGGGCAGGGACAAGGACAGTCAGAAGACAAAGGCACCTCATAAGAGCAGGGACACTCCCAAGGACAGGGACATTAGTAAGGAAGGGGCCACTCCCAAGGGCAGGGACAAGGACAGTCAGAAGACAAAGGCACCTCATAAGAGCAGGGACACTCCCAAGGACAGGGACACTAGTAAGGAAGGGGCAACTCCCAAGGGCAGGGACAAGGACAGTCAGAAGACAAAGGCACCTCATAAGAGCAGGGACACTCCCAAGGGCAGGGACACTAGTAAGGAAGGGGCCACTCCCAAGGGCAGGGACAAGGACAGTCAGAAGACAAAGGCACCTCTGGAGAGCAGGGACACTCCCAAGGGCATGGACACACACAGGGAGAAGGTGTGTTCAGGAGACAGGTACACCAGAGACGACAAGTCTGCTGCCAGGAACAGGGCACCATCCAGTGAACAGGGAAAGTCCAGAGACAACATTCCTCCTACGGAAAAGGAACATCCAAGGGACAAGGCTTCTCCCATGGACACTGGCACTATCAAAAACAGGCATACATCACCCCTTGCTGCACTAAGGCTGATGTTGTTGAGGGAATGGAATACAGATGTTTCCGCGGTGGAGTCACCCCTTACCTCCACTCCCATCAGGGCCCATCAGGAGCAGAGGAATGTGGGCCCTGTTGTAGAATCCCCCACGACACATGTTGCAGAGGCCAGAAGGCAGCCACACAGCAAACGACAAGCATGCTCCAGCACGTCCCCAGAGAGCATACCCCCGGCAGCAGATGCACCACCCATGGTGGGTGACATTTCATTTCCGTCCGAACCACTTGCCAGTCCTGTCCTGTCCAGGGTGCACTCACATATCCTCAAGAGACGTAGACACACACCATTGACACATGCCCACCCCGATGTCGGTCAAGTCCAACTATCACCAGCTCCCAGAGCCACCCTGCCTCCTGGCCCATACAGCCCTGTGGCTCATCATTTCAGTGGTCCCAGTGGCGCAGCTGCTGTTGACTCTCATGTGTCAGATAGTGGCACTGTGTCTGTTGTTTGCTGTCATGCATCATGTAGTAGCACTGTATCAGTTGTGCCCTCTCCTGTTGCTGGTGCTGGCAGTGTGTCTGGGTCTCTGGCGCATGTGTCAGTCACTCGAGCTGTGGCTGTGTCTCACACTCCTGTATCAGGTGCTGGCAGTGTGTCTGGGTCTGTGGCGCATGTGTAGGCTGTTCGGATTTTGGTTTAAACCGACTCTGCTCGAAAATACACTACCGAATGAAAATCAGCTGACACTGTTTAAACCGATTGTCACTGATTTCCATTGCTGTTGCACCACTTGGCCACTTGTTGGAGCTACAGCATTGCCGACTAAACTGCAATTTAGGGCCGAGAATGAAAGCAACTCAGAACGTGCGTCACCCCCATTAAATTGGGGGAGACATACCTCTCGTTTCGATCCACGCAGAGCCTCCTTGGACATCCAGGTATAGTGAGAGTGCCTGTTTCAACCCCTCCTCCCCCCGTGGGCCTGTCTCTTGGCTCCGCTGCTCCGCTGCAGACTCTCATTGTGGTCTCAGACAAACCACACTAAGCGTGGTTACCTGTGCTATTATTATTTTTTACACTCTGTAACATTGGGGAGAGGAGTTGCTTAATGTGGTCCGTGAGCACGGGTCAGACCAACACCAGGCCCCCTGCCTGACTAACGCGGGGGTGAGCACCGAGGGAAGAGGCGGCATGTACAAGTTTTCTTTCGTGCGTTTTTAAATGTGCCAGTATTGATTAATGAGGCCAGTGAGCAAGGGCCAGAGCAACACCAGGCCCAGTTATCCGTCGTGCGATTGCTCTATCCCCCCCGCCTGACCCGCCTTGTTATGGCTGCTCGCTCTGCTGTTTCCGTTGTTGTAGGCCCGTGAGCAAGGACCACAGTGAATATTAGATGCTGGAAAATTGCATAGAAGCATGCTTTCACTGTAACAATTGGTATGGTGACGTCCATCCTCCAGCACGAACATACACAATTATACTTGTGGCTAGTGAGCAGTTTTCATACATGTGTCTTTAGCGGTTTTAAATAGAACGGGAATCAGAGCAGAGTTACCAATTGCCTTCGTGATTCCTCACTCCATACCAACCTATATTAGTAGTGCAAGAGATGAAGAAAATGCAGCCATTTCCCACGTACTGCGGGCCTTAATTGTGTCGATTGAACCCACAGTCACTGCTGTGCAGTTTTCAGAACCCCCGCCTGCCCATTGTATCCAAACAAGAAAAGAGACAGATCACCTTCTACATGTGAGCAGCCAGGGCCGGCGCTAGGCATGGGCAGCATGGGCCGCTGCCCAGGGACCCCCCACCCCCACCTGCTGGCAGCCTTGGGGCCACGCGCCTTTAAGGACTCCAGAGTTCAGAGGCTCAGGGGGCTCCCTAAGAGATATAATGTCTTCTTTTTTTATCACTCTCCCCTGCAGTTCTGTCTCTTTTGGCCTGATGGCTGCATCTGCATGTCGATGACAGTGATTAGAAAGTTAATTGAAGTGCTCTTGCCTGGGAAGTGCGCCCTGCCCCTGTATGAATGAAAGGCAGAATATCCTGCTGAGCGCAGGGCATCACAATGGAAACTCTTCACCTAGGACAAGTGGAAAGGGAGCAGAGAGTGAATAACAGGGGTAAGATAAACAGAATAAAGGGGGGGCGGAGCAGATAGGTGTGAGTATGGCAACGAGACAAGAGGTGCATGCAGAGGATCAGTATCAGCATGCAAAAGTGGATGGAGCAGAGTTTAAAGTCTGCTGGGTTACTCGAGTCTTAGACCTGGTATTAAATTAATATGGAAATTGAAAAGGGGCCTTAACTTTTTCTGCAAAAACATTAATCTAGTGTCTGTAAAACAAATGAAAGTTAAGAAAAGCAGGTGATGAGACTGGACGCTCTCCATTTTTGCAGTCACCATCGGAGTGAAAACACAAATCTTAACTCTGCAGCAGCACAACTCTCTGCTGCCTTTGATGCAACTTCAACAACACTCGTTATAGTTCTTTCACAGTCTCATCATGTCAGAACTGGAGCATTTTCGATGTGTGTGAAAGAGCTACTTATTGGTCAACGCAACAAGGTGAAAGGAAAATAATTTATTGTAGTTGATCATTTAGCTTAAATAGCTAACAACCATTGACAAAACCCAGTCGAGGGTGTGCAGTTTGGTTTAATTTTAATTATTAAAAAAAAGCTTTCTTTAGCCGGCCCGATCCGATTCTGCGTGGTCTCTGCTTAGGGGCCTCACATGTTCCTATTCTGCCCGGGGCCCCACATATCCTAGGACCGGCCCTGTGAGCAGCAGTCTGTAATGGAGGCCGGTGTCACCATATGTTACTATAAAAACACCATCAGGACTTTTTGTTCCCGGTACATAAAGCCATTACATAGGTAAATTCGACTTACACGGCTAGATTAAAAGCACCATTTGTTTGCATGCGGCCGCACCCGATTCATTCACAGGTCTTTAAAAAGACCATTTACTTAATGAGGCTTTGTTGCTCTTGCACCCCTTCGTAGAGCCCCTGCAAAGGGCATTAAAGTACAACCATTGAAGTTGTTTAATGTTTGTATTTTAAAACATTAAGTTCCAGCAGCTGTCTTTCGCATTTGGGTCCATATGTTATAATGCACTTTGAATCTCACAGTTTTATAGTTTTCTTGCAAGTTTTACTTGGAGCACATCATAGTAAATACAGGAATATGCAGTGCTCAACCTTTAGAAGAAAGAGCAATTTAAGTGATACATCTAATACATAAACAGCCATTTCCCACTGTGATTCGCTTTGATGTAAGATGGTCTAACCTTTTAAAAGATAGAAAGCATATTTGCAAAGCACCATCTGAACATAAAATATAGACAGGAGATCTTTAGCAAAAAAGACGTTATTTAAATGTTGGTCTGTCTTTCTCCGCAATCCACTCTAAAAAACTAGCTTCATATATGTGCACTCGTCGAAAACAACATCTTTGAGAGACCTATTGCGCAAATTATACTCAGGGTAATTAGCTTCTTTGTAATGCCTCTGTTGGCATTTAAGTGCATCAGAACAGTTTACTAATTAATTCTCATAATTTTCATGCATGGATCTGAATCTGCTTATATGAAAATGTTCATCATACGCATTAAACGAGAAATGACCCCAGTAAACTAGGCTAGAAAATGTGATTGCTGAAATAGCAAACCAGTTAATGCATGGAAAGCTACATCAGTGGCCAGAGTTGGCCAATTGTGTACTGGCTGTTTTGGCGTTGCCAGTCTCAAGTGCCAATGTTGAGAGGGCCTTTTCACAAGTAAACGTGTACATGGGGAAGGAAAGAGAGCGCGAATGGCCAAAGAATCACTGAAGAAATATTGTATAGTCTACTACAATAAATTTGACTTGTAAAAACTTATTTGGAGGTCATATACACTGTACGTACATTGTTTATATATACCATGCATCAATGAAGAAAGCAAGCAATAATAAAAACAAAGTGTTCCATAAACACAGGTAAAACACTGTTTCAGTAGTTTTTTATGGCGCGAAAATGAGTAATCACTGAAAAGCACTGTTTTTTTGAGGTATTGAAATCACTGGAAAACACTGAAAAAACACCACCAGAATTTACCAAAAATAGAAACTGAAAACAGGAAAGCCTACGCATGTGTCAGTCACTCGAGCTGTGGCTGTGTCTCACACTCCTCTATCAGGTGCTGGCAGTGTGTCTGGGTCTGTGGCGCATGTGTCAGTCACTCGAGCTGTGGCTGTGTCTCACACTCCTGTATCAGGTGCTGGCAGTGTGTCTGGGTCTGTGGCGCATGTGTCAGTCACTCGAGCTGTGGCTGTGTCTCACACTCCTGTATCTGGTGCTGGCAGTGTGTCTGGGTCTGTAGCTCACGTGTCATTCACTGCATCTGTGGCTGTGTGTCACACTCCTGTTTCTGGTGCTGGCAGTGTGTCTGGGTCTGTGGCCCATGTGTCAGTCACTCGCGCTGTGGCTGTGTCTCACACTCCAGTTTCTGGTGCTGGCAGTCTGTCCGATGCAGGTACCTCACGCAATCCACATGATAGTGTGATGTGAGGTGCTGTTCACTTCACTCACATGTCATGGCACATGGTGTGTACATTGTCCATTGTGTACAGACTTCCACTGTTGTGGTCCTTGGGACGGGTTGCTTGGAATACGTACTTGTACTGCCTCTGATGTACCTGCTCTGATGTCGACTATGCCCTGTTGGGGTTCTGATACTGCAGTCTGCCCTCTCATGTACTGCCTCTGATGTACCTGCTCTGGTGTCCACAATGCCCTGTTGGGGTTCTGATAATGCAGTCTGCCCTCTCATGTACTGCCTCTGATGTACCTGCTCTGATGTCGACTATGCCCTGTTGGTGTCCTCATACTGTAGTCTGCCCTCTCATGTACTGCCTCTGATGTACCTGCTCTGGTGTCCACAATGCCCAGTTGGGGTTCTGATACTGCAGTCTGCCCTCTCATGTACTGCCTCTGATGTACCTGCTCTGGTGTCCACAATGCCCTGTTGGGGTTCTGATACTGCAGTCTGCCCTCTCATGTACTGCCTCTGATGTACCTGCTCTGATGTCGACTATTTCCTGTTGGTGTCCTCATACTGTAGTCTGCCCTCTCATGTACTGCCTCTGATGTACCTGCTCTGGTGTCCACAATGCCCAGTTGGGGTTCTGATACTGCAGTCTGCCCTCTCATGTACTGCCTCTGATGTACCTGCTCTGGTGTCCACAATGCCCTGTTGGGGTTCTGATACTGCAGTCTGCCCTCTCATGTACTGCCTCTGATGTACCTGCTCTGATGTCCACAATGCCCTGTTGGTGTCCTGATACTGTAGTCTGCCCTCTCATGTACTGCCTCTGATGTACCTGCTCTGATGTCCACAATGCCCTGTTGGGGTTCTGATACTGCAGTCTGCCCTCTCATGTACTGCCTCTGATGTACCTGCTCTGGTGTCCATAATGCTCTGTTGGGGTTCTGATACTGCAGTCTGCCCTCTCATGTACTGCCTCTGATGTACCTGCTCTGGTGTCCACAATGCCCTGTTGGGGTTCTGATACTGCAGTCTGCCCTCTCATGTACTGCCTCTGATGTACCTGCTCTGATGTCCACAATGCCCTGTTGGTGTCCTGATACTGTAGTCTGCCCTCTCATGTACTGCCTCTGATGTACCTGCTCTGGTGTCCACAATGCCCTTTTGGGGTTCTAATACTGCAGTCTGCCCTCTCATGTACTGCCTCTGATGTACCTGCTCTGATGTCGACTATGCCCTGTTGGTGTCCTGATACTGTAGTCTGCCCTCTCATGTACTGCCTCTGATGTACCTGATCTGGTGTCCACAATGCCCTGTTGGGGTTCTGATACTGCAGTCTGCCCTCTCATGTGCTGCCTCTGATGTACCTGCTCTGATGTTGACTATGCCCTGTTGGTGTCCTGATACTGTAGTCTGCCCTCTCATGTACTGCCTCTGATGTACCTGCTCTGGTGTCCACAATGCCCTGTTGGTGTCCTGATACTGTAGTCAGCCCTCTCATGTACTGCCTCTGTTGTACCAGCTGTGGTAGCCACCATGCCCATGCATACACTGTGATTATACCCCGATTATGTGTAATAAAGCAAGTCAATCATGTGTCGTGCTTTGTCGGAGTTATTCCTGCGTGTGTGATACAGGTGTGTTTTTGTATTTGCTTCTAATCAGTGGGTTCAGATACCTGACACTCCCCCTCCCGACGTCACGACCCTTGCAGGTACTCCCCTCCCGACAGCGAATGGTTTGTAGCGTACCTGCGTCGTCCTCGGTAGTGGACCAGGACTAGGACGTGGTGGATCGCGAAGAGTATCGGGTAAGCGTGTAGTGCTGGGTCCATGTCGGCGAGCAGCTCGTGGTGGGTATGTTCGCTGTGGGGCATCCGCAGTGTTCAGGCAGGTTGTTTTTCCGCAGCGCTTTTATGTGTATTTTCCGCCATCTTGATTTGGGGGACGGTCCTAAACGTCAGTCCGTACGGCGGAGTCTCTGGATTGGGTACGTCCCCTGCGTGGTCGGGTGTAGATGGCCCGCGGAGCGTGCTCTTCCGTCGCGGACGGAATTTGGACAATCTTTCCTATCCTGATATGGCGGACGGAGTGACCACGACAGGCGGACGCAGATAAGGCATGTTCCGCATACTCCAGGGCTGCGGAGGCACTTCCGTCCGCCATCCTAATGAGCCCCTATATTTGGTGGGATCCCTGCATTTTTTTATTTGATTTTTTCAGGTGTCTTCAGCGGCCTCCCGTTAATTCTCGCTTTGGGAGCGGGCATACTGCGGGCATACTGCTGGTATTTTTTTACTCCAAAATGGATGCACATCCTGTGTCCCACGACGATCTGCCCCGGCTGCTCCAGCTGCGTAACCGGATGCTTGAATACTATGGATCGTTACCTCTGGTGACTGAGTGCAGCTTATGGCTTATCCTTCCGGTTTTCCTTCTTTACCTGCGTGCAGCCTGTTTTCCATTGCCTGGATTGTGGATTTGAATGGGCCCTGCATTTGTGTCTCTGCATCACGGTGTCTCCTGACCTGGATTTTAATCTACTAATGAGTCCCTTAGTTGCTCATGAAATAGATTGTTCTAGTTTCAGGATTATGGCCTGCACAGCGGCTCATGGGGTTCTAGGCAATTGGAACATTTGGACTGCGGCCAATGACTTTCTGGCGCGCAGTTATCTTGAAGTAAGCCAGAGTTGTCCTTTGATGGTGCTAGAGGCTCCGGCAATTGAAGAACATGTATGTTCATTTCCATTACTTAATTGGATGGCTGAAATGTTCATGGATGATGAAATTGTCCTTGTAATTAAAGGTGACATAGAACGTACCATAAAAGGGGTATTTTGGGAAAATCTGACTACTACCTATGATATTTTGTTGGCGGAGGTCGACTGGCCCCCACCCTTTGTCTTAGCTGCTCCACAAGGGGAGGAGGTGATCCTACCTGCTTTCGTGCACACAGTGCCGAAGGAGCAGGTGCTGCATTTTGCAGACTATTGGGCTAAGGCACTTGCGCCGGCGTTGTACCGTACTCACTGTGGGTGGGACAAATTATCCGCTCAACAAGAGATTCCTTTGCGGTCAATGCCCCAGCCTCAACCACAATACCCCATGCGGCGAGGAGCGAAAGCTTCCGTTGCAGAAATCCTTGAACAATTGGAATATCAAGGTGTAATTGAAACGTCTGTGTCTCCAATGAATAACCCCCTTTTTACTGTGACCAAGCCGGATGGTTCATACCGTTTGGTAATGGATTACCGCCACTTAAACTCAAATTGTCGTACGTGTGCGGTGCAGAATACTCACAGTTCTGCTCTTGTGGATAGTCTAGTGCGTAAAAGTTTCAAAACCACACTTGACATATCCAATGTTTTTTTTGCCCACAATCTGTCCCCTCTTAGTAGTCAGTGGACTGCTTTTACAAGTGGTGGCAAACAACGCCAATTCCTTCATTTGGCTATGGGCTATAAGAATAGTCCGGGCGTCTTTGCAGCCCGCATTGTCTCTCTCTTGGAGAGACTCGACACAGATGCATGTTCCTATGTGGATGACATTCATCTCACCGACTAATTATGGCCGCATCTGTGCCGTGTAGACCGCATAAGTTGCTGTTTTGCGGATATAGTCTATAAGTTTAACTGTGCTAAATCTCACATAGCAGAGTACACAGTGTTGTTCCTGGGCTACGAGCTCAACAATGAAGGTCGAGGTTTAGCACCTCACTTCCTGGAGAAACACGCACTTTTGCGAGCTCCCACAACACTGAAGAAAGTGCATTTTTTACTGGGCTTCCTGAATTTCAGGCGTACCTACATTCCCGAATATGCCCATCGTATCAAGCCGCTTTACGCTCTGATACAACCAACTTTCTCCAAATCGTGCTGGCTGCCTGAACATTCAGACGTTTTGCAATCTTTGCAGGCTGATCTTCTAGAATCTAAATTTGTGTCGACTCGTGACAACCACACCAACCTGGTGGTAAGAATCATACCAGGGGCAGTGGGTTTCACATACCTCACTTTTAATGAGGGTGACACAGTCCCTATCGCTTACAAGTCACACTTGTACACTTCGGCTGAGTTGCGGTTTTCCACTGTGGAAAAGGTTTTGAAGGCAGTGCAGATGGCGATTCTTAAGGAACGTGCACTGTCACAGGGAAAACACATCTTGGTTGTTACTCCGTATCCTGCCTTGGAGGCAGTGACGAAAACCAGTGTACCGAATTCCAAAGCTTTGCCCCCTCAGTGGATACAATGGGCTACATCCTTGACATCGCTGAATGTCACGTTCATTTTTTATTCCTCTTTGCAGACTCAGGAGTTCTTGCAGTATGAATTGGTTCATCCTGCTCCTCTGACTATGCGCCCTTTTGAGGATTTCCGTTGTATCATTTACACCGATGGTGCGCGCAAGCGGCTATGGGTTCAAAGCACGCATATTCTTCGGCCTGTGCAATTGTGGTAGGTACTATGGTGGATGGTGCATTTAAGTCCGATGTCCTGTATACACAGACATTAGGGGACTGTACCTCCCAGTTGGCAGAACTTCATGCTCCGATGCTTGCATTGGAGTACGCTGATCCCAGTGTGACTACTCTTATCGTAAGTGACTCTCCCTACTGTGTGCAATCTTACAATGACAGTCTCCACTTTTGGTCACAGAATGAATATCGTGCTTCCAAAGGTCGCACAATAAAACATAAAATGATCTGGGTTTGAGTGGCTGAGCTTAAAGAACGGCTGCCACTCGTGTTTGTAATTCATACTCTGGGTCACCAGCGTGTTGGAGTTCATGCTGTTGGCAACTGTCTCGCGGATGAAACCCCAAAGACAGCAGTTGCGACATATGCAGTAGCAGCGGTTACACGTTCCAAAAGTAAGATTGATGATGATATTTTAGCAGCTATTGCCGCTACAGATAAGGGAGGTAATTACCCTAGAGGTTTCCCTTCTAAATACTCTTATAATTTAAGTCCTGATAAAGTTCCTTATGTGAGAATTAACGACGTTGGTGACAGGTTAATTCCCAACGCGGACCACAGACAAACTTTGATTACAGCAGCACACGCTGGGATGGCCTCAGCGCATGCTGGCATGTCAGCTACTGTATCTCTTCTCCAATAATGGTATTGGTGGCGGGGTTTGTACAAACAGACGCGTGATTATGTACTTCAATGCGGCATTTGTCAGCAAATTAAACCTTCTACTGCCGCACACCCGCCCCAAATTCAGTTGTACATATCTAATAAACCACTTGGGTGTGTTTATTTAGATCACTACGGTCCTTTCTCATCTGATACTGCGTATAAATACATCTTAGTAGCAGTTGACTCTTGCACGCGCTTTGTGTGGTTGTGGCCACATCAGAGTGCTGATTCCAGATCTGTCGTAAGGGATTTGTGTGTCTTTGTGGGAATTTTTGGGTGTGGTACCTTCCATTCAGACCAGGGTCCAGCGTTTACCTCTGAGGCATACAAGGATGCCATGAGTTCTTTGCGGGTCCAAGTCAAATTTTCATCTCCATACAGGCCAGAGGGTAATTCAGTTGTGGAGCGGATGAACCGTGGCTTAAAGCAATCCTTGACAGCTAAGGTATTAGGTACTGGCCGAGACTTGCTAACCCACCTCAATAGCGTTCAGCGTGCACTTAATAATCTCCCTACAAGGTCTCTGGGTGGGCGGACCCCATACGAAATGCTCTTTGGCATCAAAAAATACGTTCCGGACCTTGAGGGCCTAGACATGGCGGCGGCTGCATCCTTTGACCAGGGTCAAGCTTTTACCTCTAAGGCATACAAGGATGCCATGAGTTCTTTGCGGGTCCAAGTCAAATTTCATCTCCATACAGGCCTGAGGGTAATTTAGTTGTGGAGCGGATGAACCGTGGCTTAAAGCAATCCTTGACAGCTAAGGTATTAGGTACTGGCCGAGACTGGCTAACCCACCTCAATAGCGTTCAGCGTGCACTTAATAATCTCCCTAGAAGGTCTCTGGGTGCGCGGACCCCATACAAAATGCTCTTTGGCATCAAAATATACATTCCGGATCTTGAGGGCCTAGACATGGCGGCGGCGGCAGCCGCATCCTTTGACGTAGATGAACATTCTGCTGTTTTACAGAACCTACAAAAGACCAGAGACAGTCTTGCAAAGGAACATTTGCCCTCCACATCTGATGCTGCGTTGCAGATTCCGGTAGTCGGCTGGCTACCCCAAGTTGGAGAACTGGTCCGAGAGAAGATCGAGAACAAGAAGGAATTCGGGCCCTCCTATCAAGCCCCAGTTCTTGTGCTTGGCGTGCAGGGTACAAGAACAGTCATTTTACCTCCTCTTCCTGGGCGAAAGGGGAACAGGTACATTTCCATTGACAATGTCAAACTACACAAGGTGGCCGATTCTTTATAGTAGGACGCCTGGGTTTCGTGCCCAGCAATGGTGGGACACTCAGTTTTGGCCCCAGATCCTGCCATCTGGCCTGATGTTGCCATTGAGATGAATACAGTTGCAAATCCTTTATTGAATACACCTGCTGGGGGTCCTAATAATGATACTGAATATACTTACCCCTCTGACTTGTCTATGCCTGATTTGGAGACCCGTGTGGCTAATCAATCACGTTTTTCATTTGACACTGGCTCGACCACATCTAAGTTCCCTTCAAAAGTTTCGATTTTTGCTACCTGGTTTAAAAAACATTTTTTAATTCCCCCTTGGACTTAGATTTAGCTGGTGCTTTTTTCAATTTTTTTATTCATGTCCAGAGGATTTGTGGTGTATTTTTTTCGTTTTGTAAATGGACACTACGTTCAACAAAGAACTTCAATTAGACTAATCGATGGAACTTTGGCCCCACACTCCTCTTCGCACATCATGAAGAAGAGGGACCAGACATTTGTGAATATAACTGCTTGGCCCGTTTTAGATGGGATTGTATGGGATGCTTCAAAGTTACAGATTCATGGGTCCACAGAGGTTATTAATGTTCCCAATGTACTCCGTGTTTCTATGGGGGATGCGGTTAAACAAAATATTCGCTCTGATGATTGGGACGTCCAGGCCGTAGAGGCTCTATTTTCCGGTTTGAAATATTATGCTGGTTTTGATGCTGAAGATTTGTATCTAGATTCTGCTAACCATGGTGATTTATTCTGTTACCAGCATTTTGGAAATCACTTTCTGCACAAAGCTACCACGTTTAGAAATGTGGTTAACTACACACAGTGGGAACATTGTCCCGCACATGTGGAAGGCAGCTCAAAAACGCTTTTGAAAAAGTTTTCTTATTTTACTGATTTTAATCAATCAAACCCTAATGCATTTTATTTTAAGATGACCGAGAATTCCTCTTCCAAAGTTAGACTTACCCACACAAAATTACTGTATTCTAAGACCTTTATTGACCAGCTGGCTGTTGGGGGCTATGAACTGTGGAAAGATACCATTGATCTTAAATCTGTTTGGGGTTCTAAAAGTTGGCAAGTACAAGGCACAGAGGCTTTGCATTGTGCATGTCTCATCCCAAACCATGTTGTTTCTGAACGCTACTATTTCACAAACCATCTGCTTTGTATTGGCTACTTCTACAAAATTAAATGCTCCTTTATTTCCTGATTTGGGTGAATACCCCAATTGGAACAATTACACCAGTACTTCCCTTAGTGACTTACAGGTCCTGTTGAGAAATTTCTCTTTTAATGTTTCCAGCATGAATCCAGAGGGCTGGTTGCTATGGCAAAAGAGTGCAGATTCCTGCCAACAACGTTTTCTGGGTCTGAACCCTGGCTACACAGAGGTTAGAATAGATCCTCGGTTCGAGAGTCAACATTCAGTCACCACCTATTCTGTCGGCAAGTTGTGTCAGAGTTGGCTCAAACACTCTACCTTAACGTCAGTTAAATCACATTTGGCTACACTGACTGACACTGTTGATCTAAATGATTTTGTGAAAGGTTCTGCAGCAGGCAGATCAAAAATATGGATTATATGCTGCATACAACGAGATTTGGAAACTTTCCCAAATTTAAGCTGCTTCTCAGCTTAGAGCTATTGATCAGGCAAATTTAGAGAAAGTGCTTGCCGTTGTAGATAATAGCATTAACACCCTTTCTTCACTTATTTCCACATTAGATAATATTGTTTTGTCTGTTGTTGATATTGTGCAAGAAGATGTTTCAGTTCTGTATCATGGACAAAATCAGTTGCGTTCTGTTATGCAGTTTGCATGGACTCTTCAAACGTTAAAATCTGGTAGAGTGCTTTGGGATTACATGAACACTTCCTCATTATTTTTGCCTTTTAATTTGTGTTAAGCAACAATTCATGTCAATGAAAGATGCCTCGTTTTCACTGCTGCATATTGAGAAACTGGAGCCGTTACCATTTTCAGTGGCCGAGTCCAATTCAGCAGTTTGGCTCATCCATGGGTTAATAACTTTACCTTTTCCCCTGTTCAAATTTGAATCCTGTATGAAATATTATGCCATAGGTAGATTTGAACCTTTAGGTGGTGCGTATCTTCATGAAGTTTGGAATCTCCCATTTGCATATAGGTATTTGAGAGAAGGAAAGGAAGTTTATTTAAAAGGTGAAGATTGCACATCCACACCAGATCATTCCTTAGTCTGTAGAAATTTGCAATTCCATGGTTCTTGTAATGTACTGGCACCAAATCTTGTGTGTGTCTTAAAAGGCACCCCAGTCCCGGCTATTACACCGACTTTCACGTTGCTCGCAAACGGTACTTATTTGTTAATAAATAATGAAGATTGCTGTGGTATGCAAGCCGGAATTTCTTATATTGTTAGGGATACTCAACGTGTAGTTTGCTGTAAAGATTTCCTGTTTCCTTCTCCACATGGGAGGCTCGATGTTTCCATCTGGCCTTCTATTCCGACCTTCAAAGCAGAGTTCAACAAGATGAGTCGAATAAAAGCTCTTTTGTTCCAGAAGAAAGTCGCCCTTACATGAGCGCGTGAAACATTCGTCCTTCACGTTGCAAACACTCGTACTGAGGTACATGCCTTATTAAATACTGACCTGCCCCTGCATTTCAGTGCTTTGATTCACACAATCTTTAATGCCTCGTCAACCATGGGCCTGGCCCACTTTCTTAAAGTAGGAAGTTCTGGCCTTGTGACCTCATTCCAAACTATATGTGGTGGGATCCCTAAATTTTTTCATTCGATTTTTTCGAGTGTCTTCGGCGGTCTCCTGTTAATTCTCGCTTTGGGAGCAGGCATACTGCTGGTAATTTGTTAACTCCAAAATGGATGCACATCCTGTGCCCCACGACGATCTGCCCCGGCTGCGTAACCGGATGCTTGAATACTATGGATCGCTACCTCTAGCGACTCTGAGTGTAGCTTATGGCTTATCCTTCCGGTTTTCCTTCTTTACTTGCGTGCAGCCTGTTTTCCATTGCCTGGATTGTGGATTTGAATGGGCCCTGGATTTGTGTCTCTGCATCACGGTGTCTCCTGACCTGGATTTTAACCTACTAATGAGTCCCTTAGTTGCTCATGAAATAGATTGTTCTAGTTTCGGGATTATGGCCTCCGCAGCCGATCATGGGGTTCTAGGCAATTGGAACATTTGTACTGCGGCCAATGACTTTCTGGCGCGCAGTTATCTTGAAGTAAGCCCGAGTTGTCCTCTGATGGTGCTAGAGGCTCCCGCAATTGAAGAACATGTATGTTCATTTCCATTACTTAATTGGATGGCTGAAATGTTCATGGATGATGATAACGATAACGAGGCAGTTGCAACGTATGGTGCTTATACGCTGTTGGATTGAAGTATGATTTTTTTCCTCTAATGCCTTAATGTTTTTCTGAAATTTTCAGGACTATTTTTTCACACCATGGCCACCTGTGATTGTTTTCATTGACTTGGTTACTTTTAATTTGGGTTTTTACTCCCAATTCCCAAGTTTGGCAAAATTCCTGAACTTGGTTCTGTCTCATTCGAACTTGAACTCTGCGTTCAATGAATATTGCCCCCTTTATTGTGCGTTCCCCGAACAAGGGAGGGTGTAGTATGGCCTAAGGTCTGATTTTTGCACGCATGTTAGCATGGCTTATTAGATGTTTAAACACCATTTTACCTTTTGCTCACGACACTGCATAGCTGTTTTGTACGTTAGCCTTCACGAAGGTCTACACACGAGAAAAGGTTTGTTTTCGACATCTCTAGACTTACATCGTGCCCCTAGTCTGAACAGTGAGTGCTGATGCCGTCAAGGTTATCAAAACATGTTAGCTGTTTTTTCGACATGTCCGTGTAACGCTTTCTAGACACAACATTTTGGCAGCTGTGAGCCAAATAGGATTCTGGTGGTTTTATTAAGCCACACTTGCCATGATTTCACACACTTGGAAGATTTTCGTTTCCAGGGATGCAGAGAGCCTATGCTGATCCAGATGTAATTCACTCTGACTGAGCGGAAAGGTAATAGGGTCCCCCAAAACAAGCCCAAGAGACCTTCTTTAGTTTATAATACATAGTTCCTATATAGGGAGGGTGTTATACTAATTGTTTTTCACCAGCATTATAATATGCTTTCTCCTTTTGTGTTTTAAGGTATTGTAACCATGCTGACCATATTATTTTTAATCATCTGTCTGCTTATGTTGGCTAAGATACTGCACCTGAGATCACGTCGTTAAAATAAATATTTTAACCTTACCGTGTCTCTTCTTTACTCCTGTTGTGTACTGGCATGCGAGTATAACAAAAGAGTGTTCTCACTTTCCACCATTCCTGAGATGGTCCTAAGTCGCATGTTCTAGGTTGTCTATTCATTGGTTTCTTTCGTATAGGACGAAGAGCGAATGAGACACTGATGCTAGCTGGTTGGGGGTTTTCTAGTTACTGAGGTGAGTTTTTGGTACACCACAATTCATTGATGTCCTGGGTCTCTGTGCACAGTTCTGTGTATGAGCAGGATCCTTGCAACGATGGTAGGCATGACGGACGAAAGCTGGAGCCCGCTTAGTACCACTGAAGATATTGTAACACATTTCCGTTTGTATTACCAGAATTTGTACACCTCTCAAATCCCAACAAATAATGAGGCTCTAGAGGAATACCTATCATACATTAAAATGCCCTGGCTAGTGATCGAACACAGGGACCATTTAATGGCTCCATTGACAGTTGAGGAGATACGAGGGGTGTTGCGGGAGACGGCAGCAGGTAAGGCCCCGGGGCGGATGGCCTTTTGGTGTTCTTCTACAAAGAATTCCTAGATATACTGATCCCTCACCTTCAAATGCTTAATGAGGAGATGGCGGAGTCAAGTATCATGCTGGCCTCTATGCACAAGGCTATCATTGTCACTTTATGAAAACCAGGAAAGTCATCACACACTTGCTCCTCATATAGGCCATTGTCCTTAATCAACCTGGATATGAAAATTTACGCAAAAATTATGGCAACAGA
Organism: Lissotriton vulgaris; assembly: GCF_964263255.1. Taxonomy (NCBI): domain Eukaryota; kingdom Metazoa; phylum Chordata; class Amphibia; order Caudata; family Salamandridae; genus Lissotriton; species Lissotriton vulgaris. The sequence continues at coordinate 1,247,437,586 of NC_141689.1, read as the reverse complement.
CTAGCCATTTTATTACCTGGCATTATTCACCTAGAACAGGTGGGGTTCATCCCCAGTCGTAACCTGTCTCATAACTTAAGAACCTTGTTCCGTGTAGTGCAGAGACTGAGTCCAGATGTCAAAGCTGCGGCAGTGTTTCTCGACGCCAAGAAAGCTTTTGACTCAGTTGAGGGGGGATTCATGATGGCGGTACTGCGCAAGATAGGAGTTGGAGATATATTCCTATGATTAGTTAAAGTGTTGCATACTTCGCCCATGGCTAGAGTAAGAATTGGAGATGTAGTCTCCCAGTCATTCCACATTACACGTGATACACAGCAGGGGTGCCCCCTGTACCCGCTCCTGTACACAACAGGTGCAGTGCCCTTGGCATGCGCTATTCGTGAATATCACACTCGAAGGGGGTTGGGATTCCCCAGGTGCACCCTTAATCTTTCCGCCTATGGGGATGACACTCTTCTATATGTCTATGACCCAGAGGAGAATTTGTCCCCTATGCTACAGGAGGTGGTCCAGTTTGGTGGGCATTCTGGTCTACGTGTAAATTGGACTAAATCTATCATATTCCCCCTCAGCCCTGCCACAACAGAACCCACCATGGAGTTCCCACTGCACTGGACCGCAGAGGTTGTGCGATACTTGGGAATTCAGTTCCATACTGAACCCCAAACTCGTGATTCAGGAAAACTATGGTAAGGCCATACAACAACTAGTAAAACATGTAGTTAAATGGATAAAGCTCCCACTTTCATTAATGGGAAGAATCGCCATCATGAAAATGGTAATCTTAACAAGATTCCTCTTTCTCTCTCAGAATATACCTATTCTGTTACCCAAATACCTGTTCAAAATCTAGCGAACACAACTGATACGACTTGTGTGGGCCGGTAAACAGCCCCGAATATGTTGGGACTCGCTCACTTTACCTTATGAGCTCGGGGGGCTGGGTGCCCCAGACTTACAAAAATATTACAATGCAGCAAACAGTACTCTCCCCCATTATTGGATTCATGGTCCACAAGACACATCCTTTTTATATTTGTAAAGAAATGCGGCGGAACCGCTATCATTTCCCCAGTTGCTTATGCGTCCGTCCTCTAGGCGCACGCGAGTCTTTGATTCTCTAACCGTTACGGTACACGCATTGCAGACGTTACTACACATGCAGGCAGGGGCTTTCCTGTGCTCTCCAGAAATGCCGCTCCAGTGGGGTTTGTGGTTCTCGCTGAGTCCAGATGCGGGTGCTAGGCAGGCACTGCAATCCATGGGCATCACTAGAATTGGGGATTTCTTTCGAGATGGTACATTAGCATCCTGGGAGGCTTTGCAACGACCGGAGGTGCAGCCAGCAGGTACAGCTCTGTTCCACTTCTTCCGGGCTAGACACAGGTGGCGCGATCTCCTGGACGATGACTTGCAGGAACCACAGGCTATGGAGGCATACACTAACCTCATTAAGACAGAAGAGCCCCTTAAACTGATTACCAAATTCTACACCAGCCTACAAGCCACTCATGGGTCTGAGGTTCTCAGAGTCAGATTGGAATGGCAGCAAGATCTGGGCACCCCGTTGAGCGACAAAGAGTGGCAGTATTGTTGTTCCCGAACCCGGTTAGTTTCTCTCAACGGAAGGCACAGACTTATCCATTATATATTTCTGCACAGAGTGTACTGCACCCCTGTGCGCCAGTTTAGATGTGGGCTAGCGGAGGACTCCAGCTGTCAGAGGTGTAGGGCAGAGAATGCTGTATTCTGGCACCCAGCTTGGCAGTGTCCTGGGATTAAGGTATTCTGGGACAAGGTGTTTCATGACCCAGGAACAATTATTAGCACTGATCTGGAACCGGGCCCTAACATGGCCCTACTAGGATGGGCTCTTACAGTTAAGCAAGACAGTGGTGCCGTTAATCGCTATAGGGCTTCTCCTGGCTAAACGCTGTGTGGCACTGTGCTGGATGGGTGGCCCGCTACCATTGATTAAATAATGGCATGCTGACATGTTATACTGTAACACACAGGCAGATATTTCCAATGAGTTACTTCCCCCCAGCAGCCGTCCCAGGAATTACAGTGGACCATGCCAAACATACCTCTCAAACACAGCTATTGATGCAGTCTTAGACCCACAGACCACTCCCTTCGAGTCATCATCACAGGTGGCGGGCACATAGTAGACTAAGGAGGTCACAGACTCATACACAGCACCCATGACGGGACCACCAGATGGGAGTTGAGACTTATGTAAGTCACTGGCAGGTTGCAATGCGCACTTTACCAGCAGTGGCCGAGATTTGTTCCATAGTATACATCGAAAGGATAGTATTCCCAAATTTTCCGATTCATATTCTTGAACAGTTCTTTTGACGTGTATGATGATGCCTTGAAGCGAAGTAACTGTGCTTTTTTTTGTTTGTACTAAGTTTTATGATGAAACTAATAAACATTTAAAAAAATAAGCAAGCAGGGTCAAACAGGTTGCTACACTGGGTGAACAGAGATGAGTTGTATCACTGAGATCTAGCCACAGACACATATTCTGCACTAGAGCAAAACAAATTAAAAAGTACACTGATTAATTTTCTAAAGACGCAGGTCACCACAAGGGCCTGTGCCTTCCGGGGTGGCCTGCACACAAACTGATGCTGCAACTGACAACTGAATAAATACATAAACATTTTTCCTCCAAATTTCCTGCAGTCACTGGTGTTCCAATAGGATTTTTTTCTTTTGAAAAAAACAACAAAAAACGGAGCCCTGGAAGGCTAGTGATCTGAATTGATTTGTGAATAGGAAAACATAAAATAAACAACCTCGATTATATTGCAACAAGAAATGGGTAGAACTCCCACTTCTCCATTGTGCATTAAAATATTTCCCCATAAAACCCCAGGCACAGCCCTTCAGCCATGTCTATAAAGCGAGAAAGTTAAAAGAATATTTTTTATTTTCCAAAGTACAACAATTTACATTTGCTGAAACCTGAACGGCCAGCTGACATCTGCAGCCTGAGCCACTGACAAAGCACAAAGGGTCTTAAATTACAGCTATCAGCAACCTCGACTCGCAAAAACAGTAAAAACGAAAAAGAAACAAAACTAAGAATGGCTGGGAGAAGCATACAAGCGAAACTGCTGGATAAAACACGCACACCCTCATGTAATGCTTCAGAAAAAAGAAAAAACAAGACAAGCAATTCAACGATGCATTCCGCCTAGCAATACACATTGTGAACATTGCCGATAAAAATGGCACAATTATAATTGCACCTATTGTCGATATTTGAATTGTTCCTCGCTTTCTACAAACGTGTTTACCCATGTTTTCTTCATCGAGACTGGGTCCAATTACGAGTTTGGCGGTCCTGGAGTGGGCTGCCACACCACCGCCCAGCTCCAGAGACGTCAAACCGGGCTGCTGCCCGCCCGCCCGCCTGCAGATTACTAGTTTTTAGTGGGCGGCGTGGTGGTCCTGTGGCGGTTCCTTCCAAAGGCACCTATGTATGCCTTAGAAAGGCAGGACCGCCACAGCGTGTTCCAGGACGGCATGGTCTGTGAAGTCCATGCCATGCTGGTTCTGGGGGTGCAAGCAAACTAAAAAGATGGAAAAGGAGGAATAGAAATCTAAATAATTAAATAATAGGGGACTGTTAATTCTCCTATATTTGGGACACTGTTTACTCATCCACTATACTATAAATATAGATACCATCACGATTGTTTGAAGGTGTGATTACATATTATATTTATCGTAATCACAGGGAATTATTATCCGCTTAATATCCGTAGATTTCAAATTTACATTATACACAAATATACATACATATGTACACAGATATATACAACAAAAAGGAACAAATAAACAAGATTTGTACAGAAAACACGTAATCACAAGAACATTCCTTTTTCACCCAAGAAAAGTTGAAGCAAAAGCTAAATGCCCTCCTATTCGTTCTAGGAAATACACATCGAGGTAGTCAGACACAATTATTTCTTTTCTTTCTTAAAATTTAATAAATTTATTGAACAAAAAAAAAAGATATAGAACCCAATTGTAAGGAATGTGTCATTGAATCTAATTCCACTTTGATTTAAAAGATTCGATCAGACTCCTTTTTATGAAAAGTGTCAACGCGGTCGCGTTTCGGCCTTCCAACCAATCTTGACCTCCTCAGGACAGGGTGATAATAGAACCTACAAGAATACATATAATGAACAAAATATATACCTTCTTACAACAACCTGTCATACTCTCTGTACCATCATCATCCCAATTTAATGTTTGTCACCAGCAAAATAAGAAGTTTAACAGCAGCTCAAGTAGCCAAGGGAAAATGAAACTAAGACAAAATTAAACAAAAAAGAGTCACAGATCCTCAACAACAACATGGTCTCTGCCCTAATATTGAAGTGAGTGTAGGTATGTGCACTCAAATGAAATCAATTACGCACTAAAAACAGGACGTCCAGTGGCCACCATAAAGCGAAATTGGGATGGACTAACCCCCGGCCTAAAAGTGCTTACTGCCATGCTGTATGAATCAAGCAGGCTACCAAGTAGCCACTTATTTAGGATAATCCGATCAGGCTGAACCCTTCGTGTAATCTCATTAGATTGGAAAATTCTATGGAGGAGAAAATATATCAGAAGGCTTAAAACATCTCCTATATATATATGTCAAACAAGTGACACTAAAAAGGTAAACATCATCTCTGTTGTTTCCTACCTTCAAAATGGCGAAACAATACCTCTATGTAGCACTGTCACAAGTAGCTCTTTGTGGGTAACAAAAACCCCGGGCTCGAAACTGGAAGAAACAAGAACAAGAAAGGCAGGCGTCCGCTCCGACCTGCAGACAACGTCTTGGCTGAACTGGGGGTGCATACACACAGGTGGGCACATGTACCCCCGCTGCATGCACCCCCATACATGGTTGTTTCATGACAGCCAGCAGTTTTGATGGAGGAAGAACCTCCATGACACTGCTGGCGGTCCTGAAACTTGCAATGTGCATGGCAGTGCAGCAACGGTACCGCCAGCATATTGTGAGCCCTTGAACGCTGTGGGCAGTTAGTAGCTGGAGCTGAGTTCCTGCAAACAATCACTGTAACCCTGGTCAGACAGAACTGAGCTCTTCCATGTATGCAGCTGAGCTCCATTGCAGATAGTGGTGAGCTCTTGCACAGACATAGATCGAGGTGAGCCAATTCACAGCCAGATTGGAGCTGTCAGCATTCACTCCAATCATGTAAAACTGGAAATTCTGTGGGAACTGAAAAACAAACCAGGGCAAGCTAATATACTGTGGCATCATCACACATCTCTCAATCAGGTTAATCTTCCTTATAGGGAGTGAAGAGGAGAAGGTGGGAGGATGATAGTGAGAGAGAAGGGATTGAGAGAAGCAATTGAAGAGAGAGAGAGAGAGAGAAAGACAAGGTAGATGGCAGAGAAAGAGAATAAAGCATGGGTGTGAATAGGGACAGAATGGTGAGAAAGAAATAAGGAGAGTGTGGCTGAGATGGAAATGAAAAGAGACGGAGCGAGACACAGGAGACACCAGAGTGTGAGACGTATGAATAACACCAGAGCATTAATGCTAAGGCGAACTTCATGTTATGTTATGTTATGTCAAGAGTACTTGTGAAGTGCACTGCTCACCCACGAGAGTATACTGGTGCTGAGAAAGCAGGGGTTATGCCAGCTGTGATTGGGACTTGTCCAGGTGAAGAGCCACGTTTTCAGTTTCTTGTGGAGCTCAAGTACTGAGGAGGCAGCTCAAATGTGTAGAGTAGGTCATTCAAGGCTTTGGGAAAGAGATAGAGGAAAGCACAACAGCTGACTCTGGCTCTTTGTATGTGGGGGTGGGGGTGAGCAGGATTCTGGCTTAGTAGAAGTGTCTGGCGAGTGTGTTCTGTGTGAATTAGTGAATGCGGGCACCAGTGGAGGTCTTTGTCGGGCAGGGTGATGTGAACACAGGGTAAAGCCTAAGTGTGAGTCTGGCCACTGGGTTTTGTATGGCCTGAAGTTTTCAAGCAGTTAGACCGTAATTCCAACACAGTGTGTTGCTAGTGATTAGGGCCTAGGTGACCATTCTGGAATGTGCAGACTGCGAGCCAATTGAAGATTACACAGAGCTTTTTGAGGGCGTGGAAGCAGAAGGTTCATGTTGAACAGAGCAAACTTTACAGCATATTCAACTCATTCCTTTCGCTCCATTCATAAAAAGTCTACTGTTCACTGTGTCACTGGGCAGTGCTGTTTGAGGATGGTGCTGATGCCAATCTCCAAAGAAAGATTTTGGTCACTACAACACAATGTTTTTAGCCATTTAAGCACTGGGTTGGAGTGAAGGTGTTGCACATGGGTCAGATTTACTTGGCAGCTATGTTTTCAAATTGTTAAAACGTGGTCTAGTCAATTTTGAATTTGTGTTTCACATGGAACATCAAACGTATACCCTTCCCGTACTAAAGGAGTTTGGCGTTTTATATATCCACTTCCCTGGCGTGGATAAAGCAGGAAAACCACGGAGTAAGTGGATGGAGATGTAAAGCATAAAGCTTGTGATGGCAAGTCAACTTCAAGGGTGCAATATGAGGGATTTTGTGCAAGAGCCTCTGTTAGTGCATGTGTGTCAATTGTTGATGTATGGCTTGGTGGCACCACAAACAAAGGAAAGGACTCCAATCATAATGCACTCAGGGGACAAAAGCTCTCCGTTCACCCCTATAATGCAAGCTGTACCTTCCATCTTCCTGTGAGAAAGCACCTGGCCTCTGTTCAGGTGAAGGGATATGTGCTCCGCTCTGGCTGATGGTGCAGGGGTTGTACACAGGCTAGAGCTACAGGAGCCCTTTGAGAGTGGTGCAGCAGTGTTATGGGCATGCACACACTTTCCCACATACATGGGTCTACTCACAGGGGTAGTATGACATTACCAAGCGTGGTTTTACCATACATGTTTTTACATCTTAGTTTTAACGATGCATATCATTACTATTTTTTTAATTCACTTTCATTAACATACACTCACCACAGAAATGCCCCGGTTACTTACCGGTAATCTTCATTACTCCGAGTCCTACTCTTCCTCGCCACAGTAATTACCCATGAGCCTCCAGCTCCAAACAGAACTCCAAGCATAAAATATTCGTTCTAGTCTCCCTCTCCCTCCTCCAAGATGGCCCCCAGTGGCTCCAGCCAATCCCATAAAGGGATACAGAAAGCACTCAATCGACCTGAAAAACCAAGCCGCAGACATGAAGCCACCATCAGGGCCGGGAGGGAAGGGAAACTATACTGTGGCGAGGAAGACTAGGACTCGGAGTAATGAAGATTACCGGTAAGTAACCAAGGCATTACCTCCTCGTCCGTCTTCCTCGCCACAGTAATTACCCATGAGCCGATACCAAAGCAAAATCAGCTTCATGCAAGGAAAATAGGCCACACCAACAATGCAGCAAAAAAACACAGTTTAATAACAAGAGGCATAACAACCAAAAAGGATAACCTCTCAAGGAACTTCTGCAGACAGAACAGAAGAGGCAAATTAAACCGAACCCCCACCCCCAACCTGAAGGCGGTAATGGGACATGAATGTATGAGGGGATGACCAAGTAGCAGCCCTGCAAACATCCTCCCTGGATACCCCTTTGAAAGCAGCCCACGACATAGCAACAGACCGGGTGGACCGACCCTGAACAGGAAGGGATGGGACCTCAGATACAGAAGCATAAGCTAACAGAATGGCCTCCTTGAACCAACGACTGACCGTGGACAGCGAGGGTTTTAGGCCCTGACGCGAAAGACCAAAATTGACAAACAAATTGTCCACCTTACAAAAGGAAGACATGCGTGACAAACAAACAATAAGGCACGACGAACATCCAAGAGGTGCAAAAGGCAATCCTAATCCGAGGAAGGATTAGGGCAAAGAACCGGAAGGAGCACCTGCGCAGACCGGTGAAAATAAGAGTCCACCTTAGGCACAAATGTAGGATGAGGGCGCAAGACCACACGATCCGACAGAATGACCAAAAAGGGGGCAGACTGCAGGAAAGCCCCCAACTCCCCAACACGCCTGGCAGAAGCAATAGCCACAAGAAATACTACCTTGAGCGTCAAAAACTGCAAGTCCACAGAATCCAATGGCTCGAAAGGAGCCAACTGCAAGGAACGCAACACCAACGGAAGGTCCCAAGGAGGAGGACACACGGAAGGACGGGGACGCTGGAAGGACAGAGATCTAAAAAGACGCGTCATCAAAGGGGAAATAGAAACCAAAGGAAGGACATGAAACGCACGAATGGCGGCCCACCGATCTCGAAGAGTCGAAATGGCCAAGCCCAACACAAAACCAACATTAAAAAAATCCAGGATGCGAGCCGGTTCCAAGGAAGACACCGACAGCCCGCGACCCACACACCAAGAAGCAAAATGATCCCAATGTTTCGCGTAGGACATCAGTGTAGAAGGCCTCCGGGACTGCTGAATGACCCCAGCCACAGTCACAGAACAACCATCACGCATCAGAGAATCCCCCTCAAGAGCCAGGCCCGCAGACCCAGGGAACAGAACACAGGCAGAGGAAGAAGAGGACCCAACAGAGGGTAAGGCACGAACGGTAAGGCCCACCCCGGGGACACAGCCAATTCCAACAGCAGGGGATACCAAGGGCGAGATTTCCAACCCGGAGCAATCAGAAGTACAAAGGATCCCACCCTCCTGATCTTCTGCAAGACCGCCGGAATCAGGGGAACAGGGGGAAAGGCATACAATAGACCCTCCGGCCAAAGGAACGACAGAGCGTCCACTCACCAGGCAGCCCGCCAAGGCATAATCGTGCAAAAGCAACGGATCTTGGCATCGCACTGGGAAGCAAAAAGGTCCACAAACGGATAACCAAACATCATCTGCAACCTCCTGAACATAAAAGGTGTGAGGGACAAAGACCCCACGGAAGGAAACACCCGGTTCAGACAATCCGCCACAGTGTTTTCTGGACCCGGCAGGTAAATGGCAGACAGGGACGCTAGGTTCACCTCCGCCCAACAACAAATCCGACGGCCGAGGCAACTGAGGGAACGAACCCTGCATCCCCCTTGATGGTTCACATAAGACACCACCACCAGATTGACCGTCCGGACTTGCACATGGTGACCCTGAAGGAGATCCGAGAAATCCAACAGACCCAGAAGGACGGCCTTTAGCTCCTTGTAGTTAGAAGAACAAGACAAAACCGACTGAGGCCAAACTCCTTGAGTCGTCGAATCCCCCAGAGTAGCACCCCACCCCAGCACGCTGGCATCGGTAGAGACCACCCGGGTGGGAACAACCAGAAAGGGGCGGCCCCTGGACAGATGATCCTCGTCCAACCACCAACCCAGGACCACTGAACATCCTACGACATAGGAATCAAAACATTCATATCGAGGGAACAGGGGTCCCAATGCGACAAAATGTGGGACACCACCGGGTACATGTGGAGGCGAGCCCATGGCACCGTCAACATGGATGCCGACATCAGACCCTGAACCCCAACCACAGGCCCACCGGATGAGAAGGCCCCAACAACAGGGCACGAACTGCAGACATCAGGGACAGAATCCGGGGAGGGGGCAGGAACACCATCCCCAACCGAGTCCCGAACAGAGCCCCAATGAAAGTCAATTCCTGCGCAAGAACCAGGGAGGACTATGGCACATTCATGAGGAACCCGTGATGCTCCAGGACATGGCACACTCTCTGGACATGCAACTCCGCCATAGAAAGAGAAGAAGCAGAAATTAAAATGTCGTCCAGATAAGGAAAAAACATTAATGCCCTCCTCATGCAAATGACCAATAAGAGGAGCCAGAATCTTAGCAAAGATACTGGGGGAAGAGCAGAGCCCAAAAGGTAATACCTGGAAATGGTAATGAGGACCCAGGACGCAAAACCGGAGAAGCCGCTGATAGTCGGGATGAACAGGCACATGCAGATAAGCATTCTTCAATTCCAACGATGCTAGGAAATCGCCCTGAGACACCAGAGGAAGGATCAACTGAAGCGAAATCATTCTGAATTTCCGGTGAGGGGTGAAAGTATCGACCCATTTCAGGTCCATCACCGGCCGAAGATCCCCGGTGCGTTTGGACACCAGAAACAGGATGGAATACACGCCCAACCGCAACTGATCCCCGGGCACAGGAATCTCCGCAATATTGACCACCAGGGAATCGATGCCTTCCAAAAGCGCCAACTGCCTTAGAGGGTCTCTGGGACAAGGTGTGGATCTGAAACAGACAGGGGGAGTCTGGGTAAACCCAAGACGCACACCTTCCGAAATCACCCGAAGAACCCACTGGTCTGACACAGTCTCGTGCCAAGAGTCCCCGAAGCAAGTGAGGCGACCCCCAACCGGACCTACACCAGGAGCGACCCAGTCACGACTTGGAAGCGGGAGTGGAGGAGGCAGAAGCACCAGAGAACCGGGACATGTCAAATCAAATCAAAATGTCTTTATTCGGGTTCCATATGTGAAAACCATAAAAGTACATAAAAACGCAATAAAATATTAAAAGTCATTTTTCATTCATTGTGAAAAAGTTATTAAAAACTGTTACACATCATTACAGGTTCGTACGGTGCCTAATACATAATTTTAGATATTGTGCCACAGATTTTGTCATCAGCGAATTTTCCAGAAGTTGCAGGGCTAAATAGGCAGGGCGACATCTACGGATGTTCATAACTTTTAGTAGTGGTAATATCCACCTCCTGCGTAATTGCATATAAAATTTACAAAAGAATATGACATGAATTGTCGACTGTGGGGACATAGAGTCACACGGACACGCTGCAGTGTTGTGAGTCCATACATTCTGAATGGGAAATAAAACCAGAAAATGGTATATGTTAAGCCTAAAACGAGTAAGGAGTAACTTTTCATATTGCGATAAATCATATTGTAAATAAGGTTGAATAGTTGGAACCAACTGTATCATTAAACATTGTTGTACTGAGGGTTTACCTATTTCGCACAACATTCGGAGTTCAGATAAATGTGACAGACACAGTGTTTTTAGGTCTTTTTTTGAAATGTCTGTTACGGATAATGGGTCTTCAAAGAAACTCGGACGGCCAATGTCAGTGAGAAAAGATTTTACGTATGCCAGCCATTTTATCTTTTTCATATGGTCTAATTTCATGCAATCCTCTATTATTGTTCTCGTGAGGTGGCATTCTTCCGTGGCCCATATTCTACGCCATAGCATGATAGGCTGAATCTTAATGATGTCCGATATATAGTGTACTCCGAGTTCAAGGTGACACCCAAATGTGGTGGTGCTGTTAGGAACTGCCAATAGAAACTTTAAAAAGGAGTTTTCCGTTTTTTGGAGTTGCTCTACATTCGTTGTACCCCAGACTCCTGCTCCAAAGGTGGCGGTGCTGATAGATTTTGCATTATATATCTTAATCATTTCGTTAGGTGGTCTTTTTCCCAAGCGAAGTGAAAATGCTTTTAAAGCACCGACTGTTCTTGTGAGGGCTAAGTTTCTGGAGTTAATTGCCTCTCTCCAATTAAACGCCTCATCAATAGTTTTTTTTTTTTTTTTTTTTTTTGGTAGACCTTTATTGCACATTATGAATAAACACAGCGGTGTGCCTACAACCCACTGGCAGGGCCGGCCGCAATCAGTGTACTATACAGTCACAGTGGATCTCAATAACACATATCATTATTACAAGTGCAGTTCCAGACTGAGCTCCTGTAGGCACCATATATGTTCCAATTACAATGATCAAAGCACACGTTGATGGCGGCCGTATAGCCCTTATGTGATCTCGGTCTCATTTTTTCGATTTTGCAGAACAAAGTCAACCGACTTACAATCTCAACTCCCGTCCACCCCTCCCAATCCTGGTCTTAGTGAGCCTTACTATTCGGACACATACACCGCTCAAGGGTTAGCTGTTGCAGGAAACGGCACAGTGTGCATGGATAGCGTAGGTATCGTAACGCAATTCTTACATCATACACTCGGATCACAGCTGGATAGCAGAAGGCATCCTGGTCTGGTCAACCTCTCATAGCAAATGTATAGAACATATCGAGCACAACAGCACGAGCACATTTCACGACGCATTCATCTCCACCGCTTTCGAACAACACTCAATCCGATACATGATCTTCTTCCCGTAAGTCAGCAGTCGTATTCCTTTCACTATCCGAATCCTCCAGAGACAAGACATAAAGCGTAAATGGAGCCCATATGTCTTGCGGGCGAGACCTCTCCGGCAGACCCTCATAATAACAGTGCAGCTGGTCTCTGCAGTAAGCCATATCCTTCAGCCAGAGCTGCACGTCTGGTGCCCTCCTTCCCCCTCATCCCATAGCGACTCTCCTCTTGGCTAATTGTAGCGCCAGTACCACTAGTCGTCGTGATTGTGCTGCCACCCCAGAGGCTATACCCAACAGACAGAGACGCACATCAAGCTTAACCTCAGTTGAAGTCATAACCGTCAGACACTCAGTCACCGCCCTCCAGAAGTCATACACTCGCGAGCACCCCCAGGCCAGATGTATAAAGTCAGCATCATCCTCACTGCATCTCACGCACCGAGCGGCAGTTCGAAGACCATACCTCACTAGTTGAATTGGTGTGTAGTACCACTGATGCAGAAATTTATAATGTAAAAGACGGAAGTTTCCGTTTATCACATATCCTCCCGTCATGTTACAACACTCACGCCATTCGTCATCACTAAGAGGGTCAGGAAGACTTCTATCCCACCGCGCTCTTGCCAGTTCCGCCCCCCCTCCCTCATCCTCCTGCGCAGCCTTATACAGTTTAGAGACCAATTTAGCCCGGTCTTTAGCTGTGTAGAGCAACTGCAATGCCCCGAGTGTCGGTGGTTCCTCTGGGTACGTTGGATACAAATCCTTTATCGCAGCCCGCAGTCGGGCATAAATAAAAGTAGGCATGCACGTGCTAGTCGATCCAGCCGTCATGGCCTGCAAGGAGAGAAATGACGCCCCTGGAAAAAGGTCCCCCATGGATTGCAATCCGGCTTCCCTCAAAACTTGTAACCCTCCAATCTCACCGGTTACTGAAATATCAGAGTGGTAGAGTAGCGGCATAGCCGGTGCATATAACGGCAGGCGGGCCGCCCGTCGACCAAGGTGTTCCCAAGCTGTCGACGTGATCCGCACTGTGTCTATCTCTCCCTTCTCAAAAACCGAGTGTCTGTTAACAACCATGGCCCTCAGCGGATACGGCAGAACCGCACTCGCCTCCAGTGCCACATGCGGGGTGTATGGCGGAGCATTCAACCAATAACTCGCAAAATGCGCCTGTGCGCAGAGATAATACAGCCTCATGTCCGGCAGGGCGAACCCCCCCCAGAGCATACGGTTTGGTCAGCACCTCCCAAGTCACTCTTGGTTTCTTGCCAGCCCATGTGAGAGTTATCAGGAGCGATCTAATCCTTGCAAAGAAATGCGACTTCAACAGAATAGGAATGTTAATGAAAAGGTAGAGAAATTTCGGTAACACCACCATTTTAATTAAGGATATTCGGTCCGCTAGAGTCAATGGGAGACGAGTCCAGCGCGCTACTTGATCTTCTAGCTTAGATATGGCAACACCATAGTTGGCCCGGATGACCTCTTGGCAGTCCCTATGCACCCAGACGCCCAGATACCGAACTGACTCTGTAGCCCATTCCAGGGGGAATTCTAGCTGGGTCTGGCGAGTTGCTTCTGTGAGCGGCACAATTACAGATTTGTCCCAATTTATAGTGAGTCCGGAGTGACGACCAAACTTAATGAATTCGCGTAAGATGTTCTCCAGGTGGAGGGCCGGTTCCCTAACATACAGGACCATGTCATCCGCGTACATTGACACCGCCAGAGATCTGAGCGGGAATTTCAATGCAGCTTCAGCATACCGCTGCCGCAAAATACAGGCCAGAGGTTCCATCATGATGGCAAACAGTAACGGAGACAGAGGGCATCCCTGTCTCGTCCCCCTCTGTATCGGGAACGAAGAAGATACGTGCCCGTTGACCCTGACTCTCGCCGTGGGTGCAGTATATAAGAGGGCAATTAGTGACGTGAAGAAGAACGGCACCCCCATCCGGTGCAGTACAGCCATCATGTACTTCCACGCCACTGAATCGAAGGCCTTAGCCGCGTCCAGCATGACCGCGGCTGCAGGCAGTTCTGGTTTAAGCAGGTGCAGTACAGCAAAGAGCGTCCTTAAATTATGTGTAGTGGATCTGAGTGGTATGAAACCTGATTGGTCCGGTAAGACCATAACAGGCAGCAGTAAACGCAATCGTGTGGCCAGGACTTTTGCGATTATCTTTACATCAGTGTTCATAAGTGAAAGGGGACGATACGAGTCGCACTTATCAGGCGGTTTCCCCGGTTTAGGTAGTGCCACCAGCAGTGCCTCCCTCATGGTTGTCGGTAATTGTCCGCAGTCAAACGCTTCCTCCAACACCTGTGCCAGCTGCGGGATCAGTAAATCTGCATACGTTTTATAAAATTCGGAGGGCAAGCCATCCGTACCAGCCGCCTTACCACTAGGGAGGGCTGCTATTGCGTCCCTAAATTCGGCCTCGGTGATGTGATGCATAAGGAACTCCTGCTGTCCCCTAGATAGCCACACCAAGGCTACGTCTTCCAAATATTGATTCACTTCTTCCTCTTCAGCTGTGTCCCTATGTTCATAGAGTTGAGCATAATGTTTGGAGAAGCAGGCCAGTATACCCTCCGTGCTAGTCACCACGTTCCCATGATCCTCAATCTCCTGCACTGTGCAGTGACGTGCCCATGGATCCCTGATCCGATCCGCTAGGCCCTTTCCTGGTCTACCCCCTTCGCCGTAATACCTAGCTGTAGCCTTTTTGGAGAGGAATTTTACCTCCTGCTCCGCCAGATCGTTGTATTCGTCCACCTTTGTTCGAATGTCAGCAAGGACCATGCCATCCACCCCCTCTTCCAGTTGCCGCTCCAGAATCAGTAACTCTCTTTCCAACCTGGTCATGGAGCCCCTAATGGACGTGAGCACCCCTGACTTCAGCCCAATACACGCACCCCTCACCGTCACCTTGAAGGCCTCCCAGACCGTACCCATTTTGTCTACAGACCCCACATTGTTCGTAAAAAACTCCTCAATTATCTGCCTCAATCTCTCAGACAACACCTGATCCGTCAGCACCCCAGAGGAAAGTCGCCAGGTGAAAGGAGTGGGGGCATGCGATGGGAGCTGCAGCACCAGTGTAACGGGCGCATGATCAGAGATAGTACGAGGTAGATGTTCAGCACTCACCACCCAACCGCTGATATCTCGGGTCGTTAGCCAGTAATCCAATCGCGACCATGTATCATGTGCTGAGGTGTAGCAGGTGCCCTCCCGCTTGGTCGGATTGCGTAGTCTCCATACATCCAGCAGCCGCAACCCATCCATACCCTCGCATACCGCATCCACTGCCTTCTTACGCACAGGAGGTCTGTCTTGTTTCCTATCTAGATCCGAATCCAGAGTGACGTTCCAATCCCCCCCACAAATGATAGCCGAAGGTGCAAGTAAATAGAGCTTGTTCCAGAGAGTTACATAAAAATCAGGGTCATCCACATTTGGCCCATAAACATTGAGCAGAGTTATCAGTGTGCCGCACAATTTACCCTGTACTATGATGTATCTACCATCTAGGTCGATGTCTTCATGTATAACTTCAAATGGAACATTTCTCTTTATCAGAATCATCACCCCTCTTGCATAGGAAGAGTATTTCGTAGCCAGTCTCACCCCCGCCCATTGTTTGCCCACCATTTCGGCCGCCTTACCCTGAAGGTGCGTTTCCTGAAGGAATGCCACCTGCGCGCCATGTCTATTCAAAAAGGCAAGCATTTGTCTAGTCTTTTGCGGCCTATTGAGTCCCCGCACATTCCAAGTAATGCATTTAATTTTACCCCCCCTCTCCATAACGCCAATCCCGCAATCCACCCTCACTGCAATAGGCTTTCCCCGGCTTCCATCTTAGAGGCCCATCCACCACAACCATCAGCACATAAATGACATGAGACCCTCCATTGCGGAGGCCGAACCAGTACCAGAAATTCCAAGCACAGTCTAACAGCATCCCAGATCTCACTTCTCTGACCAGGAAAAATAACAGTCCCCCAACATCCCCCAGAAACCCAACCCCCATCCCGCCACCCACTTCAGCGTACCCAATGTGCCAAAGCAATCCCATTGTCCCCCCTTCCCAAAACCCCAACAATACCAACAACTGCGTGTGGGGATCGCCCATCCTGGGGGGCGTAGTGGCGCTCCACTCCCGCCAGGAATTGACGAGAGCGTAGACCTAACACTAGAACTATATCCCCATACCTGCAGCCCTATTTCGTGAATATAACAGTAACAGACAATCGAGTAAACCTCAGTACATTGTTAGATTAGCCCCCGCCCGGGTCCACAGCAAATAGATCAGAACTTGTAGGCAAAAGCGCACCGCATGCGCACCGCAGCACGTGTACACAGCGCATAAACCCAGCGGTCCACAGCCCGGCCCTACACTGCGCACTCAGGTGAAATGACCTAGAAAGGATCAGTGCCTCACTTTCCACTGAGTCCCCATCAGTTAGCGTGCCCCTCCATCCACAGTGCACATATACGCTTAATAGGGCAAAGCAGACCCCAGTGGATCCCGAGGCCTAGAAACTATAACAGCCCGAGCAACAGTGCAGGTGACATAACGCAGTGACTCGCAGCAATTCCCCCTCCACAGTCAACTGCACAGTTCAGATCAGGCGGCCTCTTCCTGCCCGCCATCGTCATCGTCCCGACGGTCCCTCGGCCCTTTAGCTCTTTTTTTCAGTTTTTTGGCGTAGTCCATGGCCGCCTTTGGGGAGGAAAATATCTTATTGTCCGCAGGGGGTCCGATCCGCAGGCGTGCCGGGTAAAGCATGGCATATGCTACGTCCTCAGCTCGCAGCATCTGTTTCACCGCGGCAAATTCTTTACGAGCCGTCTGCACCGCCATGGTGAAGTCAGGATAGAACTCGAGTTTGTTGCCCTGGTATTCAATAGTACCTTTTTCCCTCGCAAGCCGAAGAATAGTATCTCGATCCCTATAGTTTAGTACCCTGGCTACAATCGGCCGCGGTGGTGCTCCAGGCGGAGGCCGTTTGGCTAGTGAGCGATGGGCCCGCTCCACTATAAAGACTCTGGACAGTTGGTCAGCCCCAAATATATCAATAATCATTCGTTCCATGTAGTCTTCCATACGACCCACATTTGTGGATTCCGGCAGGCCCGTGACCCTTACATTGTTCCTTCTGGACCTCCCTTCCAACTCCTCGTTTTTGGCCTGTATGACCGCCAACACCCTCTCCATACTGAACACTTTAGAAGAGACTGTGGCCAGCCCATCCTCCGTGGCAGATACTCTCTGTTCCACCTCCCCCATGCGTTTGTTTTGGCGGTCGAATTGTGTCGCCATTTGATCGAGGCGGTGATTGACTGATTCCATGGTGCCCTCAATTGATTGTAAGGTCTTTTGCATGGCCACTAGGGTGGATTCCAAGTTCGGGGTGCCCCCCACAGCCCCCCCCTGATCAGAGTCAGCAGGCGCCTGGGAAGATGTGTGTGCATTTTTTTTATTCGCTTCAAACGTTATTTTTGGCTGATTCCTGTCTGGCCTGCCCATGGTAGCGGTTAGTTCAGCCCAAGAAGAGGCGCCAAGCAGCTATGCAGCTATTCCAGGCTATGCCCACAGGTCGGGTCCAGAACACACATTCACTGCCTTGTGCTATTTCCAGCCTACAGCAGTGCACTTCAGTATAGCGCTGGTAGGTCAACCGCCCTCTGTTAGAGAAAGCAGAAGCGCACCTCGTCGCAATCTCAGGCACTCCAAAGCTCTATGTGACCACAGCCAGCACAGCTTCCGATGAATTGGGACAGAACACCACTATCGCGTGCACAGTCTGTGGCTACTGTTGATGAAGCTCTTATCTAAGGCCAATGCCTCCCGATCTGGATGTTTGCCCCTTAAAATGGCGGATGTGCTTCAGGTCGCCAGTCCTCTAGTGCAGCATAGGACCTTAGCGGTTCTGCATTATTCGGGACGATTCACCGCCGCAGCCCAGGGCGATTGGAACACTCCTCAGGGTCGCTGCTCTGCCATCTCTGCGCGCCGTAGCCCCTTCGCCCTGCCCCCGCCAGCCTCAGCTCGCGCGGCGCGGCCCAACCATGCCCGGCGCCACCTCCGCAGCCCCGGGCTTGCGTAGCGCCCCGCCCCACTCACCAACGCCGGCAGGCCGGGTCCAGGCAGCTCGCCGCTCCGCTACCGCTCCGGAGTCACTCCGCTGTCGTGCACCGCCGCAGTCGCACCGCCGCAGTCCGCCGACTCCACGCCTCCGGGACAGCTCACACAGGAGGTAGCGGAGTCCCCAGGTCAGGCGGCAGCGGGCCGTCTCCTCCACGAGGCCACCAGACCGCACCAGCGTGATCGCGGCCCAGAGCGTCCCAGCCCCCAGGGGCTCTCCGTGTCACCTCAGGCGCCAGAAAAAAGCGTCGCATCTGACCCCCGATATCAGTGGGGTTCTCTCAGCGTCTTCGCAGGGTGCAGGCATGAGATATTTAAGGATAAATGGATGAATATGAGTAGGTCTCGACAGAGCCTCACGTAAGTGCGGCCATCTTGTCCGGCGCCCTCTAGCGCCCCCCGCCTCATCAATAGTTATACCAAGATAAGGATAGGTGTTAGCTCTTTCTAGAGGCAGGTTGTCGACAAAGATTTTTTTCTCTTTTTTCCCTCTGTTACCGACGTGCATTACATACGTTTTCCTTATGTTCACTTTTAAATTGAGACTGGTCATAAAAGTACAATAGTTGTTTAGGGCCTTCTGAAGCTGGACAGGTGTTCTTGCCAGGATTACCGCGTCGTCGGCGTATAGTAACGCTGGAATCTGTCGACGACCGGCTTCCGGCAGATCTTTAACGCCCTTTAGCAGCGCGACCTCTAGGCCGTTCGTATAAAGTGTAAATAGGAAAGGGGCCAGCACGCACCCTTGTCTGACCCCTTTCTGAATTTGAAAGCTGTCAGTTAGTTGTCCTGTTATTCCATATCTGACCTTTCCCGTTGCGCCAGAATATAGCTCAAGAAGGATGTCCACTATAGGTGGTTCTATCCCCATTTGTAGCATAATTGCCCAGAGCTTCGAGTGTTCCACGCAGTCGAAGGCTGCTGTAAGGTCGACATACACCATGTGTAGGCAAGATTTCTTTGCTGTTACATATTTTCCTACAAGTAATGTTAAATTTAGGACTTGATCCACGGTGCTTAGCCCGGCCCTGAAGCCGTATTGGAGGTCTGAGAGTACCCCTTGCTCTTTTGACCACTCCTGGAGTCGATTTAGAAGTATGCGCCCTAGCATCTTTCCAGGTGAATCCAAGAGGGATATGGGGCGATAGCAGGTTGGACTGTCTCTATTGCCTTTTTTAAATATGGGGACCAGGATCGAGGTTGACCAAGAATCAGGAAGGCCAGTGTCTTTTGCTGCGTTTAGCACTTTAGTCAGAAGAGGAGCCCATAAATCAGGTAGGATTTTGTAGAGATCCATGGGGATAGAGTCTGGTCCCGGTGCTTTGCGGTTTTTTGCAGATTTTATAGCATTGGTTGTTTCTTTGAGTGTAAATTGTATCTCAATCGGGTATTGCACCAGCGGAAGAGGGTTTTGAGAGGTTAAGTCTTCAGTCCTAACCTCCCCAAAAACCCCTGAAAAGTGGTTTACCCAGTCTTCTGCAGTTATGGCAACATCCAAGGAGGGGCCAGCATTATTATCAGTTAAAAATTGAGTTTTGACTGTTTCCCAGAAGGCTGTGCTGTCTTTTAGGGCACTGCTTTTTAGGAGTTGTGTCCAAAGTTGTACTTGTACCTCCTTTTTCCTTTGTTTGATTGCATGTGCGTAGGCTTTCCTTAGTTTTATTACCTCTTCTCTGTTTCTTGTTTTTTTTGTTAAGGCTTTCTTTAAATTTGAGTATGCTTTTGTGCATTTTGTGTTGAACCACCCACTTTTCGGATTGTTGTTGTTTTTTTTGATGGGTCTGGTTAATTCTTGACTTATTGTATTCGCTATTTCTTGGTAGCTATTCATAATCTCTACTGAGTTTGAGGAAGGGTCTAGACATTTGTCAATTTCACTCTTGCATGTTTTGATTATTTTCCCACTAGTAAGTTTTTGATCTAGATTGCCCCATCTAAGGGTATACCCGTTTTTTCTGTTCAAAGTTAGTGCTTCTTGATGTAGCAAGCCGGGCACAGTCTTTTCAGAGTTCTTTTGAGGATCTAGTTCTTGAAATGTTAATCTAAGTGGAAAATGGTCGCTGAGTGCATTTCTCTCCACTTCAAATGATTTTATGCATTTAGCTTTACTGCAAGATATCAGAATGTAGTCAATTAGCGATTCATATCCTCTACCATGGAAAGTAGGAGAAAACTTAGTAATCGGTGTTTTTAGCATATTTGCAAACCCTATGTCTATTTCAGCCATGGTGGCCTGCATATTGGTGCCTTCGGAGGTATGAGAAAAGTGAGGAATCGGATTTTCATATTCATCTGTAATCCCACAAATGGAGGCGTCGCAATGTTTGCATAAATGAAGATTAAAATCGCCTCCCCAGATTATTGTATGTGAAGTTCTGGCATGTTTTCTCCTTAATTCGTTAATCTCCTCTAGAATTTCTTTTAAGGCTTTAGACTGCTCATTTGTGGTCATGTTGTTATAGAAGTTTACAAGAATGTAAACCTCTTGATTAGTACCTTTGATGCTCAAAATCTGATAGTTCTGGTGGAGTGTGACAGGAGTTACTTTGTGACATGGCCAAAGATTGGAGATATATATTGTTAAACCTCCTTTGCTTCTCCCTGATGTTGATTTTGTAGCCTGGGAGAAGTATGTTCTATATCCCACAAAATGGATTGGGTTATTTAGCCAAGTCTCTTGTAGACAGACTATGTCGCTTGAGTAAACCAAGTCTAAAAAACTGCCTTCCGTATGTTTTGTTGCTAGTCCTGCCACGTTCCAGGATAACAAGTTCCTGTCATGATGTTTACTAGAAATAGCAGGCGGGCTTGGGGAGATTTGTAGAGTAGTTGTTGATCTATTGCTTGCATCGGTTATACACTG
Organism: Lissotriton vulgaris; assembly: GCF_964263255.1. NCBI lineage: Eukaryota > Metazoa > Chordata > Amphibia > Caudata > Salamandridae > Lissotriton > Lissotriton vulgaris. Next base: position 1,247,416,402 of record NC_141689.1, on the reverse strand, counting down.
AGGTACTTCAGCCTGTTTTACAATGGGTTGGGATTGTGTCATTACTTTTGGTTCAAGTTGGCTCGCTTTTGATGTACCTTGGATTTTATTTGAGGTCATAGTCACAAGATGTTTGACTGGTCTTTCAAAGCGTGATCCATTATTGTGCGAGTTGGGCGTGGTACGGGGCTCTGATGATGGTCAGTCCACCATATCCAGGCAGCTATAACTGTTTGATGTTGGTATTCCAGCCCATGTATCTCTATGGAGTGGTTGTCTTGGCCTTCTACCATAGTTGTTCCAATCACCCCGTTCGTTGTAGTCGTGACCCCAATCTCCCGGGTGCCAGCTCGAATGATTATTTCCTTGGTCCCAATCTCCCTGATTCCAGTTTCTCTGATTATTTCCTTGCCCCCAATGTCCCTGGTTCCAGTTTTTTTGTTCGTGATCTTGGTGGTTCCAGGACCATTCTGGGGGGCAGTTGAAGTCATCATAACGGCGATTTTGTTGGGGGTAAAAGAAAGATAGACGTTTAACCTGAATTCCTCCTGTATTACCTGATGAGTCCCAGGAGCATATGTATTCCACGGCACGGGGGTTTTCAAGATTGACAATTATGCAGTCTCCCGATATTGTTTTTGGTTGATGACCTATCCATGAAACCCTTTTCACAGTCGAAATTCTGGTAATATTATTTGGATGGTTAGGTCTGTTGGTGTTTAACCAGTATCGAGTTTTATTTAGTAATGACCATGTTGGTTCTTCTGTGTCATAACTCAGTTCTGGAACACCTGTTAAGATGACCACAAAAGATGCTGCTTCCGGTGGAAGATTTACCAATTTTGACCGTTTTTTGTTTGACCGTTCTGGTTTGTTAGGTTGTCTCTGTGTCTGGTCATGGCCAAAGGTGTTTGATGTAGGACCTGTAGAAGGGGTTTTTGCTGGAGGAGCTTTTTTGTCTGTGCCATCCGCACCAGGGAGTTTTCCTGGTGATTTGTTTTGTGTGCCTGTAACTGTTTTAGAAGTTTCTTGAGAAATCTTGTTCTTTGGAGAGGATGTCGAATTGTTCGTATTTTTGTTTATGATCTCTGCTGGTTTTGCATTTGTGTTATTTGTAGTAGCCATACTACTAGCTGGTTGTTTTGGTTTATCTGTAGATTTTACGACATTTGATAGAACCTTAGGTCCAGGGAGATTTAAATGTTCTTTGTTTCTCTGAGTAGAAGTTGTTTTTGAGATTGCTACCAATGTTGCTAATTGCTTTTCTATGGTTTGTATGCTTTTTTGAAGCGGTTGGAGCTGGTGCTTAACTATTTCAGCAATTTCTTTTAATAGAGAAGCTTGTGTTTTGGTGTTAATTACGTTTTTTGTTGTGGTACAGGCTGCCGACTTCTTATGATTTTGCTTATGATTAGATCTATCGTTGTGATCTTCGACTAACAATACCTCGGAATTGATGTTACTATTGGATATCAAAGAGGCAGCAGTTTTGTCTTTGTTTGAATTTGAAGCATTGTTTGAGTCACTCGTTTTTGTAAGTGGATCTGAGTTTAGATTGGCAGCATCTTTAGTTGTTAAGTTTTTTTGAGATTTGTCTTTATGATGTTGCACTTTGGGAATTGCTCCTTCCCTAATCCCTCTAGATTCACATTGTGTGAGTTCGATAGATTTTCGCTGCGGACTCGCAAAGATATCGGGGGTCTGTTCGAGACCTTGACTAAGTTGTGAGTCTGAGAGTTGTAGTGATACAGAAAGATCAACAGTGTTTGGAATCACGTGGATGTTCGCGTTTGTTTCCAGATTTAGGGATTTTTGCAATGGGACATTCGGGGTTTGTGCATTAGCCAGCATTCCCATTGATGAGCGCCTAGCTTGGTCTAATTCGTAAGAAACTCGTCGATCGATTAGCATTACCGTTTGGTCGATGGTTTGATTCACTTTAGTTAGAAAGAGATCGATTGGACCAACAGTAGATGTCATGTTTTTCAAGGTTTTGCTCCTAGAGCCTCTGGTAGACATTTGTGTACTAATGGAGAAAGGAGACAGTAAGGAAGTTTGAATTCTAATATAGCACATAGATGACTTTGTGGACACGATTTACTTACTGTTCCGGTTCTTTTTTATGAAGGGTCTTAGGGGGGTGGGCCCAGCCCAGTCTCCTCCGGTCTTTGACGGGCCCACCCTTGGCCCAGGCTTCGACCAGCGTCCCGCTCGCGTCCCGCGAGACGGGTTTGGTGGTGATTTAAAGCGCCGCCTGGCGCACGGTGACGTCTCTGGACCTCGCGAGGGCTTCTGGTCCTTGTAGTGAAGCCCCTCGCCGGTCTCCTCCTGGCGCCCCCGCTCTTGGTGGTATTTTGAGCGGCCGGGCAGCTGGAGACTGGCGGGCGGGTGCAGCCGTTTTCAAAAGTGCTGTTGGGGGTAATCCTGGCCACAAGGATAGCGGGAGAGCAGGTACAGCAGCAAAGCAGTTCCACACGGGATCGCCCACTCGATGGGGTTGGTGGTGATTTAAAGCGCCGCCTGGCGCACGGTGATGTCACTGGACCTCGCAAGGGCTTCTGGTCCTTGTAGTGAAGCCCCTCGCCGGTCTCCTCCTGGCGCCCCCGCTCTTGGTGGTATTTTGAGCGGCCGGGCAGCTGGAGACTGGCGGTTGGGTGCAGCCGTTTTCAAAAGTGCTGTTGGGGGTAATCCTGGCCACAAGGATAGCGGGAGAGCAGGTACAGCAGCAAAGCAGTTCCACACGGGATCCCAAGACGCACACCTTCCGAAATCACCCGAAGAACCCACTGGTCTGACACAGTCTCGTGCCAAGAGTCCCCGAAGCAAGTGAGGCGACCCCCAACCGGACCTACACCAGGAGCGACCCAGTCACGACTTGGAAGCGGGAGTGGAGGAGGCAGAAGCACCAGAGAACCGGGACATGTCAAATGAAGGAGCACCCTGGCCACTCCCCCTTCCACGAAAGGGCCGACCAGCCCGACCCCTCTTAGAAGGACCAAAAGCCCTCTGCGAACCAAAGGAACGGAAGCGACCAGCCCGCTCGGGAGCAAGGAATTTACGGTCCTCCGCCGTTTTCTTCACCATCTCGTCCAGAGGTGAACCAAAAAGCTCAACCCCAGAAAAGGGGATCTTCATCAGGAGACTTGTCTGTGCAGCATCAGCCTTCCAGGAACGAAGCCATAACTGACGTCTCGCATCGACAGAAGACCCAGCAGCCGAGGCCGCCGCTCCCAAAGAGTCAAAAGAGACATCTGAAATAAGGCTAACCTGCTGCACCATCATTGCCAGGGAAGAAGAAACATCCTCCCCTTGGCCCAACAATTCCGATAGAGATTGAAAATCCCTAAGCAAGGACTGGATAGTGTAAGAGGAATAGGCTGCCGCACTAATGGAAAATTGGCAGCCGTGGGGGCGCTAGAGGGCGCCGAGCAAGATGGCTGCACGTATGTGAGGCTCTGCCGGGACCGTCTATAATTTGCAATAAAATCCTGCATATTCCGCTGCCTTCTTCTCCCGACTCGACGGCAAAGCACGCCTGAAGCACCTGGGACTCAATTGGGGTACTCTTTCTCGGCTGGACAGATCGCGTGGCTGAGATATCGGTCTAACCGTCGGCTGGCGGTTGGACGTCCGGAGAATCGCGGGCTGGTGGTGCTGCCCGCCCACCGGCTTGGTCATTGCGTTCTACCCCTGTTTTCCTGCCTACGTCGACTGGCCCTGTATGGTCTGGATCCTGGGTGCGGAATCGACGGCTTATTGACGGCGAACTGGTGCCAGGAGCTCGAGAGGTGGAGTCCCTGCCCAGCGGGTGGCGGTGAGTGGGGAGCTAACCTACGCGAGGTCGGGGCTGCGGAGGTGGCGCTAGGCCTCGCGGGGACTTTCCGCGCGCTGCGCTCGGCTGGGTGGCGGAGAGGAGACGCGACACAGAGACTGCGGGCTGGGTGTGCACACCGGACTGGCGACCCTTGAGGGCCTCGTCCACTACAGCCATATTGCTTTTGATCTCTTGCTGGACCATTAGCGACTACTGGTGCGCAGTCCGAGTAGGCCCACGACCACGTGGGTGACTGCCACTACACCCGGAGGGCCATTGATGCTATATCATGGGCAGACCGGAACGCAACCAGCCCAAGATCAACTTCGAGGCGAAGAAAACGGCGACCTCATCATCACAATCGCGGCCGGACACTGGGGCCTCGGGGGCGGTTGGCGGTACCCCGAGCCTGGAAAACACATTGGTTGCAATGCAGAAGACTCTGCAATCTATAGAATGCACCATGGAGGCGGTCAACCACAGGCTCGACCATTTGGCAACGCAGTTTGACCGACAGAATGAGCGGATGGGCGAGGTGGAACAGAGGGTGTCGGCGGCGGAGGATGGGCTGGCCACTGTGACCACTAAGGTATTCAACATGGAGAGGGTGCTGGCGGTTATCCAGGCTAAGAACGAAGACTTGGAAGGGAGGTCCAGGCGCAATAACATCCGCGTCACGGGCCTTCCGGAATCCACAAATGTGGGTCGCATGGAAGACTTCATGGAGAGAATGCTGGTGGATATTTTTGGCTCGGAGAAGTTTTCAAAAGTTTTCATAGTGGAGCGAGCTCACAGATCTTTGGCAAAGTGACCTGTGCCTGGCGCCAACCCACGCCCTGTTATCGCTCGAATCCTCAACTACAGGGACCGGGACCTTATACTACGGCTGGCCAGAGAGAAGGGCACCATTGAATATCAGGGTAACCGACTGGAGTTCTTCCCGGACTTTACTGTGGCGGTTCAAACCGCGCGCAAAGAATTCGCTCCAGTGAAGCAGCTACTGAGAGACGAGAACATTCCATACGCCATGCTGTATCCAGCGCGCCTTCGGATTTGGCCTCCGTCGGATAACAAAGTCTTTGCTACCCCCAAAGCGGCCATGGACTATGCAAAGAAGCAAAAGAAACGTAAGAGGGACGCTAATGTGCAGCAGGAGGGGGAGGAAGACATCATGGAGGATGTAGAATAGATGTGCATTGGCTGCGGAGGCCTGCTCTGACGATTGGATGCATCTTGGTACTATGATCCTTAAAATTTTGGACGTCCATGCCTTTGTGATCTACCTATTTCTTGCTGTTCTGGATGGTTGGAGGGGCCCCTGGTGATATACTGCTGCAAGCTGCTTCTGATAAGTTATGCTCTGCCCTTATACTCATCTGTTTTCCTATATACTATGTCATGATGGGGCTTAGCGTGGGGTATTGCAGCCCTGACAAGGGGCCCCTAGAGGGACTGATCGTAGCTATGAGACGAGGTTCTGTCTGCTTTCATATAATATTGCCGGAAGTGACAGTTGCGTGGTTGGCGCTGCTGGGTGGACATACTTGGCAGGAATGTTAGATGCTTTGCTGTTCGGGGGGGGGCGGGAATGTTATTTATCGCTTGTACGGTCCGCTCTCTCGTCAGACTTCTGGCGGGAGAAGTGCGCCACTACGTCCCCGAGTATGGGAGATCCCCACACAGTTCTGATCTCACAGTTGGGGTTGTTGGGGGTCAAGGGAGGGGGTCGGCTTTGGCAGGTTGGGGATGCTGAAGTGGGAGGTGGGGGTATGGGGGGTTTGTTGTTCTCCTGGGAACGGTCACGGTGTTGCATTCAGGGTGCTGGGAGGTATGTGTGTGATGGGCCATGGTGGGGGGTGAACTGGGCCTGGTATTTTCTGCTGAGATATGCTGTTCTTAATGCACTGTCGGGATCTGTACGATGTGCCTACTCTACTCATGAGGGGTGGACTACTGTCTTTAGGGCTATGTTACTGCTGTGGGTGAATGGCCGGGGGGGGTAAACTAGTGTGTGTTACATGGAATGTCAGGGGGTTGAATCGCCCTCAAAAGTCTAGGCAGGTGTTGGCGTTTCTAAACAGACATGGCACACATATCGCCTTCTTGCAGGAGACGCATCTATGGGGCACGGCGGCGGACACTGTGGGTAAGAAGTGGGCGGGAGTTCGACTGGCATCCAGCTACTCCTCGTATGCACGCGGGGTGATGATCCTGGTTAAAAAATCTGTGCCTTTTCTTGTGAAACATGAAGAAGTGGATAAAGATGGGCGCTATATAATTGTGCATGGTACCTTATGCGGCTCGCCAGTTACGCTTGTTAATGTGTACGGACCTAATGTAGATGACCCTGATTTCTATGTTGCGCTCTGGAATAAGCTATACATGTTGCCGCAGTCGGCCGTGATTTGTGGGGGGGATTTCAATGTGGTTCTGGATGGGGAGTTGGACAGAAAGCAAGACAGACCGTGGGTGCGTAAGAAGGCGACTGCTGAGATTCAGGGGGGTATGCATGGTCTGGGACTGGTTGATGTGTGGCGTGTGAGACACCCTGGAAGAAGAGAGGGCACTTGCTATACATCTGCTCATGACACATGGTCGCGTCTGGATTACTGGCTGGTGACTCGGGATGTGAGTGGGTGGGTGTTGGAGGTTGCTCATTTGCCACGCACGCTGTCAGATCATGCACCGGTACGCATGCTACTGCAACTGCCTACGTGCACGCCTGCTCCGTTCACTTGGCGTTTATCGCCGGGAACTTTGACTGATCTGGTGCTCCGTGAGAGGCTCAGGGCAATTATCGTGGAATTTTTTGATAAGAATGTCGGATCAGTAGACGATGCATGTACGGTGTGGGAGGCCTTCAAAGTGACTATTCGGGGGGCGTGTATAGGCCTTCACTCTGGCGTCCTTACGTCCCTGCGTGACTCCATGTCTCGGTTGGAAAGGGAGTTGATGGGATTGGAAAGGCAGTTGGAGGAATGTCCTGGGGATAACCTGCTGGCAGATATAAGATTGAAAGTGACTGAGTACAACGAGCTGGCTGATCAAGAGGTGAAGTTCTTGTCCAAACACGCCAGGGCGCGCTATTATGGTGAGGGGGGCAGACCGGGGAAGGGGCTGGCGGACCGCATAAGACAGCCGTGGGCCAAGCACTGCTCTGTTCAGGAGATTGTGGAAGATGGGGAGGTCGTCACTGACACTCCTGGCATATTGAACTGCTTTACCAGGTACTATGGAGGCATGTATGGGTATACTGAGACAGCGTCGGAGGCAGAAATTGCTGACTACTTTGCCGATGTAGCTTTGGTATGGCTCTCGAGGGGGCAGCAGGAATTTTTGATGCACCACATCACTGAGGAGGAATTTCGGGAAGCGATTGCAGCTCTCCCTAACGGGAAAGCTGCTGGCACAGACGGCCTACCGGCTGAATTTTACAAAGAGTACGTTGATATTCTGCTCCCGCACTTGGCGACGGTGCTGGAGGAATCTGTGGATAAGGGCCGGTTCCCAGCCACCATGAGAGAGGCCCTGCTGGTTGCGTTACCGAAACCCGGGAAACCTCCGGATCGATGTGAGTCGTATCGCCCCCTCTCGCTCATGAACACTGACGTTAAATTATAGCTAAGGTGCTGGCCACCCGGCTGCGGCTGCTGCTTCCGGTAATGGTGTTGCCGGACCAGTCGGGGTTCATCCCGCTTCGGTCTACCACCCACAATCTCCGGGCTCTTTTCGCTGTGTTGCATCTACTTAAACCAGACCTGGCCGCCGTAGCGGTATTACTTGATGCTGCTAAGGCGTTTGACTCGGTGGCATGGCGGTATATGATAGCTATCTTACATCGTATGGGGGTTCCCTTTTTTTTACATCGTTGGTGACTCTTCTTTATACTGATCCGGTGGCGCGGGTGCGGGTCAACGGCCATGTCTCGAACTCGTTCCCGGTGAGGAGGGGTACCCGACAGGGCTGCCCTCTCTCCCCACTGTTGTTTGCTATCGTAATGGAGCCACTGGCCTGTATTTTGAGACAGAGGTATGCTGCTGCGGCCTTGAAGTTCCCCCTTCGCTCACTAGCTGTGTCTATGTATGCTGACGACATGGTCCTTTATGTGCGTGAGCCTGCCATACATCTAGAGGCTATCCTTCGGGAATTTATTCGGTTTGGGCGCCATTCTGGGTTGACTATTAACTGGGATAAGTCTATCTTGCTGCCCCTCACGGACATAACCACGCCGTTCCCCCTGGAATTCCCTCTGGAATGGGCCGAAGACTCGGTACGTTATCTTGGGATCCAGGTCCACCGGGATAGTCAAGAAGTTATTAGAGCCAATTATGGTGTGGCTGTGTCCAAACTGGAGGATCAGGTGGCCCGCTGGATCAGGCTCCCTCTCACCCTGGCGGATCGTGTATCTTTAATCAAAATGGTTGTCCTTCCGAAATTTCTATATCTTTTTGTTAACATTCCAATTCGACTGACTTCTCACTTCTTTGCACAACTGCGCTCTTTGCTGATCTCCTTGACCTGGGCGGGTAAGAAGCCAAGGGTGACGTGGGAGGTGCTGACTAAGCCCTATGCTCTGGGCGGTTACGCTGTGCCGGATATGAAATTGTACTACCTCTGTGCACAGGCGCATTTTGCCGCTTATTGGATATCTGCCCCACCGTATACCCCCCACGTGGCGCTCGAGGCCAGTGCCGTTTTACCATTTCCATTGAGAGCCATGTTGGGTAATACACACTCGGTGTTCGAAAAGGGCGAGGTGGATACGGTCCGGTCCACAGCGACAGCCTGGCATGAACTTGGAAGGAGAGCCGACAGGCTGCCGCTCTATGCTCCTGCTATGCCGTTGTTATATCATTCCGATATTTCGGTATCGGGTGAGATTGGCGGCCTACAGGTTCTCCAGGGAGCTGGCCACCACACTATGGGGACTCTCTTCCCGGGGGCAAAGTTCCTCCCGTTACAAACAATGACGGACAACTCCACAAATGCGGTCATGACTACTTTTCTTTATGTTAGGCTCCGTGCGGCCATACGCTCATTGTATCCTACATTCCCGGAAGAACCTCTGACGCTGAGCGCTTTGCAGTTACTCTACACCGCGACGGACAGGGTCAAGTTGCTCTCCAGATTGTACCGAGCTGCTCAGGAAGATGAAGGGGGAGGGGCGCTCTTAGCCAGGGCCAGATGGGATAGGGACTTACCTGAGCCTCTGACGGATGAGGAATGGACTGAGTCTTGCTCCATGACCGGGGGCTATGTGGCTAACGGCAATTTTCGCTTGCTTCACTTTAAATTCCTTCATCAATGGTACTACACTCCCAAACAGTTGGTCCGGTACGGCCTTCGGGACACTGCGAGATGTGTTCGGTGTGGAGAAGATGATGCTGATTTTGTGCATTTAGCATGGGGATGTCCTAAGGTGTATGAGTTCTGGCTGGCTGTGACGGACGCCCTCACTAAGATGGCGGCCACGGAGGTGCCGATGGATATACGACTATGTTTGCTAGGAATTGCTTCAGGAGTGCCGAGTAAGGAACGGAAATTGATTGTGCTGGCGTTGCAGCTTGCTAAGCGAAGGGCGGCCATAGGGTGGGGTGGTAGGAGGGCGCCTGATGTGCAGTTGTGGTTGAAGGACATGGCCTATTGCAGGGACCAGTTGACATGTTATGCTGAAGCTCTGCCGGAGAAGTCGAGGCCACGGGATATTTGTGCCTCATACACTGCCTACATGCTTGGTCTGGAAGATGACGACAGTTCTGACGATGGGGAGGGGGGATGCTTGTCTGTTGCCGGTGTGCCTGAGGGTTAGTTTGAATGGTTGATTAGAATGCTGAATGTCGCTATGGGATGTCTTTGTTAGCTGTGAATGTAGCTCCTGGAGGATGGTCTAGGTTTTGACTCTTCGCGGCCCTACACAACGACTACTAGCATGTGTCGCCTTGTGATCTGGTGATGGCACCGCATATCTGCTTGCTTACAGGATATTGCGTACCTCTTTTTGCACTTTCTTTATCGTATGCACTAATATTATGCACTTTACTGTGACCTGGGACCGGGTTTGTTGGGTTGGGGGAGGTGGGGTTCGTTACTGTTCTACATAAACAATGCAAAATAAGACCTATAGGTGTCGAGCGGGGAACACTTGTGGAGGCTGATCTATGTCCGGACTGTGATCGTTTCTTGCCCTCTACTGACTTGGCCTGTCCCTGCCTGTTATCCTTGATGTATGCTTACTGATACCCACTGTTGAAATGTTAGCAGCTGGCCCTGTATAGGGTTGTAGGCACATTGCTGTGTATGTGAGCATATTTGTAATAAAGGTCTTGCAAAAAAAAAAAAAAAAAAAAAAAGAAAATTGGCAGCCGCAAAAGTGCGCTTCACAGCACCCTCAACCTTTCGATCAACAGGGTCAGCAGGAGAAGAATCTTCAGAGACCACAGCCCCATGCGACGCCACACTGGCCATCAAGGAATCCACCTTGACCGAGGAAGGAAATTGCACAGCAAAATCGAGCAGAGGATAACGTTTATTCAGGAAAACGAGGAAAAGAGCCTTTGCCTACATCTTTCCATTCAGTTTCCAACACCTTCAATACCTAAAAATGAAGGGGCAAAGAATCAGGCTCAGGACGCTGATACTGGGAAAACAAATCATCCACCATAGGCACAATAGAGTCAGGAAAAACTAATTTTTTGCATATGTGACACAGCACCTCCTTATGGTCAGCACCCTGTACTAAACGACCCCTGACATTAACATCCTCATCCGCGTCAGAGTCAACAGCCGGAACGTCATCAACACGCGCAATCTCGTCAGGAGGAACAGCAACCCTGTCCTGCAAGGCAGCAGTCACCGCAGAATTGAACATCTTCTGCAGCAAATCCATAGAAGGAACAGCCATGCCAGAACCAGAAGCTTCCAAGGAGTCATGCGCTGATAAACTCAAAGATCCACTCTCCAAGATATCTAAAGACCAAGTGAAAAAAACAGTAATGCACTGAAACACCTGATCGTAATATAAAGCATCAGGTTGCTAAGCAACCAAAGCCAACTCCCACAGCCCGCCCACAATGCATTATAAAACAGAGGAAGTCAAGCGCGCGTCTCCCAAAGAGACAACCCACTCCCTACAACTGAATGCATCACGAGAGAAACAGGCGAGCCTCCCGCAGCCGATAAAAAACGACGGCAAACGGTAAGCGATTAAATGCAATGGGAGAAAACACCCGACCGCGCAACGTCCAAGAAACAGGACGCGCGGTCGGAAAAGGAGCCACATAAACTAACTCCCCGCTCAGCGGGAAGAGCAGGCGTGGCACACGAAGCGAGAACACCGACGTACTCGCTCATACCAAAAGCACCAGGAAGTCCGCTATAGCAGGACAAGGCGCCCAGCAAAGAAAGGGGGAAAAACAAACTTAATTAAGAACAACACATAAGAACAAAAGTTACTTACTTGTAAACTGTGGTTCTCCAGTATTGGTGTCTTTCATGGATTCACATGCTTGAATATTCCCCGTCGTCGAAGTGGGAGTCCCACGGTACATAAATAGCAGTAATATATATGCATGTATACATGAGAAATATCATAAATAAAAAATACATACATATAGTGCAATAGAAATGTAAACCTGAAAAAGTACCATAGAACAGAATAGGCCCATTGAAAAGCCCAAGGGAGAATTCACTTTAGTAACATATTAGAGTCATTATGTGTTGGTCCACATTCCAGCCAATCAGGCTGTAGCCTCCTCTAGAACCTTCTCCTCAGAAGCCCCAGTCCTCAGATTTTCGTAGCACAAGTAAGTACAAATGCTTGAGGAGAAGAGAGCCTCTGAGGGGAGGATGGGAGGGTCGCGTGTGAATCTATGAAAGACACCAATACTGGAGAACCACAGTTTACAGGTAAGTAACTTTTGTTCTTCTCCAGTATTAGGGGTGTCTTTCATAGATTCACATGCTTGAATAAGAATAGAAAGCAGTAAATCATACATTAGTCATAAAGGAATATAACAATTAAGTCTTGGTAAATCATATCACTTAATAAGGAATTTTAAAACCAAAAACATGACAAAACCTTTATGACTGGAGGCGGGTAGCAACAGAGGCTCACCTTTATCGGAAAAGATTCCGCAGCACCGCTTGACCTACTGCCGCATCCGCGGCATCTGTTGATTGCAGGCAGTAGTGCTTCGTAAAAGTATGGCTGCTAGACCAAGTAGCAGCTCTGCAGATGTGTCTCAGAGGTACCCCCGCAAAGAGGGCAGCAGAAGTCAACACAGCTCTCGTGGAATGAGCTCGAGCCGGAGCAGGAAGGGGCTTGCCAGCCCGTTGATGACAGTAGGATATGGCAGACGATATCCATCTGGTGATAGTCTGTTTGGTTACAGGTTGTCCTTTGCACACTGGGCCATATGCTACAAACAATTGATCAGTCTTTCTAAATGCAGCTGTGCGTTGAATGTAAAATTTGAGGCAGCGCTTCACATCCAGAGTGTGCAAAGAGCGTTCCGCTGCAGATTGAGGTGCAGGGAAGAAAGTCTTAAGGACAATTGGTTCATTGAGATGGAAGTCACTGGGAACCTTAGGAATAAAACTGGGATTTGTCCTCAAAGTAACAGCCTCGTTGGAAAACTGTAGAAACGGTGGCTGTATAGTAAAGGCTTGGATGTCGCTGACGCGCCTGGATGAGGTCAGAGCAAGCAACAGAGCCACTTTCCAAGTGAGGAATTTTAGATTGGAAGAATGGATGGGCTCGAATGGAGGCAAGAGTAGTTGAGACAAAACTAAGTTCAGTCGCCAAGAAGGTGGGGGCCGACGGATTGGAGGGAACATCCGAAAAAGGCCCTTGAAGAATTGTCTGATTATCCTGGAAGAGTACAAAGATGTTACGCCATCATGGCGAAAACGAGAGATTGCAGCTAGAAAAACCTTTAGAGTGGAGTGTGATAGACCTGATCTTGCTAGTGACAAAAAGAACGGCAAGATTTGTTCTGGCTGAGCACACATGGGATCCAGTGTTTTAGTGGAGCACCAAGCACAGAAACGCTTCCACTTCAACTGGTAAGTTTTGATGGTGGATGGGGCGCGAGCACTTGCTAGCACTGCCCTACAATCTTTGTCGATATTCATGTGTGCAAATTCATTGTACTCAGGTTCCAAGCATGAAGTTGGAGATATGCTGGATCCGGATGGCATATTTGACCTTGTTGCATCGTGAGAAGATGCGGCAGAGGATGCAATTGTATCGGATGTGTCAGAGAGAACAGAAGAAGATCTGAGAACCAAGGACGTCTCGGCCATTTGGGTGCGATCAGGATTATTCGACACGGTTGGAATCTCATTCTGTGTAACAGACGAGGAATGAGCGGCAGTGGAGGGAATGCATAGATGAAGTCGTTCGACCAGTCTATTGAAAAGGCATTCCCGCTCGAGTCCTTGTGTGGATGCCGGCTCGCAAACCGTTGACACTTCCTGTTGAGAACAGTTGCAAAGAGATCCTACTGTGGTCGGCCCCACTGTCGGAAGATGAAATCCAACGTTGGTTGGTTGAGTTCCCATTCGTGGTTGTCCAAGAGGGCTCTGCTGAGCGAGTCCGCCAGCACATTGGCCACGCCTGGTACATGGACAGCTTGGAGATGTATTTGCTGTTGGATAGCCCAATCCCATATTTCCTGTGCCAGTTGTGACAGCACGAGAGATCTTGTGCCGCCCTGTTTGTTGATGTAGTGCATGCTGGTGGTATTGTCCGTCCTCACCAGCAATGTTTGTCCCTGCACTACTCTCTGAAAGGACTTCAAGGCCAAGAAAATCGCCAGTAGTTCTAAGCGATTTATGTGCCAAGTGCGCTGAGACGCCGTCCATTTTCCCTTCACGGACATCCCGTCGAGAAGTGCCCCCCAACCTTCTAGGGAAGCGTCTGTCGTTAGTGTAAGTGTCGGTGGTTCATCCTTGAATGAACGACCTGTCGCTATGTTTGGAGGATGAGCCCACCACTCCAAAGCTTTTTGAATGCGGGGCGTTAGATGGATCTTGTCTTCGAACGACCCCGATACCTGCTTCCACTGGCTGTCTAGTTCTTCTTGTAGGACTCTCATGTGCAATCTGCAGTTGGGAATCAGTTGAATGCACGAAGAAGCCATGCCGAGGAATGATTTGTACATCCGGACAGAAACGTACTGCCTTGACTGCAGGAACTGTACTTTCTGTAACATTCGGCCCTGTCTCTCCTGTGAAACGAACACTTGCCCTCGCCGAGAATCGAGCGAGGCTCCCAGAAAATCTCGCTGTTGAGATGGTTGAAAGTGTGACTTTAGGCAATTGATGGAGAAGCCCAACGTTTCGAACAGGGATATGCAAGCTTGTGTGTGCTGTTCCGTTAATTGAAAAGTCCTGGCCTTTATCAGGCAGTCGTCCAGATACGGATAGAACTGGATGCCCTGTAAACGCAGGTAGGCAGCCACCGGGGCTAGAATCTTGGTAAATACCCTCTGTGCTGATCGAAGGCTGAATGGTAGGATCTTGAATTGATAATGAAATTGGCCGACTGTAAAACGGAGGTATTTCCTGTGCCTGGGATGAGTAGGCACATGGAAATATGCATCTTGAAGGTCTATTGTTGAAAAGTACTCTCCTGGAATGAGGAAATTCAAGATTTGAAGTAGGGTAAGCATCTGAAAAGTCTTTGATGCGATGAACTTGTTTAGAGCTCTCAAATCTAAGATGGGGCGCCACTCTCCTGATTTTTTCTTCACTAGAAAGAAACGGGAGTAAAACCCCCTGCCGCGTTGACCTTGCGGTACCAATTCTATGGCTCCTTTCCTGATCATAAGCTGCACCTGGGCCAACAGTTCCTTGAAATGGGGAGAAGGTGGACCCGAAGGTGGGCGAGCGGGGGGAAATTTTGTAAATTCCAGGGTATGTCCTTTTAAAACAACGTCCAAGACCCATTGGTCGTTGGTAATGTGCGACCAATTGCAGAAGAACTTCGAGATTCGACCTCCAAGATGCACAGTCGTCTCACTGTTTTTTGTTGGTGTTCGCACCACCTCTGTAATTGGACTTACGCTGGTAAGGTCTGGAGGTGGATGAACGATTTTGGGACTGATAGGATCCTCTTTGTCTGTTATCATTGTAATTGTATCCTCGATATTGGCCTGTTCCACGTAATGTAGAGGTTCCTCCTCCTCTACCGCGTGCTCCACGAAATGGCCTTTTCCGATATTGAAGAGTTGTCAAGGATTTTGCTGTATCTGTGTCCTTCTTTATAAGTTCCAAAGCATCATCAACATGCTTACCGAATAAAGATTCACCGTCGTAAGGTAAATCTAACACTCTGGACTGGACTTCTGGACGGAAGGTGGTTGATTTCAGCCAGCCTTGACGGCGCAAGACTGTAGCACCCGCTAGTTGTCGGAAACCAGTGGAGGATATATCGACGGCACAGTCGATTATTTCTGCTGAAAATTTTTCTCCTTCGAGAATGATGGCCTGCGCTTCATCCCGGATGGAGTTGAGCATTTGAGGGATCAGACCAGCGATCTCAGACCACATTTGACGGTCGTAGCGACCTAGGATGGCTAAGGCGTTGGATGCGCTCACCGTTGTCGCTGCCATAGTGGTACATTTCTTTCCAATTGAGTCTAATTTACGGCCATCCTGATCAGGCGGAGATGTCAGGGGTATGGCTGGATTCCGAGATCTTTTTTGTGCCGCCTGAGTGATAACAGAATCTGCCTTAGGTTGTGAAACCAAACAGGCCGGAGAATTAGGTGGCGCTTTATATTTTTTGTCCAATCTAGGTAGAACGGCCGGTATGGAATTAGGACGTTCCATCAACTTTAGACCTTCTTCCCATATGTGGTCTATGATAGGGATGGTATGAGTTTGCCGTTGAGGTAAGTCCTTAAAATCATACAAAAAGCATTCCGTTTGTTGCGCCTTGATTGTTAAGTGGAACCTTTTCGCTGCACGAACCATAAGGTTATGGAAACTGGTGGCGAAGTTCTTGGTGATGCCGGTGGAGTAGAGGGTGTCTGTGCCCTATAATTGTCCCATTCCTGCATTTCATCATCAGTGTCATTATCCCCAGTGTTATAAGGAGTTTGATTCTCATTATCAGTATCAGGAGAAGCACCCAAAGGAGACGTAGGCGCGACAGGCGCCGGAGCTTGAGGCCTAGGTGCTGGAGACTGTGGTCGAGGTGCTGGAGACGGAGGTCGAGGAGCTGGAGACGGAGGTCGAGGAGCTGGAGACTGAGACCGGTGTACTTGAGGTGCCGGGGAAGGAGGCAACGACAGTGGAAACCTACGATTGTAGTCATCCAGCATATGTTGCAGGTTTTGCACCAATGACAGAGGAATTTGCGTAACCTATTCGTAAGTTGGTGGTTGTGATCTATCGATTGGAAAAAGTACATTCCCATCTTCGACGTTATTATCCACATCCTCATCCTCGTCACTGTAGTCTTGACATTTAATGTGTAATTCAGAAGGACTGGATGCTGGTTCATAAGTTTGATCCATTTCAGAATCATTTCCGGACTCCTCTTCTCCAGACTGAAACAATTTTTCCGGAGGCTGAGATCCACTCCTTACTGGACTTAACTGTATGAGTGGTACAGTCTTGAGAGATGAGGCAGTAACCACTTTGAAGGTGGTAGTAGTCTGTAGGGGTTGGTGCGTCGTCAACGAGCCCGTCGACGAAATTTCCAAAGTCTTAGCACCCCCTGGTTGTTTTTGCGTCGTCGCCGCAGAAGCCGGCGTAGGAATTGACAGCTTACTCTTGGTCGACGTAGATTTTTTGGTCGTCGACGAGGTTGCATTCTTCGCCGTCGACGATGAGGCTTTCGACGACGAGATAGTAGCCGTCGACGGAACAGTCGTCGACGGGGTGGTCACCGTCGACGGAGATGTAATCGTCGACGGGACAGTCATCGACGAGGAAGATCCGGTCTTCGGAACAGGCGTCGACGACGATGGCTTGTTCTTCGTCGACGGAGGAACCGTCGACGGGAGGCGCGTCGACGATGATTTCTTCGTCGACGGTTTGATCGACGAGATCATAATAATAGACGAGATGGGTCTCACCTCTTGGCTGCTCGTCGACGAGATGGTCGTCGTCGTTGCAGAGCTGGTCGACATGGAAGAAGTAGTCATCGACGTTGAAACTGCCAAAACGGACTTTGTAGGCGCTGAAGACGTCGACGGACGCGTCGACGAGCCCGTCGACGAGCCAATGCCCGTTTTTGA
Organism: Lissotriton vulgaris; assembly: GCF_964263255.1. Taxonomy (NCBI): domain Eukaryota; kingdom Metazoa; phylum Chordata; class Amphibia; order Caudata; family Salamandridae; genus Lissotriton; species Lissotriton vulgaris. Next base: position 1,247,399,359 of record NC_141689.1, on the reverse strand, counting down.
AGAGGAGGGCATAGTTTTGGGTCTAGACGCCAGAGAGCCAGGTCCCGTAGGCGCGCCCTGAAGCAAGTCTTGTGGGGAGACATCCTTGAAAGAACCCAACATTTTACTCTTTTTAAGAAAAGGAGAGGGAACTTCAGTCTCAGACCCACGCTTCTGAGAGGATTTTGAAAATCCAGATGACACTCTCAGCATCGGAAACCACATTCTCAGATGTTTTCAACTTCTGTAGCCACAGAAGGAGACGGGCCTCTCTATCCCTCAATGTTTTAGGGGGAAAAGTGCGACAGAACTTGCAGGTAGAGGCAATGTGGTCCGGGTAAAGACAGTAAATACACTTACTGTGTGGGTCCTCATGAAAAAGGCGCAATTTACCACAGGATGGACAAGCCTTGAACAAAGTTTTCTTAGTAGAAGACATTTCTGAAGAAAAACAGCTAGAAACTGGAAAAAACTGAGCAGAGCTCAGGGAGACTCCCTTCACACGACGTGCGGTAGAAAATCTGAGGACTGGGGCTTCTGAGGAGAAGGTTCTAGAGGAGGCTACAGCCTGATTGGCTGGAATGTGGACCAACACATAATGACTCTAATATGTTACTAAAGTGAATTCTCCCTTGGGCTTTTCAATGGGCCTATTCTGTTCTATTTCTATTGCACTATATGTATGTATTTTTTATTTATGATATTTCTCATGTATACATGCATATATATTACTGCTATTTATGTACCGTGGGACTCCCACTTCCACGACGGGGAATATTCAAGCATGTGAATCTATGAAAGACACCCCTAATACTGGAGAATTACAGATACCAACAAGACTAACTTACCCCCTTCAAATACCAACAGACATAAGGGGCTGCTGAAACAAGACCCCAGCCCCACTCACCTGACCAGCAGGGAGACAGCACTCGGAGTAGTGCAGAAAAACAGGTTGATTGAGTGCTTTCTGTATCCCTTTATGGGATTGGCTGGAGCCATTGGGGGCCATCTTGGAGGAGGGAGAGGGAGACTAGAACTAATATTTTATGCTTGGAGTTCTGTGTGGAGCCGGAGGCTCATGGGTAATTACTGTGGCGAGGAAGACGGACGAGGAGGTAATGACTAGCACGCACACTTTCACAACGCATACCTTCACTTCGGAATTCGTTTCCAGAGTTTCACTCACAGAGAAACACTGCCACCTACTGATGAATAAAATATATACACCTGTTTACCAAATCTAGTAAATAAATAAACACAAAATACTTATCAAATACTCCACTTCTATCTAATAAATTCTGTAGTCCTCAGATAATTCTTAGTTCATTCCAAAACACCCAATATGTATAACATGCACGGACATTTCCGCATTGCACATGCACGTTTTAGTAATGTTATTGTCAAAGTGATTTTGCTGTATAAAATTATACATTTTCAGCAGACGATCTAAATTTTTTTTTATAAACTAATAAAATATGGCCTACATCCATAAACGACAGAAATAGTAATTCGGACTCCCTGTCGGATTGCAAGGGGAAAGAAGACATGGCATATCATCAGTGATACTCAAAGTACGGCCCGCGGGCCGCATGCAGCACTGGGCTTCTGTTAACTCAACACAGCACTAACATACTGTTGTGGATTAACAACAAGAGATGGGTGTAACTTGAAGAACTCCAAGGTTTAATTCTCTCATAAAGTGCACACGACATCCCAGCAGCTCATCCCTGGCAGACTCACAATCTGCCTCAGAACACTTCACCAGCACTGTTGTGGAGGCATTCCAAACATGAGATTCCATTGCTAATGGAACTAAAGTAAACCCACAACACATAAAAAGGGTAACGTGTATTTGAAGATTAATTAAAATTAAAGAAAGGAAGTAAATAGGGCGTCCTGCACCACTTAACTTTAGAAACACTTTCAGTTTTTAAAGACATCTTGCAGCGTACGTGCAAACGTATGATAAAGTCTCTTCAAGATTCTAAAAGTGTATTTCGTTAACATGCAAAACTGGTGAACCTTAGTACATTAGATTATATCACAGCATTGCAGAGTATTATTTAAAAGGGCCAATTGTGAATTAAGAGGTAAATCAGTTGTAATGTGCAGTCTGTGTCTGGCATTATGTTCCTATTATACATGAACAACATCATAGTTTATTAAATCAAAAACTAGAGAAAATGTTGTACAGCACACATTCTTAAGTCATGTGTTTCAAGGTTCACTTATAGGTAATTATGAAGAAAGAGGAGGGAATGTGAAATAAAACAATTGCCTAGGATCACACTTTTTGGTTGAGTGGAGAAGCTGAGATTAAGCCCAGGTTTTCCCGTTTCACGTTGTGCAGTTCAGCAACCAGATGTATAAGGTTAGCTCCCCCCCCCCTCCACCCCCCCAAACAATCCCCAACCGACACCATGCTGGCATCAGTGCCCATACATTTTAGCCCCTCGGAAAATGTTTGCGATTATCCATGTCATAGATGGACTGGTAAAAATAACTTTGCCTAATGTCGCAGGCCTGTGGAACTGAATGTGCTCCTAAATTCAGATTCCAGGAGGTGATGTGCACCGTGCGCAGGCTTGATTTGCGTGGTATACATCTGCATTGTAATGACTTGTGTAGAAAAGGTAAGTACGCTGAAAAAAATGCATGGTAATTGTAGGTTATAGTAAAAACATTGTGGTAAAGGCTGTTTCCCACTCGCAGGTCTCCTTCTGGCTATATCAATCAAATCATGCGGAAGTGTCTTATGCTGTTGATGCTCACCATAACAAGAATAAATATAATCTTTACATGGTTTCAGCCCCATCACTAATATGGCTGCAACACTACTCCCCTTGATGAATTTCTGATGTATCATGCAAACATTTAAATCTGCGCATCTTTGTATAGCCTTCATTTATTTGGAGAGAAAGAAACAGTGACTGAGTGCAAGTTTAACTTAGGTGTGTGTGTGTGTTTATTAGAAAATGTATTTAAGGCTAACAAAATGGGAATTGGCTGTATAGTACTAATTTACGATATTGTGTAATTTCTCTCACAGCAGTGTTTAGCCATTTTAAAGATGTATTGTAGGGCCAAAAACTTAAGAAAGATTCCTCAACCATTTGCACACTACCTCAAGTGACAGAATATACCACATTAAAAAAGCTACCCATCCCCAGCACGATCACTGCTCCACACTGTTGGGTACAATGGAGATTACTGAGACGTAATTACATCTTCAAGTGAAAATGCATGTATTACATGTTTTGGTGCTTTTATTGCACGAAATGCAGTGGTTTTAAACCCATATATTTTAAAGGAACCTTAATATATATATATATATATATATATATATATATATATATATATATATATATATATATATATATATATATATATATATATAACATATTTCATGGTTATGTGTGAAATACAGGTTTTGTTGCCACTGTGCATAGGTTTTACATTATCCGGGCTGCTAGGATTATGCAGCTTGGAGGACAAAGGTGATCGAAATTATACGACAAAAAATGAAAATGATGTGGCACTTTGGCGGTATTATTTTCATCCGTTTGAGCTGAAAACAACAATTTTGTGGAATCTGCATATTTTGAAAATTATGTGGCAACATCCGATGCTTGCGGTCTGGTGGACAGTCTCTGAGCTCCAGCAGTGATCAGTGTCTAAGGGGAAGGCATTGGCGAAGATAAAAGATCTGGATTTAATGTGCTACTGCAAAAAAGAACAGGCATAGATATATGCCTTTTCCATGCAGTAGTGCATTAAACCCGGACCAATTGGCCTTCCAAACGAGTATTCTAATACGGTCTGCCCCCAGTGTGCAAAATAGTAGCCACACCAACACTGGTTAATACTAGGCTCCCCTCTGAATGTTTGGGTCAGGTTCAGCCCCTGGTAACTGGTTTACTGCTGTATTCTTCCCTGGTGACAGCACTATGACGGTCACCCAGGCCCTCGTCACCAGCCGACTGGACTACGGAAACACCCTCTACGCCGGAACCACAGCCAAGCTACAGAAAAGACTCCAACGCATCCAGAACGCCTCCGCCCGACTCATCCTGGACATCCCCGACGCAGCCACATCTCCGGCCACCTGAGGGACCTGCACTGCAGGCTCCTCACCCTCGCACACAAGTCTCTCCACGACCTGGGCCCCAAGTACCTCAATGACCGCCTGACCTTCTACACGCCCACCCGCCAGCTACGGTCTACTAGCCTCGCCCTCGCCGCCGTACCACGCATGCGAAGAGCCACCGCCGGAGGCAGATCCTTCTCCTACCTGGCGGCCAAGACATGGAACTCCCTGCCCATCCACCTTCGGCTGACCCAGGACCACCTCGCCTTCAGGAGACAACTCAAGACCTGGCTGTTCAAGCAGTAGCGGACCCCTTCCCCCAAGCGCCTTGAGACCCTTCTGGGTGAGTAGTGCGCTATACAAGTGTTATGATTGATTGATTGATTGATTATGTTTCCTCAGAAATGCACAGAAAAGCTTGTGTGCAAATGCCACCCATCATTCCACATTTGATCAAAGCAAATACATTGCTACCTTAAGCATTTTCTGACTCTGGGAGCGGAACACTCCTGAGCAGAGTACAAACGTTCGTGAAGACAGAGATAGCACATCTGTTATGGAGGTTTCCATTGACATAGACAAAGCAGTAGACGACATAGACCTCTTTTCCATTATTCTTAACAGGAGAATTGATGTAGATATTGAGTTCCTCAGAGGATGGATCCAGAGAATGTTTTGTTTCAGTGGAGGAAGTCGATTCCCAAACAGATTGGTCCCAAACTCATTGATTTGGCAATGAAGTAGTAGCATCCTGCTGCATTCATGTGTCAGAAATAGCTTCCTTGTTACTCTGAATCCAACAGAAGTAATGCACTCTTCTGTTTTTCATTGGTACCACTAATGACCACACACTATGAGAATATGAGGGACAGTAGTAGAAACTGGAAAATGGGAATGGAATAAGAGATAACGCCGAGATACAAGACTGACTCGTCATTTCTGCTGGGGCCTTTAAAGTCCTGCATCTGTCCGTAACAGAGAAAAGGATATACCTTAAATGTATCTCTGGGACACTAGCTATGCGTTGGGAAAAGAAATTGTTATTCCTAAAACTGGCGCATCACAACAGATGAGTACCTTTAATAAGCTCCTCTGCATCTTTCTCCTACCTACCTCAAGCTTCATAACTAAGTGCTCTGTGATGAAGGTAAGCTTGATTTATACTTTGCTCTTTTGTCACTTGAAAAGTAATTAACAGGAATAGTCTGTGGTTGCTATCATTAGAATCACATGTATCAATTGCTGAGAGCTCTTAGTACTATATGTTTTTTAAATCATTTCTATTGGCATTTTGTTTAATGTACAGTACAAACGATGTTACATTGGCCATATATTTTATTGATGATACAACTTGCCATGGATTAAAATAACGTCTTAGAATATGCCCCTCTGATCCAAATGGAGAGTGACAGTATAGACACTGATGAGCGTGTGAGGCTGGGTCTGAGTCCATACAAGGTAGTTTATGTGCTGTACTGAAAGTCGGGCGCTCGCTCTCATTGTCAGCCCTGCGCTGCAGTGGATGCTAAGTGCCAGCTAATAATTTGACCTGGAAAAAAAGAAAGACACTGGGGGGAACTTAACAGGGAAACACTGTGTCTCATGTCACGCCACATGATAGGGGCCATCCAGCTGCTACATTCTGGGTAGGTCTCGATTCTTACATGCTCAGGGTTTGGGGGGTGGCACGCAAAGGATAATGTACCTAGTGTCCGGCCTTTGCCTCTATTCTTAACCCACCCACTGCCGTGTCCACTGAGGGCCTGCCTTGTGTTGCCGCGGGGCGCGCCTGCGCTACGGGGGAGCAGATGGTCTGGAACCCTGGCTCAATGGACGTCCTGTGTGAAGGAGTGAAGTAGGAGTGCCCATGGCATAGCTATGAGATGCTTGAGGATTCCCTTGACTTCTTCTGTGCGAAGTACCACTTCCTCTGCCGCGCTCCATTTTTTGACTGCCCCAACCCATGCTGCTAAGGGAGATCCCCTTGGTGCCTTCCAATGCATCGCTATGCACCTCTTGGCTAGAAGGAGCGCCAGGGATGCAAATCGCGTCTCGACTTTCAGGTTTTTGCAGCACTTGTTGGTGCCCAGTGCGCAGGCCTCCCATGTGTTGATGTCTGGGATCCCTGTGACTGCTAAGAGGGCGGTGTGGATTGTAGCCCAATAGGTGTGGAGCGTTGGGCAGTCCCAAAACATGTGTTTAAAGGAAGCGCTGGGTTCTGGGCATCTGGGGCATGTGAGGGACCCATCCGGGTAATACTGCTGAAGCTTCTAGGGGGTGAGGTATGTGCGGTGTAGTATGTGCAATTGTATGTTTTTGAAGCGGTAGTTGCAGGACACTTTTTTAGGGAACTCTAGGGCGCGAGCCCATTCCTAGACATGGAGTGGTCTTTGAAATTCAGCTTCCCATTTTTCCCGAAGGGGACCAGGGTAGGTGGGTTTAGGGCCTGTGTCGCTTTATATATCCAGGTGACCAGGTGTCGCCCCGGGCCCATCTGCAGTAGCGTGTGAATTACCGGGTGTGTAGGGGGTTCAGTATCTATCATGTGCAACATTCTACGACCATCTTTGAGCAGTTGCCGATGCAAGAGGAATTGCCCACTGGGGAGATCTAGGTAGGCCGCCGATGCCGCAAATGTCTGCAGTTGTCCACTTTGATATAGTGAGCCTAGTTCAGTAAGTGCGTGCTCTGTCCAGGTTTGGAGCATCCCTTCGGTGTAGTGTGCTCGACCTCTGGGGAATCCCACCAACGGCAGGATGGGGGAGTACATGGGCGCCTCACGGTTCATCCTATGTACGCGTTCCAAGCAATCGCGCGCCACTGTCACCTGGAGAGGCCCGCTCAGAAGAGGTGTTGCCCCCGGCAACAGCATGCGGTTGATGGTTAGGGTCAGGATCTGCCCGGTAACAGGGGTCAGGATCTGCCCAGTGACAGGGGTCAGTTCCCCTAGTGCCTGGCCCGCTGTCCGGGACATCCACTGGAGTTGGGCGGCAAGGAAGTATGCTTCAAAGGATGGGGGCCCCAGCCCTCCCCGGTCCAGGGGGAGCTGCAGTTTGGCGAGGGAAATCCGCTGACGTCCTGACCCCCAGATAAGGGTCCCGAGGAGGGTGTCCAGCTCCCGGAAAAAGGAGCGCGGAGGGACCACTGGGAGATTTGCAAAGTAGTATAGTAAACGTGGGACGAGTATCATCTTGGCAACTGCGATTTTGCCAGTGACCTCCAGGGGGAGGTCCTTCCAGAAATGTATGGAGGATCAAATGCCAGCCACTGCCTTGCGATAGTTCCCGTCATAGATATCTTGTGGCGTGTGGTATAAGCGGACACCAAGATATCGTACCGCCTAGGGGCTCCAGGAGAGACTGATGGCGTCCTGTTTTAACGGACATGGGAGGAGATCTTTTACAAGGGGGTATATCGTAGATTTAGACCAATTTACTTTGAGACCTGTTACCTCCTCGAAGTCCTGTAATATGCGTAATATGGGGGTGAGGTCCGAAGCAATGTCCCGGACATAGACAAGCCCGTCATCCGCATAGAGTGAGGCCGCGTGGATCGAATCCGCGATTGGGATGCCCCAGCTCTCACCCTCCCCACGCAAGCGGGCAGCCAGAGGCTCCATCACCATGGAGAAGAGCAAGGGGGAGAGCGGACAACCCTGGTGGGTACCCCTGCGCACCAGAAACAACGGAGATATGAGGGGTCCCAGTCTCGCTCTGGAGGTGGGTGTGAAGTAGATGCGCTTGATGGATGCCAGCAATAGAGGCCCCACTCCCATGAGGCAACAGACACAGCCATAGGAGGGTATCAAAAGCTTTCTCCAGGTTCAGAACCAGACACGTCGCACGGGGAAAGCGGCCCGGATCTGGTCCTGAATGTGGAACAGGCGCTGTATGTTGTAGGAGGTGTTCCTGCCTGGCATGAACCCATTCTGATCTGGGTGGTTCAGTTTTGGGAGGACCGTGGCGTACCTATCCGCTAAGATTTTCCTGTAGATTGTAGTCAGCGGGTAAAAGGGCTATGGGCCGATAGGAACCCAGTAATTGTGGATCCCTATCCGGCTTTAGAAGGGAAACTATTACTGATTCGCACATGGACTGTGGTAGGGCGCCGTCATTTAGGGCCGCCTGGAACTGCTTCACCAATTGTGTTGCAAAGGTGCAGAAAAACTCCAACGGGAGGCCATCCATCCCAGGAGCCTTGCAAGTGTCCAGTGCCTGTATCGCCTGTCTGATCTCCGCCGCATCTGTGGGTTCATCTAGGTCCTGTCGGACGCTACGTTCTATGCGGGGCAGGGGGTACCAGCGCAGGAACAGAGTAAAGCGTTCCGTGTCCGTCGGGACGGGGCTCGCATATAGTTGCGCATAGTGTCTCTGGAAGGCATCCAGATTGGAGACCTGCGAGTGAAGGAGAACATTCGGGCCCTTGGGGATGGTCTTGATCGACGGAAGAGTTGTGTCTTGTTTCACCAGCCACGCCAACAAAGCGCCCGCTCTGTCCCCCGCCCTGTGTACCCGAGTCGCGTACACTCTAAAATGATATTTGCGGAGGTCAACTAGAGCTTCCGCATACGCATTTTTGACGTCCGCAATTTTGGCTGGTGTGGCTTTTTGTTGGTCAGCTGCGCACGTGAGTGTGGCCAGTCTTAATTCCGTATCCTGTATGCGGCGCTCGAGGACTTGGCGTACCTCAGCGATGTGTTGTATGCATGTACCCCATATGACGACTTTAAACGTGTACCAATCCGCTGAGCGGGTAGTGGCTGTGTCATTGTTTTCCCTAAAGTAGTTTTGTATGTGTTCAGTTTTCATATGCTTAAAGATCGGGTCATCCAGGCAGTCTTTGGGCAGCGGCCAGGTGGGGACCGGGGTCTAAGTGGGTGTCATTTGAGTGTGATCGTGTGGGCGTTGTGGTCCGAGAAGACCCTATCCAGATAATCAGAGCTCAGAATGGTGGGTAGAATGGAAGGGGAGCACAGGAAGCTGTCCAACCGGAGTTTGGGTTCGTGTGGTATTGAGTGGAATGAGTAGAACCGAGTGGTCGGGTGTTGTGAGCGCCCGGCGTCCTTCAACGAGCAGTGTGCTGCCCATGCTGCGAACCGCTTGGCTTAAATAACAATGGGGGATGCTAGGGGAGGGGGGTAAGATCTGTCAAGGGCCGAGTCTTGCACGCAGTTGTAGTCCCCTCCGAGTATCCATGGGGTTTGGATGTAAGAGCTTAACGGTTGGGAGAGCGCCTCCCAGAATTTACTCTGGTCTACGTTAGGCGCATAGACGCTCCCTAATAGTACCAGTTGGTCATCCAAACGGCCTTTTAACAGGGCGTAGCACCCATCTGGGTCAATGGTTCTGGCCTGCTCTTGAAAGTGGAAACCTGGATGCACCCATATAAGGGTCCCCGGGCGTAGGCCGAGTATGTGGTGGCTCAAAAGGTCCCTCGCAGCGCTTGTGTAACTTGGCTAATTCCCCTGTGTTTTGGTGGGTTTCTTGCAACAGCGATATCTGCGCTTTCTGACGCTTGATGTAGGAGTACATTGAGTATCGCTTGCGCGTTGTGTGCATGCCTCGCACATTGAGTGTGAGGATGGTTGTAGGAAGGTGGATACCTGACTATGGTTACCCCAGATTTTTTGCCTAGTGTTTAGCTGGTTTTCGACTTAGTTAGCCTGGGATCCTGCTAATCAGGCTCCCAGGCTATCTGCTCTCTCTGTAAAATGGACTCCATGTACTTTAGGTACATCTCCAATTGGATATTGGTTCACCTTATGAGCCACTGTACAGTGTACTATAGGTACCCAGGGCATAGGTGCATCCAAGGCCTACCAGGAGCTGCAGCATATCTTTTGCCACCCCTGGCTGGCCATCCAAACTGACACAACTGGCTGATCACTCAGCTGGGGCAAGGTCGTGTAATCACCCCTTGCTTAGATATAATATTCCTATGTCTAACCTTATATCTAGACACATATACACCTATAAGTCACTCATATGGCAGGCCTTAACAATCCTGGAGGCAGAGTGCTTGGTTTTATGTGAGATGGTGCTCTAGCGTGAGCTGAGCCTGTCTGCAGCTTTCAGAACCATGTCCTTATAGCTGTTCTAGGATATAGCCATACCATATACTCTTAAGTGCATTATGAACCTCACAGTTAAATGCTAACTCTGGTTTGGCTTTATCAAAACATGTTGTGTAAGGTGTCATACACTTTGGAATACTACCTCCTCGCCAGTTCTGGCGACGGGGGTAGCATTCCACCCTTCTAGAGGGAGAAGACATGTTGTTCCTACTAATCCCGGTTAAAGTTAACCAGAGCCTCAGCATCACAAAATGGATGCTGCTGCCACAGACACAAGTCTGACCTCCTGCTGCTGGGAGTCCTTCCAGCGAGGGAGGCTTGGACAATAGGTTTCCTGTCTTGGGAGGTGCTAGCACCACCCCAGACAGGCTCTTGTGTATTAGGGCAGGGAGGGCTGAAAGAAATGAGACACTGCCTGGGGCACACAAGGTGTCCCATGCATAGTCCAGTTCAAACCGGTGCTGGGGCACTCCAGCACCAGCTCTGGCGCGAAACTAGACAAAGGGAAAGGGGTGTAACCACCCCCTTCCCTGGTCCCACCCCTAGGAGGGACCTAGCAGGTAATCCAGCCTCTAGATTTGGTATATAGGTAGGAGCTGAGTCCCAAGACTTTAGATTATCCTAACTGAAACTCTGAGACAAAACTCTGGACCTTCGACGATCTACTTTGCAAGAAGACGACTGAAGAATCTCCCTTGTGGTCAAGGAGTGACCACCCTGCACAAGCAGGCACTATCCGGCGATCAACGGCTTGCTTTGTCGACGCTCCCGCCGGAGCCCGAGCACAGAGCCTGACAAGAACCGGACTTCCAGATTTCCTTCAGCCCGATCCACAGCCTCAGCAAAGCTGAGACCCGTGGAGGCCACGCGAAACGTGGGACCGGCCATCTTGAAAAGTCAGCGACTTGCTTACCGTGCAGCTTCTGAGGCCTCCTCGAAGCTTTGCATTGGAGATTGAGAAGCCCCAGCCCCGAGCATCATCTTCACCGGAGATCAGCCCTGTACACTCCACGAGTTCTGCGTGGGGCCCTTCTGCATGTTCCTGCTCGACGCGCCTGCCCGGTCACTTGCCCGTTGGCTAGTGGCCATCTTGGCGACAAACCTTTGAATTTACACCGCTGATCTGGTTGCTCCAGACTGGCCCCTGCTTCCCTGAAAAGAAGCATCCCATCAGACCTTGCTGGTCTGATTAAGAAGCCAACTTCGATTCCTGCGTGGGTTGCCTTTGCCAAGGCTTGTTGACCCCAATCCGGAAGCCGACACAGCGAGAGCCTTTGTGGGACAGCCTGTGCCTGACTCCTGGTCGCTCCTGGTCCACGTGGCTGCAGAGACAAGCTTCACGACATCACCTGATTGCTTCACAACATCGCCTGGTTCCTTCCTGGTCAGTGGCCAGTGACCCAGACTCTGTCCCCTCTGCTTTCAGGTACTCTTCATCCTCGATCCGCCCTTGGATCCACCCTGACACTTCTCTCCTGGTCGCCCGCAGCATCTTTCTTCACGGCTCCATAGGATTCAGCGACGAAACCCGACAAACTTTGACACCTATGCACCCGCTTCCTGTAGGTGAGGTAACGCGAGTACTTCGGTGCTCCTGTGGGTATTGACTATCCAACTGTCTAGGTTTCAAGTAACTTTCATCGAGTCCAGTCAGAAGTGCCCTAAAAGAACTAGTTTCTAACTCTTACGTTCCCATTCGTTCTCTATGGTAACTTGCGTGTGAGTAAAGACTCTGCACACGCCTCCCGTGGGCCTCCTGCTTCCTATCCCTTGATAGTAGAGCGTAGCCCCAGCGATTCCCTAGGCCTATTCCTTTTTCGAGCAGTGGTACTGATACCACTATTTTAGTATATGGTTTAGCGTGCCCCTAGGGCCCTACTGTATTTTGTGCAACTTATTGTATTTTTATTAAGTATCTTGTTATGTGCTTGTGCCTCTGACCTCATAAAGAGTTCGGAGGGATTGTCTAGAAATAAATACATATATATTTTATATATATCCTGTGTGGTGTCCTTTCAATTGGTATTTAAAGGGGTTACATATGGTAAAACAGCTGGCTTCACATGCCCTCTTGAGTTTAGCCTAAGACTGCTTTGTCCATGCTACCACTAGGATAGCTGGTCTATAATGTTGACTTTACAACCATCACCATAAGGGTTGTTTGGACTGGTGCAAGGTGCTCACTAGAATAGTGAACATCATAAACCAGGCCAACTTCTCACAATGGTGATAGTGCCTTTATGTGCCATTTCGATGTTTGGGGATTGGTAGAGGTGGAGGGGATAGGCGGACCCATCGGCGAGGCTCGAGTCCTTTCATTCCCCCCCAGCGCCTGCGCTGTCCCAGCGTAGCTATAACCTGCGGAGAATATGGGTGTGAGGACACACTGTAATATGGTAGGGCATTGTGAGGAATGATAACTGGGGTGATGGAACAGCCCCAATGCTGGGGACCTATCGCCGACGGACCAAGTTCAAATTGCCACAGGGAAAAAACAGGAACAAAAAACTCCATAATTTGAATCTACTTCTAGCCGTGGACATAATGAAGTCAATTTGTCTGGGCAGAAAAAATGAAGCTGAGAGAAAAAATAATAAACGTATCCGATGTCCAACTTGTGGCCTCGGTCATGGAAGAGATATATGCAAAAAATGTAGCAACAGCCTCAAATAGGAAGTCACTGTTCTCACCCGAAAACATGTCAGCCATCCAATTTAGCAAAGGGAAAGAACATACATGTTCTTCAATTACCCGAGCCTCTAGCACAATCAGAGGGCAACTCGGTGTATCCTCAATGTAGATGCGTGCCAAGAAATCTTGCGCCGCTGCGAAAACATTCCAACGTCCCAGGACTCCATGCATCGCTGCAAAGGCCATAATCCCAGATCAAAGCAAGTCATGAGCAACTAAGGGGCTCATAAACTGATCATAATCCGCATCGGGAGACACCGTATTGCAGAGACACAAATCCAGGGCCCAGTCGAAATCGCAACTCAGGCAATGAAATACAGGCAGGACGCATGTAAAGTAGGAAAATCGAAATGATAATCCATAAGCCGCACTCAATGTAGCAAGAGGCAGCGCTCCATAAAATTCAAGCATTCGGCCGCGGAGCAGCAGCAGTCGTGACAGATCTTCTCGCAATACAGGACGTGCATCCATTTAGAAATAAACAAAACAGCAGAAGTATGCCTACAACCAGATCCAGCATTAAGGGAAATCCACCAAACAGGCTGGAAAAAAAATCGAATGAAAAAATGCCGGGAACACACCAAATATAGTTTGAAAAGAAGACACAAGGCCACTGCTAACAACTTTAAAAAAGTGAGCCAGCCCTGTGGAGAAGCGTGGCTCACTGGTTAGAGGAGGCAGACCTGGAAGCAGAGGTCAGCCCAGGACCAGGGTTCAATTCCCGGCACGGCAGGTCTTGAGTCCTAAAATGTCCACGACAATTCTCGCTCCTGTGCCTACTCGATTCATGGGTTCACACTCTGCGACTCTGGGCAATAGCTTGCTTAATCTCCATAACGGCCCCTCGCGGTGGGATGCCTGGCTTTCACCTTGTGGATACCCTGCCGGGGTTATCTCACAGGGGAATACCAGGACGGGTTCCCTAGGCAAGCGCTTAGATACCGGGTTGGTGATTTGCGCTATATAAATACATGTACATTTACATTTAAGATGTACTTATACGTAGTATCAGAAGAAAAAGGACTGCAGTGATCTAAGTAAACACAACCAAGTGGTTTATTAGAAATGTACAACTGTGTCTGGGGCGGGCGCGCAGCAGTTGGAAGGTTTAATCTGCTGGAAATGTCACATTGAAGGACATAATCACGCGTCTGTTTGTACAGTCCTCGCCACCAGAAACTTTGTTGTAACTGAGATACAGTAGCCGAAACCCCCCTGCAGACGCAACATCTTCATGGGCAGCTGTAATCAGTGTCGACCTGCGGTCCGCGTTGGGAATTAACCTTTCACCAACGTATGGTATTTTCACATAAGGAACTTTATCAGGACTTAAGTGGTATGAATACTTTGAAGGGAACCCCTTAGGATATTTACATCTCAGTTGCGGCTACAGCCGCCAAGATATCATCATCAATCTTACTCTTGGAACGTGTAACTGCTGCAACCAAATATGTCGATACTGCTGATTTTGCGGCCTCATCGGTCAAAGAATTGCCAACAGCGTGAACTCCCACGCGCTGATGACCGAGAGTGTGAATTACATACACGAGTGGCAATTGCTCTTTAAGCTCAGCCACTCGGACCCAGATCATTTTATGTTTTATTGTGCTACCTTTGGAGTCCCGAAAATCATTCTGAATCCAAAAGAACAGGTTCTCATTGTAAGACTGGACACAGTAGTAAGAATCACTCACAATAAGAGTCGTCACACTGGGATCAGCGCACTCCAATGCAAGCATCAGAGCACGGAGCTCTGCCAATTGTGCGGTACAGCCCCCTAAAGTCTGCGTGTGCACGACTTTGGACTTGAATTCATCATTCACCATGGTACCTACCACAATGGCACAAGCTGAGACATATGCGTGCTTAGACCCATGCGCAACTTGCGCTGAACCATCAGTGTATATGATACAATGGAAATCCTCCAAAGGTCGCATAGTCAATGGCGCAGGATGAACAAATTCATACTGCAAAAACTCTTGTGACTGTAAGGAAGGCATCAAAAATAAACGTGACATCCGGAGATGTCAAAGATGCTGCCCATTGTATCCACCGTGGGTGCAAAGCTTTAGAATTTGGTACACTGCCTCAAGTGCAGGATACGAGTTACAACCAACATGCGTTTTCCCTGCGATAGTGCACGTTCCTCAAGAATCGACATTTGCACTGCTGTCAAAACTTTTTCCACAGTGGAAAACCGCATTTCTGCCGAAGTGTACAAGTGTGACTTGTAAGCAATAGGTACTTTGTCTCCTTCGTTAAAAGTAAGGTAAGTGAAACCCACTGCCCCAGGGATGATTCTTATCACCAGGTTGGTGTGGTTATCACGAGTCAGTAAGAATTTAGTTTCTAGAAGATCAGCCTGCAAAGATTGAAAAATGGCTGAATGTTCAGGCAGCCAGCACAATTTGGTGAAAGTAGGCTGTATCAAACCATACAAAGGCTTGATACGCTGGGCATATTCGGGAATGTAAGTACGCCCGAAATTCAAAAATCCCAGCAAGGACTGTCATTTTTTCAGAGTTGTAGGAGCGCGCAGCTGTGCGCATTTCTCCAAGAAGCGAGGAGCCAATCCTCGACCTTCATTGTTGAGCTCGTAGCCCAGGAACAACACTGTGTATTTTGCAATGTGAGCCTTCGCAAAGTTGAATTTGTAACCAAAGTCCGCAAAGTTACAAATTATGCGGTCTACTCTACACAGATGCGCCCAAATTTCGTTGTCTGTGAGATAGACGTCATCCACATATGAACACGCATCTGGGTCAACTCTCTAAGAGACAATACGGGCAACAAACACACCTGGACTATTCTTTTAGCCCATAGCCAGGCGTTTAAATTGGCGTTGTTTGCCGCCACAAGTGAAACTTGTCCATTGGGAACTTAGACCATCCAAATTGTGGGTAAAAAAAACGTTGGATATGTCAAGTGTGGTTTTAAACAGTTTTCGCACAAAACCATCCACTAGAGCAGAGCTGTGTGTATTCTGTACTGCACTGGTACAGCAATGCGAGTTCAAATGCCGGTAATCCAATACCAAACGGTACAAACCGTCTGGCTTGGTCACAGCAAAAAGTGGGTTATTCAACGGTGACAGGCAAGTTTCAATTACACCTTGATATTCCAATTGTTCAAGGATTTTCGCAACTGAAGTCTTAGCTTCACGTTGGATGGGATATTGAGGTTGAAGCTGTGGCATAGACCGTAAGGGAATCTCGTGGTGTGGGGAAAATTTATCCCAACCACAGTGCGTACGGTATAGAGCCGGCACAAGGGCTTTAGCCCACTCTTCTGCAAAATTTAGCGGATGCTCCTTCGAGACTGTATGCGCGAAACTAGGGAGGATCACCTCCTCCCCTCTCAGAGCTGTGAGAACAAATGTTGGGGGCCAGTCAGCCTCCGCTAACAAAATGTCATAGGTAGTTGTAAGATTTTCCCAAAATACCCCGTTTATGGTAAGTTGTATGTCACCTTCAATTAAAAGGACTATTTCATATAGTCTATCAGGGGGAGCTACTCTGGTATCAGCTGTCTCTACAACAACATATCGGTCAGTCGCTGTCACCTTCAGTAGTGGACGCAGGGTCTCTCGCACTATGGTAATCTCCGCCGCTCTGTTCAACATCGTCAGCGTCCATGTCTGATTCCGAAGCTGCGTTCTCACTATCTGTGGCATAAACTCGCTCAGTAGACACAGCACTGGTGATGGGGGATGGGACTCCTGTTTCTGGTGCTGTTTTCCCTGTTTTTTATTTCTGTTCCAATTTTTCTTTGGAGCTGTGGGTTGAACGTCTGTTTCAAAATTCGCACCCTGGGTTTGCTTCTTATCTTTAGCAGTAAAGGGCTTGACACCAAAACTATTGCCCCCAATGGTTTTATACGCAGCCGTGATAATTCTCGGTAACTGTCGGGGTTTGTCGGCATCGGGGACATCGCGTAAGGCATTAGCCACTTGAAAGTTCACCGCATCTCCCTTTACATTAGAAAGGACGAGATTGGCTACTACATCAAACGTGTCAACGAGTCTCATTCCCAATTCAACCGCAGCCTCAGGTCCGTGTTCGTCCTGAACACGCTTAATGACCGTTGGAAGGACAGCCATTGATGGGAGTGCCGAAGCACCTTGTGTACACCGCCGCAAAAATCCTACCACATGACTCACAGTCACCGGCTTCTGGTACCAAATCCTTTGGTAAACTAATTGTAAGAATCCTGTGTTTTTCTACGGGACTCGAATTAGGAAAAACTGCCTCCATCTGGTCAAATTTCTCGGCAAGCCAAAAAGGCATATCATACTTGTCTTGGGGACGCTTGCCCATCACTGCATTGACCATCATGGGACTAAGCTTCATTCCGCTCTGTCCAGCTGGAAGGGCCGCAACACCAGGGGCCCGCCCTGGAAATTGCAGGTAATATATTGAACTAGGGCACGAATGACACTAATAGAAGAGCCATATAGGGTCCGTAACTCAGCAACATGGACCTGCCCCTCACGAGGATGTGGGGTGAATCCAGCCAAAACCTGCCAGGAAGCGCCTGGAATGGACAAAGGACCCAATCTAGCCGCCGTTACACTGTGGGGAAGGGCGCCATCAAACCAAACACAGTGCTGCCATGCAGAAATCGGAATCTCCTGTGTCCTATAAGGGACATATTCCCTGGGCACGGCTGTGTGAGTGTAAGTGTGAAAAACCTGCGTAGCCGCTTCTATTGCAGGAAACGTCACCTAAGAGTAGAATATCTCAAACGGGTAAGCAACCTCAGCACTTACAACCAAAATCACTGCCATGCCCTCCAAACCAACATTGTATGCTTGCAAATGATTGCGAACCGCAATACGACTATGTTGCGGTATAACAATGTCAGCCACAGTGACACAAGAAAAAGCGACAATGTAAAACTTAGTATCACAACTGGGTAGTAATTCAAAAGGAAACCGTTTGAAAAGATTCAAGCTTGAAAAGACCTATGTAACTATAGGTAGGTTTGTCCAATGCTACTATTCTCTGGAAACAATAGCGAAGGGGTTAAGGACTGAATGAAGTACTACTTAAGTGTCATGTACTAAGACCACCAACGTAAGGGCGCCAATTAGCAGGGGTTCTGCTCATACACAGAACTGTGCATAGACACTTGGAACCTCAGTGAATTAGGGTGTACCAAAACTCACCTTAGTAGCCAAAATCCCCTACCAGACTAGCAATCAGTGTCTCATTGGTTCTTCCATAACCCCAATGATTAGACAACCCAGAACATGGAACTTAGAATACCTCAGGCAACTTGGAACACATGAACACTCTTTCGTGATACTTTCATACCAGTCTACATCGGGGAGTAAATGAAGACACGTGCAAGTTTGAAATATTTATTTCTAATGCCGTGTTCTCAGGTGAAGTATCTTAGCTAATACAAGCAGACATATTATAAGCAACAAGATTATCAGCATAGTTACTATTCCATAAAATACAAAAGGAGAAAGCATGTTAAAATGCTAAATGGAAATAGGCTAGATTACACCTAGATTTCACCCTCCCTTGCTAGTAGGTTATTTTATATCTACAGAAGGTCTCATGGTTTTACAAGGGCGGCCCCATACCGCTGGTCCTAGTAGAAATGGATCACATAATTTTCTACACCAGCCCTCTGCATGCAAATGTTCTCCAAAGTGTGTTTGCATGCCTGCACAGTGCATTATTAAACGCGCCAAAATCAGAGGTGGCCACAGCTGCATATATGTTATGTCTAGAACGTGCGCTGATCAAACCGAACAACAACCACTGTTTTGAAATAACCTTGAAGGCCTCGGCACTCACTGTTCAGACAAAGCTTACCAAGCCAAGCTGCTACTATAGGAAAACATATTATTCTCGTGTGAAGCAAAACAGTCTGTTAGACTCTAAACATTTGTAATAATGTGTGCCGTATGCAAAGGCAGCAGAAAGGAAAAATGGTGTTTAAACTTCTAATAAGCTCATGCTAACTTAACACAGTGTAAATCCCCATGACACAAACTAACTCTCAGATCAAGAGAGAGCCTGAACATTCTGTGGGGGTAAGAGCTCTTAGTACTATACACTTAATCATAAATATTTACTTTGTGTAACATTATCTTGACATGAGAATTCTCCTGTACCATCACAGCATCAAACCCCAGATTAAAATGCTAAAATTCTTTGTCTTTAACAATGCTAAAAAAGTTAAATGTTTTAAATAGTTCAATGTTTGTATCTCAACAGGACTAGATTTTTAGAATATTTCTCGGTTTTCACAACTGTTCTCCAAGAACTCTGAATGAAGCAAATATTCTTTGCAAAATGAAATCCTGAAGTAGCATGGTCCTGGCTTCAGCAATATTGCAGCATGGTTTGTAGCAACGATTACTTGAAGCCTGGAAAGTTACACTCAATGGTTCTGGATCTTTGCCACTATTTTCAAACTTTAGAGTTCAGGGATTGCAGAGAAATGTAGTTCGTCATCAAGGCGCAATCATGTAGTGTGTTCTCAACACACGAGAAGCCTCACACCAGAGAGCGCTGACACGCTATGAACACCATCAGCCTTTCCTTCTCGGAAATAGATGGTGTAAGCATGTTCAGAGGGTTGTGTTCTGTGAAGGCTGAGCCATAAGCAGAAACCATTCCACCAGACATTCCTGCCAGGGGGCATTTGTTATCACAGAACTTCGAGAAGGAGCTTTACACGTTTGACAGTACTTTAACCAGGATACAATTCAGGCATCAGATAAATGTGTTTAGAAAATGTTTTTAGGAACTGAATGGGGAGGTCTGTCTCCCAACCCTTTTCAAGAGGTATCCCAAATTTACAGACATTTTCAATTTTGACTGAAAGTTGCATATTAATGGTTTCAAGCTGATACATGTTTCTTCCCTTGCAGTGAAAGATAAATTAGAGGAAAAAGTATGTTGTTGATGAGGACTACTTGAATAACAGATTATTTTAGAATGTACTTTGGCTTTCTATTCAATCCTACCAAGAATTAGGAAGTTTGAGGTTTTTTCCACAGGCAATGGATCAAAATAACTTAAGATCATTAGTTTCCTCAAACAGTGTCAGGGTACTAATGGTGTTAGTCTCTATCCCGGAGTAAGGGAAATTTTCCTTTCAAAGCCAACAAGAGATTTAGTTACTAAAGACATTTGTGTAATGCAGAACAAAGGTGCTGGTAGATTTGGTAAAACAAAACTGAGTAAGGTTTTGGAGCAATACTGTACTGGAAGAAGTCATCTTGCTCAGAGAGATGCTGAATAGACATTGGGTTGTCTGTCTGGTCATGTTTACTAACAATTTGTCAGAGAGATCTAAAGTACCTTCAATATTTGTAGGAGTTTACACATTGGCAGTTTATGTGCCTTCCACATTTGGATTGTAATCCATAATTTGCTATAATGCAAAGGAAAAGAATGCTATAGAGAACAGCAAAACCAGGGGGCATCCTGGCATGGAGAGTGCAACTGAGTTCCAAGAACCTATGTATGGTTCAGACTTTAATAGCTTCTCAAAACAGCTGGTGATGGGTTGTGATCTTTGGCTACAAGAGAGAAGATTTCAACAGCTCGGAACCACAATAGAGAAAGCACCTATCTTGCAGAGAACTGTTACCAAATTAAATGCTACAGCGTAAAGAGGGCGAGAAGGATGGTATATTGGTGCGAGGTTGAACGAAAACTAGCCCTGCCTCGCGGACCAAAGAGAAGGGCCGGAGGTTGTTCATCTGAACCTCGAGATCGCTGCCAGATGCACTTTAATGGAAGAGTGTTGAAGACCTGATTTAGCCAAAGACAATATGTATGGTAAGATTTTTATAAGGATCCAAAGTAAAAGGATGAAGATTTTCCTTTTGGCACCATGCACAAAAACGCTTCCTTTTTGCACGATAGGTCCTGTTTGTACTAGGGGCCCGAGCTTTGAGCTAAAATGTCCTTGCAATCTTGAGGGATATCTAAAGCATTGAACTCCCGGTGCTCAGGAGCCAAGCTGTCAATTGCAGAGAGCTCTGGTCCGGATGCATTACTTGGCCCTGGGACATCGTCAGCAGGGTAGGAATTGGACGCAGGAGAATTTATTGATCCTGAGATAGAAGGAGGAGCTCTGTGAACCAAAATTGGCGGGGCCAAGCTGGGGCTATTAAAATCATGGTGCAGGGTTCCGTCTTGAGTTTCCTCAGTATCCTTGGTATCAAAGGAATCGGTGGGAAGGCGTAAAGTAATGCGCCTGACCAGGCTATCGAAAGGGCATTCCCTAGCGACCCTCGATGGTGATACCTGCTTGCGTAGAATTGGCATTTCTTTTTCTGTGGAGTAGCGAACAGGTCTATAAGAGGAGTGCCCCAACAAGAGTATATTCTGTTGAGAGTTCTCTGATCCAATTCCCATTCGTGGGAGACGGACCTGAATCCGCTTCCACATTGAGAGAACCTGGTAGATGTTCTGCTGAGAGTGATATCTGGTGACGAATAACCCATTACCAGATCCCCTGTGCCTCTTTTGAAAGGAGTTTGGATTTTGTTCCACCCTGCTTGTTCACATAATGCATGGCCGTTGTGTTGTCTGTACGCACCAGGAATGTAGAATTTCGAATTTTTGGAAGGAAAGCTTGTAGAGCTAAACAAATTGCTCTCAGTTCCAGTAGGTTGATGTGAGAGGTGCGAAGCTCTGGAGACCAGTGATCGCTGACCAAATTAAGTTCCAGGAAGATATCCTGGCTATATCGAATTGGCTGTCACAGAACTATCTCCAGCTAAATTCTTCCAAGACGGAGATACTCATTGTAGGTAGGGATACCGAGAAATGGGATGCACATTGGTGGCCTCCCACTCTGGGACCCTCTCCCGTCCCCAAAGAGGCTGTTAAAAACCTGGGTGTGATGCTGGACAACTCACTCTCCATGGAAATTCATGCCAAGAGAGTGGCAGGCACCTGCTATGGTCGCCTGCGCTCTCTTAAACCTATCCTCGGATTCTTTGAGCCTTGCATCCGCCAGACTATAATTCAGGCCCTAGTCTTATCCCATCTAGACTACTGCAATGTCCTGATGCTAGGTTCTAACTTGACGGTGATAAACAGACTTCAGAGAGCTCAGAATGCCGCGGCGCGCATTCTATTCGCTCTGCCAAAAAAATGCCACACCTCCCCTATCCTCCATCGGTTACATTGGCTTCCCGTTAAACAACGTATCCAGTTCAAAAGTCTTTGTCTAATTCATAAAATCCTGTATAATACCGCCCCTCAAACCTTGCTGGGACTCTGTTCCTTCTATGTCCCCTCGCGTGCCCTTCGTTCAGCCGACCTGTCACTGGCACGCACGACTAAGATCCGTAGGTGCCGAGCTGGTGGTCGCTCTTTTAGGCATCTGGCGCCGAAGCTGTGGAATTCGATCCCCCTTGGGGCTCGGGCCACTTCTAACCACCTGCTGTTCCGCAAACAGATTAAAACTTGGCTGTTCTCTTCCATCTAACTCCACTTTCTCTGTTGTGTTGCACTGCTTCTAGGTATGTCCGCAGCGCTGGGACGCCCCATTGCTGGGGTAGCCATGCGCTATATAAGCAGAATTAACATAACATAACACCACCTGATCGCCTTCTTCATGACAGAGTAATCTTTATCCTGTCTTCGAAAGACCCCTCTGCTTGACCCCATTGCAAGTCTAGTTGTTCCTGCAGGGGACGCATGTGAAGCCTGCAGTGCGGAATCAATGCAAAGTAAGATGACATCGATCCTAGAAGGGATTTGTACTGACGGACTGAAAGAGTTTGTTTCCTTTGAAATCGGTTGGCAGAAAGAATCAGTCTGTTCTGTCTCTCCTCTGAAGGGAAAGCTTTGCAAAGAGTTGTATCCAGAATGGCACCCAGAAATCTTGCCGACCTGGACAGAAGAAGGACAGACTTGCTTCTGTTTAGGCCTAGACCCAGATGACTGAAAAGTTGAATACAATCCTCGACTGCTTTTGAGGCTGCTTGAGAGGTTGGAGCTTTTATCAGCCAGTCGTCCAAGTAGGGAAACACCTGCAGAGACTGCCTCCTGAGAAAAGCTGCCACCTGTGCCAATCCCTTTGTAAATATCTGCCGTGCAGATCTTAGTCCGAAAGGTAGGACTTTGAAATGAAAGTGGCTCTTGGCTACAGAAAAGCGAAGATACCTCCTGTGGGCCGGATGAATGGGAACATGAAAATATGCGTCCCCTAGATCTAGAGTTGCCATATAATCACCAGGATTTAGGAGACGCAATATATCCTGGAGAGAAACCATCCGAAAAGAGAGTTTTATGAGATAGGTGTTGAGCTCCCTCAGGTCTAGAATTGGGCTCCACTTTTCTTCCGTCTTACGAACCAGGAAAAACCTGGAATAGAATCCTTACCCTTGTTGGGTCTGAGGAACCAATTCTATCACCTCTTTGATGAGCAGCTGTTGAACTTCGAGACGCAGAAGATTTAGATGTTTCGATTCCGTGGCGTTAGGAGCTCTGGATGGTGGAAATTCTTGAAACTCTAGTATGTGGCCGAATTGTACGATGTTGAGGACCCACCGATCCGATGTAATAATTTTCCAGTTGTGGAGGTATTCTGATATCCTGCCCCCCACTGATGTTACTAGAGGGGGAGGAACAGTAGACAGAGCCATGAAGCCGCTATTGTCGGTTAGACGTATCTCTCCCCTGACGTCCCTGTCGTCCTCTTGATGGTTGGCGAGAGAAAGATGCCGATTGACCTTGGCGCTGTGAGTATTGGGGTTTGTATGACTGAGAGGACTGTGAGTAAGAAGAGTAGCGCTGTTGATTGCCACCTCTGTACGATGACAAAACTTCTCCCTTTCGCACCCCTGAAAGGAACCTTGCGGTTATGCAATGCTCCAAGGACCTTGCCGTGTCCGTGTCCTTCTTGATGTCTTGATGGGCATCATCTATATGCTTTCCAAAATGCATTTCTCCGTCATAAGGTAAGATCTTATTTTGGACTTCCTGGCGAAACCAGGTTGCCCGAAGCCAGCCCTGACGCCTTAAAACTGCTGATCCCGCTAGAGCGCGGAAAGCGGTGGTTGCTATGTCCATAGCACAATCTATCACCTCCGAAGATGAACGTTCTCCTTCCTCCAGAATCTTCTTGGCCTCTTCCTTTGCACCATTCGGAAGTTGGTCAACAAACGGGGATAAATCGCACCACATTTGGCGATCATATCTACCCAGGATTGCAAGGGCATTAGCAGCTCTACTAGAAGGCTGGCCATTGAGGAGAACCTTTTTCCTACATTGTCCAGGCGTCTCCCCTCTTTGTCTGGCGGTGTCGTAAGAGGCGCCGATGGATTTTTGGACTTTTTTTGCGTTGCCTGCGAAATAACTGAGTCCGGCTTCGGTTGACCAGTCAGGCAAGCGGGACTGTTTTCTGGAGCCTTATATTTTTTCTCCAGCCGGGGAAGAACAGGAATGACCGTAGCTGGATTCTGCATCACTTTAGTACCTTCCGACCACATATGTTCAACTATCGGTATTGAATGGATGGATTTTCTGTAAGGCTCCTTGAAGTCGTAAAGAAAACAGTCTGACTGTACTGTAGTAATAGGAAGACCAAACCTCTTGGACGCCCTCTCAATAAGGTTATGGAAACCTCCAATGTCTGCTGG
This sequence comes from Lissotriton vulgaris, assembly GCF_964263255.1. Lineage (NCBI taxonomy): Eukaryota > Metazoa > Chordata > Amphibia > Caudata > Salamandridae > Lissotriton > Lissotriton vulgaris. Next base: position 1,247,374,900 of record NC_141689.1, on the reverse strand, counting down.
AGGAGAGGTAGCAGGATCCGGCAATGGTGAGGCTGGATCTTGAATAACATACTCATCCCAATCTCTATCCGGGTCTGGGGTTTGATCTACCGGATGATCGTCACCAGTTGAGTCATCATCATCCTGAAACGCAATAACCTCCAGATGGCTTTCTTTTGGATCTGGCTCCGCAGCGCGAGAAACATGAGGTGTCACTGTAACTGGAGGAGTAGCAGAAATGGAAGGAGGAGGAGGCTGCGCTTGCTAGTCCGAAGCTTGAGACGGAAACCTTCTTTTGTAGTCCTGTAGCATCATCTGCAAGTCCGTTTTGAGAGAGGGAGGTATTGCCACCATGTCTTGTTGTTGTTGAGGCCTCTCTTGCTGAACAAAATGGCGTTCCTCCGTATAGTAGTCATCAGAGTCTGAATATTGGTACTTCACTTGAAGTTGGGATGGGCTGTAAGCATCCCCATAAGGGCCATCCTCATCATCTGATTCCTCCTCCAAAAGCAAAGTTGGAGGCAAGGGTGTTACTCTGCGAGGAGATGTCATCTCTGGGGTGATCTGCTGTCTTTTCATAGAAATGTGGACCCTTTGAATCGTTGACGAGGTCGTCAACGAGCTCGTCGTCGACGGAAACGCCGACGAACTTGTCGTCGACTGGACTGTCGACGGAGAGATGGACCTCGTCGACGGTGGACTGATCGTCGACGGTGTCGTCGACGAGCTCGTCGTCATAATCATCACTGCTGTCGTCGTCAACGTCGTCGTCGTTCTCGTCGACGTTGCAGCCGTCGACACTATCTCTATCTTCGATGTCATCATCGTCTACGTTGAAGATGTAAACACCATCGTCGATGAGAAGGGAACAGGTACCTTAAACGTCGACGAAGATATCACTGCAGCCGCCGTCGACGAAGCTGCCGTCGACGTTCCCGTCGACGGAGCTGTAACAGAACCCAAGTGAATTTTGGATGTCGTCGTCGACGTACCAGATATTTTCGTCGTCGACGGACGAGATTTCTTATCCGATTTTCCTTCCTGAGGGACAGTAGCAGGTTTTTTGAATACCTTATCCTTTTCAGATGGTGGAGAAGCAATAGAAGTGGTTTTCTGTACCTTCTTTAATGACTAGGTCTCCTCAGTCCGTCCCAGCCTCTCATTTACAACTCGGTGAGGAGATTGTTTGGGTCTGGGACTCTCAGACCTATCAGAGGTCACTTGCAGGGCCTTAACAGGGGGCTCAGAAGATGTTGAAGGGGAGGACCTACCCCTTTTCTTGGATCTACTGGAGGACGCAGCTGAGGAAGAATCCTCACTGTCGGATGATAGAACCTCCTTACGAGACTTCATTTTCTGCAACCAGGTTAACAAGCGGCCTTCCCTGTCTCCCAAGGTCTTCGTAGAGAAAGTCCTGCAGATCTTACAATCTGTGGCCTTGTGATCCTGGTACAAGCAGTATATACAGTCCTTATGCTTGTACTCAATGTATAGCCTCTTCTTTGAACAGGTAGCACAAGCTCTGAATAATGCTTTCTTCTCCTTATCAGACATATTAGAGTTGAAAAAGAAGAAAATTCCAAAACTGAAGAGAAATCTGAGCAGAGCTCAGTGGAGACTCCCTTAGCACATCGTGCAGTAGAAAATCTGAGGCTCTGAGGCTCTCTCAGGACAGTTCTATGGGGTGAGGCTACTCTGATTGGTTGTTGCAATTTTTTTTGGTCTCTTTTACAAAAAAGAGGCGGATAGGCTACAAAATAAGATGAGGCCTAGGCCTGTCTTTCACTTTTGTACCTACTGCTATGGTATTTTTCTATTACCGAGGCTCCCATTCTGACGACGGGGGAATGATACAAAGCATGGGAATCTATGAAAGTCCAATACTGGGGCAAGTTAAATGATCATCTAGTGCCAACAACCAAACATAAATGATAGGACTACTAAAAATAAATCTGTTAGCAGAATTTATATGTAGTTCAGTTTTGTTGCAAGGAGGGAAATCTCTTAACTTGAACACAATTATTAAGAATGTATTTTCGGAATTTACAAGGAATCCAAATAGCATATTAGTCTTGAGGAGGAGGTAGGTTTACGAGTGAGTGAGCTAGGTTGTGCAGCACAATTCCACAAGTGCAAGAGAACAATCCCAGTGTTTTCAATACTGACATGCATATGATGTCAGACAGCACTTTTCATTGTAAAGCCACAACTACATACTAATTGGAACAGACTGTCTTTTCTAGTCTTCCTTCTCCCCATTCACAAACCTTGCCTTCAGCTTCAAAGACAACCAAAATAGGAATCAGCAGATGAGCACATGAGGATTCATTAAGCAAAGCACTGTTAATTGAATGACGGAGTTTTGTTTTTAATATGTTGTAGACCTAATTTTGCTATACCAATTGTTACAGATGAGGAAGAGGAGTATAAGGATATAACAGTATTTGTACCCCCTTACACATTATAAAATGAGGAAGCCATGTGTAGCAAGAACTAAGGACGAGATGTACTAAGTGATGTAGTGGTCACAAACCCTGCAATCTGGTAAATTACAGCTTTGGGAGTGCTAAATAATGTATTGATATGTATAAGAAAACTTTTGCAAACCAAATAACATTTTCAGACGCATAAAATGCGCTCTGCGACTTATACTGAACCCTAATTTGGAAAAGGCATGCTAGGGGAATAGCGAATTGGAGTTAGAATGTTCTAGATCAATGGCTTGCAATCCTAATTCTGGTCATAAGCCATTGATCTGCTGTCAACTTCCACGTTTGGGAGGTAACTGATTCTCAAAGGGGAAGAGGCCCACTTTTAAACCCTTTCCCTCTGGGACAATTTGGGGGGATGTGTTCCAGTGGACCACAGCCTGCCCTCACTGATGTTTTCCAAAAACAGAAAGGTTTTAAAGAAAATAATCATCTTTAAAGCTGCCCCAGAACTGGGGCTATTTTTGGAATGCAATCACATTGGAGGTGATCTGCTGTCACTTACAGGCCACCATCTGTGAGATTGTAACCAAACGATGGTGGGGATCACAAATTACATCCTACCCAATTGTATATAGTTTGGTTCACAAAATACAATCCTGAATGCAAAAACCTGGTGCGCAGTTTGCACCGATTTTTTCTGTACTGTCTATACATACTTAACAACTGTAGACACAAATACACACTAGCATTGACACCAAGTTTTTTCATCTCTTAGATATTTATTTTAAGTTTTATATAGCGCTTGCTTGACCCGTGGGTATCAGAGCACTTTACATATAACCAGGAGATAAAGGTTGCATTACATAGCATGATCTAAGGAAGCAAAAAAGATATAAGTAAAAGCATAATAATTAGGCAAAACAGTGAGAGATAAAAGTTGCATTACATATCATGATCTAAGGAAGCAAGAAAGATCTAGCGAAAAAGATAATAATTAGGCAAACAGTGAGGGGGAGGGAGACAAAATAAAGTAGGTGGTTGGCACAGTCCAGTAACCATCTATCCTTGATGGTCAAGTGAGGGGGGGGGGTCAACTAGGTTATCAGAGTCTAGGTTAGTTGACCTTGGTTGGTAAATAATTTGTTGAGGAGATGGCATTTCAAGTCCTTTTTGAAGCAGGAAAAGGAGGAGTTGCATTTGAGGTCTCTAGGGATGAGTTCCACATCCTGGGTACATTACCAGAGAAGGATCGACCCTGAGTGGTTTTCCTTTTCACTTTCGGAGGGATGAGAAGACTTGAGTTAGGGCTTCTCAGAGTTCTGGATTTTCCTGCCTTTACTAGTTTTCTGTTAAGGTAGTTGGGGGAAGGTGAGTGAAGGGTTTTGTGTGTCATGCAGGCCAGTTTGTAAATACATCTACCTTCCATGGGAAGCCAGTTGAGAGTTAGGATGGCGTTCCCATAGTCCAGTTTGGAGAGGACTAGGGATTGTACTATTATCTTGAGATCATCTTGGAGAATGAAAAGTTTAATTTTCTTGAGGTGTTTTAGTGAGTAAAGCGCACCTTTTGCAGAGTTTTTGATGTGGTCTTTCATTGATAAGTTCTTGTCCAGGGTAATGCCTAGCGACTTAACCGAGTTGGATAGGACGAGGGAGCAGTTTAGGGCATCAAGATTCTTGAGCCAGTTTTTTTTTTTTAATAAAATAATGATTTTATTAAACAAAAGAAAACATATTTTAACATTCTGTGCATGCCGGGTGAGTTACATATCGTGAGGGTTTTTAGTCGCGTCACATTATACATTACAGTAATAATCACAGTTAGGATGATGGGGAGTCAGAAATTTCCAATGTGGGTACGATTGTCGGTGGTTCGCGAAGGCCACCCCTGTACGTATTCCAGAGCCCCCAGACCTTCCCCCACTTGCCAGGGCAACCCCTAGCTACATACACATTCTTTTCACGCATCATGCACCAATCCAGGTCCTCAGACCACTTGGTGAGGTCTGGAGCCCGAGTGGCCCCCCACAGTTGTGCTATATTCCGTTTTGCCACCATGCATGCCAGGGTCACCCACTGCTTCTGTGAGGAGTTCAGGTCAGTTGGCTCCCACACATTCAACAAGCATCTACGGGCCTCTAGAGGAATATCTATTCCCATCACCTCCGTCATTACCTCATGGATCTTAAGCCAATACACACTTACATACTCACAGTGCCACAGTACATGGAGGAAGGTTCCCAGCTCACCGCAACCTCTCCTACTATCACCACTCTATCCCCGCCCCATCTTCACGAATCGAGGCCCGGTGATATAGATCCGGTGTAAGATTTTTAATTGAACCAACCGGACTCTCATCTGGATGGCTACCACCTTTGGGGAAGAAACAGCTTCAACCCAATCTTCATCATCCAATATCAGACCATCCTCGCCCCACTTTTCACGTAGCCTCTTTAAAGGATCATCCATGTGATTTACGAGCTTCCTATATATTAGGGAAGCAGTTTTTTCTGGGAGGTGGCCATCAGAGCATGTCGAACCTGGCGGTAGCGGAAGTGCTCACTATCATTCAGTTCATATTTTGCTTTCAGTGACTCAAACGTGTGCATCTCCACCCCGTTCCAAACATCCTTCACCTGGGAGATACCAATCAACTCCCATTTATCAAATCCCTTTGATTTCCACAAGCTCCCCAATTGCTCGGAGTTAATCAAAGGCGTTGCTAGAGTTAGTTTCCCCTCCCAACCCAAAGACTTATTCGCAATGCGCCAAATTTTTACCGCGTGGGCAGTGGGTCCCGTTAACCAAAATCTTCAGAACCCGGCGTACAACGCCCTACAGATATCTCCCTCTGGTGCCTGTTCTCTATCCATGGCATATCCCGGGTCTCTTGGAAGTCCGTATACAATTTGATTAATGGCCGCCAGTTGGGATGCCCAGTAGTATTTCCTCAGATCAGGGAGTCCGATGCTCCCACCATACCACGGAAGGGTCAACTTCAGAAAAGATATCCTAGGCCTACCCTCCCATAAAAGCTCCCTCTGCAACCCTTCTATTTCTTTAAAGTAGGACACGGGGACCGGGTCCATCGCATTCTGCAGTGCATATAGAAATCTAGGAAGGGACATCATTTTGAACAACGTCGCCCTTCCAAGCAATGAGAGTGGAAGAGCCCTCCAGAGCATCACATCGCTTTTCAACCGGCTCAGAGGGGAACCCAGATTGCGCACAAACCTAAGCTTTGCATCAAACGTTATATAAATGCCTAAGTAAGTGAATCCCACCTTCTCTATCTGGAGAGGACACGACTGCAGGATCACTGGTGGTTCCCGGACAAGACAAATAGGACAGATTTCGACCAGTTAATCGCAAATCCAGAGTATCTACCAAAGATTGACAGGTTGTCCAAAAAACATATCAGAGAATCTCTGGGCCAGGTGAGGTACAACATAATATCGTCTGCGTAAAGTGAGATCTTGTCTTCCCACTCCGTTGTCCATCTCAGACCGCGTATTGTTAGGTCCCATCGGACCCACGCCGCCAAAGGCTCCAACGCCAGCGCAAAGAGCAACGGGGACAAGGGAAACCCTTGCCTCGTGCCCCTCTGTAATAAAAAGTCAGACGACTTACAGTTGTTGATCGTCACTCTCGCCAATGGCTTAGCATAGAGAAGTCTCACCCACTCTATGAATTCCTCCATACAACCCATCTTTGCCAGCACCGAGAACAGATAAGGCCACTCTACTCTGTCAAAAGCCATGGTGGCATCAAGTGACACTAAAACCGCAGGCTCCTGCAAGGTCGACGAACGACCGAGGATCCCATGCAATCGACGCAGGTTTAGCGCAGTGTTACGGCGCGGCATAAATCCTGACTGGTCAGGGTGTATTAGAGTGGAGACCACCTTAACCAGCCTCACGGCCAGCAATTTAGCGAGTACTTTAGGCTCCGCATTAAGGAGGGAAATAGGCCTGTATGAGGAGCATTGCGTCTTGGATTTCTCTGGCTTGTGGATGGCAACTATATTAGCAACCCACTGGTCATAGGGGAGTTCACCCTCTTTCCTACTCTCCAGAAACATCGCACGCATGTAGGGCCCGAGCCTCTGGGCATGTAGTTTGTATAATTCAATCGGTATCCTGTTAGGGCCAGTGGCTTTCCCGGACTTTGTGCCTCTTATTGCCTGCGCAATTACGTCGTCAGTGTCAGTGAAGGGGGAGTCTAAATACTTCCTGTCATCGTCAGACAGAGTCGGCATCGCTATATCTTTAATCATGGCACTATTTTCTTCCTCGGTGTAAGAAGCCGCTGAAGTGTACACCCCCCTGTAATATAAGGCAAACTCTTCTGCCACCTCCTGCGGATCAGTAACACTGCACGCTTCCCTAACAATTAACTCAGGCACCAGTCTGGAGGCTCTCTTCCCCCGCTCAAGCCATGCAATTAATTTCCCCGCCTTATGCTCGTAGATTCTACTCTGTATATCATTGTATTGAGCAACAGCCTTCTCTCGGGCCATGCCCCTATACTCGTCCTGACGGAGTTTCAAACAATGGAGACCGTTCTGATTGGGCGACTCCGATATTTCTTTCTCTAAGGTCATCACCTCTGTCTCCACTCAAACAATGTCTTTCTGATGTTTCCTTTTATTCCTCGCTACCAGGGACAGAACTTCACCTCGGATAACCGTTTTATAGGCTTCCCAGAGCACCCCTGCCGAATGTACACTGCCAACGTTTACAATAAAATACTGGTCTGAGAGGCGTACAATCTCTTTCTTCACGCACGGGTCTCGGAGATACCACGCGTTAATGGGGGCAATTCTACCTGCCGACAGACTACCGTTGTCTAATCGCAACCACACGGGGGAATGATCAGATATACCTCTGCTCATAAACCGGGTTTCCCTGATGGTCACTGCTTCCGCGGCTGGTATAAGAATATAGTCTAACCGTGACATGCTACTATGTGCGGCAGAGACGTGAGTGAACTGCTTCTGCGTGGGGTTCCGTGTCCTCCAGCCATCTACCAGACCCAATGTTTCTAAAAATTCTTTGAGCCACCGCTGGGACTGACTAAGAACCCTAGGGAAAGAGAGTGGTCCACAGGAAATCCCAAGTCCATATCAGTTTACACGTGTTGTTATTCAAAGAAACACACTCAAAAAACTCTGGACCTCATGAGTTTTGTAGCAATAAAGTTTTAAAGGGGGTGATGAGCGTGTTTGACGGAAATTCTTGATATCCTTAGGCTGAATCCTTACTCATGCAATCAGAGTCAAGAAATCCAGATTTATGTAGAAAAGTTGCTTTTTATTAATTTAGATAAAACCATGAGACAGCCGACACGTGTTTCGCCCCCTGTGGCGATTTGCGCCGGGGCTTTTTCAAGGCTATTTACAGTATATTGTGTTCATTATAGATCATCATAATATGAGCATGTTTTCCACCAAAGTCTAATTTGTTTCAAAGAGTTCCAATTTGTGAGGGTGTAATACCCAATTCTCGTCTTTGTCCTTCCACTCGATGTTCGCCGCTTTAAAACTGACTAAGAACCCTCCTTGGGTGTCTATCAAGCTCTCCATCCAACACTGCGTTGAAGTCACCCCCCACGACTAGAGGGCCTACGGGCAGCGTGAGTTAAAGACAGCGCCTAGGTCTCGCCTAGATTGCAGGCCAGTCGGAACATACGCTGACAAGAATGTAACTGTCTTACTCTCCAACTGACCGGAAACACCCACCTACCTGCCTCACTGATCCGCCCACGTTGATCGGATCTCAAAGGGAAAGGAGTTTTTTAACAATATTCCAACCCCCCTCGAACCTGTGGTGAACCCCGCGTGTGCCAATCAATCAATCAATCATGAAATTTGTAGAGCACGCTATTCACCCGCTAGGGTCTCAAGGCGCTGTGGGTGGGGGGGGGGGGGGGGGGCGTCGCTACTGCTCGAACAGCCAGGTCTTGAGTTGTTTCCTGAAGGAGAGGTGGTTCTGGGTCAGCCGAAGGTGGGTGGGGGGGAGTTCCATGTCTTGCCCGCCAGGTAGGAGAAGGATCTTCCTCCGGCGGTGGATCTGCGGACACGTGGGACGGTGGCGAGGGCGAGGCTGGGGGAATGGAGCTGGCGGATGGGTTTGTAGAATGCCAGGCGGCTGTTCAGGTACTTGGGGCCCATGTCGTGGAGAGCCTTGTGTGCGTGGGTGAGGAGTCTGAACGTGATCCTCTTGTTGACGGGGAGCCAGTGCAAGTCTTTCAAGTGGGCAGAGATGTGGCTGTAGCGAGGGATGTCCAGGATGAGTCGAGGAGACGCGTTCTGTATGCGCTGGAGTCTTTCCTGGAGTTTGGCTTTGGTTCCGGCGTAAAGGGTGTTCCCGTAATCTAGTCGGCTGGTGACGAGGGCCTGGGTGACCGTCTTTCTGGTTTCGGTGGGGATCCACCGGAAGATCTTTCGGAGCATGTGTAGGGTGTTAAAGCAGGACGCTGAGACGGCATTGACTTGTTTGGTCATCGTGAGGGAGGAGTCCAGGATGAAGCTCAGGTTGCGTGCGTGGTCCGTTGGTTTGGGGGTGGTGCCCAGGGCCGGGGGTCACCAGGAGTCATCCCAGGTGGAGGGGGATGATCCCAGGATGAGGACTTCCGTCTTGTCTGCGTTCAGTTTCAGGCGGCTGGTCTTCATCCACTCTGTAATGTCTTTAATTCCTTCCTGGAGGCTGGCTCTGGCGGTGGCGGAGTCGTTGGTGAGGGAGAGAATCAGCTGGTTGCCACTAACTTATATTCTCCTTTATGTAGTGCCATATATCTATTGCCTATCAGGTGTGTTTCTTGCAACAATACCACGTCCGGGGAGTGTCTTCGTAAGAACTGATTCACCATCCCCCGCTTGATCCTGTCGCCTAACCCATTAACATTCCAACTCAGTATCTTCATCCCCAATCCTCTCCCTTCTCGCGACATTTACCCAATTCCCATGATCGCATGCACCGACGTGGACATACACAGTTACTCAATGATTTAAAAAAAGTTGAACAAAAAACAAAAACAATCTACCCCCACCCCCCCACCCCACCCCACCACCCTGCACCCCTGCATCAAGCCTGAGCCCCACCCCAACTCGCAGTGTGCCTGTCGCCCCCCCCCCCCCACTAATCTAAGGTAACTAAAAGTAGTAACGGGGAGAAACCCAAGGCCCAGCCCCTCCCTCCCCCTCCAGAGTATTATTCCTGAAATACGTAACTGCAAAGTCCCCCTGAGTACAACATTAGTCCACTACCCAAGTCCACAGACTAAAACACCATTGCCGTCAACACCTTCCTCATCCCTGTCCATCTGCCTCAGCCACGCGATGGTGCTCTTCGGGATGTTCCGATGCACTGCTGTCCGCCCAGTCTGACGCTACCTCCGGGTTATCAAAGAACCAGGCCTTACCATCCACTTCCACCCTGAGTTTCGCCGGAAAGAGCATCGAGTATCTCAGTCCCTTGTCCCTTAGTTTTCTCTTTACCGGAAGAAAACTCTGTCTCATTTTCTGCACGGCCTGCGTAAAGTCTGGAAAGCGTAGTATTTTCACAATGCAGCGGGCCCGAGGAGCGTGACGATTGTAGAATCACATCTCTGTCACGGAAGTTCAACACCCTGGCTATCATCGGGCGGGGTGGTGCTCCTGGTTTTGGCTGACCACCTGGCACCCTATGTGCACGTTCGATTGTAGAAAAGTTACTGAGGCCCCTCGGCTTCAGGTGGTTAAGTACAATGTCTTCCACAAATAGATCAGGTGTTTGGCCTTCTGCTTTCTCCGGTACACCAAGGATGCGTAGGTTGTTTCGACAATTGCGCCCTTCGTAGTCGTCCAACTTTCGGCGGGTATCCTCCCGTGCCGCCTGCAGGGCCCGTACTTCCAGTTGCAACTCCGCCATATCATCCACCAGGCTGAAAGTCTTTAGGTCAAGGGACTTAACCTTTTCGCTTGTTTTGGCGTGATCGGCCCGTAATAGGTTGACTTCCAACTTTACAGTGTCCAATTTAGCGTCTAGCGCGTCCATTTTCCCGACCATGGCGGACTGGACGTTGTTTATCGCCGACATGAGATCTGTAATTGTCCGCTCAACCGATTCACTTGGTGGGTCACCTCCGTGCGTCGGAGTCTTCCTCTGTTCCAAGGGCGACCCCTTGGGCTGAATGTAACGATCTATTTTGTGAGTCTGCATATTTTTCAGCCCACGCCCGACCTCGGTGGAGGCTTCTCGGTTTCTGGCTTCAACGCCATCCTAGTTTTCACACCTAGCCGAAATAGCCCCTTCAGCACCCCAGGGCAACACTGCGGCTCCAACTCAAGCCCAGATCGGAAGGCGCCTCCCAACTATCTCCGCCAAATGTTCACCCGAGTTCATCGCATTTTCAGCAGATGAGTTTCGGTTTCGAATGTGGGCCGCAACTTCTGGTTAAAAGACCCGCTGTTGTTCAAAGAGAGTCCGGGTGTATGACGCACCATTTTGAAGAAGAATAGAGAGAGACCCCTTTGGAAACCAGGGGAATAGGGTACTACCAAATAGTAGAGTTCAACAGTTTCCCTTGGTAAATTGTCTAGAGAATTAAGCCCAAATATTGATCTTGGACACAAGACTCAAATTAGTAAAAATATAAACATAAACAACATTGTATATAAAAAAGTAGGAAAATTGTATTAAACCAATATTAGCATAAATTTAAAAAGACACATACACAAAGCTTAAAATAGAGTTTGTCACTCTTTACACTATTCCTTTGGACATAATCAGGTATTCGTCCTGTAGTTCATACACACCCTATCTAAACAGCAATATTACACCAATGTGGGAGAGGGAGCCTACACACATACTCTAATTCATCCAATATAAGATAGTAGGGAAAGAGGGAGAGAAGGAGGGACACAGACATTCACAATTTGTCATACAATTTATGCACATTAAAACCCTCAATGTGACTCAAGCCCAGACTTGTCTTGTTTTCTCAATGTTCATGGGATGAGTTGGGTTGTTTAATTGTGCAAAGGAATGACGCACCATGGTCCCCGGATGAAATGGGGTGTAGGCCTCCAAACACCAGACGATGTTCCGATGGGTAGGGATGCTCGATTCACTCCCAAATTTCACCAGGGGGACCAGCTTCCTTTCCCCTACCGATTGCAGGGTTCGGGCATCAGGATTAATTCAGGATAGGCTCAACGGAGGGATGGAGTCTCCGGAGCTAAGCCTTCACGCGGCCATCTTGGTCACAAGCGCGGCTCCTCCTCCGAGCCAGTCTTGGATTGGTCGGTGGTTACTTTTTGGAGAGAACAGTATTAGTTCTGATTTGTCTCGGGTCAGCTTTAAGTGATATGTATTGAACCAAGATTGGATCTTGGTTAGTGTGACATTGAGGTGACGGATGTCGCTGGGAGATTTGGTTTTGTAGTAAATTGGAGTGTCATCTGCATATTGGTGGTAATTAACTCCTGTTTGTTTCAGAATGATAGTCAGGGGTTCCATGAAGAGATTGAAGAGGGATGGTAGAGAGGATCGATCCTTGCGGGACCCCAAGTGTGACTTGTGTTGGCCTCGAGAGACGGGAGTTGATTTTAATTTGTTGCGAACGGTGCTGAAGGAAGGAAGTGAACTATTTTAGGACTAAGCCATTAATGCCAGAGCGCTTCTTCAAATTCTCAAGTAACGCTGGATGATTTATTGTGTCGAATGCCGAAGATAGAGCAATAAGGATGAGGAGACACGCTTCGCCTTTATCTAAGACTCTGTGGATATCGTCAGAAATATTAAGCATCGCTGATTCGGTGCTACAACCTTTCCTGAATCTTGATTGCAGTAAAGCGCACTATCCAAAAACAAGCTATTGTTATTTTTGATTACTACCTACAGCACATGAATGCCAGATGATACTAGGTTAGTAGATCCACGCCTGTTGATCAAGCAGAATATCTTACGGTTTAATATAAAGGGACAAGAAATGTTGAATGCAATCAAACATCATGGAGACAAACTGGCCCCCGATTCCTCTTGATCCAACCCTCATTTTACGATATCATAGTTTTTTCATACTTCCTCTCCTGCTTCTCAGCTAGTTTTAGCTAAATTGTCTCTCCCCCAGTCTTCCTCACTTCCCCCTATAAGGTTCTTTTCTTTGCATATCTTTAACTTTTTTCATTTATTCATTTGGTCATACCGTTCTCACTATTCGATGATTGTTCGTGTTTTATATTGTAAAGTGCCTTTATACTTCATTGTACATGGGCTCTTTATAAAATGGTTAAAAACATAAGTCGTTTCTTTTTGGCGATGCAAAAATAGTTCTAAAGAAAATGTAATTGCTGGGTAAAACTTAACAGCACTGAGATAAGAGATATTTTCTAATCAAGTAAATTGGCAGATACTAGAAGCAATAAATCATATTTGTGGACATTTTTATTAAAAGACAGAACAGCTCATTGATACTTCCATCATAGTTAATGAACTACAGGAAAATATTACAAACATACTAATAGAAGTAAATAAACAAAACATCTGAACCACAGCTGGTCCACTAAAGTTAATATACGCATAGAGTTTATTTTCCTGGAGAGGCACTAGGAAAAGCCTGTAACCAAGACTACCAATAAGCAGACAGCCTCTCATCTTCAGGCAGAATGAAAAACCATTGATATTACACTGATAACTTTAGGTAAAATTAAAAAAGTACAGAGGCAACATAAACGTTTCAAAATGCACAAATGCAAGACCAGCAAATCAATCCGACTCTTCAATGATGTTAAATCTGATCCTTTAATAGACACTTGGACCACATATGACGTAAGGCTCAGATTTAACATCATTGAAGAGTCCAGACTGATTCGCTTGTCTTGCATTTGTACAAGACAAGTGCATAGGTTCCTTAGATACTATATATTACCACAGATAGTATTTCAAATGAGAATGTTGCTAGGGTACGTAAAATGGATTATGGATCAATGTTTTTGATATGTTGCATTTGAAGGCCGTTAACAGTACAGTGGTAAAGTTGCAGTTTTTTTCTGGTGATTAGTAATGTGCTCTCCCGTTAGTTACCACCATGTTCTGTTTACCCGTAATTAAAGTTTGTGTCTACATAGGATGAAGAGTTTGGATTATTTACTTTTGGGTGCACGCATGATTAAGGCAATATTATGATTTTAACAGTGTTTTTCCTAGGATAAGATTTTCAACTTTTGAGCAGGATAATATGTTGTTCCCGTAAGCGACCAGTGAGGTACCAATAGGGACACCATACATGAAAGCCTTTAAAAGATGGGTGGGGGGGGCGTGGCCAAGATGGCGGGGTGAGCGGTCGCACTCTCCGCGAGCTCCTGTAAGCCTGGGCCCCTGGACCACTAATCTCTGCAGATCTCCCCCCACACCGCTGGAGATCGGCGACGGACATTGGGGAGCATCCAGCGACACTGCCCGGAGCACCGACGGACCCCGTGGCTGCAGCGGCGGGACCTCGGGAGTGTAGCCGGGGGAGGTGACGGCACGGTGAGACAGACGGGAACCGAGGCCGCATGGGTCTCTGAGACGTGGCACCGGGCCGGAGACGTCTTGGAGCGGTGCGGCCCGCCTAGCAACGAAGGTCGAGCCCTGCCCGAATATCCAGCGAGGCCCAGCAGTTTTGGGGCACCCAGTGCCCGGGAGCGGCAGAACCGGAGCAGGGGCCTCGGCGTGAGCCGATACGCAAGACCGGGGCTGTGGCCTATCAGTGGGCCCCCGGCTTTGCTCTGCTAATCTCCCTCTGCCTGCCGCTGCTCGTCGGCGGGGGTGTGGAGGACATTAACGGTTCGCCCGACGCAACAGGGGACCCCTGACTGCAGTGACGGAGCCCCGGGAGAGCAGCTGAAGGTGGTGACGGCACCGGGTGAGGCCGCGAGTTAGCAGGAAGCGGTGGTCGAGGCCTGGGGTGGGGCGGATCACCCTGCGGCAAGAACGTGTCCCTACCGCCTACACCAGTGGACTCTACGGGGAACGGACGGCAGGCAGCGGGGAGCGGATGCCCGGGCGCGGGAACCAGAGCTGGGCCTACATACAGGGCCGAGGACGGGCCTACCAGCAGAGCAGCCCCGGCGCCAGAGCGTGGCGGGAAGGCAGCGAACCCCGCGAGGGGTGTCTGTGAGGGCACACAGCTGGGACGTGCAGGCCTACAGAGGGCGGGCAGGCCGTGGGCTCAACGCCAGCACGCCACCGGGCGACCTCAACCCCTCACCAACTGGCCTAGGGACGGCCGATCGCCACGGCAGAGTGCCCAGGGGTGACCCGGGCCCCTTCACGCTCGGCTGAGGGAACTTGGTGGACGGTGAGCGTGGTGAAGATTAACCAGCCGTGCTAGAGGCCCAGGTGTGGAGCATAATGGGCATTGAAAGTGGTGACGCAGCGGCCAAACCTGGACAGAGGGACCTAGGGGTCTGCTGATGCCGAGACCGATCCGGGGGTGACCGAGGCTAAGAAGGGAGTGCTCAGGAGCCGGAGACGGGTCTGCCTGCCGGTGGTGGGCGCTTGGCGCACCGGGTGCCCCGAAGAGACGGCGACATTGGCACGTGTCGAAAGGATAGCGGGGGCCGCGGGAGCGCTCCCTAGGGGACTCTTGTTGCGGCCACCCTGGAACTGGCGCCGGCCGCGTTCCTACGTCTAGGGATCAGGAGTGCATAGAAGGCCCGGAGGTGGAGGTGAGCGGTCCGCTGGGTCCTCTAGGAGTGTGGCGACGGATCTGGGCATCCTAGGGGGTCGGATCCCCGGTTCGGTGGTGGTCTCGGAACTGTACTGATCAACGCGTCTGACCAACGACGCGATAAGCCACCTGGTGTGAAACCCCCGCTTCTAGAATGGCTGGCAACAGAGGGGGCAAGAAAGGAGAGCGGACATTGCCGGAGATGCTGGGTAGAGGCCCCACGAAGCAAGATAAGGGACAGCACTCCCCGGGCAACTCGGGCAGCTCCCAGGGGGCGAACGGGGGGGGAACCTCCGGTCACCAGATCCTTCCTGGAGTCTCTTTTCAGTTCACTTAGGGAGGATTTCCACGCGCTGAAGCAGGAAGTGGCCGGAGAGGTTCGGGAGGTGCGGAGAGAGGTCGATGGCCTTGGCGAGAGGGTGACTACGGTGGAGGAAGGAGGGAACACTCGGGACGAGGAGATCGCGCAGCTGCAGCAGGAGGTGATACGATTAAGGGATCAACAACTTGATCGTCAGGCGCACAATGAAGACCTCGAGATCCGGTCTCAACGAAACAACATTCGGGTCCGGGGAATTCCGCCCAGAGAAGAGGGTGAGGACGTGGCTGGGTACCTGAGAGACCTGTTCAGGGAGATACTGGGTGAACCGGACGATTTCCCCATCAGAATTGACAGGGCACATAGAGTGGGCCTGACGCGTCGGGCCTCAGCGCCACCCCCCCAATATCCTGGCCTTCCTGCCGGACTTCCCTTTGAAGGAGCGGATCCTCCGTGAGGTGCGAAAGAAGCAATCCTTGCGTTTCCGGGGGCACCAGGTGACCCTTTTCCAGGATCTATCGGCAATCACGCTGCAGAAACGCAAAGCCTTCAAAATAGCAACTGACTTCCTGCGAGAACACGATATGCAGTACTCCTGGGGCCACCCTTTCCGCCTCATCTTCCGGTGGAACGGGACTCTGCACCAGCTTCGCTCCCTCCAAGATACCTGCGGAGTGCTGGGAATCACCGCGACGGACGAAGAAGAGTCCACCCCGCGCCGAAGACGCATTACCAGAGACGGCTGGCAGACAGTCCCTGGACGGCGGTCCTCTACATCTTCCGCACGACCAGACTCACCCACTATCCGAGCGGAAATGGACAACGCGGTACGGAAGGTGGCCAGAGACACGGCGTCTGGTGATGTTGCACTGACGGCCTGAGAGAACTCCGGGGGGAGATCGACACAGCTTTCTCAACAATGCAGGTTCGGGGGTCCAGGGGAGGGGGGGCGGCGGGTGGGTGCGTAGTGGCTGGACGTCCACTTAAGTAACTTTCCACAGACTTGTCCATTGAGGACTGGACTGGGACAATGGGGTTCTGGAAACAGTTGGTGGGATAGGATGGAGGGGAGTTGTTGGGGCAGTTCCGGGTTTGCATTGGGGAGAGAGGGTTGGAGGGGTGGGGATGGGGAGTTTTGGGTAGGGGTTGGGGAGTTGGAAGGAAGGGGGTGGGTCGTCCAGTGCCCTATGCAGGTCCTAGCCGCTTTGGCGGCATTCATATACCTTGCCTCGCTCGGGCGGGGGAATTACGCTTTCACTTACACCTTCTCCTATGCCCCCCGACACTTTTAAGGTGGTGACCCTTAATGTTAGGGGCCTCAACAACCCGGTCAAAAGGCGGGCAGTATTGTCTCTCCTGGAGAGCACTCAAGCTGATGTTTGTCTCCTTCAAGAGACACACCTACTATCACGAGACACTCACAGACTGCGCTCACATAAATTTCCGACACAATTTTTCTCTTCTAGCACCACTAAGACGGCGGGGGTGGTAATCCTGGTGGCCAGACACTTTAGGGGGGAAATCCTTCACAAACACGCAGAACACAAAGGTCGGCTGTTAGCATACCGGTTTAGGATTGGAGGTATCGCTTTTACAGTTGGGTCCCTGTATAGCCCTAATGAACAGCAAGAACGCTTCTTGCAATCAGCGCTTGTAGACGTTACTGCTTCACAGGATAGGCATGTTATCATCGGAGGAGACTTTGATATGGTCTTTGACTCAGCCATGGATAGATCCGCGCAACGCGCCCCGCAGGTCGGGGAGTTCTCAGCCGGGTGTAAGGCACAGTTGTCGGAGGTAGACCTACAAGACCTCTGGCGACACATGCATCCCACTGACAGGGGGTATTCGTATTACTCCCATGCCCACAAGACGTACGCGAGCTAGACCATCTCCTGGTCAAAACTCCGGTACGGGCTTTGGTCTCTGCGTCGGACTTGGGAGTGCTGTCCTTATCCGACCATGCCCCGGTCTCCGCCACTTTGTGTCTACCGCCGGTGGCTGGTCCTCCCAGAACATGGCGCCTCCGCGACACCTTGCTGCACAGGAAGGCAGTGGTTGACCGCATCGAGGGAGCGATCCGAGAGTATCTGTCCCACAATCATAACCCTGACACCACCCTAGCAACGCAGTGGGCAGCCTTGAAGGCAGTCCTTAGGGGGGAATTTTTGGCAATCTCCTCGGCTGAAAATAAAGAACGACAGACCAAGAGAGATGAACTCACCCAACGGGTCCGAGAGCTCGAACAGATGCACCGCAGGACGGGAGCCCCCAGAATAAGGAGGCAGCTTAAGGAGGCGAGGAAACTCCTGGCGGCCCTAGATTTGGACCGCGCGGAGTATGCTGCGCTTCGCCTGCGCCATGCATACTACACTGGAGGGGACAGCTGTGGCAGACTGCTAGCTAACAGGCTCCGAGTGGCGCATCAGAGTCAGCTAGTGAAAGAGATCTCTGACTCCACAGGGACGGTAGTGACGGAAGACGCCCATATAGCTGAAACGATCCGCAGGTTTTACGCGGATCTATATGCCGGAGACCCGCCGGATGAAACTGCGACGTCCACATACTTAGAATCGGTCACCCTGCCCTCCCTGGACCCCTCGCAGGCAGAGCACCTAGATAGGGAAATTCGAATATAGGAAGTAATCACCGCCATCGTCAGACTCAAGCATGGCAAGGCTCCGGGACCGGACGGGTATACCTCGCTTTTTTATAAAACGATCTGCACGACATTGGCCCCGATCCTCACCCGCCTTTTTAACTCGTTCGCTGCTCCAGGAGCCATTCCACCTGACCCCCTGCGAGCCTCACTCACAGTTATCCCCAAACCCGGGAAAGACCGGATGCACTGTGGCTCTTACAGGCCAATATCCCTCCTGAATGTGGATTTAAAACTGTACACAGGGATCCTTGCGGCCCGACTAGCCCCCCACCTACCGGGACTTATAGATCCGGACCAGGCGGGATTTGTTCCAGGGAGGCAGATGGTGGACAACACCAAGAGGATCGTTCACCTCTTGGAGAAGGCCTCCCGGATTCCTGGAGAGAGAATGATGCTGGCAGTGGACGCTGAGAAGGCGTTTGACCGAGTGCATTGGCCTTATCTCGAACAGGTCTTGATGAAGCCGGGCATAGGAGACAAGTTCCGCTCCATGATCCTTAATTGCTACAGATTACCGACTGCGGTGGTGCGAGTGAATGGTTATAGTTCGAGGAGCTTTAACATCGAAAGAAGTACCAGGCAGGGATGACTGCTCTCACCACTGCTCTTCGCCCTTTATATGGAACCATTCGCCCAACGGGTGCGTAACAATCCGGTGGCGACGGGAGTGCGGTTCGGGGGCTTTACTCACACCATAAGCCTCTACGCGAATGACATCATACTATCGCTAGACGAGCCCCGGACGGCCCTTCCGGCTTGCATCGAGGAGCTGGGCTCCTTTGGTGCGGTCGCGGGTTTTAAAATGAATATGGGGAAATCTGTGGCTCTGGACATCTCCCTTACGCCAGCCACTAGAGCTCATCTACAAGGCCAATTCCCCATGCTCTGGTCGTCGGAGCTGGTGCCTTACCTGGGGATCCAGCTGGCCCCAACCTTGCCGGCCATGGTGACGGCTAACTACACCGCACTGGGCAAGAAGATCCGGGAGGAGCTAGGGCGATGGGATCGCAGCACTCTTTCCTGGTTAGGCAGAATAGCTGCTGTCAAAATGACGGTCCTACCCCAGTTTCTTTACCTGTTCCGGGCCTTGCCGCTCCAGCCACCGGTCGGGTGGATCCCACAGATACAGGCAGACCTCTCACGCTTTATCTGGCAAGGCAGGAAGCCCAGAATGCGCAGGGCTCTCTCCATGTTAGCCCCAGAAGCAGGAGGGTTGGTAATACCAGATGTTCGCAAGTACTTCCAAGCAGCACAGTTGCGTTATCTGGTAGAATGGAGCAGGTGGGAATCAGATAAGCACTGGCTCTTCCAGGATCAGGCAGTGGCGGGCCGACCGCTGCAGGAAGTCCTGTTTCTACGCCGGCCTCACCGGCCCGCAAATCTGTATGCCTCCTTTGTCACCAGACTACCCCTGCGGGTCTGGGAAGCCACCAACCTCGCATATAATCTTACTACATTCCAGTCACCACTCACACCGTTGGTAGACAACCCGGACTTTACTCCGGGGATGGAAAGGGGGGCCTTTACCCACTGGCGAGCAGCCGGGTGTCGAGCCCTGTGTCATATGTACGGCCCAGAAGGAGTCATCCCCTTCCCGCACTTTAGACAGGAATTCTCATTCCCTGAATCTGAAAGACTCCGCTATATGCAGGCTCGCCACTGGGCACCACACCCACAGGTACGGGAGTCGGCCGATAGACAACTCCTCCCATATGAGAAATGGCTTCTGACACGTACGTCAGACTCGAAATTGATCACAGATCTCTATAGGCTACTGCAACCACTTTCTTCGCACATTTACAACCCGGGAAGGGAGCGCTGGGAGCGGGAGTTGGGCAGGACACTGAGCCACAAGGAATGGGAGCAGATATCCTACAGGGCAAGACACTCGGCATACCACATGGGCCTCACTGAAACGCTGACTAAGGTCTCTACCTACTGGTACTATACGCCGGAGCGGGTCCATGAAATAGACCGTAGCAAGGATGACACCTGTTGGAGAGGGTGCGGACACCGGGGCACACTGACACACAGTCTATGGGACTGTCCGCTTCTAGAGCCCTACTGGAAGGAAGTGTTAGATGAAATTGATTCCCATTTTAACACAGAACTGCCCCGCTTCCCCGCATATACCCTGTTAGGGCTCCCAAACGGGTTGGTGTATCCCCTCAGATCACGCAGGGGCAGACAGATAGCTATCGCACTGGGTTCAGCAGTTCAGAACATTTTATTACATTGGCGCACTACCACATTACCCTCTCTCACGGGCTGGCTACATAGATTATGGCATGTACTGGGCATGGAGAAATTATCACTCACAGTAGCGGGGGATATAGAGCAATTTAACGCTCTTTGGCAACCATTCCACTCTCTGCTGCTCACTGAATTCAAGGAACTCACCTGTCCCAAATACCTCCGCCTCTTGAGGCTCACGAGCCCTGCAGCACCGACTTCCTGAGTGGATAAGGGATCCACCTCTCTCGCTAAGGGTGACCAAGGTAGACGGCTGGGAAAAGACCTGCGCACTGGACGATGGGTGGGTGGGCAGGTGAATTGGGGATCTGGGAGTTGGGGTTTGGGGGGGGGAGTTTGAGAAGGGAAGGTTATTTTATCACTGCAACAATGCATATCCTTCAATGCCGCTGCGGACTGGCCCACAATCGAACTGCTCTTTGAAGATATAACGCTGTGGGCGCGGCCTTGTCCGCACTGACCTGATGCCTCATACATTCTGTATGTTTGTCCATTCATGTTGCACCAAATAAAATACTTTAAACATAAAAGATGGGTAGGATATAGTAAAAGAGCAAGCAATATCTTAAAGGCCCCAAGCACGGTCTGTTCTTGTGCTGTGGAATTTGCAACAATATATATTTTTTTCAAATTGTGTTTAAAGGATGATGATTCTACAGCACTTTAACAAATATTTTCGTAGAAAGCTAGTGAAACCATATGGCAGAAATTGCAGAATTAAAAAAAGAAAAAAAGAAAAAGATACAGAAAGGATATGTCAATAAAGCTGGAAAAGTGAACAAACTTCATTGGGACAATAAAATAGTTATACATAAGTTATGAAGTGCATTATTAAGTGATCTACAGGATAAGAGAAAATTAGCAAATAGAATTGTTAATAATTTCGTAAGTTATATGTTGTGGAGACTGGTTGCATTTTTTTGTTGCATTATTTCTTCTATATGTTTAATTCTATAGCAACCATGGATTGCTGTTTGTTACTAGGTTTCTGAAAGCGGTCTTGAGTGCTGGCATGTGTTGCACATAATAAATAAAATACACTCCTCTCCTTAGCTGTTGAAAGAAGGGTTTGGGGTGCAGTGCTGAACAAATAAATGGAAGAACCCTGGATATTGTCAACTGTCAAAATGACAGATTGGAAGTTTAAGCAAACCTAACAATGTTACAGTCCTCTTATCCATACATGCAGGTAGGCTGTGAACTGCAAAAGTTGGAGCAGGTGGTGGATGCTAGTATGGACTACAGCTTCAGCCATCAGTGAATCTTTTTTTCATCGTGGAGCAAAGGCACAGAACAACATAGATGTCCTGCTCTACTACTGCCGCCGGACAAGTTCATAGCAATAAAATGGTATGCAGGTCTCGAGAAACAGAAACAATTCAACAAAACAGACCCCATTTGCGACAGCAAACACTGTAGTTCCACAAGGGAGAGCCTATGTGCAGGAGAATAGCAGCGAAGGCAGGCCACAAAAAAGGAAACTAGGGGCCAGATGTAGGTAATTCTATTTTACCGATTCATAAATACCGAATTTTACCGATTCGGTATTTATGAATCGGTAAAATAGAAGGGGGAGATGTAGGTAAAATCGGTAATTGAATTACCGATTCTGTAAAAATCGGTATTAACCGAATCGGTAAATACCGATTCGGTAATGCCCATTGATTCCTATGGTCATTGAAGCCCATAGGAATCAATGGGCATTACCGAATCGGTATTTACCGATTCAGTAAATACCGATTCCAGCAAGGGTGCAGGGGGTGTCACTTTGACACCGTCTAGCACCCCAAATACTGGCATGTGTGCCATGTGGCACACAGACATGCCCTAAGGGCATGTCTGTCTGTCACATGGCATAGGTGTGCATGCACACATGTGCATGCACACCTGGATTCGGTAATTTACCACCCAATTGGATTGGGTGGTAAAATACCGAATCTGTACGGCCTTTGGGACTCAGAAGAGTCCCACCTACATCAGGAAGTTACCGAATCGGTAAAAATACCGATTCGGTATTTACCCCGATTCGGTAAATTTACCGAATCGGTAAATTTACCAAATCAGTAAAATAGGGCCCCTACATGCCAATTACTAAATACCGGTCGGTAACGGCCGAAATCGGCCGTTCCCGATCAGTTTCGGCTCCTACATCTGGCCCTAGGTACCGAAAAGTTTCTGCCAGCGCAGCTTTTTTTAAACTTTCTTTTACGTCACCTTACTAACAATGATTAACTCTTTTTTTTAACTACCTTACATAGGGACTGAATCCTGCTCCAAGAATCAAACATGCAGAAACTGAGTTTTGACAGATGCAGGGCATCTGCCACAAGCAGGTGGATTTCAGTTTATCCCCGTGTGTACACTCTAAATAATGCAGTCAAAACACCCAGCCATTTTGTCTCATGTCTCGTATCTGCCAAACTTTAAATAACCCCTTTGATCTTCTATTCCATACGTTACTGGCTAAAGAAATTCTATGTCTGAGGCTACTGGTTGAAGGAGTACTGTGACCTTGTAACCCATATAAGTATAAACCTGCTTTCGGTCTATCAGATTTTAGATCTGAGATTATTTGTGTGTCTGTTTAAAGAGCACAATGCCATCAAATGACCATGATCTGGTCACTTTACTGTTTGAGTTGTTCCTCCTTTGATTGCTGCAGTGAGACCGAAGTGTGGTGCAGCCCAACCATAGACATCCAGTGCTTAATTTGAGAAAACATAAGTGTTGGTACCCTTGTCAGGATGCCACTGCAGTGTGCACCACCCATTGCTCCTGCAGCACTGCCAGTGACAGTACCAACACTAACAGAAACACTACCATTACACTTCTACAAGTGTGACAATTCAGACTATTCCAGGCCCCAAAGCTATAGTAATTGCTTGGGCAGCAGGTATTAGTCATTATTAAGGTATACTGAGGAGGCGCTAGGGGGTGCACAGCGGGATGGCTGCTTAGACAAGCGGCTCCGCAGGGCAGGTGAAATTATCGCACACATAATGACTTAAACGGATCACTGCAAGGAACAAAACACATCTTTAATGATGGGAAGATGTGCTGCGTGCCAGGAGAGCAGAGCGGGGGCGTTACAGACGTGCTGAGCCCCGCACAGACTGCGGGAACACAGCGGCCGCGAGGATACAACATGGCGGCAGGTGTCCCAACCAGCTCGGGGAGAAGCGCAGTGTTCTATCAATGTCAGTGACAGGCACCCAGGTTAAGGCTAACGGAGCTTTTATAACTGACTGGAGGTACGTGTGATTATTCCCCACAGCACCCGTTTGTGGCTACATGCGGAGCGGAGGTCGGCATCCCGATGCGGGAGAACTCTATGACTCAAAATGGCGGCACCTGCTTCACCGAGCTGCTGGTAACGGACAATGCTCACACCCCGTGCCTGCCTGGCAGTGTGACAGCCGCTCCGACCAAACCCTCAACTTGCGCGCCTTAAAACCTGTGCAAGAAGAGCGTTAGGCGACCTTGCTCCTTCGTGCTATCTCACCCATATTCAGCACCACCCTACATTGCACCCTGAGATTGAGAGCCAACATGGCAGCGCCCATGCACCGGGAATACAGTCATATGGCGCTGTCGGCAACTGCCCACCCAACATGTCAGCTCCGTGCAATGGGTGATGTACACTCCTGCCAATGACTTACATTTAGGGCTGATCACTGCGGGTCCCGACGCTCACACACTCCCTTGCAGGAGATGACTCATACATCCAGTCGCTCTGGTGCCACCCCCCCCAGTCAGAATATAAACGCGCCTAAATCGATGTGCAGCGAGGGAGAAGGAGCTCCGCGCTGAACGAGGTGGTGACTAACTGAGCAGGCACTCCTTCATAGCCCAACAGCGCAGTTATATATTAGGGGACACTTTGACACATGCAACTACATGCGTGGGTACCGCGCTGGGGGACCAAGATCCAAGATAGCGAAATCGGGCCTCTTGGCCTCAGCTCTTCAAGACCATGTGCGACGTGGCTACTACATTTCAGCGTCCCGAAAACGCATAAAACCACTCAAGCGCCACGACCACTATCCTCTGGGAGTGAAATAGCTACTATATTCTTAGCAATAGGTAAGCCAGATAAGCAGCAACCCACAATCACCTTTACAGCGCGTAAACCGCCAAAGGGCCAAAGCGTGACCACAGAGGAAGATCTGGAGGCGGAATCTGCGGTAGGTGGCAAACTGGAGGGCATTCTCACAGCCATACAAGCAAATCAGCAAGAAATCAATGGCTAACTTGACCACCTAACGGGGCAAATGGACTCCATGGCTGCCAAACTAGACAAATGGGGTGAGAGACTTGTTAAGGCTGAAACCCGAATATCAAACGTAGAAGATGAGTCGAAAACAACAACAGCCAAATGCGCAGGGAAGGAGAAGGTTCTGGACGTGGTCAGGGCGGAGGCAGAGGAGTTGGAGGGACGCTCGCGACTAAATAATATACGCGTAGCCGGCCTGCCAGAATCCACCAACACTGGACGTATGGAGATTTACATCGAGCAACTATGCAAGGACGTCTTTGGAGAAAATGCATTATCCCCCATCTTTATCATTGAGAGAGCACATCGATCTCTAGCTCCGAGACCACCGCCTGGTGCTGCACCCCGGCCGATAGTGGCTCGTGTCCTAAACTACAGGGATCGGGATACCATTCTGAGACTAGCACGTAAGGAAGGAGAAATTCACCATCAAGGGAACAAACTGGAATTCTACCCAGATTACACAGTCGCAGTGCAGCAGGCAAGACGGGAATTCAACGATGCCAAAGCAAAACTTTGTGAGTTACGCATACCCTATGCCATGCTGTACCCAGCACGTCTGAAAATCACGTGGGAGGACAAACCGGTGTTCCTAGCAACCCCCAAAGCTGCTCTGGATTTCCTCAAGAAAATTGCAAATAAGGGTAAGAGAGGAGAACGAAAAGACAAACAACCTGACTCGGCCTAAAGGTAAGAGCTTGAAGAGTGAAATGCACTAATACTGAGCGCGATGGCAGCTCCGGGGATCTACTCCATTTCCAGCTCGTACTGTTAACTGGCCTCTAGCAAATGCATCGTACGATGACTAATAGAGATATAGAGTGAACCTTATTTGCTGTAATGATGTATTGCTGGACCACTGACTGGGAGGAGTTATGATTTGCCTACCGTATACACCGGGTGTTACACCATGCTGACATTGGTAACGAACCTGGGTGGGATGGGACTAAGCACAGTAAACAGCGGCATGGGCACACCCTATACCCCCATGCCTTGAGGCTGGACTCCTGGACTTTGAATACATGA
Organism: Lissotriton vulgaris; assembly: GCF_964263255.1. NCBI lineage: Eukaryota > Metazoa > Chordata > Amphibia > Caudata > Salamandridae > Lissotriton > Lissotriton vulgaris. The sequence goes on along the minus strand of NC_141689.1, from coordinate 1,247,349,261 downwards.
CGGACTTTCTATTGCTCATTCGTTTCGCTACTAATCCAGCTTGTTCCATATGTGATCTGTATATTAATTATCAATCTGCCCCCGTCCTTTAGATAGGACGGTGAAGTGTACTCTCAGCGGACCTCTAAATGGGCGGTCCCCAAAAAGTTATGTTCCTTGTTGCTGTTCAGAGGGAAACATGGCTTCGGCAAATTTGGGATGCTGGAGTGGGTGGGATTGGGGTGAGTTGGGGTTTACGTTTCATGAACCTGCCAGGACACTTAAGATGCATTGCTGACCTCCATATTGTGCTGCGTTCACATGGGTCAAAGTCTACTAGCACAATATCAAACCTTACTATGTTACGAGCAACTAAGTTGAAATGCAGCCGACTGTATATGGTGACTGGGAACAGGTACATCGTGTAAAGACAGTTTAAACCTTTTAACGTGGAATATGAGGGGGTTTACTAATCCCAAGAAAATTAGACAAATATTTGCTGGTCCAGATAGGAATCATGTAGATATTGCGCTGTTGCAGGAAACGCACATTGCTCCACACTCATGCAGGAACATCGGGGCGAGATGGGCGGAATCTAGATACTCTGCTGAATACTCATCTTACTCTAGAGGTGTTATGATATTAATCAGAAAGGGAGTCAACTGCAAAATTGTCCGTACAATCATGGACACACAAGGTAGATATGTGATTGTGTCGGGTAGGCTTCGAGGGCAGTGTATAACCTTGGTAAATGTGTATGGGCCAAATGATGACTCCCCTGAATTCTTTAAAGAAATATGGTCTCATCTACTTGAATTCATAGACACAAATATCATCTGGGGGGGATTTCAATATAGCACTAAATAATGCTCTAGATCATTCACCGGCATTCTCAGAACCACATAGGAGGGCGAGGGGGAAAGTAAGTGATATTATGGAGGAATTATCCCTTAAGGACATTTGGAGGGTAAAATATCCAACTGTAACTGGTGCAACGCACGTTAACATGGCACACGGAAGTTGGTCTAGAATAGATTTTTGGTTAGGTTCGGACAACACTGTATTATGGACCACAACGATGAAAACGCTGCCCAGAACTCTTTCTGACCACAATCCGGTTCTATTAACACTGCAAATACCTCATTACACACACCCCCTTTCAGCTGGAGATTTAATGCAAAAGCCCTCTTAGATCCGTTGTATGCGGATGCCATATCCACTGCTATTGAAGAGTTCTTCCAATTAAATGTTAACACAGTTGAAGACCCGGGCACACTCTGGGAGGCGTTCAAGGTCACACTGAGAGGTGTGTGCATGAGCACAGCGATAGGGATCCTGAGGGATATCATAGCTCAAATCACTAGGGTTGAAAACCAAATAAAGGAGCTGGAAACGGAATATGAACGAAGTAACAATGTTGAGCTGCTGGGTGAGATCAGGCAGATTTACACTGAACACCAGACCTATGCGGCAGATGAGCTAAAATATGTAGCCAAAAGGCCGATGGCTAGACAGTTTGGAGAGGGTGGGAGGCCTGGTACGGTGCTGGCACGGAAAATATGTGAAGGGAGAGGTCCTCAAACCATAATACAAGTGCGAGACGAGGAAGGCACACTGCACACACGACCTGAGGGAATATTACGCAGTTTTGTACATAACTATGCAACCCTGTATCAATCCCAACACACGGCACCGCCGCAGGAAACTTTTGGATACCTGCACGATATCGCTATTGCGTGGTTATGTGATCACCAAAGGGAATATTTATCACAACCTATAACTGTAGAGGAAGTGACTGAGATCATCCACTCTCTCCCTAACGGAAAAGCACCGGGACCTGACGGGTACACTTGTGAATTCTACAAGACATATGCAGACCTCCTAGCCCATCATCTAGTAGCTATGTATGGAGCCGCATTCGATCGGGCAACACTACCCCCTTCATTGCGCGAAGCCGTACTGATCACTCTCCTGAAACCCGGTAAAGACCCGGAACTGTGCGAGTCATACAGGCCTTTATCCTTACTTAACGTAGACTTGAAGATACTGGCCAAACTCCTAGCGACTCGATTGCAGCCACTGATGACAAATCTGATCCTGCCCGACCAGGCAGGGTTCATACCAACAAGAGCTACATCACACAACACGAGAACCCTTTTTGCACTTTCTCGATCCACACACCAAAGCGGCGGCGGTGATGCTTGATGCCGCCAAAGCATTTGACTCCATTGAATGGTCCTATCTACAAACGATACTGCACCGAATGGGATTTCCTATACGGTTCATAACTTGGATAACGCTATTATACACTAATCCGGTGGCAAGGGTCCGTGTAAATGGCTACATATCAGAATCCTTCCACATAGCAAGGGGCACTAGACAGGGCTGCCCGTTATCCCCGTTGCTGTTTGCCCTTGCCCTTGAGCCTCTGGCTTGCATCATTCGGCAGACATATAACCACTCGGCACTACACTTCCCCGGACGACCATTACACATCTCATTTTATGCAGACAATATGCTTTTATATGTGCGCGACCCTGAACAAACCTAAGCCCACTACTGAGAGAATATGTCAAATTTGGTCGACACTCTGGACTACAAATTAATTGGGACAAATCTTTCATTATTCCTCTTACTGATTCCATGGCACCTCATGTCCCGGATTTTCCTCTAGACTGGCAAACGGACCACACTAGGTATTTAGGGATTTGTTACAGCCGGAACCCTGAGGAGGTTATACGTACCAACTATGGCAGAGTGCTCTCTGAGCTGGAGGAGAAAGTCAGTAGATGGATACAGCTCCCATTGTCATTGGCGGATCGTATTGCAATCGTAAAGATGAATATCCTCCCTAAATTCCTGTACTTATTTAATAACATACCGATACCACCACCGAAGGCGGTTTTCAAACACATAACCTCCTTAGTATTGAAACTAATCTGGGCGGGTAAACAAGCACGCATAGAACTACGTACACTGACGTTGCCATATGAAAAGGGAGGCTTCTGTGTCCCAGACTTCTTCCTCTACTACCTATGCGCACAAGCACAGTATGCTGCACACTGGTATCATCCCACCCCTTACCTCACACATACAGCGGTTGAGGAGGGAGATACCTTTCCAATACCATTGACGGCAATCAGCACACACAATCGACCCCCATTGCACTCGGCAGATATCAACACTATAGACGCAACAACGCATGCATGGCGCACACTGGGACGACTAGCACATAAGTTACCATTGTATGCACCGGCACTCCCACTTCATCATCACCCTGAGATTTCAGTGACCACTGAAAAAGTTGGTATGGATCTTCTGAGACATATTGGGGTGGACACATTTGGGGACCTTTTGTCAACCAGATGACTTATCTTACATCAGTAACCCCACCATGTTGTTTCGCTTTACTTATTATAGATTACAAAGGGCGATCCGAGATTTATACCCAGATTACCCGACAGAACCACCTAGCTTACATACACTACAACTAGTTTTAACATCGTCAAACACATCACACCTAGTATCGAGATTGTACACAGCAGCCCAGAGTGAAATCCCATACAATTCGCACAAAGCGATGCAGCGATGGAATAAGATTCTGCCAGATGTGCTATCGGAGGAGGACTGTTCTGCCGCGTGCACACTCCTCAAACTGCTAACACCAAATTGTAATTTACGCATCACGCATTTAAAATACTTGCACCAAACGTATCATAATCCACTTAGACTGCATAAGTATGGGCTATGGGAAGACGCTAACATGCAAAAGATGCAGGACCCAGGAGGCTGATTTTACCCATTTAGCTTGGCACTGCGTCAAAATCCATGACTATTGGGTGAAAGTAACAGATACACTAAGTGCCATGGTGGGCGTAGACATTAGCTGCTCAATGAAGGTGTGCCTCTTGGGTCTATTATCGAATGTCAAGGCTGGGAGGCGTAAATTCTGTGCAGTGGCCCTTTTAATCGCCAAACGGCAAGTATCTAAGTGCTGGGGGGGCAAAGCGTCAATCCTAAGCAATGGCTGAAAGATATGGCTCATTGCAAAGATAGACTACTTACCTACGAGGAAGAGCTGCCAGCCACGTCACGCCCTAAAGATTATTGGAGCTATTTCACTGACTTCTTGCAAACCATTGATGTAGATGCAATGTCCTAAGAGATGATGCTTTCCTCTCCCAACTATCGACACCCCAATCTAGACGTATTCCCACACTGTTATATCTTAAAAGACGAGACTCGATGACACTAGTTGTTTCACTGACCATGACACGCACTCATGGATGAAGAATGCAGAAATGTTCTGGCTTTATTATTTTTGTTGTATTTTTTTTCTCCATTATCCAATCTGTTGTTTGATGTTATGAAAAAGAAGTTCTCTACCACTGATTTATACTTGATAGTTGCTGCACAGAAGGCGTGCCCACTATGCTTACCCCAAACTCGCCGCCGGACCCCTGGGCTGTCGGCTGAATGGCTGTGTTATTTCAGAAACTAATGGGCTAACATGCGCCACCGGCCCCAGGGTTGTAGGCAAACAGCTGTATCGTTACATATGTACATTAATAAAGATTTTTGAACTTAAAAAAAAAAAAAGGTATACTGAATTAACAAACAACTGTTGTTATGCTCGTCTCTAAATTAAAAAAGCAGCACCACCATGTTGCAGACTACCATAAGAGCCGGTGTTGACAGTTAAGTGCCAAGGCCAAGTATCGAAACCCACTGGTTCAAATTAAGCACTGCCTACACCACATTTATATTTTTGATGTTTGGAAATATTTTAAATGTATAAAACAATCATATTTACAAGGTCTGCTGCTTGAACCTTTTTTGAAAGGGTACTGCAACCCTGTAGCCATTTTGGTTTAAAGCTCTTCATTTTCTCAAACCGGATATACAGGTCTTTCTTCTGATAATCTGTTAATTGTTCTTTGCACCAGGACCTATTCGGAGGTGGAAATAAATACACATTTGAGACCAAAAAATATTCCTTTTCCCTTTGAGGAAAGAACTTTTTTAATCCAGGTTAAATGTGTGCTTGCATATTTTGTTTTACTGTTGGGCCATTTTTGGTTAATTTTCATCTAAATAAAATCATTGTTTTTTTCATTTTCATTTGTCCCCAGTTCACCAGACTTTAGATTTTAGTGATTTTGAACCTTTCTCCCAAACTGCTGCAATTGGCCTGACTTCACGTCACAGAGCCCCATTCCTTCCAGCCTTCAGTTGTTCACTGCTTTTCTCAGTACTTGAAAGTTTGTAATTTTGGGTGTCTTCGCTAGCACTGCGGTATGTCAATCACATCCAGAAGGTTTGGCACCATTAAAACCACCTTCTACTAACCCAATAGCCTCTCTGTGGTTAGCATTTCACCATACTCAATATGGTGCTCCACTATTTTCGCTTGCTTAGACTTGGCAAAGCTCTTTTACAATCAGTTACACCTAGGGAAAGTCTTCAGCTCATAGATGACACTGGAGTATTCGCTCTTCTCCTCTTTCCAATATGTGTTCTCTTGTGTCTAATAAGATGCCCTCGTCGATTGAATCTTTTGCCACATTCAGCACACTGGAAAGGTCTTTCGCCAGTGTGTATACGCTGGTGCCGAATAAGATTTGCAACATCACTAAAACATTTGCCACACTGACTGCATGTGAAAGGTTTCTCTCCAGTGTGTATTCGCTGGTGTGTTGTCAGGGTTTGTAGCTGTCTGAAACTCTTTCCACATTCACTGCAGCGAAAGGGTTTCTCTCCAGTATGCACACGTTTGTGGTTGATCAGGGTTTGTGACTGCCTAAAACTCTTCCCACAGTCAGAGCACACATGGAGCTTACGACCCTTGGGTTTAATAAGGGTTTTTGGTTGCATAGGCTTCTTCTTACATTCATTGCATGTGTTTACTAACTCTCCGTTGATAGACTGCTGTTGTGAATTCTCACCGGACGGGCTAAAAAACTGTCCACATTGACCACATTTGCACAGTTTCAATCCAGTGTGCATTGTATGGGGCAAGCCGATGCCTGCGGGCTCACTTAACCTCTTGGCAGTTTCAGTTAGGATATATGGCCTTGATCCTGTGTGGGCCCTCCCAAGCATGCCAACGTCTGGTCTGTGGCTGAAACTGCTGCCATGTTCAGCGCATGCATATTCCTTTTCCACAGAATGGATTCCAGCATTCAACCTGGGGCTGACAATGTTGCCATGTTCATTGTTTGGATACCTTCTGTCCCAGCTCTTTAACTGCTGTTTTTCGGCTGGGATTACGGACAAGTGGACACCTAAGCAAAAGATGCAAACAGCAATTAATTCCTACACTAATTTATGGCCACATTTTAAACACTTGAAAGACCACAGTCTTTTTGGTGTGGTAATACCTCAATTGATAAACACAGATGCTGTATGATGCAGAAGTTACAATGTGCGCTATTAACAAATCATTCACAAATCTTGGATGGAAAAGATTACATAATAAAACAGCTTGCTTTTCCCTTAGAGGGGCAAAACCTTGAATTGCTATTGGTTTTTTTTTACCCTGTACAATTCCTCTGAGTTTTATCTGGTAAAAATAAGGTGTCGAAACACTCACAAGTGCAGTAATGTCTGTAAAAACAACACCACATCCTTTAAAACTAGGGCATGTGAAGGTGCAACTGATTGGTATTGCAGGGCTATACTAATAGACTGTGAACCATATAAACAGGTGTAAAATAACATCTTGGAATCCAAATTTCGGGGCAAACTTTTGATTGTGCATTTGTCGGTATTCCCACTGACTCGTATTGAGCCAGTAAACATAGTGTATTTAAATGTGGGATAGGTGCTTTTCACAAACTGCACTGAAAAGATGAGACTGACGAAGTGAAGAGCACTGAAAAAAGAACATTTCAGCGTTTACCTTGCTGCTGAAACACTTGCTACTCTACTGAAGAAAGTGGACACACACAACACTTTTGACCACAGCATTCTCCCAGGACAGTCTTGCAGCAATCACATTTATAGGACTACCCCCTGCATGATACACAGAACACACATGCAAAGACGTCATCCCAGTTACATCCTTCATTGTATCATGAGCCATTGCGTGGATCAGCGAGTGCACTTCATATGCTTGTTTAATACATAATACAGTCCCTGCAATGTGAATTCTTGTAGGTTGGTCCACTGTTCCACAAAACAGTCTGACACATTTCTGCCCAATCATCAAAGCAGACACATAGCGCTAAACACCCAACCACAACTTTAATGTGATACCCCATGCAATAAGAGGAAAGGAAAAATTCTAATACGCATGATTAAGCAACTACACCTACTTAACCACACCTCACCACTGATGAAGGGTAAAAGTTTAATGAGGGTTGCCGCTATCAAATCTCATGTTACAGCAAACAAAATGATGGACGGAATGCTGACAATGCAAACATTCTCCCCCAATGAAAAAATCTCGGTTAAATCCATTGTTCTTTTGCCCACTACGCCACCCTAGTTTAGACCCAGCAATATGCAAATCAGTCTTGACCCAGTGCCTCATGGGAATAGTCCAGACCGAACTGCCAGGCCAGGTCCTGCCTGGACTGGAAACAAGCATCCTGGGACCGGTTTCAGGGTATGTCACCCTTCTTCAGCCAGGCTAGCTTGAATCCAGTGGCACAGTGAGCAAGGGACCCACGTCTGTTATGTCATGTTAATTTAATTTTTCTAATGCGCACAGCTACCAATCAAGGGTTTCCCAGAGCAGGCCCTGAAAAGGTCTCTGAAAACCTAGATTAGAATTATTGATTAAATAGCCAAGTTTGTAATTGCTTGCGAAAATTGGGGTACACATTCTCTTTCCGCATCACATCAGGCAAGGGACGTGGGTCCCTTGCTCACTGTGCCACTGGATTTAAGCTAGCTTGGCTGAAGAAGGAGTAGTTTCTGTCCTCTAACTCCAGTTCTGTAGTAGGGGTATCTCTGTTATAGTCCTAATCTAGTGAATAGTCCCGCCCATGTGCGTTGACTCCGGAGCAATCAAAAATAATCTCTTAAATTGTCAAAAAATGCAGACCTGCACAGACACTTAAGAGAGAATTTAAAGACAGATAATGCAGCCTATATCCACAGGCTACACTGTCCAGTACTTCAACTAGAAACTCCACCAAAAAAAACCACAAACAGCACAGCCTGTCCAGTATTCTCCACAGAGAAAAACCTTCCCCTACCAGCAAAAGCCTCTGGAATAATAGAGAAAGTAGTGGACAGACAAGCCCCATAGGCTGCCATTATGTGGCTCAGAACAGGTTACTGTGCCTTTAAGAGTACTTTCCAGAACTCTCTCAGTATCCCAGAATGCACAGCAGGTCCCTTTTACTTTCAGTTCTTTTTGAAGGTGTAACACCCAAGACCTGTAGCATTCCTTTCATGAATATCTTTCTCCACCGGGGAGAAGGGCAGGCGCTTATGATTATAACAGAGATACCCCTACTACAGAACTGGAGTTACAGGACAGAAACTACTACTTCTGTAGTAGGGGATCTCTGTGTATAGTCATAATCTAGTGAATAGAATGGCAAGCCCATCCCCACACCAAAGCGGCGGTAGAGAGAAGAGAAATAACATCACTACTGTGCGAACAGATTTCGCAGCAAAGCCTGCCCAACCTGAGCGTCTGTCCTGGCATCAGTGTCCAGACAGTAATGCTTAGCAAAGGTATGGACCGACTTCCAAGTGGCCGCCTTGCAGATTTCTGCAATTGGAACATTACGCAGCAAAGCAGGCGTGGCAGCTTTGCCCTTGTGGAATGAGCCTTAGGTTTACCCCCTAAGGTCTTATTAGCCTTTTGGTACCAACCGGCCTACAGCTCGTCGTGGCAGAGGTGTGGCTGCAATCATACGTAAAGATCTTACATTCATCGCGTCTTCCTCGCTATGCCTCCCTGAGGCTGAGAACCTTGTCATCAGCCTGGCAACGGAAGCTGGAGCTTTGACCCTCATCGTCTTATATCGCCCCCCCACCCCTATGCCCCTGTTCCCCGCTGCCCTTAGCGAACAGCTCGCCGCCTTGATGACTTCTTCTGCCCGCATTGCCATTTTTGGCGATTTTAATTACTGGTTTAATCATGCTGATGCCGGTCCTCACGCCACCGAATTGTTTGAGGCACTCCTCAGTCTAAATCTGACTCAGCACGTTACCACCCCTACTCACGCCGGGGGTCACATTCTGGATCACATCTGGACGTAGGGGGTATCGCTCTCCTGCCCGATCATCTCCCCCTGCGTCTGGTCCGACCACTCGCTGATCGAGTCCTCTATCTCTGTAAAGGGCCTGGTTAGGCTTCCCCCTTTAAAGGGCGGGGTCGCTCGGAAATGGAATGCTCTTGACTCCTCTGCCTTCCTTTCTTTTCTTGCGGAGACCCAGTCCTTACCCAGCAACACTCCAGGCGTCAACGCATTGGACGCCAATATCGCTCACTGGCTCACGACGGCTAGCGACCAATTCGCCCCCATGTCCCGTTTCCCTTGCTCACGCCATAGTAAATCTCACAAATGGTTCAACTCAGCTTTGAAATTACAACACCTCGAGCTGCGCCAATTGGAGCGTAGGTGGAGGCGTAATTATCTCAGTACTGACAGGGAGGCGTACGTGTTCGCACGTAAAGAATATAAAAAAGCTATCACTACAACTAAGTCTGCTTTTGTCTCTGAGAGAATACTAACAGCCCCTAATAAATCCAAAGAGATATTTAAGGTCCTCGGCGAATTAACATCGGACGCCAGGACACTCCCAACGCCGACAGAGGACTTCCCCAGGCACTGGTCCTACTGGATCTGTCGGCGGCATTCGACACGGTGGATCACAACATCCTACTCCACCGTGTCGAGTCAGCCGGAGTCCATGGGCCTGCCTTGTCCTGGGTCAAGTCTTTCCTAGAGGGAAGATCTCAAGCAGTTAGCTTGGGCCCTTTCAGCGCCACCAGCGCTCCTTCGCTCTGTGGTGTCCCCCAGGGATCTTCTTTGTCCCCCCTCCTTTTTAATTTGTATCTTCAACCTCTTATTCACTCCCTGGGTAGGTGGGACGTCACCGTGTTCAACTACGCTGACGACTTACAAATTATTTTCCCCCTCACTTCCCCTGACGCCGTCACCAACTTTCAGGCGGTCATGATACACATCCAGCACTGGATGAATCAAAACAATTAAAGCTCAACCCTGGGAAAACTGAGCTCCTCCTTCCTGGGAGGAGCGCCTCCCATTGGGGCCCCCAGTTTTGGCCAACTGAGCTTGATCCACCACCTCCTCCTGCTGGCTGTGTAAAGAGCCTCGGGGTCATTATTGACTGAGCTCACTCTCAAGGCCCAGGTGAGCGCTGTAACATCTTCCTGCATGTTCCAGCTACACAGGATACGGAAAGTCGCGCACCTCTTGACTCCTGAAGCCTTGTTACAAGTCCTAATAGCATTGGTGATGTCCCATTTGGACTTCTCTAATTCCCTGTACCATGGCCTTCCCAAATCCCTGCTGTTTAGGCTACAGATCGTCCAAAACCAGGCTGCCAGACTGGCATTCAAAATTCCAAGATGGCAGTCGGCCAAACCTTTATTACATCAATTACATTGGCTACCAGTCAGTGAAAGAATAGCCTTCAAGGTTTGCTGCCTGGTCTTCAAAGCCTTGACTGGCCCCTCCCCCGCTTTCCTGAAGTCCCTGATTACCCCCTACTGTCCCCCGCACCCTGAGGTCCACCCACCTTCAGCTTCTGGTCATCCCCCGTTTCAAACTCACTAAACTAGGTGGCCGCAGCTTCACTCACCTGGCTCCCAAGCTGTGGAATTCTCATCCACCTTCACTTAAGACCTCGTGTTCTCTCTTATCATTTAGGAAATCTTTAAAAACTTTGTTCTTTTCACACCCCCGCTAAATCCCTCTTGCACAGCTTCAGTGTCAATCAGCGCCAGGAAACTCATGGTGGCAGTGCGCTCAATAAATTCCCCTTAACATTAACAATAACATTAACATTAACAATTGTATACAGGACACAATCCACCTAGAGGTGGACTGTTTTGAGGTAGGAAGACTGGTCCTGACTGATACATAATTGATAAACAATTGGTCTGACCTACGAATATCCTTGGTTTTATCCAGATAACATTTCAACACCCTCCTCACATCCAGGGAATGAAGGATTCTGAAAAAAACGTAGGTAAAGTTATGGTCTGGTTAACATGGAAATCAGAGATAACCTTTGGAAGAAATTTAGGGTGAGTATGCATAACAACCTTAGCAGCATGAAATACAGTATAAGGTTCTTGGCAACACAACGCCTGAATTTCACTCAACCTGCGGGCCGATGTGATGGCCACGAGGAACGCCGCCTTCCAGGACAGGTGCTGCAACGAAGCCTTATGAATAGGTTCAAAAGGCTCCTTCAACAATCTGGACAGCACCACATTCAATTCACATGAAGGCGAAAGAAGGAACACTTTCTTCAAGCCTTCCAAAAAATCCTTGATCACAGGGATCTGGTAGAAGGAAGTCTGTGAAGGGCATTTCCTGTAGGCAGTCAGCGCAGCGAGATGGACCTTAATGGAATGGAAATTAAGGCCAGACTGCGCCAAATGTAGAAGATACGGAAGGATGACATCTTCCTTACATGTCTTTGGATCATAGTTCTTGGACTTGCACCAGATGCAGAATCTCCTCCACTTGTAAGCATAGGAAGTCCTAGTGGAAGTTCGCTTAGCCTCCTTCAGTATGTCCATACAATCTTCTGGTAGATTCAACTGGCCATATTGCACTATCTCAGGAGCCATGTCGCCAAACTCAAAGACGAGAGGTTGGGGTGCACCAACTACCCCGCGAACTTCGTGAGAAGGTCCGGTCGGCACTGCAGCCGTATTTGAGGAAGGAGAGACCGGTGAAGCAGGTCCGTGAACCACCACTGCCTTGTCCATTCCGGGGCAATCAGGATCATCCGCGCCCTGGACTGGGACAGCTTGATGAGCACCGCCGGAATCAGGGGAATGGGTGGAAAATCGTACAGAAAGCTGTTCGACCAGTTGATCCATAGCGCATTCCCCAGCGACCCCTTCTGGTAGTACCTGGAGGCGAAGTCTCGGCATTTGCTGTTTTCGGCGGTGGCGAACAGATCTACGTCTGGAGTCCCCCACCTTGCGAAGACTTCTCCTAGCACTTCGTCGTTTATGACCCATTCGTGGTTTTCCTGAATCAGTCTGCTCAGTGTGTCCGCATGAACATTCTGTACACCTGGTAGATGGGTAGCCGTTATCGTCAGTACTCTGGCTAGAAGCCAGCGCCAGATCGCCTGCGCCTCCTGCGACAGAGCGCATGATCTCGAGCCCCCCTGCTTGTTGAGGTAATACATTGTGGTCGTATTGTCCGTCTGTACAAGCAGAGAGTTGGTCTGGAAGGATGGATGAAAGGCCTTCAGTGCCAAGTGAACAGCTCTGAGTTCCAGGAAATTGATGTGATACGTGGACTCAGTCGGGGTCCACGTTCCTTGTATCTGTAAGTCTCTGGAGTGCGCCCCCCAGCCGTGGAGAGACGCATCCGTCACGATAGCCTGTGTGGGAAGAATGTCCTTGTGGAAGGGAACCCCTCTGAGGAGATTCTCGGCTGAACACCACCACTTCAGAGACTGAAGAGCATGCAGAGACAGTCGTATCTTGTCGTCCCAAGACCCTATCCTCTGATCCTCCAAGCACTCCTGCAATGGTCTCATGTACAGCCATGCGTGTGGTGTGAGGAAGATACAAGAGGCCATCGACCCCAGTAGAGAAGACACCGTCCTCACTGTTGTAGATGGAGCGGTCATAAGAGCCTGAGCCTTCCGAGGAGTGATAACCGTCTCTCCTCCGAAGGAGACACGCTTGCAGACAGCGTATTGATGGAGGCTCCCAAGTACTGTATGCACTGGACCGGAGTCGGAACAGACTTGACATGTTGATGTGCAACCCCAGCTTGTTCAAGAGAACGCACGCCTTCTGGAAGTGCGCTTGAGCTTCAGAAAAGGAGGAGGCCTTGATCAACCAATCATCCAGGTACGGGTAGACAAACACCGTGTTCCTCCTCAGGTGTGCCGCTACCACAGCCATGCACTTCGAGAATGTTCTGGGCGCAGACTTCAACCCGAATGGCAGTACTGTGTACTGATAATGATTGGCGCCGACTTGGAATCGCAGGAACTTCCTGTGTTTGTGTGCAATGGGCACATGGAAGTAAGCATCCTGTAGGTCTATAGCACATAGCCAGTCTCCCCGTTGCAGCTGAGGATAAATCTGATGCAACGACAGCATGCAAAATTTCTCTCGGCGAATACACTTGTTTGCTTGTCGCAAATCCAGAATGGGCCTGAACTCGTTCTTGTCCTTCCTGCGAACCAGAAAGAACCGTGAGTCGGACCTCTTCCCCTTTGGGACAGAGGTACGTCTTCTATCGCCCTTTTCCTTAACAGGGTATCGGCCTCCGCCTGGAGCTCGTGCAGCTGAAACCGCGAGCTGACCGGTGGAATCGCTGGAGGCGGGCTGGTGAACCGAAGACTGTATCCATTGCAAACAATATTCAGCACCCACTTGTCCCGAGTAATTTTTCTCCACCCTGCCAGAAAAAATTGAACGCTTCCCCCCACCGGAGTAGGTAACGGTTGCAGGGGAAGTAACCGCTCAGGGACGAGACCCAGCCGGGCCTTTGTTCGCCGCTGCGGACTGCTGGCTGCCTCTGCCCTTCTGGCGCTTCGGGAAGGGCCTTCCGGAACTGCTGCTGCTGTTGTTGCTGCTGTCCCGAAGCCTGTCCTCGCCCTCTGCCTTGCGCCTGAACCGTCTCTGGAACGGGCGGTAGGACTTCTTCTCCTTGGGCTTCTCCAACCCGACAGCCATCAGGGTCTCGGCCTCAGCTTTCATGCGGGCCATTTCGTCGTCCGCATGCTTGCCAAACAGGGTTTTCCCCGAGAAAGGTAGGTTGGCCACCCGCTCTTGAGCCTCTGGCTTGAGAGATGTAAGGCATAGCCAAGCGCGGCGCAGTTGGTTGATACCATGGCAGTACCCATGTGCCGCCAGAAGAGACACATCAGCAGCCGCGCTGATGAGTTGGTTAGACACCAACATCCCCTCATTCAGAATCTCCTGAAAGTCCTCTTTCTTCTCTCGAGGAAGGAGCTCAGCGAATTGCTGGAGGGACTCCCACAGGGCTCGATCGTATCGCCCTAGTAAAGCTGCGGCACTTGCAGCCTTCATTGCAGTAGATGCCGTTCCACAGACCTTCCTGCCTGCAGAGTCTAACCAGCGGCTCTCCTTATCAGTAGACACTGTCGACGACGGGGTGGTGGCATGCTGCTTCTGAGCCGCCGTCACTATGACCGAGTCCGGTGTCGGATCCATCCTGGTGAAAGCCGGGTCAGAATCCGGCGCCCGGTACTTCTTGAGGAGCCTGGAAGGAGCCGCCTTCGTCACCACCAGAGTGAGAAACAGCTCCTCGGCGGGCTCCACCAATCCTGGTACTAGAGGCAGCAACGGTCGAGACAGGTGCTTTTTAAGTAGCGTCTCAAAAATCACGGATGTCGTGGGCGTGGGCACCGTCACCTTGATGCCCAACTTAGCCGCACCCCTCAGCAGAACATCTTGGAATGAGACAATGTCGTCTACCGACGACACCCTCGTCCCAGGGGATTCCATCAAAGTCGGCGAGTAGTCCCTGGTCCCAGAAGAGTTTGTACGGGATCTTGATCTGCGCCTCCTGTGGCGTCGCCTCGATCTCGTCGACGACCTATGACGACTCCGCGATTTCTCCCTCCGGCCGGAGCGAGAGCGCGATCTCCTCGGCTTCGGACGCTCCACAGGTCTCAAAGGAGTAGGAGACGGCGGCCTGACCGGGAGCCTCAGCTGAGGAGTCCCCTTAGGCGGCGTTGGGTACCGTGGAAGTGAAACCGACCTCGGTGGAACCGCAGGCGGTCCAGAAGGTGGAAGCAGAGGATGAGAATGAGGATGAGGCGGTGGTGGAAGTGGAGGCGGAGTGGGAGTCCGCGGCGGAGGATCCTTGGACAAGGGAGGAGGAGGGGGAGTCGACCTCGGCTTAGGAGGTGTATATACCTCGAAGTACACAGAGCCCTGTGACTCCTTCTTCTTAGGCGGAAGCGATGGAGAGACAGAGCCTCCAGAAGGACTCCTGGCGCCAGAACTCTGTGCTTCTTTGGCATCAAAGAACGTCGCCCCGACGGCGAACGCCTCCTCCTCGACGGCGAACGCCTCCTCCTCGACGGCGAACGCCTACTCGACGGCGAACATCTTCTCGACGACGAGCGTCTCATTGACGCCAAACGAGTGTGAGCCCTCGACGTCGAGGATCCCCTGGACGCCGACCTCCTCTTCTTCGCCGACGGCGAACGGTGGTGTCGCCTCGACGGCGAGCGCCGACGCCGGGCCGCCTCTCGACGCCGATGACTCGATGACAACACCGCCACCGACGATGAGGATACAGTCAACGGCGACCTCGACGGCGGCCTAGTCAGTTCCCTGGACGCCGAACATCAACGCTGCCTCGACCCAGAGCCCCGGGGAGACGGAGAACAGACCGCTGTCATGCTTCTCGACGCCGTCGTCGGTGCTATCGACACCGGCGGAGAACAGGGACGCTTGCTGGTCTTCCTGCCTCTGGGGGGCCCCTCAGAGGCCTCAGCATGGGCAGATGAAGTATGCCCACACCCACCTTGTGCCTTCAGCCTTCTATCTTCCAGGCCTTGGAGCCTGATCGTCATCCTGTCTCTCAGGGTCCTGCTGGAAAAGGACTGGCAAATGTCACACTCCTCCGGGACATGAGATGAGGGAAGGCAGATGATGCACACCTCGTGTGGGTCCGACTTGGCCTTTCTTCCTCGAACACTCTGGACATTTGTCAAACAAAGCAGGCATTGTGACAAATAAAAGAGTGCTGAAAAACACACTTAAACCCTTGAAAAGTGAAAAAATCTGTAAAGAAACCCTAGAAAGGGAGAGCTCAATGCTCCAGGGTCCTGCTTGCAGGAGCCGGAAAAAAAAACTGAAAGTAAAATGGACCTGCTGTGCATTCTGGGATACTGAGAGAGTTCTCAAACGTTCTCTTAAAGGCACAGTATCCTGTTCTGAGCCACATAATGGCAGCCTATGGGGCTTGTCTGTCCACTACTTTCTCTATCATTCCAGAGGCTTTTGCTGGTAGGGGAAGGTTTTTCTCTGTGGAGAACACTGGACAGGCTGTGCTGTTTGTGGTTTTTTTTTGGTGGAGTTTCTAGTTGAAGTACTGGACAGTGTAGCCTGTGGATATAGGCTGCATTATCGGTCTTTAAATTCTCTCTTAAGTGTCTGTGCAGGTCTGCATTTTTTGACAATTTAAGAGATTATTTTTGATTGCTCCGGGGTCCACGCACATGGGCGGGACTATTCACTAGATTATGCCTATACACAGAGATCCCCTACTACAGAAGGGTGAAATACCCTGAAACCGGCCCCAGGATGCTTGTTTCCTGTCCAGGAGGACCTGGCCTGTTCCCATACGGCACAGGGTCAAGACTGATTTGCATATGGCTGGGTCCAAACTGGGGTGGCGTAGTGGGCAAAAGAACAATGGATTTAACCCAGATCTTTTGAATGGGGGAGGATGTTTGCATTATCAGCATTTCGTCCATCATTTGTTTGCTGTAACACTTTTCACACTAAGTGGGATGGGTACCCAGAGGTGGGTCCTTTGCTCACTGAGCCACTAGATTCAAGCTAGCCTGGCTGAAGAAGGGTGATATACCCTGAAACCAGTCCCAGGATGCGTGTTTCCGGTCCAGGGAGGACCTGGCCTGGCCTGGCAGTTCGGTCTGGACTGTTCCCATGAGGCACAGGGTCAAGACTGATTTGAACATGGCTGGGTCCAAACTGGGGTGGCTTAGTGGGAAAAAGAACAATGGATTTAACCCAGATCTTTTGACTGGGGGAGAATGTTTGCATTATCAGCATTTTGTCCATCACTTGTTTGCTGTAACACTTTTCACACTAAGTGGGATGGGTACCCAGAGGTGGGTCCTTTGCTCACTGAGCCACTGGATTCAAGCTAGCCTGGCTGAAGAAGGGTGATATACCCTGAAACCGGTCCCAGGAAGCTTGTTTCCGGTCCAGGGAGGACCTGGCCTGGAAGTTTGGTCTGAACTGTTCCCATGAGGCATAGGGTCAATACTGATTTGTATATGGCTGGGTCCAAACTGGGGAGGCGCAGTGGGCAAAAGAACAATGGATTTAACCCAGATCTTTTGAATGGGGGAGGATGTTTGCATTATCAGCATTTCGTCCATCATTTGTTTGCTGTAACACTTTTCACACTAAGTGGGATGGGTACCCAGAGGTGGGTCCCTTGCTCACTGAGCCACTGGATTCAAGCTAGCCTGGCTGAAGAAGGGTGATATACCCTGAAACCGGTCCCAGGATGCATGTTTCCGGTCCAGGGAGGACCTGGCCTGGCCTGGCAGTTCGGTCTGGACTGTTCCCATGAGGCACAGGGTCAAGACTGATTTGAACATGGCTGGGTCCAAACTAGGGTAGCGTAGTGGGGAAAAAGAACGATGGATTTAACCCAGATCTTTTGACAGGGGGAGAAGGTTTGCATTGTCAGCATTCCATCCATCATTTGTTTGCTGTGACACTATCAATTCTCAGCCTCAAAAGAGATTTACGACAATAATTTTGATAAAAACTTGTAAAATGTTTGAAGACGAAAAACTTGAGATTTTCTACTGTATCGAAAAAGCATGCAGAAATGTTTTGAAACGTGAAAATGTGAAAGACCTAAATAAAGAGAGAAAAAGTGATTTGTTCATGCAATATAATCACGTGATTAAGAATCCAAACATAGTTAACCTAGAAAATGAGCTGCGGACGACTTCTCAATGTGATAAATTAAACTAATTCTACGTAATGAAACATTTAAAAACGATAAAAAAATTGCTTAAGATGCTTGACCATATGAAGATTCACAGTTTTATTTAGTATTGCGTGGTACAAATGTGCATATCAAAAGTAACATGTATATTAATCTGTTTTGAAAATATAAATGTGTGAAGTATTTTTTTTTAGAAGTACCTAATATTGATATGTAACCTTGAAGAGAAGATTAATGACTGAATTAACTAGGAAAATGAATTATTCATATTAATGTGTGTTTATATTAATCATAACGGGATAGTGATTCAGCAAGTTTTCATGTAGGCCTGAAATCCTTTCTTTTCCTCGTTCCAAAAGCAGAATCTAGCTAAAGTAATCATTTTTAACGCTGTGAAAACTTTTCATGAAGTTTCTTTCTTAGGCTTTCAAACAATAGATTCTCTGTTGAATAAGCACCACTTTTGATAGAAATGTATCAATACAATTGCACACTCAGAGAGAGCGTCTGGAAACGAATAGGCAGTGAACAAAGTGAATTTTCTTACTTCTGAGGAAAAGATGGAAATATAAAGTAATTGAATTTGATGATTTTGCAAAAAGGTCACTTAATGTTTCCGGATTTCTTAGTGAGGTATTGATCACACCATGAGCAGCCCACTGCGAACAACCAATGGAAACCATATTGTATGATGGTAAGGATACTTTGTGGGCATAAACGGAGAACTTTTGCCCCCTTGGAGAAGGCTGGTTGTCATTTTCAATTTTCCTGCCTGGCATGCTGTCACACTGAACTCTGATTTCTTTTCTTATGCCAAACTCATTTGAACTGAACTTTCCGAAACCATCTCACACCTGTACTTTGTCGGCTGGTAAAGTGTTCAGGTACAACTCTTCGGCTGAATATTTTATGGACGCATTCCTGTGACTCTGCACTTTGACTCTGCCGATTTGGTTTGTATAACCTACATGCTGAAACTTGATTTTTTCCCAATGTTACCTCTCTCACCTCTTTCCTAGGTAACCAGCAAATGTTTATCCTATTGAATCTGTATGACATTGTGGGACTAATTGTACTAAATGGTTTCTATTAAATCTGATTATGTGATTTATTTTCCCGACAATTCAAATTGAGGCTTAGATAAATAGTTTAGCTGAGCATATATATTGTATTTGAGTCATTCTTGGTGTGAACCTTTTTGTCGTAAGTCTTACGAATAGAAATGTCTGAAGTAAAGGTTATATGTTAGCATGATTTTTTGCATTTTCTCATTCCATGTCCCCCTAAGGATTTGCCTCACGTTCTCTAAATATCCAACTCCCTGTTAGCCCACATAAAAGATCCATTGGAGGACCAATGGCAGTTTAGTGTTATGTTGTGGGCGCAGCGAGGAAACAGATGATATATGGGTTATATACTAAGTGAAACTTAACCCAACTTTCCGCTGCATCACCACCCACAGTTATACTTAGGCAATCTAAATAAAAGTAAAAACGATAGGCTAGTGCTGCAACACCCCTCATCTACTAATGAAAAGTTAAGTCAGCTTGACTGAAAAAGCATGTGAAATATGCATTCCTTTGGCAATGCAATCAATGCAATGAAAACCATTCGACCACAACTGCACAAACAATTTGAGTCACTATGGTAGACTATAATGCAGACCTTCATGAGATGTCTACAAAAAAAATAAATGGATCGCCATTAAAATAGTACAAAGAGCAGCTGCTAGAAAGGCAGTAAACATTAATAAAAAAGCACCACACCGCCTGCATAAGCTATGAACTATTGTATGGAGAACTCACAGTAACTTTTGGCAAAACACATCATTTTACTGTGTTAAACCATGCTGCTTTGTATTGGATTATAGCACTTATAATTTAGTTTCCTCCATTTCAACTTAAAAATAGTTTAAAACAAATCTTTATCATTGGACCTTAAGAACTTATTTCTTTGATAAAACAATGGGCTGGCTATTTTCTTTGAAAGTGCATAACACTTTATTTTTTGAATTTGCATGTTCAGAATTTTGACCTCTTGACCAATGCTGAAAAAATACTTCCTATGACTTGACATTTCATGTGGATGTTATTTATTTATTGCCATAGAATCAGCGTAGTAGTTGCAGCTATGCTCTTGAGCTCCAAAACTTACTAATAAATGAAGCCACTGTCAACACCTGCCATGTTCTTTCCAGTAGTGACTTGTGGGCAAAATATCCTAACTGTGGAACTGGGAATACATTGAATCGTGGTTAACTTCACTGCATCTTGATGGCTTCATTTCCTTCAATTCCTAAAAAGCAAAATTTCTTGGCTTTCACACTGCCCCTTATCACTCAGTCAGGGATAATGTCTACAAAACAGCTTGGTTGCAAATCCGCATTCACTGCAAGATTAAATCCTACATTCCCCCCGCAGCGTTCAAAACTAGTCTACAAGCCCTCGATTATTCTCATATTGATAGAAGAAACACCCTCGTATGTGGTCTTCCTAATACTATTCGCCTCCCTCTCAATGCTGCTTTGTGCGAAAAGGCTTATCTTATTAACGGCAAATGAAAATGTGATCACTTTCCCTGGTTTTTCTCCAATCTTTACTGGCTATCTATCCGAGCCTTCATCCAACTTAAAACCCCCAGCATCATTTACAGAGCCCTGCATGCTCACAAACTGGCATACTTAGCTGAAGGACTCTCCCTAGCTGTTTCTGTTCACATGACTTAACACAAACCAAATGATCCTAACAGAAAACAATCAATCCTTCTCTTTTGCCTCCAACAACCGTCCCCCCCAGCTCCCAACTGAAGAGGGCACCTTGCTTCTAAACTTTGAAATGAAATCCCAAATCTCTTTTTATCTCTGTTCGCCTCTACCCCAGTAATCCTATTTCTGCCCAGCCTTCTGATGTTTTGTCATGTCATTATTTTATACTGTTCTGCTTTGGTTGGTCACTTCCAAATAACCCAAAAGCGGTTGCGCTTGCAATAATATTAGTGCGCTGCTGCTGTGTTACAGTATTGAAAAGATACGCAATTATCCCTGAATTTTCTATGGAAACACATTTAGAATTTGGACGGGTGTGCCTGTGCACTGTCAGTGACCTGGCCAAAGAGGCATGAAAGAGCTGAAATTGAATAATAAATTCAAAGCTGTTCCTAACAGGGGCCCCAAAATCCTTAAGATGTCCATGTGACTTAGTGTGTACTGGTTCTTTTTTTTAGGTCGAGCCTGGTTAGCACACTTTCTGCTCTGCAAGGAATGCTGTATTCCAGTATGGACTTGAAGCTCCGCCCACTCTCCACCCATATTTTTCATTGGCTTGTGTCATTGTCCTTTGTAAATGCAGGCTTCGGATTCGTTAATAGGCTTGTTAGTCCCGCCTTAGTATCGCCTTGTCTTTATTTGTAACCTCCCATGAGGACTGGCCATTTTACTTCTCTTGTTAGACAACATGTCTTATTTAGCCTGTAAGCACTATTTTCTTTAAAGAGTTTCTCCTACTGCAGGCACAACATGCTTTCCTGCAAAATTCAGAGCGCCATGTGTGCTTTCACTTTCCAAGCAGCCCGGGACAATGGCAGCTGCTTCTTTGATGTCCTAGAAAGACAGCAGAGTGTACTCACCTTCAGGGTTGTTGATATTGCTCTTCCTCTCAGGTTCGTTTTGATCCATGGAATAGGATTCTCCCTCATCTTTAATAGTGAATGACACAGCCTGTCTTTTAGCAGCACACTGTCCTAAAGGGAAAAAAAACAGTAATTAAGTAGTAGGCAGATTAATGGACCCATTTGTTTTAGGCTGCTTTCTTGCAGAAAAAAATGTGGACTGTTGGGAGACCTTCTATATGCCAGGGTAACAATGCCAAATTTGGGGTACATCCATGAGGTTCTATGGTCTTAGTCACCTGGCAAACAGTCTCATGGAGACAGGGCTGTAGGGCTCATCTGAGCATCCTGATGAATATCACAGCTATGATGGTTTGGGCCACCTGCGAGGATAGGTTTCACATTGTGGTTATGCTATCAACATAATTAATAAAGAGCTTTTGAACACTTTCACCAGGAACTAACAAGGACAGATGAAACAATCTGCTCTCATTATAAACTGCTTAGGGTTAACATACAAGTAACTGGATGGTAATAGTAAGCAAGAATAATGTATGAATGAAAATGTAAGGAAAGAGTTGGGGCCATTGTTAATCTCAGCACTGTACCAACTCAGGTGCACTGATAAGTGTACTAACAGACAAGAGACTGCTCATTTACAAATCTCATAAATGTACTCCAAACTTACTTGAGTTGGTATCAAGGTTGCTTCCTCTTCTTGCACGACCCCCCCTCGCTATCAAATGGAAATTCTGTTGAATATGATCACAGCTGCAATCCATAACTTTATTCTTCAGTTTTGATAAATGCATCACCCATTTTAGACATTATGTTGCTTACATCTCTTTTCCAACTGCACTTCCCTGGAAGAGGTTTTGACATTTTTAAGCATACCGTTGCCCAAGGATTAGTTATCGTCAAAGGGACCTTCCATGCCACAAGCATATGAACTTGACAACTGGCCTGCCCCCTTCCTTTGTCGCTCCAGCCAACATGGCTCCAAAACTAGAGTGAGGGGGAGCTAACCCAGAACATGTTTGGATGTTTGGAGTGAACACAAGGGAGGGTTTGTTCATTACCTTAGAAACAGCTTTGGGTTGGCACAGGAGCTCTGACCATGGGAAGAAGGGTTCAGTCTTATTGGATTGTTCCAGAATGCTGGGCAGAAGTTTTGGGACAGGGAAGATGTGGGATCCTTGGATTGGCCAGTGAAGCCTGGCATCTGGAATTTTCCACTCACATTTCTAAACCCCAGCTCAAGGCAGAGACTGTGAACAAGGCGCTGGACCTGGAAGGCTGTGACAGCAGAATCATGAACAGCTGTTAGGAGAACTAACCTTATGACGAGTTGGGGAATATCTGTCCTCCGCTGCCACCCCAAATGCCCTACAAGACAGCCTTGAGAATTGGGAGTTAGAGCAGGGGAGTGCTCTGCTGGCTGGTGGTATAGGGGCTATACAAGAAGCCCCCACAAGTAGGAGAAGAACACCCAGAGCAATGAAAGGAGAAGACGGCAGCAGGGAGCCAGTAAAACTAGCTCCCTGCAAAAGTTATGCGTTAGCGATCAGGAACGCAGGTGAAAAGGCTCCCTAGAGTTCGCTGCCCAGAGCAAAACAATCTAAAGATTATCAAAATCAGTTATAGGGGCTCAAAACATGGCTATTTAAAGGATTTGACCTTTAATCTACTGAAAAGAAAACAAGTGGGTGGCCCTACACTGCAACTTAAAAATGTACCCCCTCACCCCTGGTTTAACTCTTGGGGAAGAGGGGTATGTGTGTGGCCCCCTCCCCATTAACAAATTTGCAATTTTTGAAGGGGGCGCCTCTTTCCTTAAGGGCCGTTGCAAGCAACCAGGATCCTGGGACTCCATCCCCAGTGAGAGGAGGGACACAAGACTCCTCCTGCCACAGCAGAACAGGAAACAAAGGCTGCTCCCACCCATGAGGAGAAGAAGAAACTGATGCCGGCTCCTGCGACTGGCATGGATGGCGTCTGGGGAGCAGGCTGTGTCGTGGGGGCCTTCGGACTTCCTTAAAAGCAGCCAATGAGGTGCACAGTTGTGGATGCCCAGAGTGGATCCGGGGCAACCGATTAAAAGAAAGAAAAATAAAAACAAACGGAAATGTTCCCACCCCGAAAAGCTGCTCGTACAAACTTCATAGCTCTGTGGTAGGAGCGCACCATAATGGTTCGAAAGGTTTTTTTTAGCATATTTTCTTGCTCTTGTGGTGACCAACAATGGGCAGAGGCACCACCAACATTATGAACAGATGTTGTGGGGGCTGAGGGAGTGGAAGCTTCCTTTCCCCCCCTCCAAATGATTTAAAGCTTGCCCTAACCTTCACAGGGCAGGAAACCTAGGACCCCCAGATAAGGTCAAAAGGTTTCAAACATTCCTGGAGCTGGGATTTAGTGCTCTCTAACACAGTAGTGCAGAGACCTGTAATGGTTAGTCTTATGGCTGCATAATGTAGCATGACGTGGTCAAATAAAACACCTGTTTGATGTTGTTTTGAATATAAATGCTTTATTGAACATTTTGTTGGTGAATAATGCAATGCTGATTGATAATGAATGTATTTAGAATTGATTACTGAATCGTATTGGTTTTAATGGTGAATGCTAGTATGTGACGATTGCCTTATATTTTTATGTGGTGACCACCCTGACAAAGTCAATAGGCTTGCTTTATATATTATGTTGAACCATTGACAAACCCAGTAAGCCTTCTTAATTTTTAAATCTTTACTCCTGGAAGGTGTTCTGCGAGGAGATACATTTTGTGACGTATGGCCCATCTCCAGATGGTCTGTGCTAGTTGTGACAGCTGGAGAGAGTGTGCCCCCCCCCTCAGTTTTTGTATGTAGTACATTACTGTTTTGTTGTCTGTATGAATCAGTACGGTTTTGCCTACTAGATGAACTTGAAATGCTTTGAGCGCTAGAAAAATCGCTAGCAGCTCTAGATGATTTATGTGAAGCTGCTTTTGCTGCAGGCTCCACATGCCCTGAATTGTGTGCATCTGGAGATGAGCTCCCCAACCAGTGAGCGAAGCGTCTGCTGTTAGCACTATCTGTGGAACTGGGTCGATGAAGGGCCGCCCTTTTGAAAGGTTTTGTGTATTCCACCACTGCAGAGAGCGATGGGTGCGGCCGTTTACCAACACTAGATCTAATAACAGACCCTGAGCCTAGTTCCACGGACGTGCTAAGCATTCCTGCAGGGGACGCATTTGAAGTCTTGCGTAAGGGACTATTAGAATGCAAGACGCCATCATTCTTATTAACTGCATGAACATTCAAGCTGGCAATGAGTGTCGAGACTGAAACTGAGAGAGTAGAGTCTGCATATTGTGGACTCTGGTCGGTTAGGGGTAGGCCAGAGCCTTTTGTGCATCTATAGTGGCTCCCAAATCATCTTGTTTGTTGGATGGTTGGAGATGGGATTTGGACAGATTTACTGTGAATCCAAGATCGTGGAGCAACTGCACTGTTTTGTGAGTGTGACGTAGACAGCTTTGTTGCGAGCTGGCTTTTATGAGCCAGTCGTCTAAGTATGGGAAGATGTGAATGTGTTGTCTTCGTAGATGAGCTGCAACTACTGCCAGGCATTTGGTGAAAACCCTGGGTGCCAGGCGACCTTTAAGTCCACAGTGGACAGAAAGTCGCCTTGCTGAAGGAGCGGGAGCATTTGTTGGAGTGTCACCATATGAAAGTGGTCCGATTGAATGTATACATTTAGTTCTCTGAGGTCTAGTATAGGCCGGAGAGAGCCGTCCTTCTTGGGAATTAGGAAGTATAGGGAGTATATACCAGCCCCTTGATATTGTAACAGGACTGGTTCTATAGCTTCTTTCTCTAACAGAGAGAGAACTTCTTGCTAGAGAAGGGTGAGATGTTCTTGTGACATTGCGTGTGATCTTGGAAGAATGTTTGGGGGAGTGTCTAAGTTCCAGGCAGTAACCAAATTGGATCATTTGTAGAACCCATTTGTCTGTGGGGGATTGTATTCCAGACAGGTAGAAATTGGGAGAGACGTCACCCGACAGGAGTGGAATGATCAGGGAGTAGCAGCAGGAAGTCACTGCTGGTTATTTGTGAGGAAAGTACGTGTTGACTTGCCTGTGCCTCTTCCCTTACTGTGATTTCCTCTAAAGCCACCTCTAAAATAACCTCTTGATGAGGGTGATTGGTTGTTGCCCTTGTAAGTTAAGTGGAGGAGGGATTCTCTGTGGATACATTCTTGGAGCCACCCCTATAAAAGGAGCGACAAAAGGATCCCCTATTTGAAGGTAACAACAAAGCGCCCATGGACTTGGCGACCTCTGTGTCTTTTTTCATTCTTTTCAGTGAGGTGTCAACTGCTGGACCAAAGAAGTGCTCTTTGTCAAATGGTTGGTTGAGAATAGAGGCTTGCACTTCAGATTTGAATCCTGAAATTCTCAACCAAGCATGCCTGCATAGCAGTAAGCTGGTGTTTAGTGCTTCAGTTAGGGATATTTAGTAAAATCTTATGATGGTACCACCGTTGGCGTCTTGTGCTTTTCTAAACCTGAAATGTACATGTCTGTGTAACCAATTCATGTCATGGCATGTTTATCCAATTTGCAAACCTGCTTTAAGACCCTTATTGTGGCGCTGTATGTGTAGAAATGCACCATCTTTTCACTTTTTTAAGTAAACGTTTAGAGTGACATTTGGCGCTGCACACACGTGCGGTCTGGTTCCTGGCGCACATAGTCATGGTTGCAGCGCACAGAGACCCTCCACTGCAGCATACAGAGGAAAAAAAAATAGAGGGAACATTGACCAGCACACAACCCTGCCGGCCCCTCTCCCTATATTTAAGGATGGAGTTAGTTTGTTCTTTGTTCCATAGCAGACTTTAGCTGTTAAATTGCTATTCATGTAGGCCAAAAGTAAAATTATCTCCTTTGACACCCTCTTATATTTTGATGTTGCATCTAGTGGAGTGTAATGTGATTAAGGGGTTCATGACACTCTTGGGGTCAGGTGTGATTTGAGAAAGTCAAAGATGTTGTAATCTGCGGTCTATATATTTGTAAATTACTGCATAGTTTTTAGTAGCGCATAAATGTATATTTCCTTTTCAAAGAGAAAAGGCACTGACTGGGCAATGGTTTATTGAGTGCTGTTTTTGCATGCCAGCGGATGGAGAATACTTGCACACACCACCTCCACTGAGTAAGCCTTGGACTGACTAACTTCGCTACCATGAGAGTCAAGTGCTACAATGGGGTACTTGGTTCCCAGTAAGAGAACAATTGTGGATCTATTACTTGTGCAGGTCTCAAGTCCTGCACAAGTAATAACTTTCTTACAGTCTTCATTGGAAAAACCATAAAAAGTCCTCCTTTAGAACACCATAAAATCATGTTAAGCAGTATCTCTCTATTAGTTAAGGAACATCTAAGGACTTCATTGGCACAAACATAAGATAAACTAGAATCCTCCTGAGATTTTTCTCTGCATGTCTTTGATTATGCAGTGCTAGAGTACATAAACAACTCATACTCCATTTTCTATGTGACTATGTGTGATCCCAATAGTATGGAATGTAGTGGTCTACCCAAGTATGTTTTCAATGGGACAACTCACTGTATAATTCCAAATAAATCGCGTCTAAATCTGTCACGAGCAAGCATTTTTCACATTCGTGATAACAATAGATGGACACAGGAAACACTAACACTGCCCTGTCACAATTTTACAAAGCTGCTACAGAACTCCTAACTTGTTAATATAAAAATGCAATCTTTAATGTTGTAAAAAAAATGAGAGCTATCTGGGCTCAAGAAAATTGAATGGCACATAACTGGAGAGAGTCACCTATAGTAAATATCAGAATTACCTGCAAATAGTACTGAGCGAGACAAAACATAGGAAAGGAAGTAGGAAAAAGTGGAAATTAGACAAAGAAGTGGCCAAAACTACTGACTCTATATATAAAGAATTAGGACGTAGGCAAGGCCTACTGTAGTGACCTATCTGAATTTAACATTCATTCATTATATTGTCTCTGGGGATATTTTCAAACACTGTTGATTTAACAAAAAATATGGCTTTACAAATGTGAATTATAGTGGACAAGTGTTACTTATTGTCAATGGACACTTAAAAAATGCAAACATTAACCTTCAAATGGTAGTTTGCTTTTTATGATCCTACGAACAAGTCACTACTTCTGTACAAATAGTTGTCCATACACGGTAGTTGATTGTGAAAGGCCCCATTTTGTCATTGTTTATTTATGACTGCTAGCTGTTTCAGGGTTCATGTGAAGTTTAGTCATAGTTAGGGTCTTTCCCTCACAGTGATCTATCAAGTGCTTATTAAAAACTGGAACGATAAGCCCATATGGTTTCTCTCTCTCTCTCTGTGGGAAATTCTATACTGTGAGTCCAACCCCAATCCGTTCGCAGCTTGCTGGGGTGGTGCAACACCTCTTACTCACCTGTTAAAATGGTTCTGGTCTCCAAAAACGAAATGGTTACTTACCTGTAGGAGTAGTTTTGCCGTTTGAAGACTCACATGCTGTGAATTGTTCTGCTATCTACTGGATGGGTCCAGAATTGTCGCTCTATTTCCCTATTTAGGTCTCGCCCAGGCAGCGCATGCGTGGTATTTTCGAGACATGCTGTAGTCAGGTATGGATTCGTTGCTCCGCCCATTTTCCACACAATTTTTTAATTGGCTCCGGTTACTGCCCTTTGTAAATGGTGGCTTTTGATTCCTCAATAGGCTTAGTATTCCCTCCTTAGTACCTTTGTTTCTCCTGCTGTAACCTCCCGTGAGGACTGGCCCCTTTACATGTGTTGTAACTCAATATGTTTTATGAACAGTCTGCGAGTACTATTTTCTGACGTGACTTTCTCCTATTGCAGGTACGGCATGCGGTTCTGTAAACCGCTTTTTTTTTTTTAAGCAGCACGGCCATGCTCTATCTTACATTATGTTTTGGGCTTAAGGAATAGCGCCATTAACGCTGCTCATGCCAAAATATATATATTTTTATAGAACCGGTGTTAAGCTGCGCTTTGTTTTTTTCAAGCGTGAGGCACACTTCAGGCTTGAGAATGGAGGTCGTGCATTTCTTTTGTTATGTGCGGCTCACAGAAAGCAATAGTATCACAAACTCAACAATGGCGCCTGCGGTTTTCCCGCCCCTATCCCCATCCCGCCCCCTGGTGCCATGCTTTAAGATTCAGCACGGCACCCACTATTATATTAACAACAGGGACTCTGCACTTTATTTTTCAAGGCGCCTGCTTTTTGTCCCTGTGCTGCAGATCTTGCCAAACCTCTTTGCTGAGAGTTTTTTTTTATCATTAGCATGTGGCCCTTGCGTATTGTTCTATGGTATTCACCACTGCCCTGGTCCTCATGTCCAGGTAAAACGGCTTACTGATATTATTTTTTCTTGTGGTAAACAATAGTTTCAGTTGCCATCTCGGTTTGAAGCTTGCAATGAATGAGCACTTCTTGAGTTGAATCCCACGGTTTTGTTTTCACCGCATCGGAGATATTACCACAGTTTGAGTCTTATTTCATTTAGCCTAAAGCTCACCAGTTTTGTCAAGATGTCAAAGGTACCACAAGCAACACTTATACCTCTAAACCAGTGATCGAAGTGCATTAAAAAAACGTATGGGAGGAGGAGCTTCGCGCGCATCCAAGATTGCCGTGTGAGCTCTGGGCTCCCGAGACCCCCGCCGCCACCGGGAATATACGGACTAAAATCCTGCTCTAGTGAATCGGAATTGCGTGACAGAAAGGAGGCGGCATCAAATGAGAGGTTCCCAACCGGTTCCGACATCGGACGGCAAAGTAGTGGGGTCGGCAAGTTTGGGGCCTACGACCGGAAGGAGACCAGGGTCTTGGGTGTGATTCTACCCCGACCCGAGTTGAACAACAGTGGGCTTGGGCACCGGAAGTGGCCGGTCCCAACCCCATCTTAGTTGCCGGTCGCGGTAGGGGAGACCACCCTCGAGGCCCCCCCGCGCCTTCACACCCGTCGACTGTGGACGAGTGCAACGGCATCGGATGTGGTGGTACCAGAACCAACTACAATCGAACAAGTAGAGATCAGAGACACGGGGTCCCCTGGGAGCTGGCCGAGGTGCTGAGGGTATTTCGTGGCCTCGGAGAACAGGCGGCCCTGCTCCAGAAGTTGGGATGGCGACCAAAACTGAGGCGGAGAAGTCCCAGGCTAAATCTACTAGAGGAGACCGTCAAGTGCAGTCCAACAAATTGGTTCGTATACGATGCCCAAGGGCTCACCCATAGGGTCTGGTCGTACGCAAGATGGTGGGACGGATGCCTCTGGTTCCAATCCTGAACTCACACTACACGATGTGATGGCGGCCATCGATGGTGTTAAAACCTCTCTAGGCCAAAAAATGGAATCGCTGGATCATAAGTTGGATACGGTGACCATAGAGGTCAATCTGATCCGGACTGACCTCACTAAAACGAGTGAAAAGGTGAAGTCCCTGGATATCACGACGGCGAGCCTGACTGATGACGTGATGGAACTTCAGCGGGAGGTGCGAAGCCTGAAGGCAGCTGGAGAGGCCGCGACTCGCCAGTTGGACGAATTCGAAGGAAGGGCCCGGAGGAATAATGTGCATCTTACGGGGGTCCCGGAAAAAGCTGAGGGACGGGCCCTCGATTTGTTCGTTGAAGGCATTATTTTGAACCACCTGCAACCTGAAGGCCTGAGTACACTTTTCACCGTTGAGAGGGCGCATAGGATTCCTGGCGGTCAGCCGCGACCGGGCGTCCCTCCTCGACCGATGATCGGAAGGATCCTCAATTTTAGGGACATGGATGCGATTTTGCAGGCTTCCAGGCCGAAGGGGCCTTTGAAGTTCGAAAATTCGACTCTTAACTACTATACGGACTTCACCCAGAAAGTACAGAGACAGCGGCAAAGCTTTGTTGGAGTTAAGCAGCGGGCGACAGGCGCACTGCGAGTTGGGTTTTGGCAAATGCCGAGCGCAGGGTGGGGGGTGGAGGGGGGTGAATGTTGTGGTGTGAGTGTGGGTTTCTTTATTTTTTCTCTCTCAGGTGTTGACATTGTAGCGAAATTTGTGTTGCATGGGTGCGGAACCACGTAGAGCTAAGGGGTCGGGGATTAAAATTTTGAGTTGGAACGTCAATGGCCTGGGAGATAAGATCAAGAGAGGGATGGTGAGTCAGTTAATTAGGCGGCATTCTCCGGATGTGGTGCTTCTACAAGAGACGCACTTAATTGGCAATATATGTTTGGCACTCCACAAGGGAGGGTACAAGTTAGTGGCACATGCTGGCTTCACTACTGGCTCAAGGGGAGTTGGGATTTTGGTTAAGAACTCATTCCCGCTGTCTCTGCGGGACACTTGGATTGACCAGAGGGGTAGATATGTGGGGGTATCTGGGCAGGTTGGGGGCCGGACTGTTGCCTTGTTGTCAGTATACGTGCCACCAGGCCTGCAGAATGACACCTATCGTGATCTGGGCAGCGTTTTCCTTTCCCTACCTCTTGGGGATTTAGTGATCGGCGGTGACTTAAATTCAGTTTTAGATGGGGAATTGGATCGTAGTCCGTCTCTAGTGCTTCGACAATCACAAAAATGGTTGCCGGATTTTCTGGCAGCTCTGGGTCTGATTGATAGTTGGCGTGCACGTACCAGACAGCCACGCACTATACTCATGTCTTGTCGGCTCATGGTAGCCTCTCTAGGCTGGACTACGTGTTGCTTCCGGCGGTGATGGCGCCTAAGATTCGGGAGACGCGTTACCTCGGGAGAGGATTTCTGATCATTCCCCATTGTGGGTGTCTCTTGACCTAGAGCTGCCGGCGGTTGGCAGGGTTGCTCCCCTTAGTGCGTGGCACCAGAAGGTTCCCGCCATTAAGAAAGAAGTTCTACGGATGTCGGATTGTTATTTTCGGGAGAATATAGGATCGGTAGGTTCCGCTCAAACCCTTTGGGAAGCGTATAAGACTGTGGCGAGGGGGGAAGTGTTGTCCCTGGTGGCCGGGAAGAAAAAGAAGGCACAAGCGGAAATGGTTCGGAAGGAGGCCGAAATTGCATTCTTGGAAAAGAAAGCGACCGAGACACATGCGCCGGCTGATCTTCATCAGTTACGCCTCCGTGAGGAAGAGTATAGAGTGCTAGTCCGAGATAAGGCGGTAGCGAGCCATTCGGCGGTCCAGAGTCGTATTTATGAACATGGAGACAAGGAGGGAAAGTTGATTGCATGGCTTGAACGGGGGGAGCGGACCTCTGTATTGGTTCCGGAGTTGGAGGGGTCGGAGCCGCAGACGCTTACGGATCCATAGGAAGTGGCAGATGAGTTTGCTGATTATTATCAGAAAGTTAACACAGGGAGTGCCGGGAGTGCCTTTACGGTGGCTGAAAATTGTGAGATGATCAGGGACATTGCTATGACTTGTTTGTCGGAGGAGGATAAGGGTTTCCTTGATTCCGCTCTGACGGATAATGAGGTTGCCCAAGCGATTAGGCAGATAAAATCTGGTAAGGCGACTGGTCCGAACGGGATCCCTATCGAATTGTATAAGTTGAGTGCTAATAAACTAGCTCCATATGTTCGCGCCATGTTTATGGAAAGTAAGGAGTGCGGCGAGCTCCTCTATGATCAGCGTATCGCCAATGTGGTGGTTCTGTATAAAGCGGGCAAACCTATGACGCAATGCTCCTCCTATAGGCCCATATCACTCCTTAATGCGGAGCCTAAGATATTGGCCAAGCTCCTGGAGACCAGGTTAGTCAAGGTGATCGCGTCCTTAATTCATTCGGACCAGTCTGGCTTTATGCCACGTCGCAATGCGGCGCTGAATCTGAGTCGGTTACAGAGGGTCCTTGGGGGGGCCTCGAAAATACTTGAACCGACGGTGCTGGTCTCCTTGGATACCTCAATGGCATTTGATCGAGTGGAGTGGCGGTATTTGTTCGCGGTGTTTGAAAAGCTGGGCTTTGGGAGTGAATTCATTAGTTAGGTGCGCTTACTGTACACTAAGCCCCGGGCTAGAGTGATTGGCAACAACTGCATGTCTTGTGATTTTCAGTTGGGAAGGGGCACTAGACAAGGATGCCCTTGGTCCCCCCTCCTTTTTGCGTTCGCTATGGAGCCATTGGCTGCGTGGGTGCGATGGGACAGGTCGATTCGGGGCCCGCGGTGGACTTCCGACTGGGGAGACAAGATTTCGTTATATGCCGATGATGTGTTGCTCTACCTTACCAGGCCTAAGGAGTCCTTTGGGGCTTTTCTGGATGTATTGGCTATCTTTAGCAGATATTCCGGCTTGGTCATCAATTGGGCCAAATCGTGATTTTCGTAGTGGTCGGGGAGCCTCCGGTGGTCCCGCGATCGTGCCCTGTGCGGATTGAAACGACTGGGTTTCGGTATCTGGGTATCTATATCACGCTCGATCCGAGGCTGCGCTATGAGAATAACCTGGCTGCTCCGTTAAGTAGGTGTAGGGCGGACGTGGAGCGCTGGAGGTCCCTCCCTCTCTCTTTGCACGGGAGGGCCGTTTTGTTCAAGAGGATGGCGTTCTTGCGGTTCTTGTATGTATTACAGAACTCGATGGACCCGGTGCCGGCGGCTTATTTCAGGGAGATAGAGGCCCTCCAGAGGCAGCTCCTTTGGGGTGGTAGTGCGCGTATAGCTTTCAGCAAGTTGGCTCTCCCTTGGTACAATGGTCAGATTGGGCTTTCGGATATTCAGAAGTACTACTGGGCCTCTCAATTGGCTGCAGTAAACAACATAGTCTATGGGATTCCAGGTGACCCGGGTTACGCTATGGACCGGGGGCAAGCCCCCGGAGGAATGATTGACAGAGCTTTATACTCTAGACCTGGCAAGTTCCCCCTGACTGGTCCAACTGCCCATATGATACGGGTGTGGCAAGTGGCTAATAAATGTTTAGGATGGGAAGGTAGACTTACATTGGCCACCCCTCTGTTCAATTCTGAGAAGTTGGGTTGTATGT
Source organism: Lissotriton vulgaris (assembly GCF_964263255.1). NCBI lineage: Eukaryota > Metazoa > Chordata > Amphibia > Caudata > Salamandridae > Lissotriton > Lissotriton vulgaris. The sequence goes on along the minus strand of NC_141689.1, from coordinate 1,247,315,767 downwards.
GGAAGACCAAGGGCTTCGATAAGTGGGACCTCATTGGCATTTCTAGGATTAGGGACATCTGGGGTATGGACTCTGTTCATAAGTTTGAGTCCCTGGTAAAACAATATAACTTGCATCAAAACGAATATTTTCGCTATCTACAGGTGAGGCATGACTTAACTACACATGTCCCAAGGGGTGCGGTTCTCCCGGAGGCGTCCCCTCTGGAGGACGGGGTCTTAGACGGGCATATCTCAGAGAAGACAATATCGTTGATCTATCGTAAACTGGTAAACCATTCCGAAAACCCACTGTTGAAGATTCAAGTTCAGTGGTGTGCAGATGGGCTAGAGTTAGACGATGAGGACTGGACTGAGGCAGTGGCCTCTCCCAAGATAGTTGCTATTCAGATGCAGCTCCGATTGGTGCAGCTGAGGATCCTGCATAGATCTTATATCACGGGGCTGCGCCTGGTACGAATGGGGCGGGCTGAGAGTAGTGCCTGTAGGCGGGAATGTGGAGAGGAAGGCACCCTGATGCATACACTGTGGCATTGTGACAAGGTACAGACATACTGGGCCGGAATACATACTGAGCTGGGGAAGGTGTTGGGAGTGGAGGTGAAGCCAGAAGCTCGGAGATGTCTATTGAACGTGTGGGAACCATCTGATCTGAGTGTCTATCAAAAACAGTGGGTTACGTTGACATATATGGTGGCTAAGCGCAATATAGCACAACTCTGGGGAGCTAGTCAGCCGCCCCAGGTCACCAAGTGGGCGGAGGACCTTGATTGGTGTATGTTTAGGGAGAAGTCAGTATATGTGGCCCGGGGGTGCCCGCGGAAATGGAATAAGATTTGGGGAGCGTGGAATAGTCACCGTGGTGACATTTGTGATCCGCCTGTGTCAGGCCTCGATACAGCATTGCAAGAATCCGATGGACCCTAACTATCAACTGTGAAATATTTCATTCTGTATGGTATTGTAACCTGTGCATTTGCATTGCTGACGTTCACCTGAGAGTTATTTTATGTAATTTTGTTTTTTGTTTAATAAAAATATTTATAAAAAAAACATTATGGGAACTGTGATGCTGTTCACAAAGGGGCCAAGATGAGATTGTGGGCAGGGTCAAAGGCATGGCTAAAAAAACTAAATAATCTGTAATTTACTTCTGTCTTTCACCTTCAGGTAACTACATATATAAAACGAGGCACAGCTTAAATGAACAAGCATTTGCAATGCAATAGGTTTCGCATTGATGAAAGTTTGAGTTATTGGTGTTGCATTACTATTTGCAACGGCAATAGCTTAAACTTTCAGTGATAAAACTTACTGCATTGTAAATGCTTGTTTCTTTTATAAGTGGGTATTGTTATTGAACATTTGGTGCTGTGGCCCAGGAAGCTACACTGTGTTATTGCCATCCTCAGATTCTTTCTTCCAGTGCCCTGTTTGGAGCTTCCATCATGTTTAATTGATTGTATCTCCTCCCTGCTGCACTTCTCCGTACTTGTTTTCTGGTGGAGGTGGGTGGTTCTTATGTGAATCCCGAACGTCTTCAAGCTGCAAAAATACTCCTACAGGTAAGTAACCATTTCCTTTTGCATCATAAATCTTTCTTGATTTACATGCAGTGCATTGATTGTGTAGCAGTATTCTCTTGTCCTGCAGGAGGTTGGATAGAGACACTTTAAACACGTTCATATTTGCAAACAGGTGTTTGAGTACTCTTTGTCCCACCTGTCATCCTTGCTTGCATTGATGTCTACACAGTAATGTTTAGTAAAGGATTGTACTGAGGACCATGTGGTAACCATGTAGATGTTGTTGTTTGAGACATCCGCTAAGAAGGGCGGTGTTGTACCTTTCTTTCTCATGTAGTGGGCCTTGGTCTTCTCTCTAGTTTCCCTGCTGCTACGGTGTGGCTCTTTTATATTGTCTGAACATTACAACTTACTATGGTTGCCTTAGTCATTGGTGACCCCTTAGTTGGCGGGGTAAAAGAGAAAAAGAGATGGTGGTCCTCCATGTCAATTTGTTCTCCTGTAAGTTGCACATCACAGCCCTTCTGTAGGGTACGTTCTGATTGCGACTTAAGGTGTTGGAAGAACCCCAGGAGGAGTATTGCTTGGCTGACACAGAAGTGTGATACTACCTTTGTTAGGAATTTGGGATTAGTCTGCATTACCCTTTTGACCTCTGTACTTGGATACAGTTCCTGCTCTGTTAGTGACTGCAGTTTGCTAACCCTTCTTAGTGATGTTATAACTCCCAGGATCTGTCCACAGATCTAGCATCCATCCGAGTATGACTTGCAGAAACGGCAGATCTATAACAATTTACAGGTCTGTAACTCAGACTCTTTAACAATTGCTCTGTCACTGTGGTGGGTGTATTGTGAAAAATGTGCTTGGTGCTCTCATCAAAGACACACAAATGTAAGCAAATCCAGTGATCAAAGTTGTATATCTTAAAAACAAGGACAACACACCCATCTATATAGAATATGATCTATCTGCAGTCCGTAGTGGTAGTCAAAGACGTTTTGACCCCTCAAGACGATGGGGGGACCATCATCACGCCTCATAAGATAAAAAGGATCCCAGAACAAGGCAAACGAGGGCTGAAAGAAAGAATAATGAACTTAGTTCAGAAAGGATAGTGTTAACGGTATGCTTTCTAAGCCATTAATATATATTGTATACTTACTGAGCGAAGATTGAAAGCTTCTATGGGGAAAAAAGGCAGCCATCCCTAAAATAAGAGGTCAGAGTTCAAGATAAAGCCGGTAGGCTGCCCAATAAAAAACAATAATTGCAGAAATGGGCAGAAGAAGTTCTAACTGAATCCTGTTAGGTCCAATGAACAGGACACAATATTGTTACTGTGATGTCTGTCCCAATGGAGTATGGCTGAAAAAGACAATTATAAAAAAAGGTGGGAAAATGTCTTCAAGTACCATGAAGGAACAAATGTGAATAAAAAAACTTATAAAAATGAAAAAGGCCATACTTTAAAGATTTTCAAGTAGACAAATTATAATGGGCTGGGAATACCCCCAATTACTTGATCTCACAAATCATTTGTGGTTCCAAAAGTCCTTACTGTGTTCTCCGGCAAATGAGAAAGAATGCCTACTTATACGCGCAAGGAAATCATTTGCTTTGTATCACAGTGCGTGCTTCACCACGGTCAGAAAAAAAAGGCCAAAGAATTAGCCATGGACAGCAGGTCTGACCAACGGTTGGGAAATTTCCAACAAAGGGAGAGCTGGGACCACATATATGGAGAAGTGTCTCTCACTACCCATGTTCAGTGGATACGACTCTGATGCTGACAAATACCTATTTGTGTCAATCACATTACAGGTATTATAATCTACAGCAGAGCTTTCCAAATTCGGTGTCGGGACACAGTACTGTGTCGCCTGTCATGTGTGAGTGTGTCGCGCAAAGATGCATAGCTGCCAGGGTTTCAGATTGCTATCATGGTTCCCTCTACAACCAGCGTGCACTACAAAGGATTCCACTGCATTCAGTAAATACTTCAGTGGAGCCTCTGAAGTGCGGCTGATGGTGATGCTGCTGCTCTTCCAAATGCGTTTCTAAAGACGTGTTTTTCGTCTTTAGAAATGCTAATGGGGGATGTTTAAATACCCACAGGGCTGTCATTAAACAGCAGGAGACAATTCCCAGAGCTTTCTTTGCAGCCCAAGTCCTGTTTGCCAAGTCCACAGACCTCTGGCTCCTCCACCTTTTGTTTTTGCCTTCTCTGTCTGGCATTGGCGTCACACGTGCTTGTCTGAGGCCTTACCAGTCGGTATGCTGGTTGGTCTCATTTCAGCAGCCTCTGCTATTTTTGCTGGCCATTCACCTCTGCAGTACTTGTTAAACTTTTCTGTACTAGACTTTTGGTTCTCGTTTATAAAATGCAAATAAAATATTTGGAAACAAAATGAGTAAGAGGCACAGCTAGAAGTCAGTGCTGATCTTGTAGGCTGGTGCTTTTAACCTGAAATTTTAGATTTAGAAGGTCCCCAGTGCCCCCCCTGGTAGAACACTTTGTTGCTGAAGGCCATACAGAGAATGACATAGCATGGAAGGTGATCAGGGTTGTACAATTACCTGAAAAAAGTGGCAATTTGAGGCAGCTACTCAATATTAAGGAATTAAAATGGATTCTCAGAATGGGCATGTTAAGAACCAGCCTGAACCGACATGAAGAACGGACTCATTTGATTTGAGTAATCCCCCGGTGTATGATGATCAGCACCTTCACTATGAACCTTTTACTTATACTGATATCAGTTCTGGATTTTCAACTTGACTGCTTTAATATACTTCTGTATTGATTAAGTGGTTTAACTTGGCTGTTCTCTGCTCTCGCCATGTACACTATATTGTTGTTTTACACATGACCTCTATTGATTTATTTTGCTTGCAATTAC